>NC_138300.1:111985000-112672500 GCF_965601325.2 Salmo salar
ATTGGATTAACTAATATTGTGTATCATCACACCGAAACTGATGAGACTGGGTGTGTTTGGCTTCCCAACAAATTGTGCTGTCCATTCTGAATAATCCGACTTTTTATGCCCGTTCAGTCACTATCAACCCCAATGTTTACAGATAGGTGAGTAAGCACCTGTCAGTCAACACAAAGCAGCCTGAGACTCTTCTTTAATGAAAACCCAGGGAGATGACAGATAAATAAATCATAGTTGTGGGCAATAAGCTATCGGCTGACTGAGGCAATTTCCTGTGGGACAGGAAATGAAAGAGCGTTGGGAGACAGGAGCCGAGGCCGGGGTGCTGCTGCTTTGTTCTAACTGCCTGCCCATTATGAGCAGATCGTTGTGATAGGCAGGCTACCTCCACCTCACTCGTCCCATTCTCTCCCAGTCTGAGACCCTCATTCTATGTCTGAGACATCTCCAAATGTCTTCCATCAAAGACACAGGCATCGCTGTGAACTGTCATCAAGGCTGAAGAACGTCACGTCCTGACGTCTATCAGACTTGAAAGGGCGAAATGCCACTTGGAAGCTGTGCATGGCCTGCATTTTAAGTGGAATTATGGGGGAAGACGTGGGTTAGACTGATACTTCAAGCAGCAGTGAAATGACTCACAGTGTGACATTTCTGCACAACTTCCTGAATGACTGGAAGAAGTCATTTGAATAAAAAAGGGCGTATACCATATAAATATTGGAGACAAAGGCTAATGCAGATTGCTGACATTACGGAAAACTGCAACAAAAAAATCCAACAGGTTAAGGTTTTCTGGCAACACAACAAGAACACAAAAGCTATATCCCCATGTGAATTAGGACGATGCCGAAAGTGACAGGAAACAGTTCTTGTAAATACCGATCTGTTGTCAGTGCACACACTAAAAAGAGTATTTCAAAACAGTAGAAATACATCCTATTCTTAATAATTTAGTGTGTACATAATTTACTGTACATTCATTTTAACTGAACTATTCATTTTCAAGGGAAGATGGAGACGTATTCTTAATCCGAGGTCAAGTGCATTATCGAACGATGAGATGACAAATGTGTAGCCAAATCACTAAAAAGAGTATTTCAAAACAGTAGAAATAGATCCTATTCTTAATAATTTGGCTAAGAAAGTTGGGAAATGACAAAATAAGCAACAGGATCAGTCACATATTCAACAGGATAGATTGAAATAAATCTTACAAGGATTGCTTTTATTGCCTTAAGTAAGTCACAACTCAATAGGTTCTAAAGAACTCACTACTGTTTTCTTCCTGGGCCAGATACAGACAGTCCACTATTCAACATGTTGGAAAACAAGCAAAACATAGTATTAAGAAATTATGGTATAAACAATCAACAAAATTGTAATATCATTGATATTTTAGAGCCCAAAAATCAGGTTAAGTTTTTGCCAAATATGGTCAAAGGAAGTCTTACAGGAAAACGTTACGTACAAGTGATGTGGATGGACCGGACCCAACCTTGCTCAAATAGTATTTTTGGGCCACGTCTCCGAGGTGGGACCTGATCCTTCTATTCAAGAGGCTATCAATACGGTACCAGATACATATGAAATGAGAGTTAAAAGAAATCTTTCATCACTAGGAAACGGTCAAATCTTATGGACCTAAATAAATGCATTAGTACTGGAGTTTGAGTACACAATCAAAGGCTATATTTTTATTTTAATTCACTGAGTAACAAGGACATGTTGGTTGTTGTTTTGTTCTAAATATTTTAATCTTCAAAAGTGTCTTATTATGAGAGCGTCAAGAAAACACATATTGTACAGCCTTTTGTCATTTACTACCAAATTAATATTCGGACAAACCTTAACTCTGTAGGCCTATCCTTAACTTTTCAAATTTGAATCAATAAACATTGAAATCCCAGGACTAGATTTTAATACTTGTGTGCATGACTCAGGAAAAGGTTATAGTTTAAATAAAAAACAGCACATTATTACTTTACTATGCAAACTCACCTTTCCGTCTTTACAAAATATCCTTAGCAAGGATTGAAGGAATGACTGACCATTTCAATGAAAGACAATATGGTACAAGAAATTACAAAAACAATACAATTTGAAAATTTTATATCATTTTTACATTCTTTTCTCGTCAAATTTCTTCTTATAGGTACTTGATAAACTGGTTTCTGTTACCAACTTATCCAATAACTGAATCCAAAATACTCTTTCTGGTATGTGGACATTGCAAAGTCTGTGTGAATGATATTGTTCACTATGATATGAAGGAAACTTTGCAGCCGTTGTGAGTAGGGGGTTCTCTGTAATGTCTGTTGTGACCATTGGAGAAGTCCTCCTGTCTCTGTGTGGGTCTGGGGGACTGAGGAGAATCAAGAGTCCCAAACTCCCTCCCTTCTAATCTGGGAAATTCGCTTTCTGTGTTGAATCCCAGGATCTCACTTATTGAATGAGGCAAATCCTGAAAGGAAATGAAATAAGAAAATGTAGATTACATACAACCAATATGTAATTATGAATCTGCAGTTTGTTGACTTAATTGAAAGTATAAATAAATAGCAATCCTTGAACATACTGTACCTTACAACTTCTGATCTGCATACAAATAGCCTCTGATTTCTGAAGGATTTCTTCAATGTCCAGCTTCATTGATAGGTCATTGATGTGCTGTGATAACATACAAAACAATGACATTTAAAACTAAATAACTTAGAAAACACTCCAAACAACCCACCTTGAAAATATGTCTGATTAAAAAAAAACTGACAAACCAGTTGAAACTTCCAAATAACAGCTGTTACCTTGAGGATTTCATTGAAGCCGTAGTTTTCCTCCATGATTTTCCTTTTCTCTGAGTCTAGGATGGCACAGCACACCAGCAGATGGAAGTTTTGGCAGGGCAGGCCAGTCCATATGACCTGAGCAGAACCAGGAAGTCTTATTAACAAGATCCATCAGAATACATAAAGATAAACCATGAAGTCAAAAAGAAAAGTAATAAAAGCATCAACTTGAATCATTAAATAAATCTCATAAGCGCGAGACTGACAGATTGACTTCCCCCTAAATTACAAGGGAGACACTTACGCTGATAGGTCGATGGATGAACAGCACTCACCTCCCACAGACGAAGGACATCTGGATAACTGAGCTCCCTCTTGAAGCGGATCAGTAACCACCGGAAACAGAAATACAGGTAACCTGAATCCTGTGACTCTGGAGGAACCAAAACAAAACAATGATGAGAAGAAATCAGATGGGACCAAGGATGTCAGTCGCTACTTCCTTTTTAAAGGTAGGTTGTTGTTTTTAACTTTAACTAAATTAAAACTATAAAATACTATTGGTATTGGTTGATAATCTGCATATTTGCTTTGTTTTCTTTTCAGGATTTGCCTCAATCTTTATGGCTTCATGCAAAATAAAAATGTATTATATACGTCTTTTATATTTTTGTAAGTTGCTCCTAAACAAGTGAATGTTTGAGGTGTGTTAGGTACCGAGGTAGTTCCAGAAGGCCAGGTCCAGCAGCCTCAACAGAGTACTGAGCTGGATCAGCTGAGTCTTCATGCCCTGCATCGGCTCTTCGAAGTTCTGGTGCTGCGCACGCACGCGCGTGCGCACACACACACACACACACACACACGTACGTTATGGTTGAGTCATACAAGGGTCACACTCAGGCATATCAAAGTTAACATTGACGAAACTAAACTAAAAGCAGCAGAGCAGAAGCTAATCTGAGTACTCACCATTTGATCCATGAAGGAGACTAAACACCAGAAGGCATCCACCTCGTTGTCCATCACATAGAGGATCGGGGAGAGGAGGTCACTCATACCCTGAACATAACCTGGAGACAAGTACAAGGAAACATTCCCACAACGTTAATTAAGGTGAACGTAACAAAAATTGCACTGATATGCAGTTATCAGCTCATGATTGCTGTTACCACAGGTAAATTACAATAATTTCTTAATAAGGGACATCGATTGCATCTATGCCAATCAGATGACCTTTTCATTCACATATAAATGATGATCTCTGCTGCACATCTTGGCAATAATGCTATAACTTACCCAGATCAAAATCATACATGCAGTACGTCATCAAGACGTCATGTAGTAACACCAGGCCTGGGTTGTCTATGCCTTCATAGAACCTGTTGGTTCTGTCTGTTCTGTTCACGTCCTTCTCTGAGAAGACAACACATTCACAGATGATAAATAAAGAACCATACTACGCCTAGTTCAGGAAAGGTACACCATGCTAAGGCAGTCATTACAGATGCATCCCTGAACAAAATGTATCTAAAAGTGCATTTAAAATCACAACACATTTAACAGTAAAAACAACGCAAGTGATGAAACAGACAAAAGCCAATAGGCTTAAAATGACTTAGATTTGTGTGCATTGGGTATATATTGTGAAATTGTTAGATACTACTTGTAGATATTACTGCATTGTCGGAACTAGAAGCACAAGCATTACACCTGCAATAACATCTGCTAAACACATGTATGTGACCTATAACATTTGATTTGAAATGAATCATCAACAACTCTCCTAAGACAGCAGGGTAGGCAGCAGGGTAGGCTGCAGGGTAGACATATTACCTATCAGGCTCCTGCAGTCTCTTAACCTGGAGTTTCTCCTTTCCTGCTCCTCACTCACCGACTTCCACTGGAGCTTCATCCTGAAGTACTCATCCCTTATTCACCAGGGGGAAGCAAGAGAGTGAAGAGAATATCTTCAGAATTACATTTTACTTTGCTGATATTTCACAATCACATATGGCTCTGCTGGTTAACAAAGGAAAATGTCAACAAAGACCTTATGACCTTCATGGTAAGAACAGCCACTTTGATGGTAATGAAACCGCTCAAAATCTGCATTTGGCTATTCCTGTCTTATAAGAAAAACATGTCAGTTTTATACATGTCTGTCTTGGTAAAGCACACATACGTTTTCCTCCTCTGTTGGCCTTTCCTCTCGTCATAGGTGCTGTCCCAGGTGTAATACCCCAGCAGAAACTTCCAGGCCTCTTTCCTCACCGCATGGCACAAGCCCTGCAGGATCAGCACAATATTGACAGGAATCACTTTACAGACATACCCAGAATTTGTATGGATAGTTAGTTACCGCACTAATGTATATAGAAGGTCAGTTTGGCGGACACACATTAAGCCTAGCCCTGGGCTAAACAGCATGTTCAACAGAGATTCTCCATTTAAAGTGCCTTTTAGTCCCGTACTAGGCTTATTCTGTGTCTGGGAAACTGTCCCAGAGAGTTTGGCTGGAGATTTACTAGAGAAGGTGCTTCATCATTCTGGTAATTTTACAAATCCCCTCAAAACTCAACGTACGCCTTTGAATATGATTTTCTTGAGTTGAGGGACATTTTTCACCCTTCCTTCCTGGTCCTGGTGCTTAGCCCAGTCCTCTGCAGACAGTGGCTCCCTCCGTGTTACCTCTGGCCTGGCGCCCAGGTCCATCTGAGATAGACAGAACAGAACGCCAACCAATAAGACCATGCACTCTTCTGCACTGTAACCACGTTAAAAGACAAACCCCAGCTGAAGACCAGACACCTATTGTGCCAGCAGCCGTTATCATTACACCCTGCATCCAGCTGCTGGCTTGCCTCGGAAGATAAAGCCATAGTCAGACCAGGGGATCCCCTACTCACTAATCACATCAGATGTAGTGTACGTACATACAGCAACGTCCAGGTGCAAGACACAAGTAAAGTCATAAAATAAAGATAATGTAGACATAGAATGCTCCCGTAGTTTTTATGTACTACTCACCCTGGTGATAACCTCAAAGCCAGGTTCCTCCTGCTGGTTGATCTCCAGGCCAGGGATGACCTCTCCCAGTCCCAGGATGTCCAGGTCAGCTACCTCCTCATGGGGCTGCCGCTGCTGCTGCTCCAGCTCAGGGCCGCGGAACGCATCAAATATGTAGTTGGTGACCTTGGAGAAGCCGCCCAACGTCGTCACATAGGAATCCTTCTTCAGCTTCTGTTGGGGAAACAGGGTCCAAATAATTAGGCAACCAAACTGAGATAAAACAGAGATGTACTACCTCAATTTATCTAATAACAAAAACTAAATTCTGTGCAAACCGTTTTGCTACAGTAAGTTTTTTTCCATACAGGTAAGTGCCATTCGTATAACAGGTATATGCACAACACATAGTAGCCCCTTACAGTAACAAGGCCGTAGTTGTTGTCGTCCAGAAGGTTCTCGAAGGACTGAGAGAGAGCTCGGTTGGGAGTGCTGACCAGCAGGCAGGTTTCATCATCTGGAGCCCTGAAAACATGAGGAAATAGAGAATTAAAAAAATATATGTATTTGTCGTCATCAGCCTATAAGTAGAGATCCATCCCTATCAAGTGAGCTCTATTTCAGTTAAAGGCATTCTATATGAGGGGAGGGACAGAACATATACCCTATACCTCAAAAACGTGAGTGATTGATGAGGGATTTCTTTGTCATGCAAAGCCTCAATATTATTCAAATTCACGTCAATTAATAAAGGATTAATCATACAAAAATAAGATATACAATGTGAGACAAGGCATGGTACAGGATGTGATGTCATTCATCTCCTGTTTTCAGTTCTAACCAGACGCCTGGCTGAAAATGGCCGGCCGGCACTTAATCCAAACAATTTCATTATGAAAAGCCACGATAAGAACTTTAATAACAGCTATCTGCTCTGACTGCGATAGAGGAGCACAGTGCCTCTATATAGGGGGAATTATCTGTTGTGATATTTGCCTCAAACAGAAAACCAGACTGTTTCATGAGAAGAAACTGCCCGCTAACCCCAACATCAGTCAGTCAGACAGAAGAGGGACCAGGAGAGGGAAACCAAGTGTTTGCTATACACCTTATGCAAATCACTAGAATTAGCATATAGATAAGAAACACCATGAAAAGTCCAACAGTGTTTCAACTGATAAAAAACCAAAACATTGTCAGAGCAAAAAGAGGAAAAACACAGGTAGCTTAAGCAATTGTACCTACCAATTAACCCCTGGTGTAATGGTGGGCATTGCTACAAGAGGTCATTTTGGCATTTATCCCTCAAAATCAAATCACATTTTATTGGTCACATACACTCACAACAACATCTGCTAACCATGTGAATTGAAATGCTTATGCTTCTAGATTCGACCATGAAGCAGTATCTAACAGGTAATATCTAACAATTCCACAACAAAACCTAATACACACAATCTAGTAAAGGAATGGAATGAGAATATATACATATAAATATATGGATGAGCAGTGACAGAGTGGCTAAGATGGAATAGATAGTAAAGAATAGAGAGTGAAGGATACAGTATACATATATGAGTAATGCGAGATATGTAAACATTATTAAAGTGTCATTATTAAAGTGACTAGTGATCCATTTATTAAAGTGGCCAATGATGTCAAGTCTGTATGTTGGCAGCAGCCTCTCTGTGTTAGTGATGGCTGTTTAACAATCTGATGGCCTTAAGATTGAAAAACAGCTTCTATCTCTCTGTCCCAGCTTTGATGCACCTGTACTGACCTCGCCTTCTGGATAGAAGCGGGGTGAACAGGCAGTGGCTCAGGTGATTATTGTCCTTGATGATCTTTTTGGCCTTCCTGTGACATCGGGTGGTGTAGGTGTCCTGGAGGGCAGGTAGTTTGCCCCCGGTGATGCGTTGTGCAGACCTCACTACCCTCTGGAGAGCCTTGCGGTTGTTTGCGGTGCAGTTGCCGTACCAGGCGGTGATACAGCCCAACAGGATGCTCTCAATTGTGCACCTGTAAAAGTTAGTGAGGGTTTTTTTCGGTGACAAGACAATTTTTTTCAGCATCCTGAGGTTGAAGAGGCACTGTTGCGCCTTCTTCACCATACTGTCTGTGTGCGTGGACCATTTCAGTTTGTCGGTGATATGAACACTGAGTCCACCTTCTCCACTACTGTCCCGTCGATGTGGATAGGGGGGTGCTCCCTTTTCTGTTTCCTGAAGTCCACAATCATGTCTTTTGTTTTGTCAACATTGAGTGAGAGGTTATTTTCCTGACACCACACTCCAAGGGCCCTCACCTCCTCCCTGTAGGCCGTCTCTTCGTTGTTGGTAATCAAGCCTACCACTGTAGGGTCGTCTGCAAACTTGATTATTGAGTTGGAGGCGTGCATGGCCACGCAGTCATGGGTGAACAGGGAGTACAGGAGAGGGCTGAGAACGCACCCTTGTGGGACACCAGTGTTGAGGATCAGCGGAGTGGAGAGGTTGTTTCCTACATTCACCACCTGAGGGGGTGGCCCGTCAGGAAGTCCAGGACCCAGTTGCACAGGGCAGGGTCAAGACCCAGGGTCTCAAGCTTAATGATGAGTTTGGAGGGTACTATGGTGTTGAATGCTGAGCTGTAGTCAATGAATAGCATTCTTACATAGGTATTCCTCTTGTCCAGATGGGCTAGGGCAGTGTGATGGCGAATGCATTGTCTGTGGACCTATTGAGGCGGTAATCAAACTGAAGTGGGTCTAGGGTGACAGGTAGGGTGGAGGTGATCTGATCCTTGACTAGTCTCTCAAAGCACTTCATGATGACAGAAGTGAGTGCTACGGGGCGATTGTCATTTAGTTCAGTTACCTTTGCTTTCTTGGGAACAGGAACAATGGTGGCCATCTTGAAGCATGTGGGGACAACAGACTGGGATAGGGATTGGTTGAATATGTCCGTAAACACACCAGCCAGCTGGTATGCTCATGCTCTGAGGACGCGGCTAGGGATGCCGTCTGGGCCGGCAGTCTTGCAAGGGTTAACACATTTAAATGTGTTACTCATGTTGGCCACAGAGGAGAGCCCACAGTCTTTGGTAGCGGTCCGCGTCGGTGGCACTGGATTGTCCTCAAAGCGCGCAAAGAAGTTGTTTCATTTGTCTGGCAGCAAGACGTCAACGTCCGCGACAGGGCTGGTTTTCTTTTTGTAATCCAGTCTAAGAAAGTCTCACAAATAGGATTGATGCTACTGTATAACTACTGTTTTCTTAGACTGTCTGTAAACATACACACTCATACAGTGTCTTTATACTGAGTCATTGTCCACACTGTCACTCATTCACTGTCCTTTGGAGTAGTAATAAAGAACATAATCAACCTGTGATTCAAATGGGCTCAGAAGCTCCCTCTTCTGGTGATTCACTACGGTAACGTTACCTGGCCTACATAACATTGTCAGAGATCATTTAGCATCCACGATTCCACTTAGAAACAAAATTGTACTCCTGCAATAACCACGGTAAAGGATGGAATCAGAATACATCAACGTCTGATCCTTGTTCCTCTCTAGGTCTCTTCTTTCTAACAACTTTTCACTGACCACGTCTGCTCCTGCTGGCTCTTTGGCTATTTGGTGTCTACTATATAGCACTTTGTGACAACTGCTGATAAATCAATTTGATTGATTAATCGTCAAACCACTATTTTCCATTTCAGAGCCAGTTGGACCATGCAGACTAGTTTAGCAGACCAGACACTGAGAGACTCACTCTGTGATTATGATGTATCTCCTCAGGCAGTCAAGGAAGCCTTCACTACCCCCCTGGTGGAAGTGGAGGGATGGCAGTGAGGTGGGTGGCTCCTTCATTCCGAACACCAGGCGGGACCAGCCCTCCTCCTTCACTGTGATAGACCTCAAGTCCCACACACTGAAGGTGAAGGACCACTTGCTTTTCTCATGCGTGTGGTTCAATGCACCTGGAAGAAAGCAAAGGAATGAATCCACAGTTTCATTCTGACCTTATCTGTTAAGTCAACATGCAATTCAAACTAGGTTTTATATAAGGGGGATATACAAGAAACACATTTCAATGACATCCTGAAATATCACAGCTTTCAGCCAATCAGTATTCAGGGCTTGAACCACAGTTTATAATTGTAAATAATGTATGAGTGTTGGGGTATGACCCTGGCCATCTGTTATAAAAAATAATAATAATAATAATAACAGTGCTGCCTGATTTGCTTAATATAAGGAATTTGAAATGATTTATACTTTTACTTTTGATACTTAAGTATATTTAAAACCAAATGCTTTTGGACTTTTACTCGAGTAGTGGTTTACTGAGTGACTCACTATTATAGGACAAATATAAGCAAACCCCAAATTACTTTAATATCATATCAATCCCACTTCACACTACTTAGTCAACTTCTGCTGTAAATTAACTCATGTGTTGAGTGAATAAGTCTGAACGAAGCCTCAGCAACAAAGCTCACGTTACATGTAGGATGTATTGCATTCCATCCGTGGTACCGGGCGAGCTACAACGAATGCACCCAATTGTCCACCCACCCTCTCCGTTGGAGCAGGGTTTCCTCTTGGGAAAGGAGACTGCGTTGATCATGTCCCACTCGGTCTCGTAGCTCTGCTGCTGCTCCAGCACCACGGCCTGCTGAGGTGATGACCTCTCTTCCCCAGGACAATAGGCCCACTCCATCACTGAGCTGGAATCCTGGGGGAATGGAATGGATTTGCCTCGTTAATAACATGATTCAAGCCTTTACATATCATTATCATTCAAATTCTAGAATCTTAAAACAGATGTGTGAAAGGTGCTGCTAACTGTTGGAGTTCTGGAATTTGCTGAATCGTAAAGAATGTTAATGGAATAGTTATTGAAAGGCGGCTGTTTGTGAAGCCTACCCCTTTCAGCCATTGTTGAAAACTTTGACAAATACACACAAATCTTCTATAAAGACGCATCAGATAATACCCTTAATACTTGTGATCTGAAACGCATTACCGGTTTTCCATCCAATTTACATGGTGGTAAATGTACACTGCTGCTGAACAACTGGGTAGCATTTCAGTGAGTAAAACATTTTTAAAAAGAAAAATGTCAAACCTTGCCAGCACAGAGCATGTTGGATGGATCAACAGTGTCCTCCAAGGGTTTGTATTCCACCATGATTTCACCATCCTGGTAATCATTAAAAACACAATAAGCAATCATGCAACCAGCAATTAAATATTATAAATACAATCAACAACTGATACCTTATCAATAATCCGTAGGAACCCAGAAACAAGCAGATCTTGCTCTTCACTGTCTTCAGTATTTGCGTGAATGAAAACACCTTCATGTTCAAATAACACCTGAAGAAAAAGACAATACAGCAGGAATATGAATAGGTGACATTATTTCCAAACAGCTTATATTGCCTTAAAAGCCTACCATTGACATTCTACATGTTATTCTTCCTCAGTATAACTAAGAATATTGGCCAACAACAGTTGGCAGTGGTGTAAAGTACTCAATTAAAAATACATCTTAAGTAGTTTTTTGGGGTATCTGTACTTTACTGTTCATATTTTTGACAACTTTTACTTCACTACATTCCTGAAGAAAATAATGTACTTTTTACTCCATACATTTTTCCTGACACCCAAAAGAACTTGTTACATTTTGAATGCTTAGCAGGACAGGAAAATGTTTCAATTCACGCATTTATCAAGAGAACATCCCGATAAGGCACGAGGGGGTGTGGTATATGGCCAATATATCATGACTAAGGGTTGTGTCCGAGCACTCCGCGGAGTTGTGCATAAGAACAGCCCTTAGCCGTGGTATATTGGCCATATACCACACCCCCTCGTGCCTTATTGCTTAAATAATGTCAGTGTTGGAGTGTGACCCTGGCCATCTGTAAATATAAAAAACAAGAAAATGCTGCTGCCTGGTTTGCTTAATAAGGAATTTTAAATGATTTATACTTTTACTTTTGATACTTAAGTATATTTATATCCAAATAATTTTACTCAAGTAGTTTCTTTACTTTTACTCAAGTATGACAATTGGGTCATTTTTCCACCACTGTCTAGCAGTATAGTAACACGTTACATCCAAGTGCACTTGCCAACTACAACAACGAGACAGTTGGATACGGATGTCCACTGAAACATCATTATTGACGTTTGCGTTCATTGGTCAGTTAGGCTCTCATGTGACAGAGAGGTAGCGATCTCAGAAAGAACAGTGCGGTATAAGATGTACTACTAAGAGCAATTTCGAAAACCAGTCATTTTAGTGGGAGGGTAGCTAGATGGCTAGCTAGGGAATCCATAACTGAACTAAATAGCCAGCCAGTTTAGCTAACAAGCTACTGTAACTAGTTAGTGTTATAGACCAGCAATGAGCTAGCTAGGTAACGTTAGTAAGATGCTAATTGAGCAAACACTCGGCCGATTAATTTATGTTTTTTGCAACTTGAAACCGGAAACTAATAGTACAACACAGGCGAGGTCATAAATTCAACTACCGAGATATATTGATATGTTTTCGTGGCATTATGGGCGGTAAGCCAGCTAACGTTACGCTAGCTAGCTAGCTAGCAAGAAAGAAAGAAAAACAGTTGATGGAAACCACCAACAGTGGGGAAGATCAAGCGTCTGTATCAACGGACTCTACTCCATCCAGTTATATTCACATTTATTGATAGATACATCTAAATACGAAAAAACTGACGCAAAGATATTCCACAAGTTGTGCATTTTCAGTACCTTGGGAGGAGTATCAGCCGACATATCGCCTATTATCACTTACGAGGACCTAGCACAGCTCACGTGCCTGACAGCTTCCACAACAACAGTGACAAGTCATCTTCCGCATTTCCGTAGCAGCGCAGGCGCAGTTGGCTAGGGTGTTACCACGCAGACGGAATTCCCAAATAAGGGACCATCTAAAAAGTGCCCGTTTTGTTCTGGATTTTCTTGATTAGATGGAGAGGCAGGTGCATTGAATATAGCCTGTACCCCAGAGAGAGCCGTGGGAATATAAAGCTCTGGTTTACCCTAAACCAAGGGGGGCTGGTGGGAGGAGCTATAGGAGGTTGAGTTCATTGTAATGGCTGGAATGGGAAAACATTGAACATATCAAACATATGGAAACCACATGTTTGACTCTGTTCCATGTATTCCAGCCATTACAATGAGCCAGTCTTCATATAGCTCCTCCCACCAGCCGCCACTGCCTTAAACTTGGTCACAGTCACAACCATTGGCCATAAAATGGTCAAATCCTGTAAAGTGTTGGATATGTCAAGGAACAGGACCATGTTGCTAACATATACTGAACAAAATTATAAATGCAGCATGTAAAGTGTTGGTCCCATCTTTCATGAGCTGAAACATAAAAGATCCAAGAAATGTTCTATTGCACAAAAGGCTTATTTCTCTCAAATTTTGTCCACAAATGTATTTACATCCCTGTTAGTGAGCATTTCTCCTTTGCCAAGATTATCCAGCTACCTGACAGGTGTGGCATAATAAGAAGCTGATTAAACAGCTTGATCATTACACAGGTGGACCTTGTGATGTGGACAATAAAAGGCCACTAATATGTGTAGTTTTGCCACACATCACAATGCCACAAATGTCTCAAGTTTTGAGGGAGTGTGCAATTGGCATGCTGACTGCAGGAATGGCTACCAGAGCTGTTGCCAAAGAATTGAATGTTAATTTCTCTACCACAAGTTACCTCCAACGTCGTTTTAGAGAATTTGACTGTACATCCAACCGGCCTCACAACCGCAGACCATGTGTAACTACGACAGCCCAGGACCTCCACATCCGGCTTCTTCACCTGCGGGATCATCTGAAACCAGCCACCCAGACAGCTGTGGGTTTGCACAACCGAAAAACCGTCTCAGGGAAGCTCATCTGCGTGTCCATCGTTCTCACCAGGGTCTTAACCTGACTGCAGTTCGGTATCGTAACCGACTTCAGTGGGCAAATGCTCACCTTCGATGACAACTGGCACACTGGAGAAGTTTGCTCTTCAAGATTAAATCCCGGTTTCAACTGTACCGGGCAGATGGCAGACAGCGTGAATGGCATCATGTGGGTGAGCGGGTTACTGATGTCAACGTTATGAACAGAGTGCCCTATGGTAGCGGTGGGGTTATGGTATTGGCAGGCGTAAGCTAGGACGACGAACACAGTTGCATTTTATCGATGGCAATTTGAATGCACAGAGATACCGTGATGAGATCCTGAGGCCCGTTGTCGTGCCATTCACCCGCTATCACCTCATGTTTCAGCATGATAATACACAGCCCCATGTCTGTACACAATTCCTGTAAGCTGAAAATGTCCCAGTTCTTCCATGGCCTGCATACTCACCAGATGTGTCACCCACTAATCGGTGCCCCCGCACATTGGCTACCCGGACTATTTGCATTGTGTCCCGCCAACCCCCTCTTTTATGCTGCTGCTACTCTCTGTTATTCATCTATGCATAGTCACTTTACCTATACAGTGGCTTGCGAAAGTATTCACCCCCCTTGGCATTTTTGCTATTTTGTTGGCTTACAACCTGGAATTAAAATAGATTTTTGGGGGGGGTTGTATCATTTGATTTACACAACATGCCTACCACTTTGAAGATGCAAAATATGTTTTACTGTGAAACAAACAAGAAATAACACAAAAAAACTGAACTTGAGCGTGCATAACTATTCACCCCCCTAAAGTAAATACTTTGTAGAGCCACCTTTTGCAGCAATTACAGCTGCATGTCTCTTGGGGTATGTCTGTATAAGCTTGGCACATCTAGCCACTGGGATTTTTGCCCATTCTTCAAGGCAAAACTGCTCCAGCTCCTTCAAGTTCGATGGGTTCTGCTGGTGTACAGCAATCTTTAAGTCATACTACAGATTCTCAATTGGATTGAGGTCTGGCATTTTACTAGGCCATTCCAAGACATTTAAATGTTTCCCCTTAAACCACTCAAGTGTTGCTGTAGCAGTATGCTTAGGGTCATTGTCTTGCTGGAAGGTGAACCTCCGTCCCAGCCTCAAATCTCTCGAAGACAAACAGGTTTCCCTCAAGAATTTCCCTGTATTTAGCGCCATCCATCATTCCTTCAATTCTAACCAGTTTCCCAGTCCCTGCCGACGAAAAACATCTCCACAGCATGATGCTGCCACCACCATGCTTCACTGGGTTCTCGGGGTGATGAGAGGTACTGGGTTTGCACCATACATAAAGTTTTCCTTGATGGCCAAAAAGCAACATTTTAGTCTTATCTGACCAGAGTACCTTCTTCCATATGTTTGGGGAGTCTCCCACATGCCTTTTGGCCAACAGCAAATGTGTTTGCTTATTTTTTTTCTTTAAGAAATTGCTTTTTTTCTGGCCACTCTTCCGTAAAGCTCAGCTCTGTGGAGTGTGCGGCTTAAAGTGGTTCTATGGACAGATACTCCAATCTCCTCTGTGGAGCTTTGCAGCTCCTTCAGGGTTTTCTTTGGTCTCTTTGTTGCCTCTCTGATTAATGCCCTCCTTGCCTGGTCTGTGAGTTTTGGTGGGCGGCCCTCTCTTGGCAGGTTTGTTGTGGTGCCATATTCTTTCCATTTTTTTAATAATGGATTTAATGGTGCTCTGTGGGATTTTCAACATTTCTGATATTTTTTTATAACCCAACCCTGATCTGTACTTCTCCACGACTTTGTCTCTGACATGTTTGGCGAGCTCCTTGGTCTTCATGGTGCTGCTTGCTTGATGGTGCCCCTTGCTTAGTGGTGTTGCAGACTCTGGGGCCTTTCAGAACAGGTGTATATAAACTGAGATCATGTGATACATTATGTGACACTTAGATTGCACACAGGTGGACTTTATTGAACTAATTATGTGACTTCTGAAGGTAATTGATCTTATTTAGGGGCTTCATAGCAAAGGGGGTGAATACATGTGCACACACCACTTTTACATTTGTTCTTTTTGGAATTTTTTTAAACAATACATTTTTTTCACTTCACAAATGTTGACTATTTTGTGTATATCCATTACATGAAATCCAAATATAAATCAATTTAAATTACAGGTTGTAATGCAACAAAATAGAAAGAACACCAAGGGGAGATGAATACTTTTGCAAGGCATATTACCTCAATTAGCCCGACTAACCGGTGCACCCGCACATTCACTCTGTACCAGTACCACCAGTATATAGCCTCGCTACTGTTAATTTCACTGTCATTTTACAGTTTTTTTTTTATTTCTTTACTTATCTATTGTTTACCTAATACCTATTTTTTTCTTAAACATTGCACTGTTGGTTAGGGCTTATAAGTAAGTATTTCACTGTAAGATCTACAAATAAACTTTGATTTGATTTGAGCATGTTTGGGATGCTCTGGATCGGCGTGTATGACAGCGTGTTCCAGTTCCCGTCAATGTCCAACAACTTCGCTCAGCCATTGAAGAGGAGTGGGACAACATTCCACAGGCCACAATCAACAGCCTGATCAACAATTTATTTCAATTTACTTATTCCTTATATGAACTGTAACTCAGTAAAATCTTTGATATTGTTGCATGTTGCGTTTATATTTTTGTTCCGTGTATTTGTGTCCTGTCATAATAAAAGGACACAAATAATCAACATGATCCTGTTCCATCATAGAGGAGCATGTTGTGTTGGATTGCAAAAAGATTAGACTTTTCAGAAGAAAAGTAGCTGTAGCACAGCCAGGACCGGCCCTAGGCATAAGCAACATAAGCGACCACTTGGGGCCCCACGTGCCCGACCATATTTTTTAACATTTTGTATTTTTTTGGGGGGGGGAGCTCAGTTGGGGTCTCAACTTACTGTTGAGAGTTATAATAGTAGAATACATCAAGTAAAATTTTGAAATGTGGGTGTGCATCAGCAGTTTCTATCTTGTTACATGTATGTCAGTCACTGACAGTCACTCAATTGGCCCATGTCAGCAAAAACATTTTAGATTGGTAAATTAGTCTAGCCAGCTATCTAAACTTGTAGTAATCATGGTCTAATTACCGACCGGGCACACAGGGTATGTGCCCAGGGGTCCTGACCGCCAGGGGGCCCCTATAAATTTGGTTAATTAACACTCACTCAGATATCATATTACACTGGGAAAGTCATGGAAAAATGTGTAGAATTGCAGGAAATTAACTCTAAAACGTATTTGTTTTTCTCTCCGCTGTCAAGAGGGGGGCCACTATAATGTTTGCTTTGGGCTCCCAAAAGGCTAGGGCCGGCCCTGCATACAGCTGTTCAAGAAGTATAACTAACTGTGAAATGTGTGAATTATTTGCCATTTAATATTTTAAGTAAGTTAAATCTTTAGATGCTTTGTCTCAAACAAAATCTGTCTAATATATTGTAAAGTAAATGATTTTGGCTATATATTGATTGTTTTATTTTGCCTCAACAGGATGTCCACATACAGGACGACCTGGTCCAAGGAGAGTGTATGCCTGGTCCAAGGACTCCTTACTGTCAGTAGGAACTTAATTTTTCACAGAACTTAATTTGATGTAGAATGAATTACTATATATACATTTCATAAGCTCTGAGCTTCATCATCATTGTGCAATTGTATGTAACAATATTTGGTTCAAAAGTTTATTTATTTTACTTTTTGACAAGGTCATCTCCTTCCATACATCCTGTTCAGTGGCACCCACCGAATCTCAGAATGTGGTTCTCCTCAGAGAGAAAGTGACTCTGATGGACAATGCCATCAAAGTCCTCAAGAGTGTCCAGGAAGCCAAGATGGTTCAGCTCAAAAAGAGACAGAAGAAACAGCAGAAGGATGAGGAGCTGCAGCAGAATAGCCATTGGAAGCTGATGGCAAATAACCGTGAAACTTGGCATCAAACTAAATGAGAATATGTATAGAAGAAAGCAACGAGCCAATGACATGAACGGGTGGTGGTTGTCCTTTTTTATTTTTTATTCCCTCTGAATCCCCTAGGTTCTTCTTTAAAAATGTTCTTCCCCCTGCACCCCCCACATCCCACCATTTATTCCTCTTATTTACTTTTCTCCCCCTCTGCCTTCTTATTTACTTTTCTCCTTGCGACATCATCCAACATTTCTGGGAAGTTCAGTCCAAATCACTGTAACACAAACACAGCAGTTAGCTTTGGTTCTAAGACGCTTATCAGCTTACCTTTTCTCAGCTTCAGCCAACCTTTTCTCAGCTTTTTTGTTATTCTTCTTCTCTTTCTCCAGGCGCTTCTTCTCATCTTCTCTTTTTTTCTCTGCTTCAGCCAAACTTTTCTTATCCTTTTCTTTTAATTTCTCCAGGTTCTTTATTCTCTGCTTCAAACCTAGGTTTCTCATCCAGTTGTTGTTCCTTAATCTCATTCTCAAGGATCTTCAATATCTCCTTTTCTCTTTTTTTTCTCTTCTTTCAATTCACATTTCTCCTCCTTTTCTGTTTATTTCCTCTCCTTCTCTAGGTTCTTAATCTTCTCTTTCTCTTTCTTTTTTCTTCCATCCAACCTGAGTTTTTCCTCCTTTTCTTTTCCTTCCCCAACATCTTCATCCCCTATTTTCCTTTCTTTATCTCTGCCAATCTTAAATCCCTCAGCCTGTTTTATCTTCATTTCATCTAGACATTTCTGACTTTCTTTCATCTGTTCTATCAATTTGTTCTCTTCCTGTTCTTCCCTGTTTTTCTCTTCCTTGATAACTAATTTCTGTCAATTGCTCCTCACTGTTATATCCCTTCTCACCTGCGCTCTGCATCTTTGTAAATTTTTTCCACAGTTTCAAGTATCCTGACCCTGTGGTTCTCCCTCTCCTCATTTATTGTCTTCATCATCATTAACATCTCCTGCTCCATTTTCTGGATTATACAGTGCCTTCGGAAAATATTCAGACCCCTTGACTTTTTCCGCATTTTGTTACATTACAGCCTTATTCTAAAATTGATTAAATAAAAACATTTCCTCAGCAATCTACACACAATACCTCATATTTACAAAGCGAAAACAGCTTTTGAGAAAATTTTGCGCAGAAATTCTAAACAGAAATAACTTATTTACATAAGTACTCAGGTGCATCCTGTTTCCATTGAGCATCCTTGAGATATTTCTACAACTTGATTGGAGGCACACACCTGTCTAAATAAGATCACACAATTGACAGTGCATGTCAGAACAAAAACCATGCCATGAGGTCGAAGGAATTGTACGTAGAGCTCTGAGACAGGATTGTGTCTAGGCACAGATCCGGGGAAGGGTACCAAAACATTTCTGCAGCATTGAAGGTTCCCAAGAACACAGTGGCCTCCATCATTCTTAAATTGAAGATGTTTGGAACCACCAAGACTCTTCCTAGAGCTGGCTGCCCGGCCAAACTGAGCAATCGGGGGAGAAGGGCCTTGGTCAGGGAGGTGAACAAGAACCCAAGGGTCACTCTGACAGAGCTCTGCAGTTCCTCTGTGGAGATGGGAGAAACTTCCAGAAGGACAACCATCTCTGCAGCACTCCACCAATCAGGCCTTTATGGCAGAGTGGTCAGACGGCAGCCACTCCTCAGTAAAAGGCACATTACAGCTTGCTTGGAGTTTGCCAAAAGGCACCTAAAGACTCTCAGGCCATGGAAAAGAAGATTCTCTGGTCTGATGAAACCAATATTGGACTCTTTGGCCTGAATGCCAAGTGTCACGTCTGGAGGAAACCTGGCACCATCCTTACGGTGAAGCATGGTGGTGGCAGAATCATGCTGTGGGGATGTGTTTCAGCGGCAGGTACTGGGAGATTAGTTAGGATTGAAGCAAAGATGAACGGAGCAAAGTACAGAGATATCCTTAATGAAAACCTGCTCCAGAGCTCTCAGGACCTCAGACTGGGGTTAAGGTTCACCTTCCAACAGGACAACAACCCTAAGGACACAGCCAAGACAAAACAGTAGTGGCTTCGGGACAAGTCTCTGAATGAGTCGCCCAGCCAGAGCCCGGACTTAAACTGATCGAACATCTCTGGAGAGACCTGAAAATAGCTGTGCAGCAATGTTCCCCATCCAACCTGACAGAGCTTGGGAGGATCTGCAGAGAAGAATTGGAAAAACTCCCCAAATACAGGTGTGCCAAGCTTGTAGCGTCATACTCAAGGCTGTAATCACTGCCAAAGGTGCTTCAACAAAGTACTGATTAAAGGGTCTGAATACTTATGTAAATGTCATATTTCAGTTTACTATTTGTAATACATTTGCAAAAAATGTTTTGCCATTATTGGGTATTGTGTGTAGTTCGATGAGGAAAAAAACAATTGAATCAATTTTAGAATAAGACTGTAATCTAACAAAATATGGGAAAAGTCAAGGGGTCTGAATACTTTCCAAAGGCACAGTATGTGCTGGAGACTTCCTCTGCAACTCCTTCCATTTCCTCTCCATCTCTTTTTCCACTGCCTCAAGTATCTCCAACTTATCCAGAGCTGGCTGTAGGACACAAGGGTGTTGGGCGTAGTGATGGTGCTGTCCTGACATGGGCCTAGGCTGACTGGTGGGAGGCACTGTAATGGGGAATTCCCAATTAGGTTTCAAGAAGCCTGAGGAGTCACTTATCTCTACATCATTATTGTTCTGTGAGATAAGAGAGCATTATGGTTAAAGTGGCAATCAGCAGTAGAAACAAAAACAAAACATACTCCCTACCCCTGTTTCGGTAAAAAGCTAAGGCATGGGGCTGGAGAAATGTAACCACTTTTCAAATTCATAGACAGAGCTATGGATGCAAAGCCTGACCATACATTATATCAAAATTATAGTTTTAACCATGTTTTGAGGTTATAAGTGTTTGTTTACATGTATTTTGTCTACGAACATTGGAGTAAAACAAGCTTATATTTTGGGTTATGATGTGGTACGACAGTTGAACTAAGCTCATGAGACATTTATAAGTTATATTCTTCAAGAATCAATGGATATATATCATTAATTTACAGTGGTGGAAAAAGTACCCAATTGTCATACTTAAGTAAAGATATCTTAATAGAAAATGAAAGTAAAATACTTTTTTTGAGTAAAAGTCTCAAAGTCTTTGGTTTTAAATATACTTAAGTATCAAAAGTAAAAGTATAACTCATTTCAAATTCCTTATATTAAGCAAACCAGACAGTGCCATTTTCTTGTTTTTATTTTATTTACGGATAGTCAGGGGAACACTCAGACACAATTTACAAATGAAGCATATGTTTAGTGATCCGCCAGATCAGAGCTTCCTACCTTGGCCCTCTTTATGCTTTCTTTACTAGACGCTCCACTGCTTTCTGTATCACAATCTCTCTTCTTCCCGTCTTTCCACTACCGACCATTCGGTTCCTTGACCCTCACCCTCCCGCTCCATACTATCAGAACTGACACCCATATTGTTCTCATTCCAGCACAGCTGTTGCTTCACCAACCTTTTCTCCTTTTCATCCGCACTACTCCGCGCAATATGCTAATTAACGACATTTAACAAAACTGAAAATGGTTTAAAGTAGCAATCAGCAGCTGCTACATAAATTGTTGCACTTCTAAATGAACAGTGGTGTACAAATACCCAAACCTTAAGTCGTTTTTTGAGGTGTCTGTACTTTACTATTTATAGTTCTGACTACTTTAATACATTCCTAAAGAAAATAGTGTACTTTTTACTCTATATACTTTCCCTGACATGCAAAAGTACTTGTTACATTTTGAACAGGAAAATGTTCCATTCACGCACTTAAAAAGAGAACATCCCTGGTCATCCCGGAGGCAAGAGCAATGATGTGTTGGAGTGGAAAGGGGTGTTAGTGTTTAATGAGACCACAGGTCCTTACTTAGACCCTGTCCGACTAACTAATGCCGTAGAGAAGGAGGTAGGTGAAGTCAAATTAGCTTGGTTCATTGGAAATGGTATATTGTTCATATTTTGTGGTAGCCAGACTCAGCAAGAGAAGATAATGAAAATGAAAACGCTTAAAAGCCAGTTCCCTGGTGGATATGTTAGATTGAGGGGAGTCATCACTATAGACACATCTATGTCCATAGATGATATTGAAGAACATGTGAAGGGAGGAATAGGGATTGAGGCCAAAAGGTTGATCAGTAGGAAAGAAGGTCAAATAAGTGAAAGCCTATCAGTGCTGCTGAGGTTTGAGAAGGTTATGTCTGGGAAAGTACAGGTAGGATTCCTTACTTTCAATGTCAGAGAATTTGTCCCATCCCCATTGCAGCGTTCTAAATGCCAAATAATGGGACATGTAGCTGTTCAATGTAAAGGAAAATATGTGCCAAGTGTGGAGGGTAACATGATTATGGTGAATGTGGGAGCAATGTGAAGGTATTGTAATTGTGGGGGGGACATAGTGCAGCGTTTGGTGGATGCCAGGAGCAGAGAGAGGCTCAGAGGTATAGAATTAATCATGTCACACCCTGGTCTGTTTCACCTGTCTTTGTGCTTGTCGCCCCATATTCCCCATTATCCCCTGTGCATTTATACCTGTGTTCTCTGTTTGTCTGTTGCCAGTTCGTCTTGTCAAGCCTACCAGCGTGTATTTCGTACTCCTGTTTCGTAGTTGTCCCGGTTTTGATCTTTCTGCCTGTCCTGATCCTGCCTGCCGTTCTGTACCTTTTGCCACTGCCCTGGATTACTGACCTCTGCCTGCCCCTGAGCCTGCCTGCCGCTCTGTACCTTAGGGACTCTGCCCTGGACTACCGACCCCTGCCTGCCCTTGACCTGTCCTTTGCCTGCCCCCTGTTTATATAATAATCGTCCATTATTTGAACTGTCTGCATCTGGGTCTTTTCCTGAGACGTAATACATGATGTATCGTATGCAGAGGCTGTAAGACAGATTGGTGGAACTACAGTGTGGAATGATGGAGCTTCCATGGCTGCTCCTGTAGTAAGTGGACCTAATGTCAGGCTGGTGTTAACAATATTACTCGGGTTGTGGAAAGCAGAAATGCCAGGTTGAAGGTTATTGTGGAGACCAGTGGTGGTCAGTGCCGTTTAAGATGAGGGAAGACAAACTTTTTTTTTTCATGAGCATGGCCTTATTTCTATTACTGCATATTGGATTCATATTTCATTCACCCAGTTCAATGTAAAAGCGATAAGTTTAGGCTACTACATGATTCTCAATTTTCCCTATCATTAGTCCAACATTTGCAAACAAGTTTCTATTGGACAAATTCAGGTATGTTTATCCCTGTTTTGTTCCGTTTGCTTCCATTTAAGAAATGTTTTCAACAGAATCGGAGGAATGAATACACCCCTGATCACGTGTTAACACAGTTCACTTTCATAGCAGCCACGTTGTTTTACTTCTCGCATATATGCGCTCTCCTCCTCTCACCTTGTCCCTTCACTTGTGGACTTCAATGCACAACACATCAGCTGTATGTGACCAGGCGAAAAAGCCAAACCGCTACACACAGCCTACATCGTTGTCACCATATTAGCTAAAGTAACGTCATAGTCATCATAGCTAATAGAACTAACTCGTTAGTAAACCTGCTACAGTCATGCAGTAATGTTAGTGTACAGTCAGTAAGCAGTTACACCGGTGGGCCCCGGCAGGGGCGGAAATCCCGGGGGGGACGGGGGGGACACATTTTTCCCATCCTGGGAAAAATATGATTTGTCCCCCCCAATATATCACTGAAACATAACTATGTAATTTAAATAATATTAATAATACGCAATGAAAGCAATTGTGCTGATTATAGACACTTAATAGCGCGTTTTTAAGTTTCAAAAGATTGCGACCCCCCCCACCCTTTGCCTCACAATGGTTTGATCCACTGCCAGTTACTTAGTTGGCAAGGTAACAGAGGGGTGGTATCCACTGTCTGAAAGGCACTCAATGAACGTAACTGACGTGAGGTTAATCCAGTCAATCGCGCACACACACTAGCTGAATATGCAGAGCTAGCGGGTAAATATTAACTATTACGCTAGCTAGTAATTATTCCATTTATGTGGCCTCGTCAAAGATGGAATCTTTGCTATCGTCAATTTATTCCAAGATCAGCATGCAGATGAGGTAAGTTAGTGCTTCAAAGTCCCTGTGATAAGGTTAGCGATAAACTGAAGTCCAAACTGAACAGAACTACACTCTCTTCTACCATTGTCTTAAATATATTTAATGGTCTCGTTGCAAAAGCTAAATTGTCGCAAGGCAACTTTTATTTATTTATTTTATTTCACCTTTATTTAACCCGGGTAGCAAAGATTATAGCAAACACCACTGAAACGGAATTGGTGCCCGCTAGCTTTGCAAATTCAGCTATTGTTGGAAGCCAGCCAAACTATTAAACTATTAAACTATTAAAATTACAAAAGGTTGCAGCATATGTTGTGTAAATGGTGAACTCATACAGCTGTCAACTCTTGTCATTTTAATCCGTTTCACATTTGCTAGCTACCTTTTAGATCGAAGCCCAAATAGAATGATTGAAGATGATAGAAGCCCATCTCCTACTGTAAATAACCTACACACTGTGTGTGTAGCCAGCCAGCCAGCCAGGTAGAAAAATGGCAGAAAAATAAAAGACGGACATCAGAGTATTTTTCAATACACCAAAATGCATAGTAAGAACCCTAGTAGCCTAATATCTCAAAGACTAGTTGATAAAATGTTTATAAGAAAGCAATGAAATTCTAATGGAAATGTTTCACAATGATGTCATTAGGCAGAGCAGGCAACAGATGGCACACAGACAGCAGAGTTGGGGACAGATATGCAGGGACAGACTGGCAGAGACAGGGAGTCTCAGGTAAGTTTGTTGAGTCTTTGTTTGGCAACATTATGAAAGGTTCTCAATTTGTTTGACTTGTAAAATAGGAACACAATTGGAAAATGCCATGGATACCCCCACTCTCAACTTAAACTGGTGACTGAACTAAGATTTGTTAAAGGCAATGGTATTGCTGTTGTGATTAGTTGTGTAGTTTTGGGTACCGGTAGTTAGGAGTACGGCAAACACCTTATTTCTTTGGTTCCTCAATATACATTTACCATATTACAATGTAGGCTATGTGTTACAGCACTACTTTTGGTGACCCCTCAGGAATTGCTCTTGAGAAAATTTCATGTAATTGTCCCCTCCAAAGTTGATATCAGATTTTCGCCCCTGGGCCCCGGTGGCAGAAAAATGAGTCAAACCAAAAGCTTACCTTGACTTGGAAGAGTTCCAGTGTTGTGTTGGAAAGTCATAGCCAGCTAGCTAACATAGCATCCCTCTGTTTGAGCAGGGGTTTTCAGTAGGCTAAGTTAGCTAGCTGCATTTGCTAGCTAAGTAAATCAAACTGAAAGTGAAAAAAAATTACATTTTATTTCTCTCTTGCTTCTCCTTCATTTTTTAATAAATAAAATTGTTCAACTACTGTCTTTGAGTCAACTACTCAACAACCTTTTTCACACTGCAGTGTTAGCTAGCTGTAGCTTATGCATTTCAGTACTAGATGTATTCTCTGATTACATTTACATTTACATTTACGTCATTTAGCAGACGCTCTTATCCAGAGCGACTTACAAATTGGTGCATTCACCTTATGATACCAGTGGAACAACCACTTTACAATAGTACATCTATATCTTTTTTTTGGGGGGGGGGGGGGGGGTTAGAATGATTACTTTATCCTATCCCAGGTATTCCTTAAAGAGGTGGGGTTTCAGGTGTCTACGGAAGGTGGTGATTGACTCCGCTGTCCTGGCGTCGTGAGGGAGCTTGTTCCACCATTGGGGTGCCAGAGCAGCAAACAGTTTTGACTGGGCTGAGCGGGAACTGTGCTTCCGCAGAGGTAGGGGGGCCAGCAGGCCAGAGGTGGATGAACGCAGTGCCCTTGTTTGGGTGTAGGGCCTGATCAGAGCCTGAAGGTACGGAGGTGCCGTTCCCCTCACAGCTCCATAGGCAAGCACCATGGTCTTGTAGCAGATGCGAGCTTCAACTGGAAGCCAGTGGAGTGTGCGGAGGAGCGGGGTGACGTGAGAGAACTTGGGAAGGTTGAACACCAGATGGGCTGCGGCGTTCTGGATGAGTTGTAGGGGTTTAATGGCACAGGCAGGGAGCCCCCCCAACAGGGAGTTGCAGTAATCCAGACGGGAGATGACAAGTGCCTGGATTAGGACCTGCGCCGCTTCCTGTGTAAGGCAGGGTCATACTCTGTGAATGCTGTAGAGCATGAACCTACAGGATCGGGTCACCACCTTGATGTTAGCGGAGAACGACAGGGTGTTGTCCAGGGTCACGCCGAGGCTCTTAGCACTCTGGGAGGAGGACACAGTGGAGTTGTCCACCGTGATGGCGAGATCATGGAAAGGGCAGTCCTTCCCCGGGAGGAATAGCAGCTCCGTCTTGCCGAGGTTCAGCTTGAGGTGGTGATCCGTCATCCACACTGATATGTCTGCCAGACATGCAGAGATGCGATTCACCACCTGGTTATCAGAAGGGGGAAAGGAGAATATTAATTGTGTGTCGTCTGCGTAGCAATGATAGGAGAGACCATGTGAGGATATGACAGAGCCAAGTGACTTGGTGTATAGCGAGAATAGGAGAGGGACTAGAACTGAGCCCTGGGGGACACCAGTGGTGAGAGCACGTGGTGCGGAGACGGATTCTCGCCACGCAACCTGGTAGGAGCGACCTGTCAGGTAGGACGCAATCCAAGAGTGAGCCGCGCCGGAGATGCCCAACTCGGAGAGGGTGGAGAGGAGGATCTGATGGTTCACAGTATCAAAGGCGGCAGATAAGTCTAGAAGGATGAGAGCAGAGGAGAGAGAGTTAGCATTAGCAGTGCGGAGAGCCTCCGTGACACAGAGAAGAGCACTCTCAGTTGAATGACCAGCCTTGAAACCTGACTGATTTGGATCAAGAAGGTCATTCTGAGAGAGATAGCAGGAGAGCTGGCCAAGGACGGCACGTTCAAGAGTTTTGGAGAGAAAAGAAAGAAGGGATACTTGTCTGTAGTTGTTGACATCGGAGGGATCGAGTGTAGGTTTTTTGAGAAGGGGTGCAACTCTCGCTCTCTTGAAGACGGAAGGGACGTAGCCAGCGGTCAAGGATGAGTTGATGAGCGAGGTGAGGTAAGGGAGAAGGTCTCCGGAAATGGTCTGGAGAAGAGAGGAGGGGATAGGGTCAAGCGGGCAGGTTGTTGGGCGGCCGGCCGTCACAAGACGCAAGATTTCATCTGGAGAGAGAGGGGAGAAAGAGGTCAAAGCATTGGGTAGGGCAATGTGAGCAGGACCAGCGGTGTCGTTTGACTTAACAAACGAGGATCGGATGTCGTCGACCTTCTTTTCAAAATGGTTGACGAAGTCATCCGCAGAGAGGGAGGAGGGGGGAGGGGGAGGAGGATTCAGGAGGGAGGAGAAAGTGGCAAAGAGCTTCCTAGGGTTAGAGGCAGATGCTAGGAAGTTAGTGGTAGAAAGTGGCTTTAGCAGCAGAAACAGAGGAGGAAAATGTAGAGAGGAGGGAGTGAAAAGATGCCAGGTCCGCAGGGAGGCTAGTTTTCCTCCATTTCCGCTCGGCTGCTCGGAGCCCTGTTCTGTGAGCTCGCAATGAGTCGTCAAGCCACGGAGCAGGAGGGGAGGACCGAGCCGGTCGGGAGGATAGGGGACATAGAGAGTCAAAGGATGCAGAAAGGGAGGAGAGGAGGGTTGAGGAGGCAGAATCAGGAGATTGGTTGGAGAAGGATTGAGCAGAGGGAAGAGATGATAGGATGGAAGAGGAGAGAGTAGCAGGAGAGAGAGAGCGAAGGTTGCGACGGCGCAATACCATCTGAGTAGGGGCAGAGTGAGTAGTGTTGGAGAGCGAGCGAGAGGGAAAAGGATACAAGGTAGTGATCGGAGACTTGGAGGGGAGTTGCAGTGAGATTAGTAGAAGAACAGCATCTAGTGAAGATGAGGTCAAGCGTATTGCCTGCCTTGTGAGTAGGGGGAGACAGTGAGAGTGTGATGTCAAAAGAGGAGAGGAGTGGAAAGAAGGAGGCAGAGAGAAATGAGTCAAAGGTAGACGTAGGGAGGTTAAAGTCACCCAGAACTGTGAGGGGTGAGCCATCCTCAGGAAAGGAACTTATCAAGGCGTCAAGCTCATTGATGAACTCTCCAAGGGAACCTGGAGGGCGATAAATGGTAAGGATGTTAAGCTTGAATGGGCTAGTGATTGTGACAGCATGGAATTCAAAGGAGGAGATGGACAGATGGGTCAGGGGAGAAAGAGAGAATGTCCACTTGGGAGAGATGAGGATTCCAGTGCCACCACCCCGCTGACCAGATGCTCTCGGGGTGTGCGAGAACACGTGGTCAGACGAGGAGAGAGCAGTAAGAGTAGCAGTGTTTTCTGTGGTAATCCATGTTTCCGTCAGCGCCAAGAAGTCGAGGGACTGGAGGGTAGCATAGGCTGAGATGAACTCTGCCTTGTTGGCCGCAGACTGGCAGTTCCAGAGGCTGCCGGAGACCTGGAACTCCACGTGGGTCGTGTGCGCTGGGACCACCAGGTTAGAGTGGCAGCGGCCACGCGATGTGAAGCGTTTGTATGGCCTGTGCAGAGAGGAGAGAACAGGGATAGACCGACACATAGTTGATAGGCTACAGGAGAGGCTACGCTAATGCAAAGGAGATTGGCATGAAAATTAACTAAACAACTGATCCTTTGATTGGGTGGACAACATGTCAGTTCCCGCTGCAAGAGCTCTGATATGTTGGAGGACGTCCTCCGTAAGTTGTCATAATTACTGTGTAAGTCTATGGTATGGGGTGAGAACCATGAGCCTCCTAGGTTTTAATTTGAAGTCAATGTACACAGAGGAGGACGGAAGCTGGCTGTTCTTCGGCTACACCATGGCGCTACCCTGCTGTGTGCTGTTGAGGCTACTGTAGACCTTTGCAAAGTAGTGTATTTTAATTATTTATTTGGTGCCATGTGATTTATATTTAGTATAGTTTAATCTGAAAAGGATAACTTTAAATGTTTTACCATTTTTATTCCTCCCCTTCCTCCTTTGAGGAGCCTCCACTGAGACAGCAAAAGAGATATTGGGGGTAACAGATGGGCTCCCAAGTGGCGCAGCGGTCTAAGGCACCGCATCTCAGTGCTTGAGGCGTCACTTCAGACCCTGGTTTGATTCCAGGCTGTATCACAACTGGCAGCGATTGGAAGTCCCATAGGGCGGCGCACAATTGGCCTAGCGTCGTCTGGGTTTGGCTGGGGTCATTGTAAATAAGACTTGCCTAGTTAGATAAAGGTAAAACAAAAAAAATTTACTATTGAAATGGTTGTTGACAATCCTAAGGATGGAGTGTTTCAGCATGTAGATAAAGTTTAATGGGGTAGTTTTTTTTGTTTTTTTTTACCTTTTATTTAACTAGGCAAATCAGTTAAGAACAAATTCTTATTTACAATGGCGCCTAACCCGGGCGACGCTCGGCCAATTGTTGGGGAGGGTTTTGAGGATGTGGTAGAAGTTAGTATGGATTTATTTTTTTATTCTCATGGTAGAACAGAATTGGGCAGATCATAATTGATCGTACTTTCCAGGACAATAGGTGGCGGCATGCACATAAACGATTGTTTGTGGACTGCAATGTTCTCATAGAAGAAGAAGAATCTTTGTTCAAGTGGAATAGGAAGTATCGCGAGATCAGCGGGGCAGAAGGGGAAAGCGGAAGAGCGTAGCTAGTTAGCGAACAAGCTTTATATTCGTTAATATTTACATAACATCCGATTTATAAATCCAATTTTGTTATTATAAACATGCTGAGAGTCTAAGTATTAGTCGAACTACTGTCACACTCGATTACACTACACAATGGATTCAAAGTCAATCAATAGGTCTCCGAGAGAAGGGGAGCTCGAAGACGGAGAGATCTGCGATGATGACACTGAGGAAAAGGTGTTTGCGCAGCAGCAGGGTAAAAAGAGGCCTAGTAGCATGAATAACAGCAACTCCTCACGGAATACACGAAAATCGAAACAACCGACACGAACTTTAATACCTGTCGTGGGTAGCCAGACTACAGATTTTCGACTTTTAATTCCATACAATCGCGGACCTCATTCGCACAGTTCCGGATTTACCGCAAACCACAGACAGCAAGGCGGACCAAGTGGACCCGACCGGCCGCCACTGGGACCACGCTGTGACCAGAGCCCGCGTTCCAGCTTCTGGGAACGAAGTCACACAGCCCTGGATCGATTGAGGCACCGGGGGAAACTAGATGATGGTCGCGGGGATTGGGGACGAGGAGGCTGGGGAGACGGGTGTGGGGGAGGGAGAGAGGCTGGTAGGCCTCCCCCTGGTCGTTATGGGCCCGGGGAGAATCACAGTAACAAGAAAGAATCTCCCTTGAGAAACAAACGTATCCTTTGGCATTCATCTCACGACATCTATGTGATTGTAAAGTGTGATACATTTGTTAGGCTTTTACCTTAACATTGTAACTACACATTGTAACATTTGTTTGGATGGTTGTAGCTTCTAGCCTTGAATAGGCCTTGATTTAAGTGTAGTCATAAAGGCCTTCGATTTCAGTGTAGTCATAATGCATCTAACTAACAATAGATCTGCCATTTTTGCCATGACTTTTGATCATCAGACAGCATTCCCCTCCCTATCATCAAGGCTTAATTGATTAATCGTTTTTTTTTATTAATCAAAAACAAAATACCCAGTGTTATTGAGCTGGAAATGGGTTTTGGATTGAAATACATTTTGCTATTAGGGTCAAAGTCTGTAGTCTACCCATGTCATCAAACTCATAATGGTGCCTTTCCTTCACTCCCCGGCCATAGAGAAGGTAATGATGGGGAGGAATCAGGTAAGAAACCAACAGATGATGCACAACAACAATGTTGCCAAAATCGAGAATGGGCTTGACGAGAGTTTTGAGGATCTGCTCACCAAGTACAAGCAGATTCAGCTGGAGCTGGAATGTATTAGAAAAGAAGAGAACCTGGTTCTGAAGCCCAAAGACCTGCCTGCTCAGAACCAGTCTGAGGTCTCTGCAAGTATTCCCCAAACCGAGCCATTACTCGACGCTAACAGTATTCCCAATGAAGCCGCTGCAGAGGACCCTCCAGGCCCAGAGAAGACGGAGGAGAAACGGGGTTTTCAGGCGTTCAATCTCAAACCTCTACGTCAGAAACTCCTCACTCCTGCAGAAATTGACGCGCTCAAAACAAAAACGGAAAAGAAAGATTCAGAGAAGGAAGACAGTGACATGGAAAAAGGTCAAGTTGAACCAGATGCTATCCCGGCTGCTACTCCCAAAGGTGTGTAACAACCACTATATAACACAACACTGCAGCAATGTGGTAACACAAACTGTGGCAACACCGTGAAGCAGATTTGACTCGACTATAATCAATAATGTATTGTTTTATTAGCCACAGTGTTAACACCCTGTGTGTGTTGTGTTCTGTCTTTCAGGAGAGGAGGAAAAAGATGGTCTGGAGAAAGAGGCAGACAAACAAGAGGGGGAGAAGGATGCAAAAATATGTTTGTGCTGTGGCAGGGAATCAGGTTACCTGAAGAAAGAAGGTGAGAAGGATACAAAAGTGTGCTGTGTGTGCTGCAGCAAATCATCAGAGGACTCCGCTAAATCCCCTGTCAAGGTATGAACCTATTATAAAAGGCAAATACTTTTTCTACTTACCCAGAGTCAAGTGAACTTGTGGATACCATTTTTATGTCTCTGCATACAGTTTGAATTAAGTTGAGGTTAGTTTCTGGAGCCATTGTTAAGTAGCGTTAGTGCAATGACTGGAAGTCTATGGGATCAGCTAGCTGATTGTGCTAACGCCAGTAGATCCCATAGACTTACAGTTATTGCGCTAAAGCTAGTTAGTAATTCCAGAAACTAACTTCAACTTCCTTCAAACTACACACAGAGGTAGAAAAATGGTGTCTGTAGCTAGGTTTCCATCCAATTGGTGACAGATTTTCATGTGACTATTCTAAAATCCTCAAAGAAAATATGTTCATTTTCCCACCGGTAGTGTTTTCACCAAGCTGACTTGTTGCAGATAAAAATCTGTGTGTGATGACATAGTGAACACCAAATGTACTTTCTCGCTTAAGTTTTCATGTACTGAATAAAAATGTAAAGTTCAATGTGTTTCCATTGCATTTTCAACTCTACTGATAGTTTTGTCACAAACATTTGTGTTAAATAGCAAATGTGCCTACTCTGGTCTTGGCACCTGCGCTCTAGCCAACAGCTCACAGATACATTGTGGGTAGGATAGTCTACATGATGAGATTATTATGGATAAGAGTGAGTGTGTCAAACGGCAGTCAAGCATCGGTCATCATGTCACCAGAATAATACCATCGATATTTATTGGAAAGGAGCGTCAAGATCAGTGTGCACTTTCACCACCCAATTCTAATGAATTTAATCTGTAGCCTAATAAACTGCATGGTTTCCCAGATGTAATGGGAGGGCCTCACGCCATATCATCGTGTGACTCCATGTTGACTTCGATAGGATGGTTATTATATCAATATTTGTGCAAATAGGCGTTTCCACTGCCATTTCTTGCTAAATACATTTTACCAACATAAATCCTACCATGTTGAACAAACAACTTATCTGTCGTCATTTTAAAAATTGGACCAACACTTCCTGTTTCCATTACAGCTGTCGTGATAGTGTTTTTGATATAGTATGACTTTACTCGCATAAAAACTGTGAATGGAAACGTGGTTAATGAGTTCATCTGACTCTAGGTAAGTTAAAAACAAAACTATATAAATAAAAAAAAAAACAATGGCTTCATAGCCAAAATCTCGAACTATCCCCTTAAGGCATGGATCAAGAGTAAGTGATTCAAGGCACTAATATTAACTTGAGATGTGTGTTTGCAGCGCTTTTGAACGTTTGTCCAAATGTCGATTGACACAATGTTTGAGTTGTGTGTATGTCAAGTTAGAATCTGGGTCATCCGGCCCTCCTCCTGTCTCCCTGCAGCCTGAAGTGAAGGGGAGTAATGAAGATGAGGACCTGTCTGAGCTGCAGCTGCGTCTCCTGGCCCTGCAGTCAGCCAGCAGGAAGTGGCAGCAGAAAGAACAGCAAGTGATGAAGGAGAGCAAAGATAAGATCACCAAGGCCAAGCCCTCCCAGGAGAAGACCTCCAGTGCCAAACCACCAGAGAGGGGCAGAGTCACCACCAGGTCTGCCTCTGCTGCCTCGGAGAAGGCCAAAGCTCTGGCCAACAAGCCCCAGGAGAAGACCAAGGCTGGGGCAAAGCCTCCAGCGGAGAAGGGCAAAGCTCCAGTTAAGGGGTATCCAGGGAGGAAGACAGTCAGCCCAGGTGAGCAGGGTCTTTCTGCTTATTCAGATCCAAACTGTCCTCAATGTTGGTACCAAGCGTTCCATCACAATGACATTCTGGTTTTGGAAATGTTGGTCACATCTTGCTGCTTGTGTATTTTAATAATGCATTTTATCTCTGTAAATATTTATGTATTTTAGTGATCTAAAGTGATTGCCATTAAGTAAAGTAAATGGGTTTTGATCCCCTAGGCTCAGCAGCCAAGCAGGCGTTCCGAAAGCAGCAGCTAAGGACATGGAAGCTCCAACAGGAGAGAGACCAGGAGGAGCAGCGTAGACAGGAGGAGGAGGAACGCCGCCGGAGGGAGGAAGAGATCCGCAAGATCCGGGACCTTTCCAATCAGGACGAGCAGTACAACCGCTTCATGAAGCTGGTGGGCGGGTCCAAGCCACCGCGCAACCGGAGCAAGGTAAGACGGACGGGGAGAGAAAGACCTTGCCCCACTCCCAAGGCATTTCCTTTTAGGTTATCTGATTCCTTCAATTATATGTGAACCTTTTTTAAACTGTATAGTCTCTGCTTAACACCTGCAATGTGTTATGTGGGGTTCTTTCTCTTAACTCTATTGGAATAGAGCTCTCCTACATTACTGTCAGTAGCATGAACATGCAACACGATTGAAGAAGAGAACATGTGAGAGACTGAAATGTGTCATTTGTCTATCTCAGTCCAAGGACAGTGATCACACCAGGAAGTCTTCTGGTAAACAGGGATTGGACACCTCAGGGAACCTCTACCAGTACGACAACTACGATGAGGTTGCCATGGATACTGATAGTGAGACCAATTCCCCAGGTGAGCAACCAGCTCACCTGCCAATGCACTCACTGCACTATTGAACATATCTGAAGTGATTTTATAGAACCCATCCAATATGGTGAAAGGATTGTTTATAGCGAAGGACATGGCCATCAATCCAGGCCTCTTATTGCAATGTTTGTCAGTTTTATTTCTATGGCTGAGTCTGATTGTCTAATATTCAGTTATTTTCTCTTTCAGCGTCTTCTCCAGTACATGATCCATTTGAGGTCCCAGGATGCTTCAGTCACATGCCCATGCCTTTCCGTATGGATTCCCCCACTCAATGCAGAATGGTATGTTCCACCCCAAACTCTAAACAAGGACTGTTTTATGCATTTCTTATAGGGGTAACTAACAAGCTTCCTCTTTCTTTCCAGGATTTGGGACAGCCGCGTTTCCTGTCCGTCATTCCGTCTGCGCCCCCACCACCCTTACCCCCAATGCCCCCACCCCCAGATGAGCTGGAGCCTCCCCCAAAGCCGCCTTTTGCTGACGAGGAAGAGGAAGAGGAGATGTTGCTCAGAGAGACCTGCCTCATGTCCATGGCCAACAAGAAGGTTCCACTGCCCGAGGTATAACACTATAGATGGCTCCACAGGAGGACAAAGTGCCATGCCTGTGTTATCTGTATTGTGTTAGGAGTAGAGGAGGGTTCCATTAAGTCCTAGTCATCCTCTGGAAAGTTAATTAGTCTCATCAGAAGATGCATATTTTTCACTCTTCTGTTAATTTACAAGTGTTAAACAATGTTGAAACTTATCTCGGTACCCTGATATATCAGATGGGAAACTCAGTCATGTCATTGTCCAGTTCTACAGCAACACTTTGTCTTTGAACAGTGAACTTGGTGAATCTGGCTCTAAAAATGTATTTCTCCCCTGTAGGATATGACCCTTGACAGCAGGCCCCCCTCTCCCTCCCTCCTGGTCAGTCTGGTCCAACCAGTGCCCAGGAGCAATCCTAGTGTGGTCAGCCTCAACACGGCACCCCAGCCTTGGAGCAACAAGTTGAGCCGAGGACACCACCTTCCCAGGCTACCACTGATGGTAAGGATAATACCATAGGAGGAAATCTAAACATTGAGTGATGGCCACATATCTGCCCTCCTAGCCAGGCGAAGAAACCTTAGAGATCCAAATAGTTCACGTTCCTTAATGTCCTGAAGAGCTTTCACTCTTTCAACCACAATTTTCTGGAAAAGAGTTCATTTGGTGCCATTTGTTGACCTATATTCCAAACTGTTTCAAACACTCATGGAAATATGCAGAAAATGTCAGTGGATTTGTGAATGATTCTTCTCTGAATGGGAAAACTGTCTTGTCTTGCATGTGCTGAAAACATCTTTTAAAATATGCTCTTTTGAAAGATTTTAACTTCACAGTCATATTTTCCAACAATGACATTCTACTTTTTTCAGCTGAACTGTGTAAAACAGGGATTTGAGGCCATGGGTATCTTTGTGCTCAGTAACTCCATGTAGTGTCGTCTTATGAGAACAATGAGTTGGCACTCACTCTGATACTGCCATAGGCAACACGGGTGGGTCCCTAAGACAGTACATTACAGCAGCACGTGTGCCCAATGACACCCGGCCTCAGCTATGTTCCCAGAGCGCTCTGGTTTCTCACCCATGAACAATAAGCTCACCTTAGACTGTATCCCAGTGTCCGTATTCACAAAGCTTCTCATCGTAGGAGGGCTGATATAGGATACATTTTGCCTTTCAGATCATAATAACACAGAGGTGACCTGATCCTAGATTGGCACTCCTATTTTGAGATGAATTGATTTTGAGTTGTGAAGTCGGTGCCAACTCAAATCATACGTTTTGTTTCCCCAGCTCCCACGGCACAAGGCGGTGGTGGTACAACTGAACGGTTCAGACGACAGTGACTCCGACATGGAGGCCTGCAGCAGCTCTACACAGACACCGTCTGTCTTTGGAGGCCTGGAGTTCATGATCAAGGAGGCACGCAGGAACGCAGAGGTACGTGCGTGCGTGCGTGTGTGCGTGTGTGTGTGTGTGTCCCAACAGTTTGGCCTCTGAGGACGACCTCTCAATTTATATATGAATAGCAGAATCCTAATTTGAGATGTATAAATTGTATGTGGTTAAAGGGTGATGGGCTGTAATTCTCTTTCTCTCTCAACTTCCAGGCAGCGAAGCCCAAACCGACTTCAGGACCTGAGAAGGAGAACAAGCCAGGCAGAACCCCAGAGGCTCTATCTGAAGAGAAGAAGACGGAGTATCGGCTGCTCAAAGAACAAATAGCCAGGTATATTTTTTAAAGAGGATGGTCTGACAAAGTGAGATGTAGTTTTTCCACTCGGGCATCGTCTATGGGTATAAAATTAATTAACAATTCATTAACATTCAGTGCAATATTAATGGCACCAAAGTGAGAGGGTATTTCTTTAAAATGTCACTGATGGAACAGAGTGGACTACATTCACTGAAATGTAAACAATCTGTTTTATTTGTTGTCTGATGTAAGTAGGGAGAAGCAGAAGATTCTGAAGGACCACAGTCCCCGAGGTCTGCCCTCTCCTGCAGGCTCTGATCCCGATGTGGACTTCGCTGCCAAGGCAGCGGTCGAGCTGCAGCTGACCGAGGCAGAGACTAGGCTGACCAAACACGGGTGAGGCCCTCAAACACCAGAAGGGGAAAAAACACCTAGATGAAGTCTGATACCCAAACACAATGGTATTTTAAGTCATTGTCTCATATTAGGGAATTACTTGGACTTATGGTTTTCCATCTCTCTCCCTTCCGCTCACTCTACCCCTCCTCCTCTCAGGAACCTGCTCCTGAAGGATGAGGCCATCCTGAGGCAGCTCTTACAGCAGGAGCAGAAGAAGGAGGAGGCATTGAAGGCAGCTGAGGCCAAAGTGGCCAAGCTCAAAGAACAGCTCCTGGCCTCAGAGAAGATAGTCAGTGCCAACAAGACCCTCCTCAACAGACTCCAGGAACAGGTGGGAGTTAAGAGCCAGGAAGGAACCCAGAGGGAATGAAACTCAATGGGAATGAGCTGTGAAGTAAATTCCTAGCTGAGGTATTTGCGCCTGGGTGGCCATGTTTATAGCAATGAGTCAGATGGCTGAGAGTGGAAGCTGAGTGATGAATAGGAGTTGTTTCTCCTGGTAATGTTTGGGGAAAATGCCAAGCTAAAGGAATGTCTGTAAAGGACAAGACATTTCATTCAGTTCTTTTTTCTGTTGCCTTTGGAAGTGTATATAGCAGGTGTGGTCATGCCAACCCTCCTCCTTGGAGAGATACTCGGTGTGCTGGCTTTCATTCAACACCTGATTCAGCTAACCAAGGTTCTGATGAGGTATGTGTATGTCTCATTTGTTAAAGTCTGTCATGTATGTTCCCACCCTGTAGGTTCATCGTGTTCAGCACCGCGTGTCAGTGAAGAAGAACCACAGCCTGAAGCTGGAGGAGGTGCTGGTCCAAGCCCAGGCCGCCGCAGGCAGAAAGCCAGGCGGTCAGAAACGACGCACGGACATCAGCCACTCCTCGGTGAGCACCGTACCACACCTTACCGACCCGCACTATATCATGACAGGGCCCTTGTTGATTGATAAACACAGAAATGTGTTCAACAAGGACATGTCGACTAGGGAACATCATAAATTGCTTTGAAGCGGAAAATGACTCTTATTGGACTTATTGTTCTAACACTTCCTCTGTTTCAAAATGTATATTCCCATTTCCTTTCTACCAAACGCCAACCAGCTGTAAGTAAAGGCCGGAGTTCTCTAATCCATCTTTCTGCCCACCCTCCATTCTTTAGCCTGTGAAACGTCTGTGTGTGGAAGTCTCTGTCGCTCCCCGCGGCTCAGAAAGGCACTTTGCAGACCTCCTTGCCCAGAAGCAGCGTCTGCAGCAGCTGGAGTCAGAATACGCCCTCAAGATCCAGAAACTAAAGGAGGCCCAGGCCCTCCACAACAGAGGGGCGGTCCCTGAACCCCCTCCACCCCAGGCCGCCTCCACCCCTCTCCCCAGGGCTCGCCACCCCAGCATTCCCCCCACCAGCCCCTTCCCCCTGCCCCAGCCCTCCCTGCATGACCTCACCCAGGATAAACTCACCCTGTTCAGCAGCGAAGACCCCACCGAGACGGAGGAGAGCGACTTGGACCCTGCCGCCACAGCCAGGCCCTCGGCCCAGAGTGTTCGTAGACGCTCCTTCAGAGAGACCGGCTCCTTCACCAAGCCTAAGCTGGACTCTGGTGGGACTGGGCTGGTCAAGGATAGTCCAGCCAAGCCAGTCAGGGTTAAGGCCTCGGGTCCCGGGGAGCTGTTCCTGGGGCTAGAGGTGGAGGCCCTGCAGAGGAGGGACCAGCAGCAGGCCAGGCTGGGAGAGCTGCTGCTGGGGGAACTACGGGCGCTAGGAGGCACTGTGGAGAAACCCCCTTCTGGGAAGGTAAACCATAATATATCACTTTAACTGGCCCCACAAACACTGAATTCAAATTCCCTTTCGTTGTGGTTTAAAAAATGCTGTCTTGACAGTTTTCTTATTTGGTTGATATGTGCAGTTACTGTAGCATACAGCACACTTGTTGGGTCAAACTATGTTTTTCATTTATTCTCCATGGTTGAGAGACTGAAATGTTTGTTCATTACTTTGATGTGCAGGGGATATCGGAGGATGTGGACACCGTGGTCGCCCAATCAGGCCGTGCCGAGCTGAAGCCTGTCCCGTTTGGACCATATCGCAGCCCTCTCCTGGTCTTCAAGTCTTATCGGTAGGTGGCTGGTTCACTGCTAGGGTTGCTCCCAATTACTAGTGTCAAGAACAACACCCTGCCATCAATCAAACCTTTTCATCTTGTCCCTTTCTTCAGGTTCAGTCCATACTTTCGGACCAAGGAGAAGTTATCACTCAGTTCTGTGTCATACAGTAATGTTGTAGTGCCCAAAAAGTGTTTCTGTCGCTTTGACCTCACGGGCACATGCAATGACGATGACTGCCAGTGGTAAGTCATTCCTCCTAGTGTGTGTGTGTGTGTGTGTGTGTGTGTGTGTGTGTGTGTGTGTGTGTGTGTGTGTGTGTGTGTGTGTGTGTGTGTGTGTGTGTGTGTGTGTGTGTGTGTGTGTGTGTGTGTGTGTGTGTGTGTGTGTGTGTGTGTGTGTGTGTGTGTGTGTGTGTGTGTGTGTAAACAGGCATGTGAATATAGACTCATGTCTGTTTCATTATAACCAACCTCTCCCTTTGGGTGATCTGATCTATGTTTCTAGGCAGCACATGAGAAACTGCACTTTTGGTGGAAACCAGCTGTTCCAGGATATCCTGTCGTACAACCTGGCCCTGATTGGCTGCTCTGAGAGCAGTACTACTGATGTCATCAATGTTGCCACAGGTAATAGAACCACACTGCCACCTGGCAATATTTAAATACCACTGAGCTTAGAATGTATGTATTGGTGATTGATAGATTCCAAAAAGTTCACTATTTCATGTTAAATACATGAGGCTTTTACTGACTGGTTGTCCTATTTTCAGAGAAGTATATAAAACAGCTCTTTGGGGCTAACAACGATCGCATGGGGATGGACCAGAAGGCTGTTCTACTTGTCAGCAAAGTGAACGAAAGCAAAAGACATGGTGAGATTTCCATAACGTTCCTACTCTATCGTTACACTCAGCAGTTAGGGTTGAACACACTATTGAGCAGTTGATCTCTTTTAGAAAATGTTCAAGAATAGAACCCTTCTGACTTGTTCAACTTGTGTTTTGTCTAGTCCCTCCCTTCACCACGTGTAAGGATCTCAGGAGGTGGAGGCCTCAGCCCGCTCACCAGGCAAGCCCAAACACAGGGGACGACAGCTGGGATGAGAGTAGAGACACTGGTCCAGTCAAATACGGTGAGAACTGGTTAGTCAGTAGGCTCATCTAGCAACAAGCCAGTCTTCCAAGCAGAATTACAACTCATCTGAAGCACAGTGTAAATAATGGAAGCAGCACTAACAGTGATCGCTTCTCTTCAGTTGTGCAGAACTGGAGATCTGACCTTTAACCCCTGCTGTTTGTCTGTTTCCTTCCTTGTCACAGATGGTTGTTCCAAGAGAAGTCTGTCTGCTGCCCTGGATGTGTGTGTGACCCCAGACGACAAGCGCTACTTCATTAGTGAGACTGACGACATATCCAACCTGGAGACCAGTGTCCTGGAGAGCCCGCGCAACGCACAGCTCTGGATCAAACTGGCCTTCAAATACCTCAGCCAGAAGGAAGCGTAAGTGGATGCCCCTCAAATACAGACCCTCTGGTGTGTTAAGTTGCGTCACTGAGTGTATTTTTAACCTGGTTTAGGCTGAATGGAAAATGCAAATGGATGTGTATTTGTATTTATTATGGATCCCCATTAGCTGCCAAAGCAGCAGCTACTCTTCCTGGGGTCCAGCAAAATGAAGGCAGTTTATACAATTTTAAAAACATTACAATACATTCACAGATTTCACAACACACTGTGCCCTCAGGTCCCTACTCCACTACCACATATCTACAGTACTAAATCCATGTATGTATAGTGCGTATGTTATCGTGTGTGTGTGTATGCATGTGCCAATGTTTGTTGCTTCACAGTCCCCGCTGTTCCATAAGGCGTGTTTTTTTATTTTTTATTATCCGTTTTTTAAAATCTAATTTTACTGCTTGCGACAGTTACTTGATGCGGAATAGAGTTCCATGTAGTCATGGCTCTGTGTGCTTCCCATAGTCTGTTCTGGGGACTGTGAAGAGACCTCTGGTGGCATGTCTTGTGGGGTATGCATGGGTGTCAGAGCTGTGTGCCAGTAGTTTAGACAGACAGCTCGGTGCATTCAACATGACAATACCTCTCATAAATACAAGTAGTGATGAAGTCAATCTCTCCTCCACTTTCAGCCAGGAGAGATTGACATGCATATATGATGTGATATGCAATATAATGTGTTATGTTGCTTCCTTGTAGGTCAGCGGCTGAGTGCCTGGACGCTTCGTTGAACACTCTGTCTCGGGCCCTGGAAGACAACCGAGACAACCCAGAGATCTGGTGCTATTACCTGTCTCTGTTCTCCCGCCGAGGGAAGAGGGATGAGGTGCAGGAGATGTGTGAGATGGCTGTGGAGCACGCCCCCGACTACCAAGTCTGGTGGAGTGTAAGTTCTCATGTCCAACCAACCCTCTGACCACCTACTGTGGGGCTTTTCCTCTACAGGGCTTTGTGTGTCCGTCTCTGAGGCCTGGCTGTAGAGCACATAATTCAGGACCTTTGTGTGTCCGTCTCTGAGGCCTGGCTGTAGAGCACATAATTCAGGACCTTTGTGTGTCCGTCTCTGAGGCCTGGCTGTAGAGCACATAATTCAGGACCTTTGTGTGTCCGTCTCTGAGGCCTGGCTGTAGAGCACATAATTCAGGACCTTTGGTTTCACAGTCCTGATGCTTTTTATTTCCCTTGGACACTTGATGTTATTGATTGGCTGAAGATGACCACACATCTGGTCTCCCAGGTAGAAGTGAGTCCCTTGTTAAATAGCACAGAGGAATATCAGCAGGACTGGATGTAACCGCTGTCTTTTCCCCTTCCCTAGTACCTAACCACGGAGAGCTTGTTTGAGGGGAAGGACTATGTGTGTGGTCGTCTGCTGCAGTGCCTGCTGGACTGTACGGGGACTAGTGGTCTCTCTGAGAGGCTGTCCTTCCAGCTTTTGGAGTCTCTACTCTACAGGGTCCAACTCAGTGTGTTCACAGGCCGGCTACAGAATGCCCTGGCCATCCTACAGGTAAGAGACTGCAAAAAAGCCAGTCTTGAGCGCCACCAATATAGCTGCATACATCAGTATTCGGTTCCAAGCCATATGACACCTTACTGCTACAATCAGGCCAAACAAACTCATACCTCTTAGATTAGCTGCTGCTATACAAAATGCACAATGTTCCCAAGATGCTCAAGGGTGAACGATAACCTGTTCATTTCAGAATGCCTTGAAGTCAGTTACTGAGCGGTGCATTGCTGATTACCTGACCATAAGTGACCGTTGCCTGGTCTGGCTGTCCTTCATCCACCTGACGGAGTTTGACCGCCTGCCGGCCAGTCTGTACGACCCGGCTAACTCTAACCCCTCCAGGGTGGTCAGCATCGAGGCCTTCGCCCTCCCCTGGAGAACACCGCTCGATGTCCGCACAGAGCCTGACACACTAATCGCTTTGTTCGAAGGTGAGCCGTCACCATCGACATGGGGTTCAACTACACCCACGTGGAAACTGTCAATGCTTTTCCAGGTCTCCTACTTAGCCTTTTCACACAATTATGTTGACTTTTTCCACAGTTGCTCATGGCAGTTTGTAGGTTATTTGGACATAGAACTATTATTCTTCCAGGTGTGCTATTTCCGCTCAGTCACTAGGCTTCAGTTTCTCTGGCACAGTAGATCTGTAAATGTAGTGGACAGCTGAGAGCGAGGGGCATTGATTTCATACTGGTTTGTTCTACCCTTTAGATGCACTGCGTCAGTGCACAGACCAGACTCTGCCTCCCAGTGAAAGAACCCTGGCCTGTCTGCCTCTACACACTAACCTCATCACTGCCTATAGCCTGCTGGGAAGGTAAGCTCAACGCTGGCATTCTGCTAGCTGTGTGTGTGTGTGCCGAACCCAATAAAATCAGGCTTGTGTGTTTGGGCATGCAAGGTGTTAACCCTTTACATTCGTACCTGTATACAGGTTAAAAAAGGCAGATCTGGGCACTAACAAGTGGCTAAATTGGAACGTAGTGGCTGTACAGTAACATGCTATAAATGACATCAGAGCTCAGCCTCTGTGCTTCACCGTTCTGAACTTGAGCACCGCACACGACAAGAAGTTTCCCCCATCACTCCGGCTAATTTGGCAACTTTAGGAAAAAAATGGTTGTCTGAGTGAAATGCTGTAAATTAAGAGGACTATGTATTTTGAAAGATGAGATGTTGAGGATTATAATAAATACCACTTTGTCATACAAGCAAGCCAAACACCCGGGAGTCCAAATGTGCACTTCACATTTCCAAATCATAAAACTCATGTCATATAGTGTCAACGTTTATGATCACTATGTTTGATGTACAGTTACAAGATGACATGGCGTCATACCCTGAGTTGTTCTGAACAGAATAAGCTTGTTTGTTTATTGTGATGAACATTTTCCACGGCACACGTACCTGAATGAGCTCAGGACTCATTTCTTTGCGCACCAGAATTGCGATCTGTTTCTCTGAAAGCCTAACATTGCATCATAGTATTTTATAACTTATAAAAGTCATATTGGCCTCCCGAGTAGCGCAGCGGTCTAAAGCACTGCATCGCTACAGATCCTGGTTCGATATTGGGCTGTCGCAGCCGGCCGCGACTGGGGACACAAACACAGCCATGAGGCGACGCAGGGGAGGGTTTGGCCAGCCGGGATGTCCTTCTCCCATTGCGCACATGCACGCTGACACGGTCGCCAGGTGTACGGTGTTTCCTCTGACACATTGGTGTGGCTGGCTTCTGGGTTAAGCGTGCTTTGTGTCAAGAAGCAGTGGGGCTTGGCGGGGTTGTGTTTTGGAGGACTCACGGCTCTCAACATTCGCCTCTCCCGAGTCCGTACGGGAGTTGCAGCGATGGGACAAAATAGAAATCATACTGGCTTTGAAACCACGCCCACCTGACCAAGATTGCGATTTACAATGGAGCGTTTTTGGATTGCGTAAACGACAGTAATTGTGATGGCTTGTTCTAGTTCCTCAATGGCACGGCTAGGCAAGCTCATCAAAGCACCTTATCGTGTAATGACTCTTTGTCATATGTGCATTGAAATTGCTTAGGAACTGTGAATACTTTGGAGAGGTGTGTGGCCACTTGTAGACACCAGTTAGTCCTCTCCCTCAACCTTGTCATGTTGTTATGCTGCACCTACCCCACATTCTCCAGGAATATCCTTATGTTAATGAATGTATCCAGAGTATTTTCTGATTTTGTTATCAACAAATGTGGCAAAAAGTGCATGCTTTTAAAATGCTCATAAAATCAATTGTTATATTTGGATTCAGTCTTGTCAGGCAAACTGTGTACTCACCTTTTGGTCTAATCATTTTCCCAATAGCTCCAAACTGTTCTCTTTCAATTGCTCATATTTCTTCTGTAAGAAACATTTCAATTTACCACTATCCATATAGGCAAATTCCAACGAGTGTATAAGGTTAGTGTGGGTTTTTGTGGTTGTCGTTGAACTCTACTAATGTTTCTGCTAGTCTTAACAGAAACGTAATCAAACTGACTTGCACCCTGTAGGTACGATGCAGGCCTGGAACTGTGTGAGTCCCTGTTGGCACTGTGCCCGCATTCATGTGCCCTGTTAGATGCCCTGTCAGGCCTGTACGTGGGGAAGGGGGATGGTGAGCAGGGTGTTGGGGTGTGGCTACGGGCACTGTCCCAGTGTCCACACAACGCAGAGGTCTTCTACCACACCTGCAAGTTCCTCATGGCTCAGGTCAGTTTCCCTGTCAGTGTGCTGTGTGGATCTCCTTTTTAATACAACTTTAATACAACTTTATGTATCCATCCCCTTAGGGCCAATTAAGCAAGGCATAGTCCATTTACATTTAACTGTCATTCTGTGTCTTCTCAACTAACATTCTCGACAGGATTCACAGAAGATTTTTGAAATGACAAGACATTTTACCGTACTATTTAAGAGCTGAATCCTTTCCATTTTTCGCTCAAATGTCTCATGTTGCTTTTACACAGTTTCTAGCATGACTTACAGTGAGGGGAAAAAAGTTTTTGATCCCCTGCGGATTTTGTACGTTTGCCCACTGACAAAGAAATGATCAGTCTATAATTTTAATGGTAGGTTTATTTGAACAGTGAGAGACAGAATAACAACAAAAAAATCCAGAAAAACGCATGTCAAAAATGTTAGAAATTGATTTGCATTTTAATGAAGGAAATAAGCATTTGACCCCTCTGCAAAACATGACGTAGTACTTGGTGGCAAAACCCTTGTTGGCAATCAGTGGTCAGACGTTTCTTGTAGTTGGCCACCAGGTTTGCACACATCTCTGGAGGGATTTTGTCCCACTCCTCTTTGCAGATCTTCTCCAAGTCATTAAGGTTTCAAGGCTGACGTTTGGCAACTCGAACCTTCAGCTCCCTCCACAGATTTTCTATGGGATTAAGGTCTGGAGACTGGCTAGGCCACGGCAGGACCTTAATGTGCTTCTTCTTGAGCCACTCTTTTGTTGCCTTGGCCGTGTGTTTTGGGTCGTTGTCATGCTGGAATACCCATCCACAACCCATTTTCAATGCCCTGGCTGAGGGAAGGAGGTTCTCACCCAAGATTTGACGGTACGTGGCCCCGTACATCGTTCCTTTGATGCTGTGAAGTTGTCCTGTCCCCTTAGCAGAAAAACACCCCCAAAGCATAATGTTTCCACCTCCATGTTTGACGGTGGGGATGGTGTTCTTGGGGTCATAGGCAGCATTCCTCCTCCTCCAAACACGGCGAGTTGAGTTGATGCCAAAGAGCTCCATTTTGGTCTCATCTGACCACAACACTTTCACCCAGTTGTCCTCTGAATCATTCAGATGTTCATTGGCAAACTTCAGACGGACATGTATATGTGCTTTCTTGAGCAGGGGGACCTTGCGGGCGCTGCAGGATTTCAGTCCTTCACGGCGTAGTGTGTTACCAATTGTTTTCTTGGTGACTATGGTCCCAGCTGCCTTGATCATTGACAAGATCCTCCTGTGTAGTTCTGGGCTGATTCCTCACCGTTCTCATGATCATTGCAACTCCACGAGGTGAGATCTTGCATGGAGCCCCAGGCCGAGGGAGATTGACAGTTCTTTTGTTTCTCTTCCGTTTGCGAATAATCGCACCAACTGTTGTCACCTTCTCACCAAGCTGCTTGGCGACGGTCTTGTAGCCCATTCCAGCCTTGTGTATGTCTACAATGTTGTCCTTGACATCCTTGGAGAGCTCTTTGGTCTTGGCCATGGTGGAGAGTTTGGAATCTGATTGATTGTTTCTGTGGACAGGTGTCTTTTTATACAGGTAACAAGCTGAGATTAGGAGCACTCCCTTTAAGAGTGTGCTCCTAATCTCAGCTCGTTACCTGTATAAAAGACACCTGGGAGCCAGAAATCTTTCTGATTGAGAGGGGGTCAAATACTTATTTCCCTCATTAAAATGCAAATCAATTTATAACATTTTTGACGTGTTTTTCTGGATTCTTTTGTTGTTATTCTGTCTCTCACTGTTAAAATCAACCTACCATTAAAATTATAGACTGATCATTTCTTTGTCAGTGGGCAAATGTACAAAATCAGCAGGGGATCAAATACTTTCTTACCTCGCTGTAGCTAGCCTGTCTCATGTATCTCTGAACAGGAGAAGTCCAGTTGCATCGCTTCTCTGTTCCGGGGGTTCGTCCTGTCTTTCTGTGACGAGGAGAGAAGTGACCAGCAACCTGTGGATGTGCTACGGTTAGTCATTTTATCCTCCAACTTAAGCAGAAATGAATGTCCTAACTCCTAAAACGTCAGAAACAACCTGACTTTTTGTAAATGAAGTTGCTTCCTTTCTATAGTGGTATACGGTTGAATGTTCCATGAATTAATGTGATCTCCACTTCTTTTCAAGGTACATCCTTGGTATTCCAACAGAGGATATCCTAAGAGGCCCAGTTATCAAAAAACAACTTAAAGAGCAGCTTAGCCACCAGATGCCTTACCTAAACCTCGTGTATTGGTAAGTATTGTGACGTGATATGCCAGCTGACCCTGCACTACACGGAAGCCCAGCTCTTATTCTTCTATGGCAGTTCAATGTACCGTCGTTAACATTTATAATTAGATGATTAAAAATGTAGAAAGACACAATGACAGTTGGGCTTCCTGATCATAATAATTTTTTACAGTTAGACAATATTTGACTTTTTGGTGTCTTGTCTTGCAGTCTGTGGCAGTGGGTGCACGGTAACGTTGGGGAGGCGATGGATGCGTTTGAGAGAGCCCTCGGAGCCGTAATGCAGCTAGATGTTCTTCACAAGCTGTGGTTAGAGTGAGTCTTGTCTTACAACAAGTCCTCAGCATGCGTCCGTTGCATTCAGCCTCTCACCCACCATTGTCATCCATAAGGATAGTACTATCATCCCATGGGGTGAACGGGACACGTCTGAAGAGGGTCTAACCATACATAACAAGCCAGATTGGAAGATCCTTATAGCAATGATGATAGGCACATATAAAATAAAAGGTCCTCGAGGTAGTACAAGCTTTAATCAGGATGACATTTAATCTGAGCAGACCACAGTGTGGTTGGTTAGCAGCTAGCCTCTGAGGGGCTGCCATAGGAATGTCATGTCCACACATCCAGGTGGAGGAGGCCCAGACACATAACCTAACTAACAGTCTAACTGTTCTCTCTCCAGTTATCTCCTCTTTACCAGCAGTAAGCTAGCTGGGAGCCCCTCCAACAGCAGAGAGCTCCGGGTGTTATCAGACCTGGTTCAGCGTTGTCTAGTAACTGTCCCGTCTAGGCTTGAGGTTCCGTTCAGCTCGGCCCAGTACTGGAACTGCTTCAGATTTCACAACAAGGTAGGTAACTGGGTCATGTTCAGCAGGGAATAACATTGTGAACGTTCTGATAGAAATATACACAGTGTACAAAAGATATTTTCATGACAGACTGACCAGGTGAAAGCTATGATCTCTTGTTGATGTAACCTTCAGTCAGTGTAGGTGAATGGGAGGAGACAGGTTAAAGAATGATTTGTGAGCCTTGAGACAATTGAGACATGGATTGTAAGTGTGCCATTCAGAGGGTGAATGGGCAAGACAAAAGTTTTAAGTGCCTTTGAACGGGGTATGGTAGTAGGTGCCAGGCGCACCGGTTTGAGTGTGTAAAGAACTGCAACGCTGCTGGGTTTTTCACACAACCGTTTCCCGTGTGTATCAGTAATGGTCCACCACCCAAAGGACATCCAGCCAACTTGACACAACTGTGGGATGCAGTGGAGTCAACATAAGCCAGCATCCCTGTAGAACGCGTGACACCTTGTAGAGTCCATGCCCTGATGAATTGAGACTGTTTTAAGGGCAAAATGTAACTATTAGAAAGGTGTTCCTAATGTTTTGTACACTCGGTGTATAATGTAGAACAAACATGCCTCTCTGAAATGTAAAATAAGCAATCATGTCAGCTCATTTCGATCTGCAAAGTTTGCCTATGGGCGTTGTCTTCCCCGTACTTGTCCACCTACATTAACCGTATGCCATGGACCAGATCACTCCAGATGGCAGAAATCAGTGGAGGTTGGTGGGAGGAGCTATAGGAGGATATGCTCATTGTAATGACTAGAATGGAATGGTATGAAACATATGGAAACCACATCTGTTCCGTTGATTCCATTCCAGACATGACAATGAGCCTGTTCTATAGTCGCCCCCCCCAGCTTCTATTGCCAGAAATCCAGCTAACCCCTCAGATCCTGTGTTTGTCAGGAATTGACTCTCCTTGAATTGATAGCGTTTCACTTTTGTCGGTTAGTGGCATTGTTTGCGTCTTTAATTTAAACGTGTTCATATTTTCAAACCTCTAGACTTGTGCTCGGCAGGTTGTCTCCCACTACCTGAGCTGTCTGCCTCATACCCAGCACCCTCATGTCCTGGAGAGACTACGATACACCATGCCCACCAATGCTGAACTTGCCCTGAGGTACCCAAAGCACCCGATAGACACAGCACACTAACTAGGAGCCAATTGTAGCTAACTAGTTCTGCTTGCTTGGACATGGACAGAGGGTTATAGGAGGTTGAAATCTATTCCAGTTGGAATGATGTTTTGGCGAATTGTTATTGTTAAACTGTAGACTGCTGGGTATATTAGTCACTATGGTTATGTCTGCAGTTATCTGTTAGTGTTATGGCTGGGTGTAATATTTCTTGTCTTCAGCCTGTAATGTGCAGACGGTTTGATTTGTTGTTCTATAGGTTGCTGCATCAAGAATGGCAGGATGGAAACATAGAACATCTGAAATTCCAAGCCAGAATGTTGAGCAGTAGCGTTCCAAACTGTCTGGCCAACTGGAAAATGTAAGTCCAACTCTCTCCTCTTCGCTGAAGAGCACTTGTGCTGCTGGTATGGCAACAAGGTGAATATTTTTTTCTAGATGGATTCTCACTGTTCTAATGCACTTATCAAATACAAAATGTGGCTTCTGTCCGACTTCAATCGCAGCTTTGAAAAGCTGCTGCACGGGCACTTGAATAGCAGGCAATTCCTGCTATTCAAGTGCTGACAGGCTTTTGTGCTGTGTGTTTTTCGGCAGAGTGATCGCTGTGGAGAGGGAACTAAAGGAGCGCTCCGAGGTGAGTTAGTAGGGGTGGGTGGGCAGGGGGGAATGAAAGGAGTAGGGGCAGTGAGACGGTTGAGTAATAGACTGCTAAAGGAGTGGATGGGTGAAGGTAATAGTTTAGGAGAGGAATATTGACATGGAGGGAGGGAGGACTGTAAATCAGCAGGGCCTGGTTTGGAAAGTAAATGATGCATGTTGGTCTGTTGATGATTCTGTGTTGCTGTCACAACCTCTTGTGTGTCGGTGTTTCACTTTGCATATTTACCTTGACCCAGCTGTCCCATGATCTTCCCTTCATTTTGTTGTAATCTATTTCTTCCCTACAGGCTATTATCAGTGTTCGCCACAATGTAATGTATGACAGTTAAACGGCTTCCATCTGACCACGGTGACAAAATGGAATGGTTGGATGTTGTTTGGTGTATTAGAGAGTATAAACTATACTAGTCACTAAAACCACTGACCTTATTCCATGCTCTTTCTCCTGTTTTGTCCTTGTCCTCCGCTAAACTGACATGTGGCTCCCCTGTTTGGTGTTTTCCTTTGTTGTAGGTCCGGCTTCTTTATCAGCAAGCCCTGCAAAACCTTCCACTGTGTGCCACCCTATGGAAAGATGTAATTCCCCATTCAGTTACTATCTCTCTAACACACACACCGCAGCAACAACAAAAACGTTTTTACTTTTTTGTTCCACCTGGCAGATAATACACGCATGTTCAACTACCCATCCTTCCCCTTCCCTCTCCTCTCTGTCCCCTTCCCTCTCCTCTCTGTCCCCTTCCCTCTCCTCTCTGTCCCCTTCCCTCTCCTCTCTGTCCCCTTCCCTCTCCTCTCTGTCCCCTTCCCTCTCCTCTCTGTCCCCTTCCCTCTCCTCTCTGTCCCCTTCCCTCTCCTCTCTGTCCCCTTCCCTCTCCTCTCTGTCCCCTTCCCTCTCCTCTCTGTCCCCTTCCCTCTCCTCTCTGTCCCCTTCCCTCTCCTCTCTCTCCCCTTCCCTCTCCTCTCTCTCCCCTTCCCTCTCCTCTCTGTCCCTTTCCAGCGCCTGCTGTTTGAAGCTACGGAGGGAGGTAAAACTGATCAACTGAGGAAACTTGTTGACAAGTGTCAAGAGGTGGGAGTGAGTCTAAGTGAGCCCCTAAATTTATGCTCGAGCAAAACGGAGGGAGAGGAGCACTGAGGATCAAAAAAACTAGATTCAATCTATCAGACCAGACCACTGCCTAGTTTAGCCAGATAAGGGCAGACTGCTGCTAGCTGTCTTAGCAGCCCTCCCGCAGTAGCACTCTCCCTGGGCGGTCGGGAGGTGTCCGGTCATCCCTGAAGCCAATGAATGAACTCCCTCCTCCCTGTCCAAACTCTGGGCCACGCACTCAGGGTTCTATCACCTAACATCATGTACGTAAGTATAGACCTGCTAACTAAGTGACATCTTTGCTGTTCTGTTTTTAATTTACATGTTATTTTTTTTCTTCTTACTGTCAATTTTAATTTGGCTTTATTTTGACCTTTATGTACGGGGTTGGAGGAGTTGACAGACTGACATCCTGACAGGGATGTTGACGTACGTCTGTCTAGAGTGTTTTTTAAAGGATGTTTTCCCCCAATAGTAACGCTCGCTGCCTCTATCTAGTGTGTAACTTTGTTCTCTAGTGTCTTCCCAGGGAAGAGAGAAATGACTCCTTTATTTCCATATTTGTTTTAAGTGATTAAAAACAAAAAAGTAACCACATGAAATGGCCAGCCATGGTGACAACAAGATGGCTGCCTGCATAAGTATTTCTATTTGGCCTCTATCATCATTGACACGTTTATTTTTGAGACTGCCAGCCACAGACTGCTGAATGCTGTGATCTCCTCTCCGCCAGTCGACCAGCGGGGAAGATCCTTTAAACGCATCACTAGGCGAGGATAGTCAAACATTTACTAGTTTAAATGTTCTCATGTGCAATTTTGTTTTTGTAAAAATATATTATAATGGTTGAGTATTTGAGAGGAGCCAAGGATGAAAGTATTTCAACTGTTTTTGTATGTTGAAATTGAATGTGTTTATATTAAATTATTTTCTAATTTATTCTGTTCTGTCTTCATTTGCTTTGTAAGATTTGGTTGGGTTTGGGCAAAGAGGGAACCTTGTCAACTGGAGTGAAAACAGATGTTGAATATGTTCCATCAAGCACATAGGAGTCAGACCATAAATAACAAACATGATCCAAATAATTAGCTTTATACGTTCCACATTTCAAACACTCAACATTTAAAACTTATGACCAAATGTCACAGTAAGATCATAACATTCAACTTGTAGCAATAAACAAACGTTCTTACGTTAGTGTTTGCTTTATATTATTTTGGGTAAATGACTTGACAATATTACATTTCCTACATAGGCCAACTGATGATTCACAAACCATAGATCAACTAGTCGGTCCCATCTTTCTAAATACTTATATTTTCACCTACAAAGGGATGCAACAAAAATATAATTCATTACAAACTATTCCACATAGTTCATATAATTGTTGAAGTACGGTGATGGTTACTGTGCGTGTACTGATATTTCAAGTACTTGAGTTGCTTAAAAATAACACTGTTACAGACCACTTCCATGTGTATGTTTCTGAGGGTCACCTCAATGTTATCTATACCTCATGACTTATCCATCCCCCAACCTGTCAACAGTGTCACTATAACCACCATCACTGTTTCACTGTGGGTCCCCCTGAGGCTGGTGCTGATGTGACACTGCTTGCCACCTGGGTTAGTCTGGAGAGAGGTGTACTACACATGGGAGTGGGCAGGGGGACTAGCACCAGCAAGGAGTTAGGCGTCCTCTTCCACTTACAGTGTGAGAGAGACGAGGGCTTGCATGGAGTCACATGACTTTTTCTCCATGTCTTCGGAGTTCACTGAGAACAAACTGGTGCGGCGCTGCCCTTTCTTTAGCCTGTGTGTTGTCCAATAGAGAAGCCTGCTGAGATCCTCCCTGAAATGAGGGCTGAGGAGCATGTAGAGCAAGGGGTCCAGACAGGAGGGCAGGGGCCCCACGAACAGCAGGATGGCCTTAGCCACCTTAGGGCTGGAGAGCTGGAGGAGGGAGGAGAAGGAGGGAAGTGTCACAGGGAAAGAGAGGAGGCAGTTGGTGAAGAGGAGGCAGGCCATAAGTTTGGTCACAGAGTAGTCCTGGACAGTGACTCCCTCTTTGTCTGCTGTGTCTCTGTCCATGTGGCAGTAGTGTCTGGTATAGATGGCTGTCATCAGGAGGTAACACAGGGAGTTGAGCAGCACCAGGGCCGTGGCGTAGCTGAAGCCAAAACGGGAAGAGTGTCCGTAGGGAGAGGCCACGCAGAGAGAGGAGACCCCATACTCACCCATAGTGAGGGGAGGTAAGGCGGCAATGGCTCCAGCCAGGAAGCAACACAGAGCTGAGATACCTTGAGCACACCCCCACCCCAATGGAATCCTCCTGGCCTCAGTTTCAGACCACTGTGAGTCACGGACAGTACATCCACGATCTAAGACAACTGCCGTCAACAGGAAGACACTGGCCTCTGAGGAGAAGACCGACAAAAAGTCAAAGATCCAGCAACCTGGCCCACCCTCCCACCATGCACCATAATCAGTATAGTGGTCAAATGAAATGCCATCTAGTACAGCCAGGGCGGCGCTAGAGACGCCATTGAGGAGGTGGACCCAGGCCAGGACTCCCAGTAGATGCTGGGTAGGAGAGGTCGGGGACTTCGAGGAGAGGGCGATGGATAGCAGGACCAGGGAGTTGGACACCAAGGAAAGGATGACAATAATCCAAACAGCGACTCGCACCAGCCAGCTCCCAAATAAACTCTGACATGACTGGAACGGACCTGGGGACAAACTGTTGTCAATCAACTACCCAAGTATTAGATTTGTGACAGTGTTAAATGAAGTATGTACGGACATGGAATCCACTACGGTCCTATAGAGGTACAGAGTGTGTACGGACATGGAATCCACTACGGTCCTATAGAGGTACAGAGTGTGTATGGACATGGAATCCACTACGGTCCTATAGAGGTACAGAGTGTGTATGGACATGGAATCCACTACGGTCCTATAGAGGTACAGAGTGTGTATGGACATGGAATCCACTACGGTCCTATAGAGGTACAGAGTGTGTATGGACATGGAATCCACTACGGTCCTATAGAGGTACAGAGTGTGTATGGACATGGAATCCACTACGGTCCTATAGAGGTACAGAGTGTGTACGGACATGGAATCCACTACGGTCCTATAGAGGTACAGAGTGTGTACGGACATGGAATCCACTACGGTCCTATAGAGGTACAGAGTGTGTATGGACATGGAATCCACTACGGTCCTATAGAGGTACAGAGTGTGTACGGACATGGAATCCACTACGGTCCTATAGAGGTACAGAGTGTGTACGGACATGGAATCCACTACGGTCCTATAGAGGTACAGAGTGTGTATGGACATGGAATCCACTACGGTCCTATAGAGGTACAGAGTGTGTATGGACATGGAATCCACTACGGTCCTATAGAGGTACAGAGTGTGTATGGACATGGAATCCACTACGGTCCTATAGAGGTACAGAGTGTGTATGGACATGGAATCCACTACGGTCCTATAGAGGTACAGAGTGTGTACGGACATGGAATCCACTACGGTCCTATAGAGGTACAGAGTGTGTACGGACATGGAATCCACTACGGTCCTATAGAGGTACAGAGTGTGTACGGACATGGAATCCACTACGGTCCTATAGAGGTACAGAGTGTGTACGGACATGGAATCCACTACGGTCCTATAGAGGTACAGAGTGTGTACAGACATGGAATCCACTACGGTCCTATAGAGGTACAGAGTGTGTATGGACATGGAATCCACTACGGTCCTATAGAGGTACAGAGTGTGTATGGACATGGAATCCACTACGGTCCTATAGAGGTACAGAGTGTGTACGGACATGGAATCCACTACGGTCCTATAGAGGTACAGAGTGTGTACGGACATGGAATCCACTACGGTCCTATAGAGGTACAGAGTGTGTACGGACATGGAATCCACTACGGTCCTATAGAGGTACAGAGTGTGTATGGACATGGAATCCACTACGGTCCTATAGAGGTACAGAGTGTGTATGGACATGGAATCCACTACGGTCCTATAGAGGTACAGAGTGTGTATGGACATGGAATCCACTACGGTCCTATAGAGGTACAGAGTGTGTACGGACATGGAATCCACTACGGTCCTATAGAGGTACAGAGTGTGTACGGACATGGAATCCACTACGGTCCTATAGAGGTACAGAGTGTGTACGGACATGGAATCCACTACGGTCCTATAGAGGTACAGAGTGTGTACGGACATGGAATCCACTACGGTCCTATAGAGGTACAGAGTGTGTACGGACATGGAATCCACTACGGTCCTATAGAGGTACAGAGTGTGTACAGACATGGAATCCACTACGGTCCTATAGAGGTACAGAGTGTGTATGGACATGGAATCCACTACGGTCCTATAGAGGTACAGAGTGTGTATGGACATGGAATCCACTACGGTCCTATAGAGGTACAGAGTGTGTATGGACATGGAATCCACTACGGTCCTATAGAGGTACAGAGTGTGTACGGACATGGAATCCACTACGGTCCTATAGAGGTACAGAGTGTGTACGGACATGGAATCCACTACGGTCCTATAGAGGTACAGAGTGTGTATGGACATGGAATCCACTACGGTCCTATAGAGGTACAGAGTGTGTATGGACATGGAATCCACTACGGTCCTATAGAGGTACAGAGTGTGTATGGACATGGAATCCACTACGGTCCTATAGAGGTACAGAGTGTGTATGGACATGGAATCCACTACGGTCCTATAGAGGTACAGAGTGTGTATGGACATGGAATCCACTACGGTCCTATAGAGCTACAGAGTGTGTATGGACATGGAATCCACTACGGTCCTATAGAGGTACAGAGTGTGCAGGCTTTTGTTCCAGCTTAACATTAACACACCTGATTGAACCAATCACAGACCTACCTTGGGCTGGGGAACAGTGGACAGAGTGCTGGGGTCTGGCATCTACCTCACTCTCCACCAGGAAGTTATTCTGGTCTCTAGCATCCTCTATAAGCAAATGGTAAGTAATCATTACTTTCACTTAATACATCAACCAAAACACAAAACATATTTCAAGGATAGTTTTTGAAGGTACGTTCCTTGGTTGGCTATGATGTGTATTTCCTTTCCAGTGACGAGATCTTTACTGATGTTCTCCGTTTTCCAGACGTAGGGGGACTTTGAGTTTTCTCCAGGTACAAAGGCACAGCACTGGAAGGCGTAGGGCATCTCCACTACCCTGAGAACAATGCATAGCTTATGGTAAGACAGCTGCACACAACCCCATAACCCTTACTGCACTACATTCACTCACACGCTGTCTCACCTTGAGTTGAAATAGTTTTAAAGGGGCCCAGTTTAATTGTTAACTCTGTCTCCTACCTGAGTTTAGGTAGTCTCTGGACAGGTAGTGCGTGTCTCAGGGCAGTGTTGCCAGCGAGTCTGAGGTGTGTGAGGTCCTGAAAGCCTTCCATAGGGACGGAGGTCAGCAGGTTAGAGCTGAGGTCACTGAGGGAATGGATTAAGAAACACAGATTACTTTATTTCAATTGTATGTCTGCATGTCTATGTCAGAGTTTCTCAAACTCTGTCCTGGGGACCCCAATGGGTGCACATTTTGGTTTTTGCCCTAGCATTACACAGCTGATTCAAATAATCAAAGATTGTTCGCATCAGCTGTGTAGTGTTCTGGCTGTTTTAAAGACTGTTCTTTTGTTCTTTAATATCATTTACATGGGAATACACACAGACACACAACAACGCCCATCTTTTACAGTAGTTCTTGCAAAAAATGTGTAATAGGGAAAAAGTTATGACATTCTTCGGGGAATTGCCAGGGACCTCACAATACCATATCACGATACTTAGGTGTTGATACTATACGTATTGCGAATTCGATACTGTGATTCGGTGTTACAAACATTTTGCTCACTATATGTCTGCTGCAGAGGGACAAGAGAGAGCCATGATAAAACAAGTTTTGATCAGTCATGGAAATGCAAGAAATATCACACAGTAAAGAGGCCTCATTAATTATTTCTTTCTGGCTTTCATTATTGTCCTGTTGCCATGCCAAGCTAGAATTTGTCAGAAATGTCAAGTGTAGAAAAAGAGGTCTGCTAAGAAGGGTGGGTTTCTTTTGGATTCAGATTAGGCATAGATGCATGTAATGTCCAACTGGTTTAGTCATGATGATAACACTGACATAACATCATGACACCCCTCCAATACCTCCTCATGTATACACCAAATTCCATTCTGTTTGGCCTGTACATTGTGAGAGGAATATCTCACATTAAAATGGCCACATAATTTCATTCTGTCTTTCATTATGGTCCTACATCATAAGTGTTGATGCTGTTCACATGGAAAACCATCAAACCAGGCTAATTTGAGAGTCAATTTTGTATTTGGATTTGAGAGTCAATCTATCATAACTTGCACTGCATATGAAATCTGTGGTTCAGGATTGTTTCGCTTGAGCTGAATAGGCAAAATGTAGTATTTATTCTATTACGTTTATTTGTCAGGGACAATGTACAACAAAACAAATCTCAGAATAAGTGATGTGTTGCATCAGATTTAGCTGACAGTTCATTTACATCTGCAGTCCCTGGGCAGGTGAACATACACTATATCAAATCTAATTTTATTGGTCACATACACATGGTTAGCAGATGTCAATGCGAGTGTAGCGAAATGCTTGTGCTTCTAGTTCCGACAGTGCAGTAATATCTAACAAGTAATTTAACAATTCCCCAACAACTACCTAATACACACAAATCTAAAGGGGTGAATGAGAATATGCACATATAAATATATGGATGAGCAATAGCCGAGCAGCACAGGTAAGGTGCAATAGATGGTATAAAATACAGTATATACATATGAGATGAGTAATGTAAGATATGTAAACATTTAAAGTGGTATTGCTTAAAGTGACTAGTGATCTATTTATTAAAGTGGCCAGCAATGTAGAGTCTCAATGTAGGCAGCAGCCTCTCTGAGTTAGTGATTGCTGTTAGGCAGTCTGATGGCCTTAAGATAGAAGCTGTTTTTCATTCTCTCGGTCCCAGCTTTGATGCACCTGTACTGACCTCGCCTTCTGTATGGTAGTGGTGTGCACCCGCAGTGGCTCGGGTGGTTGTTGTCCTTGATGATCTTTTTGGCCTTTCTGTGACATCGGATGCTGTAGGTGTCATGGAGGGCAGGTAGTTTGCCCCCGGTGATGCGTTGTGCAGACCGCACCACCCTCTGGAGAGCTTTGCGGTTGAGGGCGGTGCAGTTGCCGTACCAGGCTGTGATACAGCCTGACAGGATGCTCTCGATTGTGCATCAGTAAAAGTTTGTCAGGGTTTTGGGTGACAAGCCAAATTTCTTCAGCCTCTTGAGGTTGAAGCTGTTGTGCCTTCTTCACCACACTGTCTTTGTGGGTGAACCATTTCTGTGATGTGTACGCCGAGGACTTAAAACTTTCCACCTTCTCCACTGCTGTCCCTTCGATGTGGATAGGGGGGTGCTCCCTCTGCTGTTTCCTGAAGTCCACGATCAGCTCCTTTGTTTTGTTGAAGTTAAGTGAGAGGTTGTTTTCCTGGCACCCCACTCCGAGTGCTCTCACCTCCTCCCTGTAGGCTGTCTCGTCATTGTTGTTAATCAATCCCACTACTGTTGTGTCATCTGCAAACTTGATGATTGAGTTGGGGGTGTGAGGGTCAGCGAAGTGGAGATGTTGTTTCCTACCTTCACCACCTGGGGGTGGCCCGTCAAAGTCCAGGACCCAATTACACAGGGTGGGGTTGAGACCCAGGGCCTCCAGCTTGATGATGAGCTTGGAGGGTACTACGGTGTTGAATGCTGAGCTGTAGTCAATTAACAGCATTCTTACATAAGTATTCCTCTTGTCCAGATGGGCTAGGGCAGTGTGATGGTGATTGCATCGTCTATGGACCTGTTGGGGCGGTATGCAAACTGAAGTGGGTCTAGGGTGGCCGGTAAGGTGGAGGTGATATGATCCTTGACTAGTCTCTCGAAGCACTTCATGATGACAGAAGTGATTGCTACGGGGCGGTAGTTATTCAGTTCAGTTATCAAGGCCTTCTAGGGGACAGGAACAATGGTGGCCATCTTGAAGAATGTGGGGACAGCAGACTGGGATAGGGAGCAATTAAACTTGTCTGTAAATACACCAGCCAGCTGGTCTGCGCATGCTCTGAGGACGCGGCAAGGGATGCCGTCTGGGCCAGCAGCCTTGCAAGCATTAACACGTTTAAATGTTTTACTCACATCAGCCACGGGGAGAGGGGGCGCAGTCCTTGTTAGCGGGGTGTGACAGTGGCACTGTATTATCCTCAAAGCGGGCAAAAAGTTTAGTTTGTCTGGAAGCGTGACGTCGGTGTCCGTGACGTGGCTGGTTTTCTTTTTGTAGTCCGTGATTTCCTGTAGACCCTGCCACATTTGTCTCATGTTTGAGCCGTTGAATTGCGACTCCACTTTGTCCCTGAACCGGCATTTTGCTTGTTTGATTGCCTTGCGGAGGGAATAACTACACTGTTTATATTCAGCTGTATACCCAGACTTCTTTCCATGGTTAAATGCGGTGGTTCGCGCTTTCAGTTTTGCACGAATGCCGCCATCCATCCACGGTTTCTGGTTAGGGTAGGTTTTAATAGTCACAGTGGGTACAATATCTCCAATGCACTTCCTTATAAACTCCCTCACCGAGTCAGCGTATAGATCGATGTTGTTCTCTGGGGCTGACCGGAACATATCCCAGTCCACGTGATCAAAACAATCTTGAAGCGTAGATTCCGATTGGTCAGACTAGCAATGAATGGGTCTAGTCACTGGTACATCCTGTTTGAGTTTCTGCCTACAAGACGGTAGGAGCAAGATTACATCGTGGTCGGATTTGCCAAAGGGAGGGCGGGGGAGGTCTTTGTATGCATCTCGGAAGTCAGAGTAGTAGTGATCGAGTGTATTACCCCCGTGAGTACTACAATCAATCTGCTGATAGAATTTAGGTAGCCTCTAATTTGCTTTGTTAAAATCCCCAGCTACAATAAATGCAGCCTCAGGATACATGGTTTCCAGTTTACATAGAGTCCAGTGAAGTTCCTTGAGGGTCATCGTGGTGTCTGCTTGAGGGGGAATTTACACGGTTGTGACGATAACTGATGATTATTCTCTTGGGAGGTAATATGGCCGGCATTTGATTGCGAGTAATTCTAGGTTGGATGAGCAGAAGGACTTGAGTTCCTGTATGTTGTTATGATACATCATGAGTCATTAATCCTGAAGAGTACACCACCACCCTTCCCAGAGAGGTGTTTATCTCTGTCGGCGCGATGCATGGAGAAGCCCGGTGGCTGAACCGATTCCTGACAACATATCCAGAGACAGCCATGTTTCTGTGACACAGAGGATGTTATAATCTCTGATGTGTCTCTGGAAGGCTACCCTTGCTCAAATTTCATCTACCTTGTTGTCAAGAGACTGTACATTGGTGAGTACTATACTTGGAAGTGGTGGGCGATGTGCACATCTATGGAGCCTGACCAGGAGGCCGCTCCATCTCCCCCTTCTGCGGCGTCGTCGTTTTGGGTTGGCTTCTGGGATTAGATCCATTGTCCAAACAGAGGATCTGTTTCGGGAAAGTCGTATTGCTGGTCATAATGTTGGTAAATTGACGTCGCACTTATAGCCAATAGTTCTTCCCGGCTGTATGTAATAAGACTTAAGATCAGCGTCAGCTGATCCTGGGGTTACAATGTAAGAAATAATACATAAAAATAAAAAAAACTGCGTAGTTTCCTTAGGACTCAAAGCGAGGAGACCATCTCTGTCGGTGCCATCTTGATCAATCAAACATGACCAAAATGATGTGGACATCTGCTCGTCGAGCATCTCATTCAAAAATCATGGACATTAATATGGAGCTGGGGTCCCCTTTGCTGCACTCTACTGCCTCCACTCTTCTGTGAAGGCTTTCCACTAGATGTTGGAACATTGCTGCGGGGATTTTCTTCCATTCAGCCACGAGCATTAGTGAGTTTGGGCACTGATGTAGGGCAATTAGACTTGACTCGGAATCGGCGTTCCAATTCATCACAAAGGTGTTCAATGGGGTTGAGGTCCGAGCTCTGTGCAGGCCAGTCAAGTTCTTTCACACCGATCTCGACAAATCATTTCTGTATGGACCTTGCTTTGTGCACAGGGACATTGTCATGCTGAAACAGGAAAGGGCCTTCCCCAAACTGTTGCCACAAAGTTGGAAGCACAGAATTGTCTAGAATGTCATTGTATGCTGTTGCGTTTTGGCATCTGCCAAACCCAGATTAATCCGTCGGACTGCCAGATGGTGAAGTGTAATTCATCACTCCAGAGAACGCATTTCCACTGCTCCAGAGTCCAATGGCGGCAAGCTTAACACCACTCCAGCTGACGCTTGGCATTACGCATGGTAATCTTAGGCTTGTGTGCGACTGCTCGGCCATGGAAACCCATTTCATGAAACTCCTGACGAGCAGTTATTTCACTGACACTGCTTCCAGATGCAGTTTGGAACTCGTAGTGAGTATTGCAACTGAGGACAGAGGATTTTTATGTGCTTCAGCACTCGGCAGTCCCGTTCTTTGAGCTTGTGTGGCCTACCCCTTCGGCTGAGCCGTTGTTGCTCCTAGACGTTTCCACTTCACAATAACAAAACAAAATAGATTTTCTATTTTAGATTCTTCAAAGTAGCCACCCTTTGCTTTGATGACAGCCTTGCACACTCTTGGCATTCTCTCAACCAGCTTCACCTGGAATGCTTTTCCAACAGTCTTGAAGGAGTTCCCACATATGCTGAGCACTTGTTGGCTACTTTTCCTTCACTCTGCGGTCCAACTTATCCCAAACCATCTCATTTGGGTTGAGGTCGGGTGATTGTGGAGGCCAGGTCATCCATGCTTCTACATCTGCATTGCTTGCTGTTTGGGGTTTTACGCTGGGTTTCTGTACAGTACTTTGTGACATCGGCTGATGTAAAAAGGGCTTTATAAATAAATGTGATTGATTGATGCATCACTCTCCTTCTTGGTCAAATTGCCCTTAGATACCCTGGAGGTGGGTTTTGGGTCATTGTCCTGTTGAAAAACAAATGATAGTGCCACTAAATGCAAACCAGCAGGGATGGCGTATTGTTGCCGAATGCTATGGTAGCCATGCTGGTTAAGTGTGCCTTGAATTCTAAATAAATCACAGACTGTGTCACCAGCAAAGCACCATCACACCACCACCTCCATGCTTCACAGTGGGAACCACACATGCGGAGATCCTCCATTCACCTACTCTGCATCTCACAAAGACATGGCGGCAAATTTGGGCTCATCTGACCAAAGGACAGATTTCCACCGGTCTAATGTCCATTGCTGGTGTTTCTTGGCCCAAGCAAGTCTCTTCTTCTTATTGGTGTCCATTAGTATTGGTTTATTTACAACAATTCGACCACAAAGGCCTGATTCACGCAGTCTCCTCTGAACAGTTGATGTTGAGATGTGTCTGTTACTTGAACTCTGAAGCATTTATTTGGTCTGCAATCTGAGGTGCAGTTAACTCTATTGAACTTATCCTCTGCAGCAGAGGTAACTCTGGATCTTCCTTTCCTGTGGCGTTCCTCATGAGAGACAGTTTCATCATAGCGCTTGATGGTGTTTGCGACTGCACTTGAAGAAACTTAAACATTTCTTGAAATTTTCCGGATTGACTGACCTTCATGTCTTAAAGTAATGATGGACGGTTGTTTCTCTTTGCTTATTTGAGCTGTTCTTGACATAATATGGACTTGGTATTTTACCATATAGGGCTATCTTCTGTATACCACCCCTACCTTGTCACAACACAACTGACTGGCTCAAACGCATTAAGGAAAGAAATTCCACATTAACTTTTAACAAGGCACACCTGTTAATTGAAATGCATTGCAACCTCATGAAGGTTACTCACAGGGTTCTGAGTTCAGTCAGCTCTAGGAAAGTGTCTGCTGGAACCTTGTGGACATGGTTTTGATGGAGGTGACTAAATACAACAACACACATCACAACTGTCCCCTGGATTGTATTTATGGCTGGGTTGAGGACTAACAATAATGGTAACGAAACCACTCACATTTTCTGGATCTTTCTGCAGCCACTGAAGCTGGGAAGATGCTGTATCAGGTTATGGGAGAGATCCCTGCAGGTACAGTGTTCATTATTGTTTATTTAAAAGGATGTTTAGGATAACACAACATCTCATTTCTAAGATACTGAACCAAGAGATATTAGAGTACCAAGAGATATTATAGTATCAAGAGATATTTGGTCAATCAGTATAGGGACTTACAGCTGTATCAGGTTGGGTAACTGGTCACAGAGGGTACTTGGCAGTGATGAGATGTGTGTACCTGTGACAGCTCTGAATAGACAGAGAATTTGGTCATAGAAAGGACAGACTCAAACCACGTTTAACATCCACAGTTTTTATGCGAGTAAAGTCATATTGAATTTTAAAAAAAACAGCTGTGATGTAAACAGGACATTTCGGTGTAATTTTATAAATGTCTACAGATCATTTGTTCATTCGACATGGTGAGATTTTTTATGTCTGTAAAATGAATTATGCGGGAAATGGCGGTGGACATGACTTTATGCGCACATTTTTCTATAATAGCCATCACATCAAAGTAAATTTGGAGTCACGCGATAATATGGTGTGTGGTCCTCCCACTACAACTCGGGAAATCATGCAGTTTATTAGGCTAAAGATTAAATAAGTTAGGATGAACTTGCACAGTGATGAGCTTGACGCTCCTTTACAATAAATATTGATGGTCTTATCATTTTTGTATTTTTATTTATTGTTTTACTATATTCTGTTCTGGTTTTCGGGGGTCTTATTCTGGTGACATGATGATCGAAGCTTGACTGCCATTTATCCATAAAAATGTCTTCATGTAGACTAGCCAACCCGCACTGTATCTGCGAGCTGTTAGCACACGTGCCAAGACCAGAGTTGGCACATTTGCTATTTAACGCAACAGTTTTTGTGAGAAATGGATTTACATTGAACTTTTTAATTTTTATTTGGTACATTAAAACTAAAAGGGATACTTTGGGATTTTGGCAAGGAGGCCCTTTGTCTGCTTCCCAAGAGTCAGATGAACTCATGGATACCATTTTTATGTCCCTGCGTCCAGTATGAAAGAAGTTAGAGGTAGTTTTGTAAGCCAATGCTAACTAGCATTAGCACAATTCATGGACGTTTTTATCCGCAACAAGTCCATTTGGTGGAAACTGCACTTTTTTTTAATGTGGATTCTGGAATATTCGCATGAAAATCTGTCTGCAATTGGATGGAAACCTAGCTAATGTGCTGAATCTGATTCATGAGAGCTGGGGTGTATTCAGTGTATTTAGGAACTTTTGAGGACTGAGACTTACAGGGTTTCCAAACTGTTTGTGCCAGTGAGGTCTGGAAACTCTGTGATATCTGTGGCTCCGTTGAGTGATCTATACAATAACAAAAAAGACGGACAAAAAATTGAAAATCACACCTGCTTAGCTTTCTTCTTCAATTTTCATCTACTTCTTCTCAAATGAGGTAGGACAGAATGAAGAGGGATAATGGAGACTTACAGCATCCGTAGCGCTGGCAAATGCTGGAAAGCTGATTTGCCTACAAACTGGATGGGATTATTGTAGAAGTATCTGTTAGAGAGGAAATAGAGCACGATTGTCCGCGGGATCAAAATTACCTCACTCATCGAATCATTGTGAATCGATCATGATTGATTACTTATTCAAGATCAACTTCACATCAGGACATTGACGCAAAAGCACCTACATTGTGACGAGGGACGGGTTTCCCACGAAGGCTTGCTCTGGGACAGATCTGATGTTGTTGCTATGGAAACTCCTTGGGGGCAAATATTTAAGATTTAAGATAACTGAAAATGTGATTTGTTCTATAAGTGGCAGCACTGGAGTGTAATGAGTTTCACTCACAGCTCTTTGAGGTTAGGGAGGGCTCTGATGGCCGTGGGAAACATGGCAAGGTCGTTGTAGTTCAAATCTCTGAGGGTCGGGGGAAAAAACGAACACATTAATTATTACAGTTGTCTGCATTGATACAGTAACTTCCCTTACTCTACTTTCCTGTCAAGAATTCATGGCTGCAGTGAGGTACAGAAAGGTTTCAGACCCTCTGTCTCTGTCCAGAGTTTACACCATTTATATTAGAGCCTCTTTCTCACGAGGCTGCTTCCTGTTTGTCCAAACTAGATGCCTAGGAACCTATAGGTCTATGCTAAGAACTGTCAGGTCTGGATTGCCTCCCAGGCCGAGCGTGAGGAGGATTTACAGTAGTTCACAACCTGCCTGCTCCTTCGTGGGCAGGGGACTATTGTACTGCTAAACATGATTTACACACATCAAGTACAGGGGGGGTTTCCTGGAACCATGTGAAGACATGAAGTGCCCTCAGAAAGTACTCATACCTCTTGACTTATTCCACATTTTGTCGTCTTACAGCCTGAATTAAAAATGAATTAAATAGATTTTTTATCTTTTTTAATACCCCATAATGACAAAGGGAAAACATATTTTTTTGATATTTTTGCAAATGTATTGAAAATGAAATACAGAAATATCTCATTTACATAAGTATTCACAGACCTGAGTCAATACTTTGTAGAAGCAACTTTGGCAGCGATTACAGCTGTGACTCTTTCTGGGTAAGTCTCTAAGAGCTTTCAACAACTGGATTGTGCAACATTTTCCCATTATTCTTTTAGAAATTCTACAAACTCTGTCAAATTGGTTGTTGATCATTGCTAGACAACCATTTTCAGGTCTTGTCATAGATTTTCAAGTAGATTTAAATCAAAACTAACTCTGCCACTCAGGAACATTCACTGTCTTCTTGGTAAGCAACTCCAGTGTAGATTTGGCATTGTGTTTTAGGTTATTGTCCTGTTGAAAGGTGAATTTATCTCCCAGTGTCTGGTGGAAAGCAGACTGAAGCAAGTTTTTCTCTAAGACAATGGTCACCAACCAGTCGACCACAGGGCATTCCTAGTCGATCACCAAATATTTCGAAAAGCCAACAATAAAGGCATAAAGGCTTGCGCTCCTTTTGTGTGTGTGTGTGTTGCGCTGTTGACGGTATGTGCACTTGATTCAGAAGCCCGGTGCATCGGTTGCGAACAGTGTTCCCATTTTGAACCATTTTATTTGTCTGAAAAGACAAATACGCCTACCCGGCGGACCGGGAAGTCTGTGGCTAAATCGAGTACGCCTACTGCACTGGCCAATTGGATAGCTCAAATCACTATGCCTACAGCGTCCCCGACCCCGGCCACATCAAAGTTTGATTCTGGTCTACTTGAGATTTCATAACTTTAAAAACCATTACCGACCAGAGAGACTGTCAAAGAATACAGCAAAGTGCTTCTGTTTTTATGAGTCAGTTGATGTCTAAGTATTTATTCAGCACTGCCAACACTGTTTTTATTCAACACTATTTATTACAAAACATAAAACGCGCTTCAGCCTAGTTCCACTCGCGCTGCGGGTGCAATGAATGAGTAGCCAAGTGTATCAGTTAACTGTATTATTATTAGCAGCTCGTCGTGTCTATTTTAATATATAGGAATATTTAACTTTCTCTGGTCATAGGAGAACAACACGAATCCCTCTCTCTGGTCAGTCTCACCTGAGGAAAGGAAGGAGAGAGCAGGGACCGTGATGGGCGGACCCTCTGCTGCTCTCTCCCTACCTCCGCTGCGACTAATGCCGTGTTCAAAACAACTGGGGACTCGGAAATCTCCGACTTCAGTGCGTTCATGACAACTGGAAACTCGGAAAAATAATTTTGAAGGGTCATCCATCTCAGTCAAGTCGGAAACTCGGGCATCTTTCTAGAGCGCCTACTTTCTCTACCTGAACATCACTGACGTCATGACCAGGGGTGGTTCTGGGAGGGGGGGGGACAACAACAATTTTGGACCCCCTTGTGGCCTCCCTAAATGTGGAGTATGAAATAATTTTTACATAACAAATTTTTGCTATCGTTCTGACAACAATAACGTCTAATATGACAACAATAACGTCTAATGTGACTGGCCCCTCTAACAGTACAACTGGCCCCAGCTTGGCCCCCCCTGTTGAAATGGTCTAGAATCGCCACTGGTCATGACTTGATCTCGTTCAGAGTTCCCAGTTGTCTTAAAAGCACCATGACCATTAGATGCAGGAACCATCAGTTCAGTAAAATAAAAAAGTGAATTATTTCAATGTATGCTCAGCTCTGCCTCGCAAGTGCCACACCAACTGATTTGTTATCAAAGCTCCAGTCTTGAAATATAATGGTCTGAGAAGAAAAATATTGTCAGGCCAGGCATATAGCCAATATTCTCTGATAAAGTACTAGGCTTACTGCACAAACCACATTCCTACAAAACTGTTTATATTAGGTTAATGTTACATTTTAGTCATGTTAAAAAAAATGTGGCTTGCTTTTTGACTGTGAAAGTGATCTTAACTCAGAAAAGGTTGGTGCTTGTGCTTAGCTCCATTCCATTTCTTTTTATCCTGAAAAACTCCCCAGTCCTTAACGATTACAAGCATTCCCTTAACATGATGCCACTACCACTATGCTTGAAAATATGGAGCGTGGTACTCAGTAATGTGTTGTGTTGGATTTGCCCCAAACATAACACTTTGTATTCAGCTCAAAAAGTTGCTTTGCCACATTTTTTGCAGTATTACTTTAGTGCCTTGTTGCAAACAGGATGCATGTTTTGGAATATTTTGTTATTTTGTACAGGCCCCCCATTCCTTCTTTTCACTCTGTCATGTAGGTTAGTATTGTGGAGTAACTACAATGTTGTTGATCCATCCTCAGTTTTCTCCTCTCACAGCTATTAAACTCGAACTGTTTTAAAGTCACCCTTGCCTCATGGTGAAATCCCTCAACGAATCTGTGTTTGAAGTTCACTGCTCGACTGAGGGACCTTACAGATAATTGTATGTGTGGGGTACAGAGATGAGGTAGTCATTCAACAATCATGTTAAACACTATTATTGCAAACAGGCCATGCAACTTATTATGTGACTTTTTAAGCACATTTTTACACCTGAACTTATTTAGGCTTGTCATAACAAAGGGGTTGAATGCTTATTGACGCAAGACATTTCAGCTTTTTATTTTTAATTAATTTGTCAAAATTTAAATGTAAACCATTTTAAATGCATGCTGTAACACAACAAAATGTGGAAAAAGTCAATGGGTGTGAATACTTTCTGAAGGCACTGGGGGAGACAAAAATAACTACAAACAAAATATTGCAACAGAATAGCAGTCTGGGGCTCTTGTACTGTACATTACAGCCATTATAGAGTCGGTGGTACAGTATTTACTTCAGTTGACTCATACAGGGCTCATCTCATGTGTGCACAGACCGCAAGTGGTTCTGTGTTATAAGGCTGCAATAATGGGCCAATCTAGCAATATTTCAGATCTCAGCCTGACGCATTTAAAGCAACCCCCCACATTGTAAATACAGTAGTCAGTACTGTAAATATAGTGCAAATACATATCATGTTTAAAATGTTTGTCTTTTTGATAGTAGTAACTTGTGAACTACTGCTGTATCTTCCAACATGACTCTCTGTTTTCTCTGGTCAGTAGTATAATGGGGGTTGTTAGTATACAGTACTGGTAGCCTGGATGTTGTTTGGCTATTACCCTGCTAACACTCAGGAAACATGTGCTGCTAGATTCAGGGTAATTGGTAGAGTGCTGCATCATGCGACCACACACTGAGGTGCACCAAATCGTTGAGTGATCATTTGAACTGCAGTGGTGGCCGTCTTGTAAAAAAAGGCAAATTCAGAGTTCTGTTCTGGCATGCAAATCCATAGCCTGGGTACCTGAGTGTCTAGCCTGGGTACCTGAGTGTCTAGCCTGGGTACCTGAGTGTCTAGCCTGGGTACCTGAGTGTCTAGCCTGGGTACCTGAGTGTCTAGCCTGGGTACCTGAGTGTCTAGCCTGGGTACCTCAGTGTCTAGCCTGGGTACCTCAGTGTCTAGCTTGGGTACCTCAGTGTCTAGCCTAGGTACCTGAGTGTCTAGCCTGGGTACCTCAGTGTCTAGCCTGGGTACCTGAGTGTCTAGCCTGGGTACCTCAGTGTCTAGCCTGGGTACCTCAGTGTCTAGCCTGGGTACCTCAGTGTCTAGCCTGGGTACCTGAGTGTCTAGCCTGGGTACCTGAGTGTCTAGCCTGGGTACCTGAGTGTCTAGCCTGGGTACCTCAGTGTCTAGCCTGGGTACCTGAGTGTCTAGCCTGGGTACCTCAGTGTCTAGCCTGGGTACCTCAGTGTCTAGCCTGGGTACCTCAGTGTCTAGCCTGGGTACCTGAGTGTCTAGCCTGGGTACCTGAGTGTCTAGCCTGGGTACCTCAGTGTCTAGCCTGGGTACCTGAGTGTCTAGCCTGGGTACCTGAGTGTCTAGCCTGGGTACCTGAGTGTCTAGCCTGGGTACCTCAGTGTCTAGCCTGGGTACCTGAGTGTCTAGCCTGGGTACCTCAGTGTCTAGCCTGGGTACCTGAGTGTCTAGCCTGGGTACCTGAGTGTCTAGCCTGGGTACCTGAGTGTCTAGCCTGGGTACCTCAGTGTCTAGCCTGGGTACCTGAGTGTCTAGCCTGGGTACCTCAGTGTCTAGCCTGGGTACCTCAGTGTCTAGCCTGGGTACCTGAGTGTCTAGCATGGGTACCTGAGTGTCTAGCCTGGGTACCTGAGTGTCTAGCCTGGGTACCTGAGTGTCTAGCCTGGGTACCTGAGTGTCTAGCCTGGGTACCTGAGTGTCTAGCCTGGGTACCTCAGTGTCTAGCCTGGGTACCTGAGTGTCTAGCATGGGTACCTGAGTGTCTAGCCTGGGTACCTGAGTGTCTAGCATGGGTACCTGAGTGTCTAGCCTGGGTACCTCAGTGTCTAGCCTGGGTACCTCAGTGTCTAGCCTGGGTACCTCAGTGTCTAGCCTGGGTACCTCAGTGTCTAGCCTGGGTACCTCAGTGTCTAGCCTGGGTACCTGAGTGTCTAGCCTGGGTACCTGAGTGTCTAGCCTGGGTACCTGAGTGTCTAGCCTGGGTACCTGAGTGTCTAGCCTGGGTACCTCAGTGTCTAGCCTGGGTACCTCAGTGTCTAGCCTGGGTACCTCAGTGTCTAGCCTGGGTACCTGAGTGTCTAGCCTGGGTACCTCAGTGTCTAGCCTGGGTACCTGAGTGTCTAGCCTGGGTACCTGAGTGTCTAGCCTGGGTACCTGAGTGTCTAGCCTGGGTACCTGAGTGTCTAGCCTGGGTACCTGAGTGTCTAGCCTGGGTACCTCAGTGTCTAGCCTGGGTACCTCAGTGTCTAGCCTGGGTACCTCAGTGTCTAGCCTGGGTACCTCAGTGTCTAGCCTGGGTACCTGAGTGTCTAGCCTGGGTACCTGAGTGTCTAGCCTGGGTACCTGAGTGTCTAGCCTGGGTACCTGAGTGTCTAGCCTGGGTACCTCAGTGTCTAGCCTGGGTACCTGAGTGTCTAGCCTGGGTACCTGAGTGTCTAGCCTGGGTACCTGAGTGTCTATGCGTTCAACAACAAAACGTTGGCTGAAGCAAAGAGAGACTGGCACCCAGACTTTCAAAAACATATGATGATGATGTCATAGTGATGCGTGTCATCTTGAATCAAATAATTAATTAGTAGGTTATTAGTTCATTAGCTTTTTATAATCTAATGTCTCAGTAAATACCTGGTCATTTCTGTACCGTAAAAAATTGTGTCAATCAAGTCATAAGGTGATGAAGGTACATTTGAGGTAGAGGTGAACTCACAGAGTCTCCAGGCTGAGAAGCCCATCAAAACACCTATCACCCAACGACTGGATCTGGTTGTTATGGAGATGCCTAGGAAGAGATGCATGGAAAGATTTCAAAAAAGTGTGAAGACCCAATAACGCCCTGCAGGGTTCTACACATTGGTAGAAAGGAAGTAGGTATGCGTAGGAGCAAAAGAGAGAGAAGGTAGAAAACAAAGAACATTGAAAGATGGAGAGAGCAAGGCTGGCCCTTAAACAACAAATACAAATGATGTAACAACCAATCCAACTGTGCTACTCACAGGACCACCAGACTGGTGAGATTGGCGAAAGCGTGGTCTGGGATGTGGGTGATGCTGTTGAGGGCCAGGGTCACTGCCTGCAGGGTTGGCAGGATGGCCAGTGCATGGACGGGCACCTCCGTTAGGGTATTATCATCCAGCCACAGGTGGCGTAAGGATGCCAGGCCCCTAAAGGAGCTCTCAGGAACACTGGCAATTTGGTTGGCATCCAACCGCCTGACAGAGAGAGAGGGAGAGTGACGGAGACAGTGTCCCATTCAGTCAGATTTTCCTTGAAAATACAGTAATCAATTACATTCAAAGTGCATTTTTAAGAATGATCAAGTTATTTCTTTGGAGCGGACATGTTTATTCATTAACATTTATCTGTTCATTTAGATTCATTTCATAAACAAATTCATGCACCATCTACTTCTTCAATAAATACTTTTACATGGCGCATGCATGTCCAGTAAATTAATGTAAAACATTTATATTGAAAGGTAGAAAATAAAGTTGTTTGGAAAACACAAAATAAATGTAGACCTTGTGCTTTAATTCATTTCTCATATTAAACAGCATCTCCAAGCTGCTTTTTATTCCAGAGAGACATCCTCGATCAGGGAGGTCTGTGCATTCTTTGGGTGCATGGTAGTAATTTCTGGTGTTGACATTTGCTGTAGGGACTTAGCTCTCTGACAAAGGGTCCTGGCACCACCACAAGCAGACAGCTTACTTGTGGTCGTCCTTTGTCTGTCTGTCTAACGTGTGAACTTCAGATTGGTATGTCTAAACAACATGGATAGCTGTTTACTCCAGCCAGAGCGTTCAAACACAAGCCTGATTGAGATGTGGAGGACAGAGGATCAGGTAAACATGTTTAGGAATGCCTCAGGGCTCAGTGTAACAACCGTTCATTTTGTAAGAGGATAATGACGGAGTGAGTTTCGTGTGTGTGTGGGGCGGCAGGTAGCCTAGCGGTTAAGAGCATTAGGCCAGTGACTGAAAGGTCGGTGGTTCAAATCCCCGAGCCAACTAGGTGAAAAATCTGTCAATGTACCCTTGAGCGAGGCACTTAACCCTAGTCGCTCTGGATAAGAGCATCTGCTAAAATGTGTGTGTGGCTATAATCCATTAGACTTTTCATGGTTCTATATGATTTCAATTATAACATATTAAAGCTACTGAACTTTCAATATTAAGTGTAACAGAAGGTCGGTGTGTATGTGTGTGGCAGAGTGAAAAACATTCCCACATCACCAACATTGTGCCATGTTTACAAATGACATGGACAATTACATTTGTGGCTCTCTGAGTGGCCTTAACCACAAATGTTTTTCTTGAATGTTGCATTGTGTTTCCTGCCTCTGGAGAATAATACTTCCAAACAGTGAGAGCATAAACAAAACATATGAAATAAACCTGAAAATTCAGCTTAGCGTCAAATAAGGTCTGTCTATCATCAGTGACTGTCAGAATTCCTAAATACAAGGAGCCCCTTTTTTCAGATGGAATGACACAAAATAAGCTATTGGAGAAGGCTAAGACTGTGGACAGATGTACCAAGACTATAGAGTTAGAGGACAGTTTTAGCATGGGCAGCACCATTGAGGACAATTTAAGTCGTCAACTGGGTGGGACATCCTATGGGTTAAGGAACGATCACATAATTCCATCCAGGTCACCAGGAGGGATCAGCCAATGAATTATACTCATGAGGAAACATTCCATAATGGCAGGTGCTAAAAAATGGCTTATACCTGTTCAAACAACACACTCTACGTGGCAGTGTGCACCCTTTCAGTTTGTTTGCAAACTCATAGAAGTAGTAGAAGAAAATGGACTACTTAAAAATGGAGATGGCCTCAATGGCGCTGCCCGTGCTCTCACAGACAATGATGCGATGTCTGTCCAATGTCTATGGTCGAGACTCAATATGGAGGCATTTCTCTCCTCCTCTCCTTCCTCTATTCCCTGCTCAGCTCCTTCTCGAACTGCGCTGCAGAGGGGCTATATTCAGGTGGACATCATACAGAGAAAACTAACTGGGTCTTGAATTAGCTAGTGTCATCTTGTAGCTTATGAATAGTGCATGTGTTCAGTTGTTCAGATATACTCACAGAGACTGTAGGTTCCTCAGGTTCTCAAGAGCCTTGCTGGGAATCTGCTTTAGGTGATTGTTCTGTAGCATTCTGCTCAGAAAGACAGAAGGTATTAATTCACAAAGATGCAGGTTTTTAGAAATGGATCATGTATGAGCTAGTAATGTATGACTTACAGTACTTTGAGATTGAAGAGGCCAGAGAAAGCCCCTTCAGGGATGTCTGTTAGGTCATTTCCTGCTAGTCGTCTGCAGGGTGAGAAGCAGACGAAAGATACAAATGATGATATGGGTGTGGGAAATACACGTGCACACACACTGTACTGCATTACAGATTTTTTATTTCATTAATAAGCCAACCAGGCACCATAAAATGTAACCTGAGCCTGCTGTTGCTGAATTTCAATTTCCTGACTCCCTTTCAACAGCTCTGTCAAAAAGCTGTTTCATACATGGGCAAGTAAAGAGAATGGAGTCTAATATTAACATCATTACTGCTTCTGGCTCCCGGCCCATTCTGTTAGTACATCTATCGAGCCACATTGATCCTTCTGTTTTGTGTTTGTCTCTTACCCCATATTTACTGTCTGGTTCATACTACATGTAGACTAGAGAGGGGGTTTTCAGCAGTGAACAGACTCTAACTCTGGGTTTTTTACTTGGGGATTTATTACAGACAATTTGGGGACCAGTGAAATACTCTTCAGCAGTCAGCATCAGACCAGATACATTTTCCAACAGAGAAATCTAATCTCCAGGAAGGACAAAGCTTATACTCTCAAACTCCTACTAAAGAGGGGTGCCATCTGTCCTAGACTAATACTCACAGCTCTTGGAGGAAGTGTAGGTTGGAAAGGGCTCTGTTGGGCAGCAGGGTGAGGTTGTTCATACTCAGATCACTGATGGAGGAACACAGAACAGTAGCTGTTTGTTACACAGTAGCAGTGTGTTAGCATGAAATGGGTGTGTTAGCGCCACAACTGGGCTCTCCAGCTGTCCATTCCACACATAGTAAAAGCCATCATACTTCCTGACTGATATGGGAAGACTGAAGGGGGGAGACATACAGAAAACATTAGGATACCCCACCATATACATCATTCTCAAAACCCTTATTGATGAAGGATTCTTGATCTGAAGTTCAACACCACTTTTGAAATGTGTAATTAAAAAAAATATGTATATACACTGCTCAAAAAAATAAAGGGAACACTTAAACAACACAATGTAACTCCAAGAAAATCACACTTCTGTGAAATCAAACTGTCCACTTAGGAAGCAACACTGATTGACAATAAATTTCACATGCTGTTGTGCAAATGGAATAGACAACAGGTGGAAATTATAGGCAATTAGCAAGACACCCCCAATAAAGGAGTGGTCCTGCAGGTGGGGACCACAAACCACTTCTCAGTTCCTATGCTTCCTGGCTGATGTTTTGGTCACTTTTGAATGCTGGCGGTGCTTTCACTGTAGTGGTAGCATGAAACGGAGTCTACAACCCACACAAGTGGCTCAGGTAGTGCAGCTCATCCAGGATGGCACATCAATGCGAGCTGTGGCAAGAAGGTTTGCTGTGTCTGTCAGCGTAGTGTCCAGAGCATGGAGGCGCTACCAGGAGACAGGCCAGTACATCAGGAGACGTGGAGGAGGCCGTAGGAGGGCAACAACCCAGCAGCAGGACCGCTACCTCCGCCTTTGTGCAAGGAGGAGCAGGAGAAGCACTGCCAGAGCCCTGCAAAATGACCTCCAGCAGGCCACAAATGTGCATGTGTCTGCTCAAACGGTCAGAAACAGACTCCATGAGGGTGGTATGATGGCCCGACGTCCACAGGTGGTGGTTGTGCTTACAGCCCAACACCGTGCAGGACGTTTGGCATTTGCCAGAGAACACCAAGATTGGCAAATTCGCCACTGGCGCCCTGTGCTCTTCACAGATGAAAGCAGGTTCACACTGAGCACGTGACAGACGTGACAGAGTCTGGAGACACCGTGGAGAATGTTCTGCTGCCTGCAACATCCTCCAGCATGACCGGTTTGGCGGTGGGTCAGTCATGGTGTGGGGTGGCATTTCTTTGGGGAGCCGCACAGCCCTCCATGTGCTCGCCAGAGGTAGCCTGACTGCCATTAGGTACCAAGATGAGATCCTCAGACCCCTTGTGAGACCATATGCTGGTGCGGTTGGCCCTGGGTTCCTCCTAATGCAAGACAATGCTAGACCTCATGTGGCTGGAGTGTGTCAGCAGTTCCTGCAAGAGGAAGGCATTGATGCTATGGACTGGCCCGCCCGTTCCCCAGACCTGAATCCAATTGAGCACATCTGGGACATCATGTCTCGCTCCATCCACCAACGCCACGTTGCACCACAGACTGTCCAGGAGTTGGCGGATGCTTTAGTCCAGGTCTGGGAGGAGATCCCTCAGGAGACCATCCGCCACCTCATCAGGAGCATGCCCAGGCGTTGTAGGGAGGTCATACAGGCACGTGGAGGCCACACACACTACTGAGCCTCATTTTGACTTGTTTTAAGGACATTACATCAAAGTTGGATCAGCCTGTAGTGTGGTTTTCCACTTTAATTTTGAGTGTGACTCCAAATCCAGACCTCCATGGGTTGATAAATTGGATTTCCATTGATTATTTTTGTGTGATTTTGTTGTCAGCACATTCAACTATGTAAAGAAAAAAGTATTTAATAAGATTATTTCTTTCATTCAGATCTAGGATGTGTTGTTTAAGTGTTCCCTTTATTTTTTTGAGCAGTATATATATGATACAGTGCATTCGGAAAGTATTCAAAAACCTTCACTTTTTCAACACTGTTACGTTACAGCTGTATTCTAAAATCTATTTTAAAAAAAACATTCTCAGCAATCTACACACAATACCCCATAATGACAAAGAGAAAACAGGTTGAGAAATTTTAGCAAGTGAATAAAAAACAGATACCTTATTTACATAAGTATTCAGACCCTTTACTATGAGATTTGAAATTGAGCTCCGGTACATCCTGTTTCCATTGAGCATCCTTGAGATGTTTCTACAACTTGATTGGAGTCCATCTGTAGTATATTCAATTGATTGGACATGATTTGGAAAGGCACATACCTGTCTATATAAGTTACCACAGTTGACCAAGCCATGAGGTCTGTAGAGCTCCGAGACAGGATTGTGTCGGGGCACAGATCTGGGGAATGGTACCAAAACAATTCTGCAGCATTGAAGGTCCCCAAGAACACAGTGGCCTCCATCATTCTTTAATGGAAGGAGTTTGGATCCACCAAGACTCTTCCTAGAGCTGGCCGCCCGGCCAAACTGAGCAATCGGGGGAGAAGGGCAATGGTCAGGGACGGGACCAAGAACCCGATAACAGAGCTCCAGAGTTCCTCTGTGGAGATGGGAGAACCATCCAGAAAGACAACCATCTCTGCAGCACTCCACCAATCAGGCATTTATGTTAGAGTGACCAGATGGAAGCCACTCCTCAGTAAAGGCACATGACAGCCCACTTGGAGTTTGTGAAAAGGCACCTAAAGGACTCTCAGACCATGAGAAACCAGATTCTCTGGTCTGATGAAACCAAGATTATACTCTTTGGCCTGAATGCCAAGCGTCACGTCTGGAGGAAACCAGGCACCACTCATCAACTTTCCATTACCATCCCTACGGTGAAGCATGGTAGTGGCACCATCATGCTGTGGGGATGTTATTCAGCGGCAGGGACTGGGAGACTAGTCAGGATCGAGGGAAAGATGAACAGAGCAAAGTACAGAGATCCTTGATGAAAACCTGCTCCAGAGCATTCAACACCTCAGACTGGGGCAAAGGTTCACCTTCCAACAGGACAACAACCCTAAGCACACAGCCAAGACAATGCAGGATCTTGTAGTCATAGCAGATAATATTCTAATTTTTGGTGACTTTAACATTCACATGGAAAAGTCCACAGACCCACTCCAAAAGGCTTTCGGAGCCATCATCGACTCAGTGGGTTTTGTCCAACATGTCTCTGGACCTACTCACTGCCACAGTCATACTCTGGACCTAGTTTTGTCCCATGGAATAAATGTTGTGGATCTTAATGTTTTTCCTCATAATCCTGGACTATCGGACCACCATTTTATTACGTTTGCAATCGCAACAAATAATCTGCTCAGACCCCAACCAAGGAGCATTAAAAGTCATGCTATAAATTCTCAGACAACCCAAAGATTCCTTGATGCCCTTCCAGACTGCCTCTGCCTACCCAAGGACGTCAGAGAACAAAAATCAGTTAACCACCTAACCAAGGAACTCAATTCAACCTTGTGCAATACCCTAGATGCAGTTGCACCCCTAAAAACTAAAAACATCTGTCATAAGAAACTAGCTCCCTGGTATACAGAAAATACACGAGCTCTGAAGCAAGCTTCCAGAAAATTGGAACGGAAATGGCGCCACACCAAACTGGAAGTCTTCCGACTAGCTTGGAAAGACAGTACCGTGCAGTATCGAAGAGCCCTCACTGCTGCTCGATCATCCTATTTTTCCAACTTAATTGAGGAAAATAAGAACAATCCGAAATTTATTTTTGATACTGTCGCAAAGCTAACTAAAAAGCAGCCTTCGCAAATGGAGGATGGCTTTCACTTCAGCAGTAATACATTTATGAACTTCTTTGAGGAAAAGATCATGATCATTAGAAAGCAAATTACAGACTCCTCTTTAAATCTGGGTATTCCTCCAAAGCTCCATTGTCCTGAGTCTACACAACTCTGCCAGGACCTAGGATCAAGGGAGATACTAAAGTGTTTTAGTACTATATCTCTTGACACAATGATGAAAATAATCATGGCCTCCAAACCCTCAAGCTGCATACTGGACCCTATTCCAACTAAACTACTGAAAGAGCTGCTTCCTGTGCTTGGCCCTCCTATGTTGAACATAATAAACGGCTCTCTATCCACCGGATGTGTACCAAGCTCACTAAAAGTGGCAGTAATAAAGCCTCTCTTGAAAAAGCCGAATCTTGATCCAGAAATTATAAAAAACTATCGGCCTATATCGAATCTTCCATTCCTCTCAAAAAATTTTGAAAAAGCTGTTGCACAGCAACTCACTGCCTTCCTGAAGACAAACAATGTATACGAAACGCTTCAGTCTGGTTTTAGACCCCATCATAGCACTGAGACTGCACTTGTGAAGGTGGTAAATGACCTTTTAATGACGTCAGACTGAGGCTCTGCATCTGTCCTCGTGTTCCTTGATCTTAGTGCCGCTTTTGATACTATCGATCACCACATTCTTTTGGAGAGATTGGAAACCCAAATTGGTCTACATGGACAAGTTCTGGCCTGGTTTAGATCTTATCTGTCGGAAAGATATCAGTTTGTCTCTGTGAATGGTTTGTCCTCTGACAAATCAATTGTAAATTTCGGTGTTCCTCAAGGTTCCGTTTTAGGACCACTATTGTTTTCACTATATATTTTACCTCTTGGGGATGTCATTCGAAAACATAATGTTAAATTTCACTGCTATGCGGACGACACACAGCTGTACATTTTGATCTGATCTCTCTTTTGAAGAACATATCAAGACTGTTTCAAGGACAGCTTTTTTCCATCTACGTAACATTGCAAAAATCAGAAACTTTCTGTCCAAAAATGACGCAGAAAAATTAATCCATGCTTTTGTTACTTCTAGGCTGGACTACTGCAATGCTCTACTTTCCGGCTACCCGGATAAAGCACTAAACAAACTTCAGTTAGTGCTAAATACGGCTGCTAGAATCCTGACTAGAACCAACAAATTTGATCATATTACTCCAGTGCTAGCCTCCCTACACTGGCTTCCTGTTAAGGCAAGGGCTGATTTCAAGGTTTTACGGCTAACCTACAAAGCATTACATGGGCTTGCTCCTACCTATCTTTCCGATTTGGTCCTGCCGTACATACCTACACGTACGCTACGGTCACAAGACGCAGGCCTCCTAATTGTCCCTAGAATTTCTAAGCAAACGGCTGGAGGTAGGGCTTTCTCCTATAGAGCTCCATTTTTATGGAATGGTCTGCCTACCATTGTGAGAGACGCAGACTCAGTCTCAACCTTTAAGTCTTTACTGAAGACTTATCTCTTCAGTAGGTCCTATGATTAAGTATAGTCTGGCCCAGGAGTGTGAAGGTGAACGGAAAGGCTGGAGCAACGAACCGCCCTTGCTGTCTCTGCCTTGCCGGTTCCCCTCTTTCCACTGGGATTCTCTGCCTCTAACCCTTTTACAGGGGCTGAGTCACTGGCTTACTGGTGTTCTTCCATGCCGTCCATGGGAGGGGTGCGTCACTTGAGTGGGTTGAGTCACTGACGTGGTCTTCCTGTCTGGGTTGGCGCCCCCCCTTGGGTTGTGCCATGGCGGAGATCGTTGTGGGCTATACTCGGCCTTGTCTTAGGACGGTAAGTTGGTGGTTGGAGACATCCCTCTAGTGGTGTGGGGGCTGTGCTTTGGCAAAGTGGGTGGGATTATATCCTGCCTGTTTGGCCCTGTCCGGGGGTATCATCGGATGGGGCCACAGTGTCTTCTGATCCCTCCTGTCTCAGCCTCCAGTATTTATGCTGCAGTATTTTATGTGTCGGGGGGCTAGGGTCAGTCTGTTACATCTGGAGTATTTCTCTTGTCTTATCCGGTGTCCTGTGTGAATTTAAATATGCTCTCTCTAATTCTCTCTTTCTCTCTTTCTGTCTTTCTCTCGGAGGACCTGAGCCCTAGGACCATGCCTCAGGACTACCTGGTATGATGACTCCTTGCTGTCCCCAGTCCACCTGGCCGTGCTGCTGCTCCAGTTTCAACTGTTCTGCCTGCGGCTATGGAACCCTGACCTGTTCACCGGACGTGCTTGTTGCACCCTCGACAACTACTATGATTATTATTATTTGACCATGCTGGTCATTTATGAACATTTTAACATCTTGACCATGTTCTGTTATAATATCCACCCTGCACAGCCAGAAGAGGACTGGCCACCCCTCATAGCCTGGTTCCTCTCTAGGTTTCTTCCTAGGTTTTTGGCCTTTCTAGGGAGTTTTTCCTAGGGAGTTTTTCCTAGCCACCGTGCTTCTTTCACATGCTTTGCTTGCTGTTTGGGGTTTTAGGCTGGGTTTCTGTACAGCACTTTGAGATATCAGCTGATGTACGAAGGGCTATATAAATAAATTTGATTTGATTTGATCCTTGGCCCTGACCTCTAAAGACAATTTGCACAGTGTCCTCTTTCATGTATTTCATGGAATAATTTGGTCAATATCTTGTAAGAATTGGTCAAAAAAATGTATATTTCCATGGCGTATTTAAGGAACGAGCTCTAGAAATTGGGACCACTTCGGAAAATAGTAGATACTGCAGAGGAATGTCAGCAGAAAGAAAGTTCTCTGTTCAATTCCTTGTATTATAATGTGTTGTAATAAAACACTGCAACACCAGTGCTCTTTGGAAGTTACAGTCCAGCAGGCCTATACTATCTGTAAAGATTTGGACATGGGGATGAGGGCTGACAGTGTCTGTGTAAAGATTTGAGGGATTTGTCCCCCTTTTCTAGATAAAGGATGGACGATGTTGATGAGGCGTTGATTCTGTGTGGAGTCCTTAACATTTCACAAGTAAGACCCTCTGACATCAGCAAGGGTGTCATGATGCAAAGCTTGCTACTACAGTGCCACCGTGTCCCTGTTAACCCCTTCCTCCCTAGACAGTTGTAACGTTTTAGACTTCTCAGATCTTCCAAAGAGAAGTCTAGAACCTAACTTTTAGAACTACAATGTATCTCTTTTCAAGCTTTTTCAAATAGTCTCAAGTCTAAAACACATAAACCCAGAATGTTCTTTAAATGTAATATCATGCATGCGCACATTCCAAAACCAGAAAGCTAACATAATGAGCCAGTACCCCAGTACACTTATGGTCTGGGACCAGAGGGGATGGATCGATTTAGATAGAGATAATCTATCTGTGACAGCCTGTCTGCTTTAGGCACTGCCGTACATGTAATGTTGTACTGTGCGATGTTAAGAAGCCAAGGTATCTGTAAAAAATGTACATCATATACCAAGACTCTATACAGGTCTGAACTGAAAGAACGTAATTCTTCAATCTTAAACTTGATGGCGTAACATTTGTATAAATTAAACTACTGTACATCAAAATGGTTGGATGTGCACTGGAGGAACATTGCATTAGTGCTGCTGAGGGTGAAATGTGAGAAGCAGGCAACATGACTGAAAAAATCATTCTGTTCGCAGGCTTTTAGTGGTGACAGAGAGGCATGGGGAAGATTATGTCTTTCTCCTTTTCTCTCTCTCTTTCTCTCTCTCTTTCTCCCCTTTTCTCTATCTTTCTCTCTCTCTCTCCCTCCTCTCTCTTTATTTCCTCTCTCTATTTCTCTCCCCCCTCTTTCTTTCTCTCTCTTCTCTCTCTACATAGTTCGCTCTGGTCCCTGACATAGACCCCCTTTGCCTTCAACTTTCAGTTAACCATCTGCTATGTTGTACATATGTCAGGAATCCATAGCATTTCCTATGAAAATCCCCTAGCTCCTGCATGGCTGTCTCCAGCAGGGAATGAGTTAATGACCTGTTCTTTTTCATCCCTTTATTATGGACAAGCACAGTATGTATGAGCAGCACATACAGATCAGCATGTGTGTATTTACACACACACACATACACACACAGACACACACACACACACACACACACACACACCAGTGGCGACCCGTCATTCAGGGCAGGTGGGGCATATAATATATATAAACTCATCAAAAAAGAAACGTCCCTTTTCATGACCCTGTCTTTCAAATATAGTTCGTAAAAATCCAAATAACTTCACAGATATTCATTGTAAAGGGTTTAAACACTGTTTCCCATGCTTGTTCAATGAACCATAAACAATTAATGAACATGCACCTGTGGAACGGTCTTTAAGACACTAACAGCTTACAGATGGTAGGCAATTAAGGTCACAGTTATGAAAACTTAGGACACTAAAGAGGCCTTTCTACTGACTCTGAAAAACACCAAAAGAAAGATGCCCAGGGTCCCTGCTCATCTGAGTGAACGTGCTTTATGCATGCTGCAAGGAAGCATGAGGACTGCAAATGTGGCCAGGGCAATAAATTACAATGTCCGTACTGTGAGATGCCTAAGACAGCACTACAGGGAGCCAGGACGGACAGCTGATCATCTGCGCAGTGGCAGACCACGTGTAACAACACCTGCACAGGATCGGTACATCTGAACATCACACCTGCGGGACAGGTACAGGATGGCAACAACAAATGCCCGAGTTACACCAGGAACGCACAATCCCTCCATCAGTGCTCAGACTGTCCACAATAGGTTGAGAGAGGCTTGACTGAGGGCTTGTAGGCCTGTTGTAAGGCAGGTCCTCACCAGACATCACCGGCAACAACGTCGCCTATGGGCACAAATCCACCATCGCTGGACCAGACTGGAATGGCAAAAAGTGCTCTTCACTGACGAGTCGCGGTTTTGTCTCACCGGGGGTGATGGTCGGATTCGCGTTTATCGTCGAAGGAATGAGCGTTACACTGAGGCCTGTACTCTGGAGCGGGATCGATTTGGAGGTGAAGGGTCCGTCACGGTCTGGGGCGGTGTGTCACAGCATCATCGGACTGAGCTTGTTGTTATTGCAGGCAATCTCAACGCTGTGCATTACATGGAAGACATCCTCCTCCCTCATGTGGTACCCTTCCTGCAGGCTCATCCTGACATGACCCTCCAGCATGACAATACCACCAGCCATACTGCTCGTTCTGTGTGTGATTTCCTGCAAGACAGGAATGTCAGTGTTCTGCCATGGCCAGCGAAGAGCCCGGATCTCAATCCCATTGAGCACGTCTGGGACCTGTTGGATCGGAGAGTGAGAGCTAGGGCCATTCCCCCCAGAAATGTCCGGGAACTTGCAGGTGCCTTGGTGGAAAAGTGGGGTAACATCTCACAGCAAGAACTGGCAAATCTGGTGCAGTCCATGGGAGGAGATGCACTGCAGTACCTAATGCAGCTGGTGGCCACACCAGATACTGACTGTTACTTTTGATTTAGACCCCCCCCCCCCCCCCCCCCTTTGTTCAGGGACACATTATTCCATTTCTGTTAGTCACATGTCTGTGGAACTTGTTCAATTTATGTCTCAGTTGTTGAATCTTGTTATGTTTATATATACAAATATTATTTTGGGGGGGGCTTGACTGTTTTGCATGTTATTTTGGCATTAATATACGTCACATATCAGTTTGCAAACAATGTAAAAAAATGTATAAATGTAATAAAATAAAAAAAATGAATAATATATATATATATATATATATATACTGCTCAAAAAAATAAAGGGAACACTTAAACAACACATCCTAGATCTGAATGAATGAAATAATCTTAATAAATACTTTTTTCTTTACATAGTTGAATGTGCTGACAACAAAATCACACAAAAATAATCAATGGAAATCCAATTTATCAACCCATGGAGGTTTGGATTTGGAGTCACACTCAAAATTAAAGTGGAAAACCACACTACAGGCTGATCCAACTTTGATGTAATGTCCTTAAAACAAGTCAAAATGAGGCTCAGTAGTGTGTGTGGCCTCCACGTGCCTGTATGACCTCCCTACAACGCCTGGGCATGCTCCTGATGAGGTGGCGGATGGTCTCCTGAGGGATCTCCTCCCAGACCTGGACTAAAGCATCCACCAACTCCTGGACAGTCTGTGGTACAACGTGGCGTTGGTGGATGGAGCGAGACATGATGTCCCAGATGTGCTCAATTGGATTCAGGTCTGGGGAACGGGCGGGCCAGTCCATAGCATCAATGCCTTCCTCTTGCAGGAACTGCTGACACACTCCAGCCACATGAGGTCTAGCATTGTCTTGCATTAGGAGGAACCCAGGGCCAACCGCACCAGCATATGGTCTCACAAGGGGTCTGAGGATCTCATCTCAGTACCTAATGGCAGTCAGGCTACCTCTGGCGAGCACATGGAGGGCTGTGCGCCCCACCAAAGAAATGCCACCCCACACCATGACTGACCCACCGCCAAACCGGTCATGCTGGAGGATGTTGCAGGCAGCAGAACGTTCTCCACGGCGTCTCCAGACTCTGTCACGTCTGTCACATGCTCAGTGTGAACCTGCTTTCATCTGTGAAGAGCACAGGGCGCCAGTGGCGAATATGCCAATCTTGGTGTTCTCTGGCAAATGCCAAACGTCCTGCACGGTGTTGGGCTGTAAGCACAACCCCCACATGTGGACATCGGGCCCTCATACCACCCTCATGGAGTCTGTTTCTGACCGTTTGAGCAGACACATGCACATTTGTGGGCTGCTGGAGGTCATTTTGCAGGGCTCTGGCAGTGCTTCTCCTGCTCCTCCTTGCACAAAGGCGGAGGTAGCGCTCCTGCTACTGGGTTGTTGCCCTCCTACGGCCTCCTCCACGTCTCCTGATGTACTGGCCTGTCTCCTGGTAGCGCCTCCATGCTCTGGACACTACGCTGACAGACACAGCAAACCTTCTTGCCACAGCTCGCATTGATGTGCCATCCTGGATGAGCTGCACTACCTGAGCCACTTGTGTGGGTTGTAGACTCCGTCTCATGCTACCACTAGAGTGAAAGCACCGCCAGCATTCAAAAGTAACCAAAACATCAGCCAGGAAGCATAGGAACTGAGAAGTGGTCTGTGGTTACCACCTGCAGAACCACTCCTTTATTGGGGGTGTCTTGCTAATTGCCTATAATTTCCACCTGTTGTCTATTCCATTTGCACAACAGCATGTGAAATTTATTGTCAATCAGTGTTGCTTCCTAAGTGGACAGTTTGATTTCACAGAAGTGTGATTGACTTGGAGTTACATTGTGTTGTTTAAGTGTTCCATTTATTTTTTTGAGCAGTGTATATATATATAATATCTTTGAGTTAATAAAGCTGCATAAACACATGGCCCAAAATGCAGGTGTTTCAACCTAGCTCAGTGCTTCTGTGGTTGTCGGGTGAGCCAGCAAGAAATAGGAGCATTGCGCCGTGATTGGTTCAGTGTTCTGTCACTCATGGGGGCACTATGTCATTGCGAAGTTTATGTCCTTAGTAAGGGTAGACATCCAAAATGTCAGCCCTTTGGGTGCTGCCATAGAGTTAGATTACAAGTGCTCTTCCAATAAGGCTCAAAATCATTGGCCACAGATAAAATGACTTCAAATCACGTCATATGTACAGTATCTTTGATTGGACTGTCAACATCTTACTTTCAAAGTCTTAGCTAGCAGTCATTATCATGAATCAAGTCAACAATCTACTGGCAAATCCTTTTTAATCCTTGTCATATGAAGAGAACTAATGAAGAGAAATTATAGATAAAACGTATCGGTGCTCATCGGCCATTGGACATAAAGATTACACAACAATTTGGAAATCGCAAATTCAACAATGAGTTGTTTGGAAGGAATCAGTGGCTAACTGCAAGCAGTGCAAAGCAACTAGTAGCCTGCTTTTCATTGTCTGCTTATATGCCCCCTTTATTTATCCAATGGTTTTGATTTGGTGTACAGGGTGAATACTGTAAGAGCAGCAGAATCGTCGCTAGCTCATTGTCTTAATCGAAATTACGGAATGCCTCTTATCCGCTCATCATTACCTTATGCCATAGTTTGTACATCTCAATTGTCAGTAGAAACCACATTTGTTTAAGTAAGTTAGCCATATCAGCTGTTTTTTTAAGGCAATAAACAAGGCTGAATGAATTGTTTAGCTGCCCGACAAGGCTCCGCTGATAGCCAGGTGTAGTCGCGGTAAGGATTCACTCCATTGTGCTGGAAAGAAAGCTCTAATGGGACGGCTTTATGTGGGCACCACCTGTCTTCATCAGGGGCGGAAATCCCGGGGGGGACGGGGGACACACAACCCCCCCATTCTGGGAAAAATATGATTTGTCCCCCCCAATCTATCACTGAAACATAACTATGCAATTTAACTAATATTAATAATACGCAATGAAAGCAATTGTGCTGATTATAGACACTTAATAGCGCGTTTTTAAGTTTCAAAAGATTGCGACCCCCCCAACCTTTGCCTCACAATGGTTTGATCCACTGCCAGTTCCTTAACTTGCTAGGTAACAGAGAGGTCGTATCTACTGTCTGAGAGGCACTCAATGCACGTAACTGACGTGAGGTTAATCCAGTCAATCGCGCACACACACTAGCTGAATATGCAGAGCTAGCGCGCAAATATGAACTATTAAGCTAGCTAGTACCTATTACATTTATGTGGCGTCGTCAAAGATGGAATCTTTGCTATCGTCAATTTATTCCAAGATCAGCATGCAGATGATGTAAGTTAGTACTTCAAAGTCCCTGTGATAAAGGTTAGCGATAAACTGAACAGAACTACACTCTCTTCTACCATTGTCTTAAATATATTTAATGGTCTCGTTGCAAAAGCTATATTGTCGCAAGGGAACTTTTATTTATTTATTTTATTTCACCTTTATTTAACCCGGGTAGCAAAGATTATAGCAAACACCACTGAAACTGAATTGGTGCTCGCTAGCTTTGCAAATTCAGCTATTGTTGGAAGCCAGCCAATATGAAACAAACTATTAAAATTACAAAAGGTTGCAGCATATGTTGTGTAAATGGTGAACTCATACAGCTGTCAACTCTTGTCATTTTAATCCGTTTCACATTTGCTAGCTACCTTTTAGATCGAAGCCCAAATAGAATGATAAAAGATAAGATGATAGAAGCCCATCTCCTACTGTAAATAACCTACACACTGTGTGTGTGTGTAGCCAGCCAGCCAGGTAGAAAAATGGCAGAAAAATAAGACTGACATCAGAGTATTTTTCAGTACAGCTAAACGCAAAGTAAGAACCCTAGTAGCCTAATATCTCAAAGACTAGTTGATAAAATGTTCATAAGAAAGAAATGAAATTCTAATGGAAATGTTTCACAATGATGTCATTAGGCAGAGCAGGCAACAGTTGGCACACAGACAGCAGAGTTGGGGACAGATATGCAGGGACAGACTGGCAGAGACAGGGAGTCTCAGGTAAGTTTGTTGAGTCTTTGTTTGGCAACATTATGAAAGGTTCTCAATTTTTTTGACTTGTAAAATAGGAACATAATAGGAAAATGCCATGGATACCCCCACTCTCAACCTAAACTGGTGACTGAACTAAGATTTGTTAAAGGCAATGGTATTGCTGTTGTGATTAGTTGTGTAGTTTTGGGTACCGGTAGTTAGGAGTACGGCAAACACCTTATTTCTTTGTTTCCTCAATATACATTTACCATATTACAATGTAGGCTATGTGTTACAGCACTACTTTTGGTGTCCCCCTCAGGAATTGCTCTTGAGAAAATTTCATGTAATTGTCCCCTCCAAAGTTGATATCAGATTTTTGCCCCTGGTCTTCATTATAGTTCAATTAATGTATTGTTTTGTGTTTGCCCCACCAAAAATGACATGCTAAAATCGCCACTGCCACACACACACACACACACACACACACACACATCAACAATCAAAAGTATGTCGTGAATGTTCTGATATTTGGATGTCATGTCTGTGACCTGGCTCAGAAAGAGGTCAGTCCTTTGGTCTTTCAACTCTTGTCAAGAACCATTACAGTAATCCTACTCAAGGCTGGCACGGATAGGGTCAGAGTGTCCTCACAGTAGAACTCTACAGACTTCTGAGAGAACCTGCAGGGTTGCTTGTTTTAGCGTTGGTATTTCGTGTTTTATCCCCTGCCGAAAAGACAGGTGCAAACGTGTATGGAGAGCATCCATAATACAGTAAATTTTACACTCGCAACAGTTGCCAGCACCCGAACAAGTTATGAATATAATTGAAACTTACAGGTAGGAAGTAAATACGCTCAATTTTGACGGCAACTCCGCGAGACCGAGGTCCACACAGTCCACGCGCAGAAGCATGCCGTCGTCTTCACAGTTACAAAGCGACGGGCAGTCGGTGTCGGTGTCAAGAACCCCGGTCCGTTCTGTGCCCGCGCAGTCCGCCACTCCAAGCAGAAAAGTGAGCATAATAATTGCAAGAAAACACATAATAACCATACACAGAAATGTTTTTCAGAGAACACTGCAGTTGTTTAACTAGTGTTGGACTTGTCCCCTCTTGGTTTCTTTGCAATGGCTTGCCTGGGTAGAGTAAAGCAACATTCATGGCACGGCGCATCATGACGAAGTCCATTCAATAATAGACAGATATGGGCAAAAGGCGGAGTAGGGAGGAGGAGCCCACATTGTATTGTTATTACGATACAGGATTAATACCATGTGTCAGTGTGGGCTACTGTAGACTTCTGTAGATTGCTACCATCTTGTGGTGTATTCAAATACCCCACTCTTAATGCAGGCATTCTCTCTCAAAGAATTGTAGAGCCTGATGGAAGCAGAGCTGCCTGGAGGTGAGTCTGAGATTGCACTCTTCATCCTCTTCAGCACCAAGGTTACTTTCTAAATGTAATCCGTTACAGTTACTAATCCATCAAACTCATTTGGTTGGAGCTAGGAACACAATAATTTCGCTACACCCACAATAACATCTGCTAAATATGTGTATATGACCAATAACATTTAATTTGGTGTCATCATAATGGTCAGACTCTCCGGTGGAACAAACCTAAACGTGGCCTTTATTCAGTGCTGAATTGAATGTTATTGAAAAAAACTGAACGGTGTCATAATGCATTTTTTTTTCTCGCAAACATGCTTTCTGAATTTAAAGTAGGCTAGAAGTAATCATCTTGTTTTTCAAAAGTATCTGTAATCGGATTACAATATTTTAGCTGATAATGTAACTGATTATACATTTTTTTATAATCCGATTAAAGTGCCTTCAGAAAGTATTCACACCCCTTGACTTTTCACACATTTTGTTGCATTGTAGCCAGAATTTTAAATTGATAAAAATTTAGATTTTGTGTATCTGATCTACATACAATACCCCATAATGTCAAAGTTTTTATTAATATTTTTTAAAATAATAAAACATGAAAAGCTGAAATGACTTGCATCAATAAGTATTCAACCCCTTTGTTATGGCAAGTCTAAATAAATTCAGGATTAAAAATGTGCTTAACAAGTCACATAAGTTGCATGGACTCACTCTGTGTCCAATAATAGTGTTTGCAATTATTTTTGAATGACTACCTCATCTCTGTACGCCACACATTATCTGTAAGGTCCCTTTGAGCATGGTGAAGTTATTAATTACACTTTGGATGGTGTATCAACACACCCAGTCACTACAAAGATACAGGCATCCTTCCTAACTCAGTTGCTGGAGAGGAAGGAAACTGCTCAGGGATTTCACCATGAGGCCAATGGTGACTTTAAAACAGTTATAGTTGAATGGCTGTGATAGGAAAGAACTGAAGATGGATCGACAATATTGTAGTTACTCCACAATACTAACCTAAATGGCAGAGTGTAAAGAAGGAAGCCTCTATGCAATACAAATATTCCAAAACATGCATCCTGTTTGTAATAAGGCACTAAAGTAAAACTACAAAAAATGTGGCAAAGAAATGACCTTTATGTCTTGAATACAACATGTAATGTTTGGGGCAAATCCAACACAACACATCACTGAGTGATCTCTTCACATTTTCAAGCATGGTGGTGGCTGCATCATGTTATGGGTATGCTTGTCATTGACAAGGACTAGGTTGAAACAAAAATGTTTTGTTGTTTCTCTGTAATACTAGCCACCTAGCACATTTACAACGTTGGCTTTAGCTAGCCAGCTAGCTAGGTTCCCAATTTCCCAACATTTTAACTAGCTACCAAGCCATTTCAGGCTATCAATCAAGTTAGAGTAGCTTGTCTAACTATCTAGACAAAAACAAAAAGGTTGCTAGACTTCCCCTAGCAATTACAAAATGTCATGAATAAGACTCACTTTCCTTTCAATCTTTTACCGAGATTTTTGCAGAGATGCAAAGAAGCATCAGCTTCTTAAAAAAAAGAAACACCAGTCAGGAGGATACAGACAGCTCAATACAGACCCTCCATCCTCATGTACTTCGTGCCCCCTTTAAAATAATGGGTGCATGACGCCCCGGAAGTGATGTTACAGCAGCTAATGCCACCCATCACCATAGCTGCGGGAAGTAGGGGTGCTGAGGGTGCTGCAGTACCCCCTGAAAAATCCCCCCCCAAAAAAATCGGAATAAAAAATACATTTATTTTTTGAAAATCTAAGTTTTTCACAAAAGTAGTGCACTGGGCCTTTATTAGTATTAGCGGACCGATATAGACTCTGTAGCGCAGCAAAAACATTTTTTTCCCAGCATCTCCAAAAGGTAGTTGTAGAATTAAGAACAGTATCTTTCAGAATTCAATAGTTGGAGTTGTTGCCCTGCCCCTTTCTCTAAAATTGTCATTCTAATGGAATCTAGAAAGAACAAAACCCTGTCCTCAAACATTTACATCAAAAGGTGCAAAGTTATGGGCCAAGCTACAAAACATCCACATCAAATTAAATATTTTTCTTGATCAAATAACATAAAAACAAACTCTTTTTGTGCAGTATTTATTTACCATCCTTTGCCTTTATGGTTAAGGTTAGGATTTGAGTAATTTGATCCTAAATCTGTGGTCTACCTCGGGCTGGTCTTTCCACTGAACTGTCTGAAGTTGTCCTCTCTGTCCTTGCATGCTAACAGTCTGGTATTCACAGCAGATTTTGAAAAGGTCTTTGATAAAGTAAGACTTTGGTGACTCTCTTATAAAATGGGTAAAAGTAATGTTAAGCAACCCCAGGTGTAAAATAGTAAATAACGGCTACTTCTCAGAGAGTTTGAATTGTCAAGAGGAGTGTAACTAGTGCGCTGAGAGTCAGGAAGCAAGTTCAGGGAGTGAGTGTTTTAATAAATAAATAAATAAATGAAACAAACACGTAACACAAACAACACACCAACATGAAAACAGAGTCAATAACAACTGAGGAAGGAACCAAGGGAAGTGACAGATATAGGGAAGATAATCAAGGAGGTGATGGAGTCCAGGTGAGTGTCATGAGGTGCAGCTGCGCGAGACGATGGTGACAGGTGTGCAGGATAATCAGCAGCCTGATGACCTAGAAGCTGGAGAGGGAGTATACGTGACAAGGAGTTAAACAAGGGTGTTCGCTGTTACCGTATCTATTTATTATGGCCATTGAAATGCTAGCTATTAAAATCAGATCAAATAACAACATTAGAGGATTAGAAATCCAAGGCTTAAAAACAAAGGTGACCATGTATGCCGATAACTCAAGTTTTATATTAAGTCTGCAAGCTAGATCCCTGCAATGTCTCATTGAAGATCCAGATCACTTTTCTGGACTCTCTGGACCTAAACCTAATTATGATAAGTGTACAATATTATGTATTGGATCTTTAAAAAATACAACTTTTACATTACCCTGCAGTTTACCTATATAATGGGCTGACGGTGAAGTAGACATACTTGGTATTCATATCAGAAAATATATAAATGAGCTCTCCACAATGAATTTAAATAGAAAACTAGAAGAAATAGACAAGATCCTTCAACCTGTCTATTTATGGAAAAATTGCACTGAGGAACTCCTTAGTCATATCTAAGGAGTTCTTGCATTGTTGTTTTCTGTTTTCCTTTGTCTTTCTCTTTTTTCTCTTTTGTTATTTTTTTTGGTTGTTGGGGGGTGGGGTCTTGGGTGGGGAATGGATTTATTTTATTTTATAACTTTTTTTTCTGAGGGGGGGGCTGTGGAGGTGAGGTCTCAGATGGTTGAGAAGCAGCTCTCTGGGAACTGTGGGGTGGGGGAGATCTTGGAGGGCTGGTGGCCTGGAGGTTAAGTGCTTGGGCCAGTGGCTGATTGGTCGCTGATTTGGGTCCCCATTTTTGACCTTGTGGGAGATCTGTCAATGTGCCCTTGAGCAGGGTGTTGACCCTGGTTGCTTCCATGGGTCGCTATGGATGGGAGTCTGTTAGATGACTGAATGTAATGTAAATGTTGAGCGGCTTTACTGCAAGAAGTAGATTGTATGTTTTAATATTCAATAAAAAAATAACAAATTAAGATAGACCTCAACCTTTCACATGAATGGTCAATAAGAGGAAGCAAATTTGGCCTGTGGATATTTATTTATTTATTTATTTCACCTTTATTTAACCAGGTAGGCCAGTTGAGAACAAGTTCTCATTTACAATTGCGACCTGGCCAAGATAAAGCAAAGCAGTTCGACAACATACAAAAACACAGAGTTACACATGGAGTAAAACAACGTACAATCAATGATGCAGTAGAAAAAAATAAGACTATATACAATGTGAGCAAATGATGTGAGATAAGGGAGGTAAAGGCAAAAAAGGCCATGGTGGCAAAGTAAATAAAGTATAGCAAGTAAAACACTGGAATGGTAGATTTGTAGTTTGAAGAAAGTTCAAAGTTAAAATATAAATAATATGGTGCAAAGGAGCAAAATAAATAAAATAAATAAATACAGTAGATATGGACCAAGGGATGACCTGCAGACTCACAGGGATGTTATCAGGACCCCTAGACATGCTAGGGCAATTCTGCCTGATTATAAAAGGGGAAAGGCTGGGACAGGAGTGCGTGTCAGGTTGTTTCCTGACCAGGATATAAGGTGTGATCTGTGTGCTCTGTTTCAGTCATCAGTCTGGTTGGCCAGAGGAGAGGGGTCACCTCCTCCTTTCCCAGTCCCCTCTCCCCACCTCCTCCCTCCTCCTCTCCCCTCCCTTCTTCTACCAACAGAGAATACCTGGAATGTTTTATTGACAAGTAATGAAGTTGTATTCTCAGGTCACTTATAATGCAATATACACTACCGGTCAAAAGTTATACATTGTAGAATAATAGTGAAGACATCAAAACTATGAAATAACACATATGGAATCATGTAGTAACCAAAAAAGTGTTAAACAAATCAAACTATATTTTATATATGAGATTCTTCAAATAGCCACCCTTTGCCTTGATGACAGCTTTGCACATTCTTGGCATTCTCTCAACCAGCTTCATGACGTAATCACCTGGAATGCATTTAAATTAACACGTGTGCCTCCTTAAAAGTTAATTTGTGGAATTTCTTTCCTTCTTAATGCATTTGAGCCAATCAGTTGTGTTGTGACAAGGTAGGGGGGTTATACAGAAGATAGCCCTACTTGGTAAAAGACCAAGTCCATATTATGGCAAGAACAGCTCAAATAAGCAAAGAGAAACTTTGAAAGTCTCTTCAAGTGCAGTCGCAAAAACCATCAAGCTGGCTCTCATTAGGAACGCCACAGGAATGGAAGACCCAGAGTTACCTCTGCTGCAGAGGATAAGTTCATTAGAGTTACAAGCCTCAGAAATTGCAGCCCAAATAAATGCTTCAGAGTTCAAGTAACAGACACATCTCAACATCAACTGTTCACAGGAGGCTGCGTGAATCAGGCCTTCATGGTTGAATTGCTGCAAAGAAACCACTACTAAAGGACACCAATAAGAAGAAGGGACTTGCTTGGGCCAAGAAACACGAGCAATGGACATTAGACCGGTGGAAATCTGTCCTTTGGTCTGGAATCCAAATTCGAGATTTTTGGTTCCAACCGCCGATGCAGTGTGGGTGAATGGATGATCTCTACATGTGTTTTTCCCACCGTAAAGCATGAAGGAGGAGGTGTTATGGTGTGGGGGTGCTTTGCTGGTGACACTGTCTGTGATTTATTTAGAATTCAAGGCACACTTAATCAGCATGGCTACCACAGCATTATGCAGGGATATGCCATTCCATCTGGTTTTGGCTTAGCGGGACTATCATTTGCTTTTCAACAGGACAATGACCCAACAAACCTCCAGGCTGTGTAAGGGCTATTTGACCAAGAAAGAGAGTGATGGAGTGCTGCATCAGATCAACTGGCCTACCAAATTAAGATGGTTTGGGATGAGTCGGACCGCAGAGTGAAGGAAAAGCAGCCAACAAGTGCTCAGCATATGTGGGAACTCCTTCAAGACTGTTGGGAAAGCATTCTAGGTGAAGCTGGTTGAAAGAATGCCAAGAGTGTGCAAAGCTGTCATCAAGGCAAAGGGTGGCTATTTGAAGAATCTCAAATATAAAATATATTTTGATTTGTTTAACGCTTTTTTGGTTACTACATGAATCCATATGTGTTATTTCATCGATTTGATGTCTTCACTATTATTCTACAATGTAGAAAATAGTGAAAATAAAGAAAAACCCTGGAATGAGTCAATGTACACAATATCATTAGAACTAAGGCACATTTGTATCTGACATAGCAAGCTGGCTGTATAGCTGTACTATGTGGGATCTCTGCCCCATCATCACAGAGACAGACAGTTTGGTTCATCCATCTCTCTCCAGCCCCCCTCAGGGGTCATAAGTCAGGGTGTGTGCACAAGGTCACCAGGCTCTGATTAAACCAGGAAATGGCTAATTGCAGAGGAAAGGAGATTTCCTGCTAGCAGCCAAACCCTGCCTGGGCCGGACTGAGTGACAAGGAGGAAGCACTTTATGACTCACATTAAAGCAAACGGGAGTGTGTGTGTGTGTGTGTGTGTGTGTGTGTGTGTGTGTGTGTGTGTGTGTGTGTGTGTGTGTGCGTGCGTGCGTGCGTGCGTGGTGCGTGCGTGCGTGCGTGCGTGCGTGCGTGCGTGCGAGGGCGTGCGTGCGCGTGCGCGCATGTGAGTGTGTGAGTGAGCATGCACGGGTGAGTTTGCGAGGGAGTTGGAGTCAAGGTTAACATGGGATATGATTCGTTTTCTTTCCCACCAGTTCAGGAGGACTAGTTGAAATAATATGGAGTGAGAAGGGACGGTCTGCCCAATCACAGGGCCCCGATAGCCTGATCACTTATGTAATCAGACAGCTGCAGACAGTTTTGTTATTGGACCACCATAGCATTGTATGTGGACGGTGTTTCCAGTGTTTCCCATCCCAGTCCTTAGGGACCTCCAGTTGTTGGACATAATCACCAGGTTTCAACGGGTGAATAGAACAAATAATTCTAGCACACCTGGTAATACCTGATTCAATTAGTTCACTGAGCATCAAGCTGCTTCTCTCACTGGCCTAGTGCTGGTATCAACTAGTCCACTGAGTATCAAGCTGCTTCTCTCACTGGCCTAGTGCTGGTATCAACTAGTCCACTGAGTATCAAGCTGCTTCTCTCACTGGCCTAGTGCTGGTATCAACTAGTCCACTGAGTATCAAGCTGCTTCTCTCACTGGCCTAGTGCTGGTATCAACTAGTCCACTGAGCATCAAGCTGCTTCTCTCACTGGCCTGGTGCTGGTATCAACTAGTCCACTGAGCATCAAGCTGCTTCTCTCACTGGCCTAGTGCTGGTATCAACTAGTCCACTGAGTATCAAGCTGCTTCTCTCACTGGCCTAGTGCTGGTATCAACTAGTCCACTGAGCATCAAGCTGCTTCTCTCACTGGCCTAGTGCTGGTATCAACTAGTCCACTGAGTATCAAGCTGCTTCTCTCACTGGCCTAGTGCTGGTATCAACTAGTCCACTGAGCATCAAGCTGCTTCTCTCACTGGCCTGGTGCTGGTATCAACTAGTCCACTGAGCATCAAGCTGCTTCTCTCACTGGCCTGGTGTTGGTATCAACTAGTCCACTGAGTATCAAGCTGCTTCTCTCACTGGCCTAGTGCTGGTATCTAACACGTGCAACACCTGGGGGTTGAGGACCAAGTTGGGAAACTGTAGACACAACTTGAACAGTGTAGTCTGTCTGTCTGTCTGTCTGTCTGTCTGTCTGTCTGTCTGTCTGTCTGTCTGTCTGTCTGTCTGTCTGTCTGTCTGTCTGTCTGTCTGTCTGTCTGTCTGTCTGTCTGTCTGTCTGTCTGTCTGTCTGTCTGTCTGTCTGTCTGTCTGTCTGTTTCGAGTTAGTGTTCTGGGGGTCTGTGAGTCCAGAGTCCAGAGCTCTGGGGTCTATGTAGACAGACCAGGGTTACACAGCATGTCTTCCTGTAGAGGGTGGAACTTCAGATCAATCAGCAGCAGGGTCATTTCTAGTGGGGTTAAGTATACAAGCTCACTCTACACGAAATGGTACTAAATCTTCCCATCCATTTTGTGCAGAGAGTGTGTAGTGAAGGGCCCTAGCTAGAGAAGTAAGATGAATAGAAATTCTACTCATGCTTCAACACTGAGCGGGATAAAAGCATGTCATTTTAATCTCACTCATTGTGCTTATATCTTGCAGCCTTCTGGGCTCTGGAACAGCATGCTATTATCCAGCCCTATCTCTAGACCTTGGCACTAGAGTGGCAGGAACAGACTGGCAAGGCTGGGTACAAAAGAGAGAGAGGAAGAGGGGAAAAGAAAGAGAAAGAGGAAGCGAGAGAGAGAGAGAGAGAGAGAGAGAGAGAGAGAGAGAGAGAGAGAGAGAGAGAGAGAGAGGGAGAGGGAGGGAGGGAGGGAGGAGGGGGGCACCCAGGGACCGCACTGGCTCAGCATAGGGACTGCACTGGCCCCACCCTCTCCCTCCGTTTATCTGGCCCCGTGGGACCGGGACCCACCACAGTCTCTTTGACCTCTTAGCTCTCTGCTCTCCCAGGCAGAACACAATGGGTCGACAGGGAGGAGACAAGTAGCATGAGACCTGGAGAGACCAGACCAGCCAATATCCCACACTAGCCACTGTGTCAAGACACACTTCAAGAAGTAGGTATGTTGCTTTATCTTACTTTTGGAAATCATTTGAAAATATGTTTTACAAAGGACTTTAGTTGTAAAAATAACCATATGATTTCATTTTTTACAGGTGCTTCTCCCTTTGCAGCATAAGGGATAGGCGGATAAGAGTACCTTACAAACGCATCACCATCGTGAGTCAAGGTTTGCTATCATACAACATTCTCTCTGTTACTGTACTCTCATCCCTCTATTGAAACTAATACTGCAGCCTAGCTCACTGTCATTAACAGCATGTTGTGATCGACTAAACTGAGCTGCATACCTGCCAGAGGGGTGATTTTGTGTCAGTCTGGACACAGATGAGACACAGGGATGAGACACAAGCAGTGGCGGATTTAGGCATAGGCGACATGGGCAGCCGCCCAGGGCGGCATCTTGCCGAGCCGGCATGGGGCGCCTGCATAATCTTTGTTTTTTAAATTATGTAAAAAATATTCTGAATGGTGACATTTGCGCCATCGATTTTCTATCGCTCATTTGCACATCACGTCAGTGATATCATGTCACTGTGTGGGACTGTGGGTCAATTAATCTAGTCGGAATGGGCGCCCTGATTCTAGTTTGTGAGCTAGGCAGGCTACCTCCTGGGAAGGTCTCCCACTCAGAAGTACGAGATGGGGAGGGGGGCGGGGGTAGGTTGACCTCAGGTCTCCCCACTGGAAGCCCAAGGTAGGGGGGGCAGGGGAATATAACAAATAGCGCACCTCTAACTTTGTACAGTACTAATGCAATTAGTTGTGCTAAATAGTTTGTGTGTTTCTTGTTTGAAGTGCAATAGTGTAATAATCAGGTTCTCTTCTTTATAAGTGTTATTCTATTTGGGTATTGTGTAATATAGGATTTGTGAAATTTAGTGTTTTTTGTTAAAAATAAATAGAATAGAAATATATATACAAAAATAATACTCATAAGTATCAAAAATAAGTAACAAAGACAAATAGAAACAAATTGTAGTATATAAATACAAATAAAGAGAATTGAATTATTACACTATCACCTAGTGTAATAATTATCACCTAGTGTAATAATTATCACCAAGTGTAATAATTAGATTCTCTTTATTTGTATTTATATACTACAATTTGTTTCTATTTGTCTTTGTTACTTATTTTTGATACTTATGAGTATTATTTTTGTATATATATTTCTATTTATATAGTTTTAAATGTTATGATTATTTATTTGAGTTGTTCCAAATGTCTGAATAAAAATTACAGTTAGTGCAGAATGGTGTTTTTTTGTGTGTTGGGGGGGACAGGGATGAGACACAGAGATGAGACAGGGATGAGACAGGGATGAGACAGGGAGATGAGATGGGATGAGACAGGGAGATGAGATGGGATGAGACAGGGAGATGAGATGGGATGAGACAGGGAGATGAGATGGGATGAGACAGGGAGATGAGACACAGAGATGAGCAGGAAACCATAGTGGGACTTTAGGGACCCGACCAGAACATACCGGAAAAGGGAGGAGAGGACACACAAATAACTGGTCAAATCACAGACAGACCGATGCCATGTAGGTAGGTCCAGATTTGTGACCTTGTGTTACAGTGAGTGTGAGTGAGATGGTAAGGGTAAGGATTTTCGGTTTGAAATGATGTCGGACTAGTTAGCTGAAACAATAGAAGCTGTCTTTGTATACTGGTTGGTTTGTGGATGTTGTTTTAGAGGAGTGACAGCCTTTAGGCCTGGATTCAATCAGATTGAGCGTTAACTAGCGCTAACCAGCGTTGGCCGGACCCGTATAGCTGATGTTTTGACGGTGTTGGAGGTGTAACTGTGGTATGAGCTGACGAATCGGGGAGCGGCTGCTGTGTTGTGTCACAAACCACTCCCTTCCTTATTATCCCCCCTGAGCTAGAAGTTCAAAACGGTACTAGACAGTGTTGGCTCTATCCATGGTAGAAATAATGACTCTCAAATGTCAAACCGTTGATGTGAGGCTAATGCATGTTTTCATGTTCATTTGGATGAGGGGATTGTAGCCTGTCAGTCTAATTCCAGTGTTGAAACTTCATGGGATTGCATTGGATTTGTTGGATTATAGTCGGGTGTGGTTTTGTTGCGTCCAATGGCAGTGTCCACGATAGCCTTAACTGGCCTTAATGCACGGAGCTGCTTGTGGATTTGACAGCTCTAAACGCAGTTCCACCTCCGACACGCCAAAACAACCGCTATGCAGATGTCGGCTAAAGCGGGTCTGATTGAGTTTCTTAGGTTCTTTTAAAATGTTGTGAAGCAGAATTCGGCACTGCAGTGCTGGGTGTCTGTGGGTTGTTGTGGTTTAGTTCAGATATGTAACAGCAGTAGTTTCTGTAAGAATCACTGCTTACTAACTTTTTCTGTGTTGGACCCCTTAATAAGCAACAATACATGGATACAAAATGAGATTAAAAAAACTCAACAAATGTGAGCTTTCTAACAACGTGCCAATGAGTGAAGGTCCAGGACAGGTTAGTGCTTCATGTGTCGGTGACATTTGAAGGTTGAAGGTATGGTTGATGGAGGTTGACAGGAGGATGTAGAGGAAGGGTGGAGGAGATGTCCTGCTTAGAGAGAGAGAGAGATCTCTCCCCTGACTAGCACAGGATGTTAGGGAGGGGGGAGAGTGTTCCCCAGGGGAAAGAGATGGGGGGGGGGGGGGGGGGCGGGGGGGTTGATTAAGGGCTCTGTCCCACAAAGGACCCACTCCTACTGGAGATAAGACCAGGAAAAAAGAGCAGAGCCTGGCGAAGGCCCCTCTGCTGGCCCAGGAGATTCTCTGGGGCTCTCCAAGTGTAGCCCTTATTCTGACTTTCTCATTCTTTCGCTCTTTCTCTACCACTTCCCAGTCCATCCCTTTCTCTATTACCCTTTCATAATCAATTATTTTGTGCATGTAAACAAAATATGGAAGCATATGCAGTTTGGTTTCCTCAGTTTTGTGTTGTCACCCATAGAGATACCTTACCAATGTTTCAACTGCCTTGTATTTTAATGCTCATAGGCCAATGGTAATATGTATTAGTTTGTGTTTGTGTGTAGGACTGGCATGATTTAAGTCTGTGAAGCTATGAGGTTCATCACTGTCTGTCAGCTGGAGGAGGCCAAAGGAACACTGTGGACACATTGGGTTGAGCTAGTGATGGTAATCATTTGACATTGTCACTCATACCAGAAAAATAACTGGTACATTTACAGTTGTAAATAGCTGTATTATGTAATGATTTACTCGGTTAATTACTTTACCAGGTAAGTTGACTTCGAACACATGTTACAGCAACAATATTGCAATGCATTAAAAATACAATAACTCCAATTGTCTTCCAGATTTGTTTTGAATTAGGTCTAAGTTTAGCATTTTGGATATTGTGACATTAACAAATAATTGACCTATATGAAAGGGAATTTGGAATATGATAATAACTGGGTTTGGTGATGTGCTGTTGGCTTTACACTAAATAATAAAATGTCAACACTGAAAAATATCATAAAATGTTCTTGTCATTTTTTCTTATGTTGTTAGTATTCCAAACTTGGGTAGCTAGGCATCACGCCCATTGCATCGTATACCACCTATCCAGGGTATATAAACCTGTCCCGCCATTGCATCGTATACCATCTATCCAGGGTATATAAACCTGTCCCAACATTGCATCTGTTTGCCTGCTATCTGAACACTTAAACATCTGCGATGTTCTTTGGTATTTCCGATAGAAGAGCATTTCCCTGTCGATGTCCAGTGCTGAAGGGTACTTTAATATGAAACCACAAAAACAATTGAATAGAAGGAAGCGCTGGTCACTGACTTTGTCCTTCCCAGAAGGCAACTTCCCTTCAACGACTCAACTCATCTGAATCCAGCAGACGCGTTAAACCGTTACAACTTGTAGACTAAAATGGATACTTTGTTTTTCGTTATCTTTATACTTTTTCGATGCTATTCGACAAGTAAGTAGTCTGTCTTTTAAAGTGTGAAGAGGTCGGTTAATTACCTTGCTGATTATTAGAGTAGTGTAATAACCACATTTCTTGTGCGTGAAGATAGTCAACAACGGAAACTTTAGTTCATCATTGTCTATACAGGGAAGGGTCAGTCAGTCAACGAATTTTTTTGATTGAGGTTATTCCAAATATTATGACAAGAGTAGGTTATCTCACTGTAACAATAAAGAGTTTATTCTTTGTCAAATAACATTTTTATTTTACCTCATATTGACCATGATCGTATTTAACGGACGGCTTAAACCTAATACATTCACTCAGGTTTGAGATGAGGGATTATTCGTTAATAACAATAACGTAAATTTTACCTATTTTATTCAGCTACAACCAAAGAAAAGTACTAGTTGTAATCGAATAAAACTGTTGCCTTTTGAGAACTGATTTAACATAATCATGGTAAATGTTTATAACCTATTTCTGTAAGCCTGTAGCTTTTTGTAGCCCGTAGGTATTTGAGAAATGTTGGGCCTTGTGCATTTAAAACATTACATTACTAAATTGCTTTCAATATATGAATAATTTGGCACTAGTTCTTCAGCCTTTCGATGATTGTTAGTCCCCCACTATTGACCATCTCTTTGTATCTCCCATTTAGACGGTTTCCTTATTGCTCACACACCAAAGAAACTGTGCCTGTCAACCCACAAAACGACTGTGTTCCTCGGCAAATGCAATGTCACCAGTCCCTATCAACAATGGGAATGGACGAAAGATATGAAGTTGCATCACATACAATCAGCCAAGTGTCTCTGGGCCAACCCGAGCAGTGCAATACCACGGCACGCGCGCCTGGCCACGATCAGAGACTGTGACAGCGCACCTGCTTGGAAATGCTACGACAAACGAGGAACTTTCGGTTTAGCGGAGAAGCCCATGTACCTGAAGAAACAAGGTATACGGGTTGTGATCCGAGGGGACCAGGGGTATTCCAACTGGACTAAGTATGAGGAAATCTACTCTGGAGGGAGACAGGTGATTACCCATTTATGCCCGCGTAAAGGTGAGTACTGAGGAATTGGGCTGCATGTCTTCTGTTCGTTTGCATTCAGATAATAATATATTTCTGTGCATTCAACTACCATACATCAATTATAAGTAGGCATGCCTATATAGTAGCCTTGAACTTTATGGATATTTTGTCTTTCCTCCTCTGAAGTTTGATAAGAGAACGTCTTGTAAAATGATAAGGCCCAACTACAGAATTAGTAGTCACAGTATCTCTACATGGACCCAACAAACTCGTTATGACATCATTTACCTAGTTTACAGTAATGCAACGGATTGTCATTTTAAAAAATCGGAATTATCACCTAGATAAGATTTGTATCTAAATGACTTGCACCGTGTCGACTTTGGACTTGTCTGACACTGGTATGGTGTGAATGCTTGAGGAAAGCAGAGGATGACACTCTTGATACTGACTTTCCTGCACATTGTTGTCAAGTGTTTTATCAGCCCACTCACTCAGTCAGGAAGAACGTCAGCAGTGTTCTTCCTGTGAACTTAATGGCCATACAGGGGACATAGAAGATGTCACACTTGAAAAATAAAAACTACACCTGCTACAATGTAAGCCTAACTGATATTGTTTAATGTTAATTTACACTAAAAGTGTATTCAGGCCACCTGTTATCATATATAATAAAATGGTAACACTTAATTTTTTTGATAGTCCATCTGTAGGTGATCTACAGACAATCAGTAACATTTCAGCTATCTACTAACCCTAACCCTTATCCTAACCCTTATCCTGACCCGAAACTTAACCCTTACCCTAACCCTTATCCTAACCCGAAACTTAACCCTTACCCTAACCCTTATCATAACCCGAAACTTAACCTTTACCCTAACCCTTATCCTAACCCGAAACTTAACCCTTACCCTAACCCTTATCCTAACCCGAAACTTAACCCTTACCCTAACCCTTATCCTGACCCGAAACTTAACCCTTACCCTAACCCTTATCCTGACCCGAAACTTAACCCTTACCCTAACTCTTATCATAACCCGAAACTTAACCTTTACCCTAACCCTTATCCTAACCCGAAACTTAACCCTTACCCTAACCCTTATCCTGACCCGAAACTTAACCCTTTACCCTAACCCTTATCCTAACCCGAAACTTAACCCTAACCCTTATCCTGACCCGAAACTTAACCCTTACCCTAACACTTATCCTAACCCGAAACTTAACCCTTACCCTAACCCTTATCATAACCCGAAACTTAACCTTTACCCTAACCCTTATCCTAACCCGAAACTTAACCCTTACCCTAACGCTAGCCGTAACTTAAACTTTAACCCTTACCCTAACGCTAGCCCTAACTCTAACCTTAACCCTTACCCTAACGCTAGCCCTAACTCTAACCTTAACCCTTACCCTAACGCTAGCCCTAACTCTAACCTTAACCCTTACCCTAACACTAGCCCTAACTCTAACCTTAACCCTTACCCTAACACTAGCCCTAACTCTAACGTTAACCCTTACCCTAACGCTAGCCCTAGCCCTAACTCTAACCTTAACCCTTACCCTTACCCTAACCATAACCTTAGCAAGCAGTTGCTTATAAACATAGTCAGTTGCTTATCAACAGATAGTTTGTCTGTACAGCATCTACAGATGGACTATCCAAATAAAGTGGGACCAATAAAACCAATACCCAGCTATTTATTTAACCTAATTTAACTTTTTTGTTAAAAAGATGAATAACATGACAATAAACTATCTATTACCATGTTCTTAACATATTGATAAGGCGTTGCGAGCATGCAGTGTGTTTCTTTTAGGAGGAAACACCCACATCAAAGCACAGCGCTATCTGGGACTTAGGGTCAAATTCTTTCATTTCCCATTTAAGAACACCTGGGCTGGGGTTAGAGTTATTACTTATGGAACACGTACATTATCTTCAATTTATTTCAATGTTATCCAATCATATTACAACCATGTGTATAAGTCTAGTCACAATAACCCCTTTTTCTTCTAGGTTCCACCACCATCTCAACCCCAACCCCCACAATGTGCTCATCCACACACCAACCTTTGGCATACACCCACGCCATCAGAACAGCCCCTATAACAATAATAAACACACACTCCTCGTCAAACACTATGAGGACCCATAGTAGGACCACCCGGCAGATCTCTACATTAAGAGTCCCGGTCACATCGACCAATAGGGTGGCGACATATAAGTCTGTGGTGGCGACTCACACTAATGACATCGTCAAGCCTCGGACAAGAAGGACGGCCACGATGGATCTCATTCCAAGTTCCATCTCAACGGCCGTCACAACATCAGGGGCAGTTCTCAACCACAGCCATGATGTTCTCTCATCCAGTCCTGCTTTGTCCACAACTGACTCTGCCATGGACCAAACGGTGAGTGCTGCCACCGAAAATGCCCTCCTCGACTCGAGGAACGAAGCCAAGACTCCATCAGTAAACCAACCAACTTCCAGTTCCACCACACCTAATGCAGATGAGATGGTGTCAACTGCAGCTACCACTATGACTGTGGTTTCCTCTACAATTTCCTCAGTGCCTAACACAAGTTCTAAAACAGACTCAGCAGCTACTTCTGCAGTAGTGGTCGTTACCTCTGATGCTAAAGTCACAACTTCTGCTGCTTTATCTATATCGTCCTCTATTTCAACCACTAAATATGATGCTACCATCACACCTACCAGTACCACAGCATTTCCCACAACTAGGAAAGTACCCCCCAGAAAGTTTGTGGTTCCATCTACAACCAAAACCACAACTGTGCTGACTACAACAACCGCTGCCCCTACAACTCCTACTGTTGTCAGAACAACAAAGACTACAGCCAAATTCACAAGGAAAGTAGCCCCACCCAATGCTGCCACAGCCCCACCCACAACATTTTCAACTCAGCTCACAACATCCTCAATTTCACCCACAACCTTTTCAACAGTAAAGACTATAGCAAAACCCACAATGAAAATAGCCCCGCCCACAACCTCTACAGCCCCACCTACTGCCTCTTCAACTCCACCCAATACCACTCCAATCACATCTACAGCTTCCCCGCCCACAACCTATACCACACCGCCCATAACTAAAACAAACCCACCTACAACTACCACAACCACATCCACAACTACTACAGCTCCACCCAGAAGTACCACAACCACATCCACAACTACCACAACCACACCCACACCAACTACAGCTCCAACAACAACTACTACAGTACCGACTACAACCACAGAGTTCACCTCCATCCCACAGGTGCGTGATGACGACAGTCACTTGAAATTAACTTTTCAATCGATTTTGAATTTGTGAAATTCCATAAAGAATGCTCAAAATCATATTTGCATGCATATTTGTACAAGGGACGTTAAAGGCAGTGAAGCTTGGAACAGACCTTCTGAAAGAAGTGCTATAGTAATGGCAAATAGTAATATAGAATATATTAGTCATATTCAAATAGTCTTTCAAAAGAGAAAATTCTGCAATCACAATAGTAGGCTATGAATTACACCCATGCCATGCCCCTTTAACCTACTGTATACTATGGGTGTTTGTTTAAGTGGACCTAAAGTTGTTCAGACAGAGAAGGCAGAGAGGCAGGCAGGCAGGCAGGAAGGAAAGCAGGGTGGGGTATCACAGGGAGAGGAGGCTGCTCAAGGTGCTGCTGTCCAGACTCAAGTGAAAGTTAAGGCTGTGAGCAAGTAGACAGACTATTTGATAGGAACTTAGGCTACTGTAGGTGTTAGAAAAAGTGTATATAGTGGGCGGAAGTAGATGCTGATATGGAATCAATTTCCTGAGCAGTCTGTCTACCTGACGCCGGTGATGGTGCAGCCTGAGCATTGAGGAAGGGTGTAGGAAAATAATGTGGACTAGAGATTGAAAGTGACGAGATGGTAGCGTGGGAAGAGACTGTGCGTGGTCTACATTGCACAGATTTTGGGCAACCACAAAATCACAACGAGATGCCATGCTTGGTTAGGCACGTGCCACCCCTGTAGCCGCCTCCAACATGCCATTGTGAAATTCAGAAAATAAATATACATTGTATTTTATGGACCGATTATGACAACCAATGTTGGTATATATTTAATTTTTTGGAATATTATTTATTGCCCTAACGGATTTAAATCAACGACCGCAATGTTCAGATGTGCAACTATTATTTTGATCGTTTGTTTATGGTGGTGTTGTGTCGAGGTGAGTCATGGATAAAGTCAATTTAACCTTGATTATTTTCCTCTTGTTGCCTACTGTTGCTTAGCCTATCTTTTGGTTACATGTTGCCACTTTTTTGTTCGTTTCAGGCCGAGACCACTAACGCTGTCAAATGTTCAGTCAACCTGACAGAGACCAGCGCCAGGACGGATTCTATTGCACTCAAATTATTAACAACAGGAGAAGATTGTAATTTCACCGTGTTTTATGAGAATAGTCGTTCCGATATAACGGATTGTGATCAATATGGGGAGTATAGTAATGTGTATATCTGCGATATAAGGGATTTAGAACCTGGGACGTTACACCACTTTGAAGTGATATCGAAGACTGATGGAGAGAGGAGAAACGTATCAGTGAGAACAGGTAAGCTAAGTGTTATAAACCAAAATTCGTTTCTGTTATATTTTAACCTATTTAATGTTATTCTATTCTAAATGTATTTTAGACTGTTAAATTGACTTTAATTCATCTTAAACGTCCTACAATATCAGAACCCCCCCTCCCCAGTATCATGCACTATATATGTTTTCTGTTGATTTTAGTCTATTTCTATTGTTGATCATGATATTCGAATGATTATATTTCGTTAAAGATTACGTTTTACACCTGATTAATTCAAAGATATCGAATTTGGCAGTCAGAACCACTTCAAACAGTTAGTAGTGGCATGACTCCACTGAGAGCATAAACTCGCCATCATTAAATAGATCTAACACATATGATATCATATTAGGACATCTTAGGTTGTAATGTATTGTAAACATCTCATTTATTCCAACAGCTCCTTTTGGTTGTCTTTCTGTTGGTGTTTTATTGCACAAAAGTTGATACTTAAATTGTATGTAGCAACATTTAGAATGTAGCTTTCATATAATTTTACTGTAATATTTGATGTATTGGGAAATGGCTTGAAATTGTATATGTTCATTCATGATATCATATCCTTTTGTATTATTTGATTTATGCTTACAGTGGTCGAGCCTTTGTTCTGCCCAGTATTGAACCATGTTGCACTGAATAGATTCTGTGCATCGCTTTGATAATGAAGAACATAGAGAACTCTTGTGCCGACACCGCTGAAGTCCAGTACACTTTATCCTTTGTAAAATCCTTTGAACATTGTCAAGGCCACAACCTTAGAATGTCCTGCCAAGAACTTGGAGCCAGAGAACCCCTCTGGTCATTGGTCTCACAGCTCTAGATTAGAACCAGGGAAGTTCTGGAACACACTGCTGCTCCAATCACCTAAGGTTGTAACAGTAGAGGTCAGTAACAATGCAGAGCATCTAATCTTAAGTGTTTGTTTCCAGACAGCTCTCCTTCTCCCCAGAGCCACTTCCCGCCAAGCATTGTTTCTTTGTACTAACGGATACAGGAGGCCTCCATGTTTTGTTTTCATGGGACAAATAGATTAGACTACAGTGCACTCCAGAACTTTCCATTCAAAGTGTGGCCGAGATTTTTTTTCTTGGGTCTTTGTGTGTGTGGACCTTGAAATTTCAATTTTTGACAGTAGCCTACGAAGGATGAAATCCTCAAGATTAACAGTTCAGTGGTTGCCAAATCACTTGGACTTTATCCAGTATTTTTTAAATATTTACAGATACAAAGTAGTTACTGTGTAATACAGTAGTGGTCTTGTAAAGGGCCCCAGTGTGGCTCTAGGATTGGACGGAAAATGTCCTTGGGGTTTTGCTGATTAGCCAATGTGATTCCTGGGGTTGCTCTGAAGGGCCCTCAGAGGGGAAGCATTATGAAGAAAGGGTCAAAGTTATTTGCTGAGCTGTGGGGGGCACCACTTACCCTGTTCTGCTCCTCTCTCCATTTGGTCTTTGTTTTTGTCGTTTCCTGTCAAAGCTCGCTCTCTCGCTCAAGATGCACGCAGGTCTCCCAGCGAATCGTCACATTCTTTAAAGAACCAAAACAATCTTATCGCTCTGCTCCATCGCAGGCAGCCACCACGGGCTTTCAGTGAAGCACAAAGACAGGATACAGATATTCTTCATTAACTTTTCTCCTAGTTGTATAATATCAAGATGTTTAATTGAGGTTTATATAATATTGGCAAGATGCTGGCCCCTTGGCCACTTGTTTAAAGGATGTCTTTGTTGTCTATCATATTATTTAGAGCAAAAATACTAACACATTCTCTCTGTCTTTTTCTCTGTCTTTCTCTCCTTCCTCTATTCTCTCTCCCCCTTTCTCTCTCTCTTTCTTTCACTTTCTCTCTCTCTCTCTCTCTCTCTCTCTCTCTCTCTCTCTCCTTCCCCCAGATCCGGTTAGTCCATCCAGGTTGGACGCCCTACCAGACCAGGTCCAGGCAGCTCAGTATAAGAGTCCTAGTCAGGGTCATGGTGGCTCCCCAGGCCTGCATGTATCCTGGCCTCGCTCTCGCGGGCTGGTCGACTGGTATGAGCTCACACTACAGGACACTAAAACAGGAGCAACCCGCAATACTCGCATCATGGGCACTGCCGTCCCTCAGTCAGGCTTTACCGCCCTCACCCCTGGCACCCTCTATGGCCTCAGCCTGGTGGCAATAGCTGGGAATAAAACTGCCCCACCTGTGCTGGCCACTGCAACCACAGGTGAGGGACCATCTTGCTGTTGTTATGTGGTTTCACTGGTCCTCTATTTGCATGTCATTTTCAGGTCTTCTACACCCAATGTGCCGTCCACCTGATATTTATAATAAACAAATTGTGTACGATATTCTACTGTCATTCTACCATACCCCTATTCCTATACTCACTTCAGTGCCTCCATGTTTGTTGGACTTGGATAACATAGAAATCCCTGATCTACTTTGTTACTTTGTTAGACATCAACAAGCTGCTCACTGGCATTGACCACTTTGTATTTTTCCCCCAGCTCCTTCAGCCATCAGCAGCCTCCAGCTCTTGGCCTCCTCCAACAGCCTGAGTGTTTCTTGGCAGCCCGGTCCAGGCAGGAGAGAGCGTTTCAGAGTGCTGCTGAGGGAGCAGCAGGGCAGCCTGGTCAGGAACGTCACCCTGAAGAGTAGTGTCACCTCCCACATCCTTAATGACCTTTTGCCTGGGACACTGTACACTGTCACTGTGGTGACTGAGGCTGGAGGCCTTCAGAACGCTGTCTACAAACAAGCAGTCACAGGTAAGGTAACAGCCACAGAGGAAATGTGTCATGCTAGTTATGTTTGGGAGGTAAGGTAACAGCCACAGAGGAAATGTGTCATGCTAGTTATGTTTGGGAGGTAAGGTAGCAGTCACAGAGGAAATGTGTCATGCTAGTTATGTTTGGGAGGTAAGGTAGCAGTCACAGAGGAAATGTGTCATGCTAGTTATGTTTGGGAGGTAAGGTAGCAGTCACAGAGGAAATGTGTCATGCTAGTTATGTTTGGGAGGTAAGGTAGCAGTCACAGAGGAAATGTGTCATGCTAGTTATGTTTGGGAGGTAAGGTAGAAGTCACAGAGGAAATGTGTCATGCTAGTTATGTTTGGGAGGTAAGGTAAAAGTCACAGAGGAAATGTGTCATGCTAGTTATGTTTGGGAGGTAAGGTAGCAGTCACAGAGGAAATGTCATGCTAGTTCTGTTTGGGGGGTAAGGTAACAAGTTGTGACAGTCCTCACAGATATTATGGTAGGGACTCTGAAATTCACCTGTTGGAATAGTAAGACTGATAATTCTTTTGGTTGAAGTGTTCACCCATCCAACCACTAACCAAGTCTACTCCTGCTTAGCTTTTGTTATGCAGCAAGGAGGAGTAGAGTTCCTAGGGCTTCAATGTCACTGAGTTTAATACAGGTTCAGGGTGGAATGTTTCTCACACATTAATCTGGCTTAGTTTGCAGGGCTTTGTTTAACTTTCCAACACTGCACCCTTCTCTTTATACAGTCACTACCACCACCATGGCCATGCTCTCTGTCTGTCGTTGTTTCCAAGATATTTTAGGCTTCTCTATCCCACCCTTCCCTTCCTCTGTCTGCAGCTGGCTTGCCAATCAAGGCCTTCCTTCCACTCCCAACCCACCATACAAATACGGCTAGCCAGTAATACACTGCACAGCCACTGAACACAATGCTAGAATATTTATTTTTTTATGGTCCTTCGAGTTGGACAGGAACAATTGTCCTCGAAAGGTGTCAGTGTCTAAAAAGACCTGCTGTCACCTCCCTCTAATACATCCCTCTCAATCAACTTCAAAAACCGGAATAAAAAAGTCCCTCTTTTCAGGTTTCTGAAACTCCCCCTCAAATGGAAATGGCTAAGAGGGATGTGTCGCCCGCAGTCAGCAGTGCTCCCACTAGACCAGACTCTGTCACGTGTTGTTTTTCTTCCCCTAGTCCCCGCGGCGGTGTCAGACCTCCTCTTGGAGAACAACGGCAGTCTGGACTCATTGAGGGCCTCCTGGGTCACAGCTATGGGCAGCGTGGATGCATACCTGGTCTCCCTTGCAACCCTGGGTTCAGCCGATCAGGACAGGACGCTGCCACCCAATGCCACAGAGGTGGTCTTCAGCGGCCTGACCCCTGGACGATCCTATCAGTTGTCTATAAGGTCAAAGGTCGGAGAGCAGATGACTGAGGCTGTGACCATGGGCAGAACTGGTAAGTTATTCTGGAGGGTCAATGTCATACCTCAGATTAAGTTTATGTCTATCTAGTTCCATATCAAAACTGTTTTAAGTGAAAATTTAGGGCTGGTCAAAAGCCAGGAAATACTAATGTGCACCACAATCCGTAACTTCACATATGCATCTTCAATGAAGATCTGGCTGATTGAACACCTCCATTAACCTCTCTCTCCCTCCTCCCTTTACACTGCCTCCTCTCTCCCTCCTCCCTTTACACTGCCTCCTCTCTCCCTCCTCCCTTTACACTGCCTCCTCTCTCCCTCCTCCCTTTACACTTCCCCCTCTCTCCCTCCTCCCTTTACACTGCCTCCTCTCTTCTTCCTCCCTTTACACTGCCTCCTCTCTCCCTTCTCCCTTTACACTGCCTCCTCTCTCCCTCCTCCCTTTACACTGCCTCCTCTCTCCCGCCTCCCTTTATACTGCTTCCTCTCTCCCTCCTCCCTTTACACTGCCTCCTCTCTCCCTCCTCCCTTTACACTGCCTCCTCTCTCCCTCCTCCCTTTACACTGCCTCCTCTCTCCCTCCTCCCTTTACACTGCCTCCTCTCTCCCTCCTCCCTTTACACTGCCTCCTCTCTCCCTCCTCCCTTTACACTGCCTCCTCTCTCCCTCCTCCCTTTACACTGCCTCCTCTCTCCCTCCTCCCTTTACACTGCCTCCTCTCTCCCTCCTCCCTTTACACTGCCTCCTCTCTCCCTCCTCCCTTTACACTGCCTCCTCTCTCCCTCCTCCCTTTACACTGCCTCCTCTCTCCCTCCTCCCTTTACACTGCCTCCTCTCTCCCTCCTCCCTTTACACTGCCTCCTCTCTCCCTTCTCCCTTTACACTGCCTCCTCTCTCCCTCCTCCCTTTACACTGCCTCCTCTCTCCCTCCTCCCTTTACACTGCCTCCTCTCTCCCTCCTCCCTTTACACTGCCTCCTCTCTCCCTCCTCCCTTTACACTGCCTCCTCTCTCCCTTCTCCCTTTACACTGCCTCCTCTCTCCCTCCTCCCTTTACACTGCCTCCTCTCTCCCTCCTCCCTTTACACTGCCTCCTCTCTCCCTCCTCCCTTTACACTGCCTCCTCTCTCCCTCCTCCCTTTACACTGCCTCCTCTCTCCCTTCCCCAGTGCCAGACAAGGTGTCTCAATTGACCATGGTGGGCCTCAGTGACGGCAGCACTCTGAAGATGACATGGTCACCACCTAGAGGGGAATGGGAGAACTACCGCATCCTGCTAATGAATGCCACAGTGGCTCTGGTCAATGAGACACTAAGCAGGCCAGTGAGACAGTACTCCTTCTCTGGGGCTTCCCTGGGGCTGGTGCCTGGCAGGCTTTACACAGCTCAGATCATGGTGGAGGCTGGCCCGTTTGGCAACATTTCTCACTGCCAAGGAATGCTTGGTAAGTTACATTACAAATATTTTGATGCTAAGCTTGGTGTATATGTGGAATGTTTTTATGGGTCAAATTATATCGAAACCATGTAGGATGGCTCTTAAAATACTTGACTAATTCTCTCCCTCTCTCTCAGCACCTCGGCCTGTCCAGCAGCTGGTCGTCTGTCACAGTGATGAGACGTCTCTGAGCGTGCAGTGGTCTCTCCCCGTAGGGGAGTGGGACGGGTACACTGTGGTCCTGAGACAGGGGAACACCGTCGTGTCCCAGAGGACACTGTGCCATGATGCCAGGGAGTGCACCTTCAACGTCCTCACACCCGGACGCCAGTACGCCATCGCTGTCACGACTAACAGTGGGGGCCTAAACAGCTCGACTTCAGTGATTGGACGAACCAGTGAGTCACGGTTCCAAAGGGATATGAATAATGTTTTTTCCCCCAGTATGTTTATGTTCTAGACTAGACACTAGAACTCTCAAACTCAACTCTGGACCTCGAAGTCAATTCCACAGCGTTTTTTCTTTCTTTCTTATTTTAATTTTATTTATTTTACTAGGCAAGCCAGTTAAGAACAAAATCTTGTTTACAATGACTGCCTAACCCGGCCAAACCCTAGCCCGGACGACGCTGGGCCAATTGTGCGCCGCCCTATGGGACTCCCAATCACGGCCAGTTGTGGTACAGCCTGGAATCGAACCAGGGTCTGTATGGGCGGCAGGTAGCCTAGTGGTTAGAGCATTGAGCCAGTAAACGGAAGGTTAGGTTGCTGGATCGAATCCCCGTGCTGACAAGGTAAAATCTGTCGTTCTGCCCCTGAGCAAAGCAGTTAACCCACTGTTCCCCTGGCACCGAAGACGTGGATGACCATTAAGGCAGCCCCCTGCACCTCTCTGATTCAGAGGGATTGGGTTAAATGCGGAAGACACATTTCAGTTGAATACATTCAGTTGGACCACTGACTAGGTATCCCCCTTTCCCCTAGTGATGCCTCTAGCACTGAGATGCAGTGCCTTAGACCGCTGTGCCACTCGGGAGCCCAAATTCTTACCCTCTAATCAGGGACTGATTTAGACCTGGGACCAGGTGAATGCAATTCATTATCAGGTATAACAGACCTAGTAGGGTAAGAGTTGAATATTTTTGCACTACAACATTGCTCCATACAGGTTTTGTAGTCATATACTGTAACAGAGTTGTTGTAGTCATATAATCATGAGCTTTCCCCCATTAACAGAACTGATGCTGTGTCTCTGACTCAATGACTCTTTATTATCTCAATTTCTCTGTAATGTCTCACATCTCTGATGGCCTCTCTCTCTCTCTCTCTCTCTCTACTCCCAGCCCCAGCGCAAGTGACCAGTCTGCGTGTGACCAACAGTGGCAGCACGGACAGCCTCCAGACACAGTGGGAGCGGGCAGCCGGAGAGCTGGACTCATACCATGTGCTGCTCATCCATGACAGCAGCGTGATCAAGAACGAGAGTGCCCCAGCCCACACCATGGCCTACAGCTTCCTGGCCCTGAAGCCTGGAGCCCTCTACAGGGTGGTAGTAACCACCATCAGAGCAGGACAAGCCTCCAGGCAGAGCGTGGCAGAGGGACGCACAGGTAGACAACTTTATGATTACTGACATATGTAGCCTACTTTAAATATATAATGTTAAAATAGATACATTTTAAAATAATGTTTAGCTATCACACATGAATTCAGTTAAAGGGCATTGACAGTTTTAACTGTTTTTGTGTGACAAACACCAGTATGCAAAATAATGTATTTTATTATATTTAGGATTGACAGGATATTATTCAGAACTCTTAGCTTTTATCTGATGCGACAGGAATTTCTAGGAACCACCGCCTCATGAATATTCAGGAAAGAAAAAGGTGTAGATTCACGCGCAGAGCGCGGCAGGTGTTTATTAAGCAGAAGGCAGGAATCGTGGTCACAGGCAGGCAATGGTCAAACACAGGTAGGCAAACAGGCAGGTAAATCAAAACTAAGACTGGACTGGTTCTCACAAACGAGCTAGGATAAGGCTTAGTAGAGTCAAAACGACCAATACCTCACAAAGGCACAAACAGAATGAACTCAACTAAATAAGGAGCTGATGAGACCTTGTGAGTAACTAACACAGGTGAAATCAATGAACAAAAATGAAAGATAGGGCTACGTTCAAGAACACAACGAAAGAACACAAGGTTGACTAAGAAAATAAATACAGAACCTTACAGCGACTACTCAACAAACATGTCAAGGTCTTCCTTTCAAAGACTTCCCATCATGAACGGAAAAGGATGGGGGTCTTTTTTTGGCTTGTTGAATTCCAGCTACATTAATCTGAGAACGTTTTCATTTAAATGAATAAAGAATATACATTTCTTAAAGATACTTCCTCACTGGGCATAATGGTGGGTTTTGCTGATGCATCTAATCCTTTATATATACACTACCGTTCAAAAGTTTGGGCTCACTTAGAAATGTCCTTCTTTTTGAAAGAAAAGCACGTCTTTTGTCCATTAAAATAACATCAAATTGATCAGAAATACATTGTTAATGTTGTAAATGACTATTGTAGCTGGAAACGTCAGATTTGTTATGGAATATCTACATAGGCGTACAGAGGCCTATTATCAGCAACCATCACTCCTGTGTTCCAATGGCACGTTATGTTAGCTAATCTAAGTTGATCATTTTTAAAGGCTCATTAGAAAACACTTTTGCAATTATGGCAGCACAACTGAAAACTGTTATCCTGATTAAATAAGCAATATAACTGTAAAGGAGGGCATAACTGGCTGCAGGGAAGTCAGGCGCAGGAGAGCAGAAATGCGTAGCAAACGGAGCCCTTTATTGAGGCGAACAAAACACGGCACTCAGAAAACTAACCACACACGAATTACAATAACCCGGCGCAAACCAGCCTGGAGTACACATACATTTACACATAACAATTCCACACACAGACATGGGGGGAAACAGAGGGTTATATGCAAGACGAGTAATGAGGGAATGCAAACCAGGTGTGTGGGAAAACAAGACAAAACAAATGGAAAATGAAAGGTGGATCGGCGATGGCTAGAAGACCAGTGACGTCGACCGCCGAACGCCGCCCGAACAAGGAGAGGGACCGACCTCGGCGGAAGTCATGACACTACCCCCCCTTGACGCGCGGCTCCAGCAGCGCGCCGACACTGGCCTCGGGGACGACCCGGAGGGCGAGGCGCAGGGCGATCCGGCCGGAGACGGTGGAACTCCCGCAGCATTGAAGGGTCCAACACGTCCTCCACCAGGACCCAGCACCTCTCCTCCGGTCCGTACCCCTCCCACTCCATGAGGTACTGAAGGCCCCTCGCCCGACGCCTCAAATCCAGTATGGAGCGAATGGAGTACGCCGGGGCCCCCTTGATGTCCAGAGGGGGCGGAGGAACCGCCCGCACCTCAGACTCCTGGAGCGGGCCAGCCACCACCGGCCTGAGGAGAGACACATGGAACGAGGGGTTAATACGGTAATCGGGGGGAAGCTGTAACCTGTAACTAACCTCGTTCAGTCTCCTCAGGACTTTAAATGGCCCCACAAATCGCGGACCCAGCTTCCGGCAGGGCAGGCGGAGGGGCAGGTTTTGAGTCGAGAGCCAGACCCGGTGCGAACACCGGGGCCTCACTGCGGTGACGGTCTGCGCTGGTTTTCTGGTGCAGCACGGCCCGCTGGAGGTGAACACGGGCGGCGTCCCATGTCTCCTCCGTGCGCCTGAATCAGTCGTCCACCGCAGGAGCCTCGGTCTGACTCTGATGCCAAGGCGCCAGAACCGGGTGGTACCTCAGTACGCACTGGAAGGGGGAAGGGTTAGTGGAGTAGTGGCGGAGCGAGCTCTGAGCCATCTCGGCCCAGGGCACGAATGCCGCCCACTCCCCTGGCTGGTCCTGGCAATAAGACCGCAGAAACCTACCCACATCCTGGTTCACTCTCTCCACCTGCCCATTACTCTCGGGGTGAAACCGAGGCTGATCGAGACCCCCAGACGTTCCATGAACGCCCTCCAGACCCTCGAAGTGAACTGGGGACCTCGATCAGATACTATATCCTCAGGCACCCTGTAGTGCCGGAAGACGTGCGTAAACAAAGCCTCCGCAGTCTGTAGGGCCGTAGGGAGACCGGGCAGAGGGAGGAGACGGCAGGACTTGACATGAAATGGTCCACAACGACCAGGATCGTGGTGTTACCCTGTGAGGGAGGAGATCTGTAAGAAAATCAATCGACAGGTGCGACCAAGGCCGTTGTGGAACGGGTAAGGGGTGTAGCTTACCTCTGGGCAGGTGCCTAGGAGCCTTACACTGGGTGCACACCGAGCAGGAGGAAACATAAACCCTCACGTCCTTAGCCAAGGTGGACCACCAGTACTTCCCACTCAAACAGCGCACTGTCCGACCGATCCCTGGATGACCAGAGGAGGGGGACGTGTGAGCCCAATAGATCAGCCGGTCACAGACAGCAGACGGAACGTACAGACGCCCAGCGGGACACTGGAGGGGAGCGGGCTCTGCACGTAACGCCTGCTCAATGTCCGCGTCCAGCTCCCACACTACCGTCACCACCAGGCAGGAGGCCAGGAGTATGGAGGTAGGATCCATGGGCTGCTCCTCTGTGTCATACAGCCGGGACAGTGCGTCTGCCTTCACATTCTGGGAACCTGGTCTGTAAGAAAGGGTGAAAACAAAACGGGTGAAAAACATGGCCCACCTTGCCTGACGAGGATTCAGTCTCCTCGCTGCCCGGATGTACTCCAGATTGCGGTGGTCAGTCCAGATTATTAAAGGGTGTTTAGCCCCCTCAAGCCAATGTCTCCACGTCTTCAACGCTTTGACGACAGCCAACAGCTGTCGTGACAATAACTGGCTTTCTTTAGACTGGTTGAGTTTCTGGAGCATCAGCATTTGTGGGTTTGATTACAGGCTCAAAATGGCCAGAAACAAAGAACTTTATTCTGAAACTCGTCAGTCTATTCTTGTTCTGAGAAATGAATGCTATTCCATACGAGAAATTGCCAAGTATTTGAAGATCTCGTACAACGCTGTGTACTACTCCCGTCACAGAACAGCTCAAACTGGCTCTAACCAGAATAGAAAGAGGAGTGGGAGGCCCCGGTGCACAACTGAGCAAGAGCACAAGTACATTAGAGTGTCTAGTTTGAGAAACAGATGCCTCACAAGTCCGCTATTTTCTATTCCTGCTTTTGAACCTTTTTCTCAGCATCAGATAATCTTTTCTCAGCTTCAGCCAACCTTTTCTTCCCTTTCTCTTCTCCTTCTCCAGGTTCTTTATCCTCTCCTATTCTTTCTTTTTCTCTTCCTCCGGTTGAAGTTTCTACTCCTTTTCTTTTTATTTCTCCTCCTTCTCCAGGTTCTTTATTCTCTCCTTTTCTGCTTCAAACCTACATTTCTCTTCAAGTTGTTGTTCCTTAATCTCATTCTCAAGGATCTTCAATATCTCCTTTTTCTCTTCTTCCAATTTACATTTCTCCTCCTTTTCTGTTTATTTTCTCTCCTTCTCCAGGTTCTTAATCATCTCTTTCTCTTAGTTTTTTTCTTCCACCAACCTAAGTTTTTCCACCTTTTCTTTTCCTTCCCCAACTTCTCCAGGATCTTCATCCTCTCTTTTCCTTTCTTTATCTCTTTGTCAAATGTCTCCACCAATCTTAAATCCAATTCAAGTATGAGGTTGTGATGATGTTTACAAAATGGCGTAGCAGTTCAGACGTCTTTGTCTTTGTCTTGTCGTATCCCGTGTACATATATTTTTTCCCCTTTGTATATATTTCATATACACTGCTCAAAAAAATAAAGGGAACACTTAAACAACACAATGTAACTCCAAGTCAATCACACTTCTGTGAAATCAAACTGTCCACTTAGGAAGCAACACTGATTGACAATACATTTCACATGCTGTTGTGCAAATGGAATAGACAACAGGTGGAAATTATAGGCAATTAGCAAGACACCCCCAATAAAGGAGTGGTTCTGCAGGTGGGGACCACAGACCACTTCTCAGTTCCTATGCTTCCTGGCTGATGTTTTGGTTACTTTTGAATGCTGGCGGTGCTTTCACTCTAGTGGTAGCATGAGACGGAGTCTACAACCCACACAAGTGGCTCAGGTAGTGCAGCTCATCCAGGATGGCACATCAATGCGAGCTGTGGCAAGAAGGTTTGCTGTGTCTGTCAGCGTAGTGTCCAGAGCATGGAGGCACTACCAGGAGACAGGCCAGTACATCAGGAGATGTGGAGGAGGCCGTAGGAGGGCAACAACCCAGCAGCAGGACCGCTACCTCCGCCTTTGTGCAAGGAGGAGCAGGAGAAACACTGCCAGAGCCCTGCAAAATGACCTCCAGCAGGCTACAAATGTGCATGTGTCTGCTCAAACGGTCAGAAACAGACTCCATGAGGGTGGTATGAGGGCCCGACGTCCACAGGTGGGGGTTGTGCTTACAGCCCAACACCGTGCAGGACGTTTGGCATTTGCCAGAAAACACCAAGATTGGCAAATTCGCCACTGGCGCCCTGTGCTCTTCACAGATGAAAGCAGGTTCACACTGAGAACGTGACAGACGTGACAGAGTCTGGAGACGCCGTGGAGAACGTTCTGCTGCCTGCAACATCCTCCAGCATGACCGGTTTGGTGATGGGTCAGTCATGGTGTGGGGTGGCATTTCTTTGGGGGGCCGCACAGCCCTCCATGTGCTTGCCAGAGGTAGCCTGACTGCCATTAGGTACCGAGATGAGATCCTCAGACCCCTTGTGAGACCATATGCTGGTGCAGTTGGCCCTGGGTTCCTCCTAATGCAAGACAATGCTAGACCTCATGTGGCTGGAGTGTGTCAGCAGTTCTGCAAGAGGAAGGCATTGATGCTATGGACTGGCCCGCCCGTTCCCCAGACCTGAATCCAATTGAGCACATCTGGGACATCATGTCTCGCTCCATCCACCAATGCCAGGTTGCACCACAGACTGTCCAGGAGTTGGCGGATGCTTTAGTCCAGGTCTGGGAGGAGATCCCTCAGGAGACCATCCGCCACCTCATCAGGAGCATGCCCAGGCGTTGTAGGGAGGTCATACAGGCACGTGGAGTCCACACACACTACTGAGCCTCATTTTGACTTGTTTTAAGGACATTACATCAAAGTTGGATCAGCCTGTAGTGTGGTTTTCCACTTTAATTTTGAGTGTGACTCCAAATCCAGACCTCCATGGGTTGATAAATTGGATTTCCATTGATTATTTTTGTGTGATTTTGTTGTCAGCACATTCAACTATGTAAAGAAAAAAGTATTTAATAAGATTATTCATTACATTCAGATCTAGGATGTGTTGTTTAAGTGTTCCCTTTATTTTTTTGAGCAGTATATATTTTTTATATTTTTAACCTCAGTTTTAAAATACTTTCCTGCAACCCGCCTCACCCAATGTGGTATGGATCTGCTATTTTCTATACTTTAGAACCCGGAACCCCCAACAGAAGCTAGCTAGCTAACTAGCTAGTTGTCAGTTAGCCACTGCTAGCGGTCATCAGCTAACCTTAACCCGGTCAACTCCTGTCAGTCTGCACAGCGCAATTCAACCCAGCGGATAACGGACTACTTGTTCTCCACATCTCCGGTTTCCTACAGCAAGCTCTTAACCTTTTCACCTGGATCATCGCAGCTAGCTAGCTGCTATCCGAGTGGCTACCCCCTGGCTAAGATCTCTGTCCCGAAGCAAGCACAAGTGAGCCTGGAACTAGCCTTGTGCTAGGCCCATCTCCCGGCTAGCTGAAGAGGTCCATCCGCCACTCCTTGGGCTACAATACATATTTTGCCAATTGGCCTGGATCCCTTTTACTGCAGACACAGAACCCCGCCGATTCCATCACGACTGGTCTACCGATGTAATATGCCCGAGGGGTTTCAACAGGCTCCTCCGTCGCGACATCCCCTGAAGTCCCATCCGCTAGCGCGCTAGAGCATATCGGACTTTTAGCTGAAGAGGACCATCAGCCAATTTCTTGGGCTACAATACCTATTTTAACAATAGGCCTGGACCCTTTTACTGCCTACACGGAGCCCTGCCGATCCAACACGACTGGTCTGCTGATGTAACCATCCAAGGGGGCTACAACAGACTTCTTCCATCGTGACGTCACCCTAAGGCCCTTCTGCTAGCCCGCTAGCTGTCCGAATCGCCATGTCTCCAGCTCACCCAGCTACCCACTGGTCCCTATGATTACTCGGCTACGAATGCCTCTCCCTAATGTCAATATGTCTTGTCCATTGCTGTTTTGGTTAGTGTTTATTGTCTTATTTCACTGTAGAGCCTCCAGCCCTGTTCAATATGCCTTAGTTAGGCCTTTTGTTTCACCTTCCACACATGCAGTGACCTCACCTGGTCTAAATGATGTCTCTAGAGACAAAACCTCTCTCATCGTCACTCAATGCCTAGGTTCACCTCCACTGTATTCACATCCTACCATACCATTGTCTGTACATTATGCCTTGAATCTATTCTTCCGCGCCCAGAAACCTGCTCCTTTTACTCTCTGTTCCGAACGCACTAGGCGACCAGTTCTTATAGCCTTTAGCCGTACCCTTATCATACAGCCACACTCAAGGTCCTAAACGATATCATAACCGCCATCGATAAAAGACAATACTGTGCAGCTGTATTCATCGACCTGGCCAAGGCTTTCGACTCTGTCAATCACCACATTCTTATTGGCAGACTCAACAGCCTTGGTTTCTCAAATGACTGCCTGGCCTGGTTTACCAACTACTTCTCAGACAGCGTTCAGTGTGTCAAATCGGAGGGCCTGTTGTCCGGACCTCTGGCAGTCTCTATGGGGGTGCCACAGGGTTCAATTCTCGGGCTGACTCTTTTCTCTGTATACGTCAATGATGTCGCTTTTGCTGCTGGTGATTCTCTGATCCATCTCTACGCAGACAACACCATTCTGTATACTTCTGGCCCTTCTTTGGACACTGTGATAACTAACCTCCAGACGAGCTTCAATGCCATACAACTCTCCTTCCGTGGCCTCCAACTGCTCTTAAATGCAAGTAAAACTTAATGCATGCTCTTCAACCGATGGCTGCCCACACCTGCCCGCCCATCCAGCATCTCTACTCTTTACAGTTCTGACATAGAATATGTGGACAATTGCAAATATCTAGGTGTCTGGTTAGACTGTAAACTCTCCTTCCAGACTCACATTAAGCATCTCAAATCCAAAATTAAATCTAGAATCGGCTTCCTATTTCGCAACCAAGCATCCTTCACTCATGCTGCCAAACATACCCTCGTAAAACTGAATATCCTACCAATCCTTGACTTCGGCGATGTCATTTACAAAATATCCTCCAACACTCTAATCAGCAAATTGGTTGCAGTCTATCACAGTGCCATCCATTTTGTCACAAAAACCCCATATACTACCCACCACTGTGACCTCTATGCTCTCGTTGGCTGGCTCTCGCTTCATATCCGTCGCCAGACCCACTGGCTCCAGGTCATCTATAATTCTTTGCTAGGTAAAGCCCCGCCTTATCTCAGCTCACTGGTCACCATAGCAGCACCCACTTGTAGCACGCGCTCCAGGAGGTATATTTCACTGGTCACCCCCAAAGCCAATTCCTCCTTTGGCCGCCTTTCCTTCCAGTTCTCTGCTGCCAATGACTGGAACAAATTGCAAAAATCACTGAAGCTGGAGAGTCATATCTCCCTCACTAACTTTAAGCATCAGCTGTCAGAGCAGCTTACCGATCAATGCACCTGTACATAGCCCATCTGTAAATAACCCATCCAACTGCCTCATCCCATATTGATATTTTTTTGTTGTTGCTCCTTTGCACCCCAGTATCTCTACTTGCACATTCATCTTCTGCACATATATCACTCCAGTGTTTAATTGCTAAATTGTAATTACTTCTCCACTACCGCCTATTTATTGCCTTACCTCCCTAATCTTACCTCATTTGCAATGTAGATTTTTTCTATTGTGTTATTGACTGTACGTTTGTTTATTCCATGTGTAACTCTGTGTTGTTGTTTGTGTCGCACTGCTTTGTTTTATCTTGGCCAGGTCGCAGTTGTAAATGAGAACTTGTTCTTAACTGGCCAACCTGGTTAAATAAAGGTGAAATAAAAAAGTATCTCCATCCTATCCTTCTCCCTCTCCTCATCTATTGACTTCATCATATTTACCTTCTCCTGCTCTGTTTTCTGGATTGTATGTGCTGGAGACTCTGCAACATCTTCCATTTCCTCTCCATCTCATTTTCCACCTCCTCAAGTAACTCCACCCTATCCTTTTCCCTCTCATCTTCTATTGTTTTCATCATCTCATCAATGTCCTTTTCCTGTCTCAAGGCTGGGTCTGAGGATCTGTCTGTGTAGAGCCTCCCATGAATAGCAGGTGGCAACAGCAGGGGGCATTTGGAGGAAGAGAGATCAGGAAACCAATGCGTTATAGGCATGGGAGGATCAACCAGTGGAGGAAGGACAGGAGAGCGTCCGTGAAGTCTCTGGCCAGATTGGAGGACACCTGAGCTGCCTGTCTGAGACACCCTCTGATTGGGTGCAGAGCTGACATGTAGACACAAGGGTGTTGGGCTTAGTGCTGGTGCTGTCCTGACATGGGCCTAGGCTGGCCGGTGGGGGGCACTGGAATGGGGAATTCCCAATTAGGTTTCAAGCAGCCTGAAGAGTACATTTTTTCCACACCATTCTTGTTTTGTGGGATACGACAGCATTATGGTAAACCATTTCCAGTTTTGTTAAATACCGTTACATGGCATAGGACTAATCAGCTGTTTGATTCATCTAACACACTTTCGATTGTCCCAAAGTTTAATTCAGCAGGGTTGGATAAACTTTTTCCAATGTCAAATAAACGTGACTTATCATTCAGTTTTGTTTGAAATGTCATCTCACTGCCTCAATGAACTCTCCCAGTCTCCTCAGCTCTGTCCAGAGTGCCTTGGTCTCCAAGTCCACCTTGTCCTCCAGCCTTCTAATGACCACACAGAGATGCTGGTTGTCATTCTCCTGCTTCCATTGGCTGTTCTGCTGCAGCTCCTCATTCTTCTGCTGTTTCTTCTGGCCATCATGGTGTCCTGGTCACTCTTGAGGACTTTGATGGCCTTCCCCATCAGAGTTACCTTATCTCTTAGGAGAACCTCATTCTGAGACTTGTTGGACTGCCTCTGAACAAGATTATCAATCAATCAATCACATTTATTTATAAAGCCCTTTTTACATCAGCAGATGTCACAAAGTGCTATACAGAAACCCAGCCTAAAACCCCAAACAGCAACAATGCAGATGTAGAAGCACGGTGGCTAGGAAAAATGTTTAATGTATGGAAGGAGAAGACCATGTTCAAAAGGAAAATAAAGAAACCATGCTCTAGTACCAAATATTGTAGCATAAAATTGCACAACAATGATGATGCTCAGAGCTTATAAAACGGATACATAATAATTAATTAAACCTAAAATAAGTTGCATAAAAAATGAAGCTCTTAGTACAGTAAGGAGTTTTAGTCTCTTTGGACCAGGCAAACAGAAACAGTCCATGATGACTGTCTTGTATGTGGACAACCTGGTGAGGCAAAACAATCAATGCAATATACAGTACCAGTCAAAAGTTTGGACACATCGACTCAGTCCAGGGTTTTTCTTTATTTTAAAATTGTAGAATAATAGTGAAGACATCAAAACTATGAAATAACACATATGGAATCATGTAGTAACCCAAAAACTGTTAAACAAATCAAAATATATTTTATATTTGAGATTCTTCAAAGTAGCCACCCTTTGCCTTGATGACAGCATTGCACACTCTTGGCATTCTCTCAACCAGCTTCATGAGGTAGTCACCTGGAATGCATTTCAATTAACAGATGTGCCTTGTTAAAAGTTAATTTGTGGAATTTGTCATTATGGGGTATTGTGTGTAGAGTTATGAGGTGTGTAGAGTTAAAATAAGGCTGTAACTAACAAAATGTGGTAAATGTCAAAGGGTCTGAATACTTTCCGAATGCACTGTAGATAGAACTTACTTATTCAAGAGATGAAATGGCAAATAATTCAAACGGTTTGATCATCCATTTGTTGGATCATTCATTTGCTTCATGTCTTTTATGAGTAGCCTAATCTGCACTCCAACACAACGGTTAGAATCTAGACCCTATCATGAGAATTACAATTATGACAATTTTGTTTTGAACACATGATAGTCAATGAAAATGTATCTCCTTAGAGTTAGAATCCCTTGAAAATTTTAATTCTATGAGCATACCTATTATGGCATCACAACAATTATTAGTCCACACAGCTGTAGGGTAGGCCTAACCAATGATATAGGTCTTGTCACAGTTGTTGTAAGAGACGGACCAAGGCTCAGCGTTTGTTGAGTTCCACATATTTATTTAAAGTGACATTTCTTTAACCAAAACAATAAACAAGCAACACAACATGACTACGTGGTGACACAAGCACCAACACAAACAATATCCCACAACCCAGGTGGGAACAATGGAGAACTTAAATATGATCCCCAATTAGAGACAACGATAATCAGCTGCCTCTAATTGGGAACCATACCAAGCACACCAACATAGAAATAGGAAAACTAGACCACCCCCCTAGTCACGCTCTGATCTAAACACCATAGAGAACCAAGGGCTCTCTATGGTCAGGGCGTGGCAGGTCTACACCCAATGTTCCCTCTAAACTGAGCATGTGCGTGGCCGTGCTCCTCCACCAAAACTGCCAGGCAGAAGAAATGCCAGGCCGTGCAGAGATGCAAGAGATTGAACTTCACTGAGTTTGCCCCATTACTTTGCACTATATAGATCAAAGTTTTTTCTGTGATCAAATCAACATTATATCAGCCCTTTTTCAATGCAACAAATGAAAGCAAATCTAACTTCGCAAGATTTAGTCTGTGATTTTATTGTAGTCAGAGCCAGAGTGCAAGGGAGTACAATTTTATTGGCGGGGGTAGGCCACAAGTGGTCTTTCAATCACCCGTGAGTGAATGCGCTTTTCAGATCAGTTCACATTTGTTGATATTCTTTGCTAGTTAGTGAGTTATTAGCCCAATTATTGAATTGAATTTTATTTTATTTATTTTGGGCAGCAGACATATACAACAAAATGTACAATGTGGACCCAGAGGATATCACTTGAAAGTATTAATTAAAACGCTTGTTTCCAAAGTGGTCCTCGATGGTAAAAACAATAACACATATAATGATTAAAAGACAAGACAAAATTACTAACAACGATAAATACATTCATTTATATTGACATCCTAAAAAGTGGCACTATTCTCTGCACTTCACCTTAACCTTAAAAATCAACCATTTTCATTTCACATTAAAATAATCTATTAATTGCACATCATACCGATCCTTCAAATAATACATCTGACCAGCGGTAGGGGGGCACAAGGAGCAGTGGAGTGGTTTCTCTTACTTAGACAACCTGGTCCAAATGAAAAACTTTACCTGCTTTTAAAGCTATTTTTACGTTTTATTTGCTTGATCTCCAAGGGGAGGCTATTCCATAGACACATGCCTGTATGGAAAAACGTGCTCCTCGCAGTACTGTTTACTCTTGGGATTTTAGAAGACATAACACTAGCTCTGGTATTGTGACTGTGTTGGTTATAGACCATATTAATGTGGTTTTTCATGTAACCTGGGGCACGATCATTTAAGATGTCATACATATGATTAAATTTAAGTTGGTCTACTCTGGACTCCAAAGGCAACAAGCCCACCTCCCGGAACTCCTGTACCCCTATGTGGGTCCTAGGGGGGACATTCAGCATATACCTGATAACATTATTTTGCATGACCTGCATTATCTTTTTCAGCTTTTTTGATAACCCACTATACCAAGCAGAGCAAGCATAATCAAAATGACACTGAATCAAGGTGTCATAAAGTTCGTCGTCTGAGGAGGAGAAATCATCGGACCAATATGCAGCGTTTAAGGTGCTCATCTTCTTTTTATTTAGAAGGGAAAAAGAATACTCATACAAAACAAACGCCGAAAAACAGTCCTGTAAGGTGCTCAGACTATACAAGGAAATAACCACCCACAAAAATAAGTGAAAACAAACACTTAAATATGGCCTCCAATCAGAGAAAACAACAAACAGCTGCCTCTGATTGGAGGTCATTGACAAAAGTAACATAGACATAAAAAAACTAGAAAACCCACATAGAAATAGAAAACATAGAACATCAACCAAAAACCCCGAAACACACTAAACAAACACCCCCTGCCACGCCCTGACCAAACTACAATAACAAACAACCCCTTTTACTGGTCAGGACGTGACACAAGGTTGAGACAAGCAGTTTCTTAACTTTAATGTTAAAATATCTAATGTTACGATGTAAAAAATCTATTTGTTTGCCAAAAGAATTTTAGCAGCAATCAGGTCTCCAGAAAGGGATTGATCTAGGGACACACCAATATAAGATACACTTGTTTTAGATTCATTCCTCCTTGCCTGCACAGTTTACCATTATCTTGTCAGCCCTAAGCAATCTATGTTTTGTTTCAAACAAAATCGATTCAGTTTTTCCTAAATGTAGTGACAATTTGTTGTCAGACAACCAATCTCTAACAAAATTAAATTCCTTACTCAGGGTCTCCTCTATGTAAACTGTATCCTTCCCTGATAACAGTATGGCTGAATCATCAGCATAAAGCAGGAGTTTACACTTTACTGTATCTGGCATATCATTAACGTATATAAGAAATAAGAGAGGCCCTAAAATGTATCCCTGCGGTACTCCACAGGATATTTCTTTGGCCTCTGACAGAACATCACCAACATTACATACTTGTGTTCTGTTGGTCAGATAAGACCTAAACCAATTCACTGCTACATAATTTAGACCCATGCATTAAAGTTTCGTCAGGAGAATATCATGGTCCACAGTGTCAAAAGCTTTGTGCAAGTCTAACATGACCATACCTGTATAGTTCCCCTTCTCACTTTCCTGCTTAATGTGGTCATAAAGGTGGATAAGGCAAGTATCAGTGGAATGAGCTGTTCTATAACTAGATTGTAGTTCATAAAGAAGTTTGTGCTCAAGAAGGTATCCCTCAAGTTGATTAAAAACGAATCTCTCAACAACTTTGGATAAGGTGCTGAGGATTGACACAGGCCTGTAGTTTCCTACATTTGTTTTACTGCTCTTCTTGTGGAGTGGAACCACCTGGGCTGTTTTGAGATCCTTGGGAAATGTACCGCTACTAATAGAAAGGTAAGTATAGGTCAGCAGTGGAGAGTTACTGCTTCCTACAAGAGCACAAAACGTGTAGGCTACATTTCAAGCTGTCTTAATTCAAGGGGCAGTGTTGTATTTTGAGACAGGCTTGAATATGCGAATAGGCAGAAAGGTAGTCCTACATTATCTAATTCTCTGTATGGTGATAATTATTCATTATATTTTGTAAAATGGTTTATTGCATCACACAATACAATGCAATTTACAGTCGCCTATATTGGCCCATGGTGTTAAAGACCAAGTAAAAAAAATAATGAATTAATGTCAAGCCCTTCATAATGTAAAAACTTTTTTTTTAAAGTCTCATGCAATGTAGGCCTGCATTGAACACCACACTGTAGGCTATATCATAGAAATCAAAAGCTATTTCCATGTTAAAATGTAATGGGATTTGCTCCATTGGTATTGTATTGTTCAAGTTTCCGCTCACAAGACCAAAAAATTGTCCCAGTGCCCCAAAAACTTTGAGAGAACATTGCCTACACCTCACAATAATCTGAATAGCCTACCAGTGCAGAGTCACCTTCCATTCCATTCATGACACTCAGTCCATTTCCGTTAGGTCTCCCTTTCTTTCTTTGCCGTTTATTTATTCAATAACTTTCTTATGAATGGCACATGAATGCCTCAAGCTTGTTGGGGTCACCTATCCATTGAACACACGCTACCAAGTTACTGTTGTGTTGTAGCTTTTAAGTTATGTTCCTTACATATCCCACAGTGTTACTGAAGAGAAAACATGAACAACTGTTACAAATGTTCCAGTATTTACAAGAAAAATAAGCTTTTACACAAGTTTTACTTTCATTTGATTCACATACATTTTTTATTCAGGCTTCCCAGCTGCAAATATGAACAGTGATACACAGAATGACTGACTCAGTTCCCCTCTCTCTCTCTCGCTCTCTCTCTCGCTCTCTCTCTCCGTCTTCCAGTCCCTGCTGCTGTAGGCGAGGTGACGGTCAGCAACAACGGTCGTATGGACTTCCTCAGCGTGTCATGGCGTCCGGCCAAAGGTGACGTGGACAGTTATCTGGTCAGTCTGGGGGACCAGGAGAAGACGGTCCACACCCTGGCCGTGTCCAAATCCAGCCCAGAGTGTGTGTTCAAGTCCCTGGTGTCTGGACGGCTCTATAACATCTCCATCACCTCCAGGAGTGGTGCCTATGAGAATCACACCATCGTACAGGAACGCACACGTAGGTCTACCATGTCTGTCTGTCTGTCTGTCTGAAATGGGGCTCTCCCGCTTTAGTTTTCCATTCCGTGGTTTTAGTCATGAAATCTCTAGTTAGACATGATAATACACTGGTCAATGTCTCAAAGTTCAATTCAATTGAATTCCTCTCCCCAGAGCCCTCTAGTGTCCAGAACCCGACAGCGATCCACTCGGCCAGGGATGACTACCTGAAGGTGTACTGGCGCCATGCGGCTGGGGACTTTGACTACTACCAGGTGGTCATCAAACACAACAACATCTTCCACCAGAACAAGACGGTTATGAAGAGCCAGAACGAGTGTGTGTTCAACGGCCTGGTGCCCGGGAGGCTGTACACTGTCATCGTCAGCACCTGGAGCGGGAAGTATGAGACCAGCGTGTCTACGGATGGAAGGACCTGTGAGTGATACGAATAGTACTCTGTTATATCTCTCCTGTTGTTTTCAATGCTAATATGTGGATACAAGAGTGGTATTTGTCTGTAATAATAATTTGGCTAGCTACATTCAGGTAATAACTAGTTGTGGTGAAACAGGTTCTTTGTGCATGCTTCTTTTTAACCTGTGTCTCCCTACGTTCTGTTCCTTTGTATGCAAAATTAAGAGCCTCTCTGAGAATATAAACGTTTTTCTATTCTTATCTGGAATATGTCTGTGACAGTCCCTGCGGCAGTGAGGTCACTAGCCCTGGCTGGGCGGGGAACGGAGGACCTGCGTGTCACCTGGTTGGCTGCTCCGGGGGACGTTGACCACTACGAGGTGCAGCTCCTCTTCAACGACATGAAGGTTAGTCTTCCTGGTCCAGTCCAGTACCTGGTTAGCCTGTCTTCATGTTTACAGTACTTTTATATTCTTCATATTTTCTTGGGTGATTTTTTTATATTTCATTGTTGCTTTATTTCTATTTGTGACTTTGGGTGTTTTTAAAAGCAAAATGTATTAATAGAATTTTGCAAAATGTATTAATAATCTATGTACAATCAATGTATTATGTATTATTATTATGAAGGTGTTCCCGCCCATCACCCTGGGCAGCAGCGTGGGGGTGTGTGTCCTCTCCTCCCTCACCCCGGGACGCCTCTATAAGATCCATGTTTCTACCTTTAGCGGCCCCAACCAGAGGGCCCAGTTCATAGAGGGCAGGACAGGTAAACCAAACCAACAGACTTGCTGGGTTCAAATACTAGGTTACATTTGTTTTCTTTCAAGTACTGGGGTGCCCGATGGGCAGCATTTGTTTGCACTTTTGGAACTTCTCCATTGAATTGGGGTAGCAAAATAGAACAAAATGTCACAGAATCTAACACAAACAAAACATAAACTAACAACAGCATTAATTTCTGTTCCACTTCCACCCCTCTTTCTCCCTCTCCTGCTATTTCTCCCTCTTTTCGTTTCTTCTCCTGCCTACAGTCCCCAGCAAAGTCAAGAATATCCACGTGAGTAACAACGGCCAGAGCAGCAGTCTGAAAATCAGCTGGACCCCGGGGCAGGGTGACGTGGACAGCTACTCCGTGTCCCTATTGCTGGGTGGACCAGAGGCACGCAGGCTGGAGACGCGGCCCATACCCAAACACCAGAATGAGCTGGGGTTCAGCTCCTTGCAGCCTGGGCAGCTGTACAGTGTGACCGTTACATCTATCAGTGGCATACTGTTGAATAACAACACGGCCAGCGGACGCACCGGTGAGGAGGCTAGATAAGGACTTCATAACACATTCATAACCCATACATACTGCATTCATAAGCAGTGCATTGCCATTTCATACTCTATATTTGGGTGTTTTGGGACTGGGAAGGAATAGGGCTCAGTCTCACTGTGTCTGGATATCTTTTATTTAATTTATTTTAATTTAATCTAATTTATTATATATCTGCAGTTTGAAATCAGTATATTTGACGGAACTGATTTGTTTTGTTTTCTTACCCTAATTAACAGATAGTGATTGGCTGGTGTAATGACGTGTGACATTGTCCCCTCCATGGAGATACAATACTGTATGATAGTGTGCTCTATCTAATTCTGTGTCCCCTCTCTCCTCAGTCCCTTCTGCAGTGATGGGGCTGCAGGCCGACAACAGACACACCACCTGCAGTATACAGGTGAGCTGGCAGGAGGCCCGGGGCGTGGCAGATGGATACAGCCTGCAGCTCCTGGACGACAGGGGACACCTGGTCACCAACAGGTAACCAACACCTGGGTTCACCAACACACCTGGGTTCACCAACACACCTGGGTTCACCAACACACCTGGGTTCACCAACACACCTTGGTTCACCAACACACCTGTGGTCACCAACACACCCAGATTCTAATGGTCAATACTTTGAGGTTTTGATTAAGCTTCCTACCTCTAGGGCCAGAGGGGCAGTGTTTGCCATTTTGGGACTATTCCATTGGTTCAATTGCAGTAACAAAACGGTGCATAAAAAGGTGTAACAAATATAATGCACAAACGACACAGTACTCATTTTCGTAACCAACAGCTCCCAGGCATCCTCCGGCTCCATGCCACTCCAGCATCGCTTCGACGGCCTCACCCCAGGGAAGAGGTACCGCGTCCTGGTTCACACCACCAGCGGAGGGGTCCACAGCGAGGGCGTCACCGCTGAAGCACGTACACGTAAGACTGCTTGGATTCATCTTCACTATGTCCCACACAAGTTTGTCAAGTGGTATTAATATGTGTAGTGCAGGTTGTCCAACCCTCCTCCTGGAGAGCTATCGGTTATGTAGTATTTATTGTAAGATTACACAAATAATACAGGAAGTCTTAGTAAAACAAGGAATAGAGAATCAGAGTCACTATGAAGATGTATAGAGGCAATATGGAAGGAATATATATGTGGACCTGAGTAGTGTTGTGTTCCCAGGTCCAGCGGCGGTCAGCGAACTCTCCATCCAGGCCAACAGCAGCAGCAGCCTGTCCTTCCACTGGTCTCCCCCGCAGGGAGAGTTCGAAGGTTACGACCTCTACCTGTACAACGGAGATGACACGCTGTATGACCGGCGCAGCGGCCAGCCCAGCACACTGCAGGTCTCCTTCCAGGGCCTGAGGCCTGGTGCCCCCTACAGAATGGTGGTGTTAACACGCAGCGGGGAGCAGACCAACGACTCAGCTATCTGGGCCAGGACTGGTGAGTGAGCTGTACTGCTCCTGGGGTACTGAGATGCTGTGGAGAGGGGTATGAGAGATGTTGGGGGTTACTGAGCTGCTGTGGGCAGGGGTATGAGAAGGGTTTGGGGGTACTGAGATGTTGGGGGTTACTGAGATGCTGTGGGCAGGGGTATGAGAGATGTTGGGGGTTACTGAGCTGCTGTGGGCAGGGGTATGAGAAGGGTTTGGGGGTACTGAGATGTTGGGGGTTACTGAGATGCTGTGGGCAGGGGTATGAGAAGGGTTGGGGGGTACTGATGCTGTGGGCAGGGGTATGAGAAGGGTTGGGGGGTACTGAGATGCTGTGTGCAGGGGTATGAGAAGGGTTGGGGGATACTGAGATGCTGTGGACAGGGGTATGAAAGATGTTGGGGGTTACTGGGATGCTGTGGACAGGGGTATGAGAAGGGTTGGGGGGTACTGAGATGCTGTGGACAGGGGTATGAGAAGGGTTGTGGGGTACTGAGATGCTGTGGGCAGGGGTATGAAAGATGTTGGGGGTTACTGAGATGCTGTGGACAGGGGTATGAGAAGGGTTTGGGGGTACTGAGATGTTGGGGGTTACTGAGATGCTGTGGGCAGGGGTATGAGAAGGGTTGGGGGTACTGATGCTGTGGGCAGGGGTATGAGAAGGGTTGGGGGGTACTGATGCTGTGGGCAGGGGTATGAGAAGGGTTGGGGGGTACTGATGCTGTGGGCATGGGGTATGAGAAGGGTTGGGGGGTACTGAGATGCTGTGGACAGGGGTATGAGAAGGGTTGGGGGGTACTGAGATGCTGTGGGCAGGGGTATGAGAGATGTTGGGGGTTACTGAGATGATGTGGACAGGGGTATGAGAAGGTTGGGGGTGTACTTGAGAAATTGATTTGGATCACTACTGAATGTCCTCTAAACATAACGCATAATGTGTTTCTCTCACAGAAATGACGTGGTAACAAAGAACTAACTGGAGAACTAACTGTATGTCTCACTGACTTTACATCATGATTTGACACTGTCCAACTGTCCGCTCCGCCTCCTCAGTCCCGGCTGCAGTGACCTCCCTCCAGGCACAGAGTCGTAACCAGTCGGAGATGTTGTGGGTGTCATGGAAGCGGGCGGTGGGGGAGCTAAGCGGCTACCTGCTGTCCCTCTACAACCCAGATGGCTCCCAGCAGGCAGAGGAGACGTTAGGGCCAGACGCCATGGAGCACGTCTTCCCCACGCTGATCCCCGGGCGTCTCTACCACGCTGTCATCCTCACACGCAGCGGAGAGCTCACCAACAGGGCCACCGCTCATGGACGTACCGGTAAGACATTAGGACAAGTCATGTTTATTCAATGGACATTTCACATGCACCTTAATTGGGGAGAACGGGCTTGTGGAATTAGTGGAATGGTATCAAATACATCAAACACATGGTTTCCAACACAATTACGACATACACTATTCTAAAATCAGTTTTGAGGATCGTTTTTAAGTTAAAATAGGGCCTGGGTTCGACAGTATTTGCTTGAAGTTGCTGATCTGCCTTCCTTTGTGTGTCCATCTTCTCCTCCTCAGCCCCCAGACCCCCTACCTCTGTATCATTCGGTGGAGTCACCAACACCTCCCTGGAGCTGACCTGGAGTGGTCCTGCAGGCAGCGACTATGACGACTTTGACCTGCAGTGGGCCCCCAGGGACCACCTGTCTGTATTCAACCCCTACCACACCCGGACCTCCGGGAGCCGCATCCTGAAGGGGCTATACCCAGGACGCCTGTACAACTTCATCCTGCGTACTGTCAGTGGGGCTGGTGGAGGTGTTGGTGGAGGTGGGACCTCTGCCTACAGCCCACCCATCTACAAGAGCATTCGAACAAGTAGGCTATACTGTACATTGTTCAAGTAGTGCAAGACTGAGGCGAGGTAGCTAAAGTTGTTGCTTGGCTGGAACAAAATCCTGTGCACGGTACAGCTCTGACCTCTGCACTAGAGAGAATATAGTGTGACTGTGGCATTTCGATCTCTGTTCTTACCTCTGGCGTCCTCTACCGTTTATCCCGTCCATAGAGCCAGAGCGTGTCCAGTACCTGCACTGCCGCCCCCAGAACTCCACCTCCATCTCCTGCTCCTGGGCCCCTCCGGAGGCCGACTTTGACTCATACACTATTGAGTGCCTCCAGGACTCCCACGCCCTGGTGTACTCCCAACGGACAGGCCGCGACAGCACCCTCTACCACATCACCCAGCTGGAGCCACACAAGCGCTACACCGTCTCCGTCAAGGCCATCTCCGACAGCATGACCAGCGAGGCCGCCGAGGACAGTGTGGTCACCATGATCGACCGTGAGTACCGACGGACTTGTGATTGCCATGTGGTCAGGGTGACCGTGTGATGAGCTGTTACAGTGTGTATGTCTGTCCCTGTGGTCATTCTACTGTCATCATGACTGATTGTAATCATGATACTTGTCCTTTTAGGTCCACCCCTTCCTTCCCTGACCACTCGGGTTAACGACAGGGCTGCTCTTGTCACCAAAAACACCATCTTGTTCAAGTTTAACTGCAGCTGGTTCAGTGATGTCAACGGAGCCGTCAAGTTCTTCACAGTGGTGGTGACCGAGTCTGAAGGTAAGGGGACTGAAGTTAGAACAAACATTGTACAAGTCATTGTACAAGTCAGTATGTCAGTGGATGGATGGGTGGATGATGTTTATTCTCCCTCAAGAGGACTTTCCACAGCAATAGATCTGAGTCTGTTACTAAACCTCCTCATATGTGTGTTTTCTCCCTCCAGACGATGAAAACCTTCAACCAGAGCAGCACCACCCTCTACCCTCTTATCTGGACTACAAATCCAACAGTTCCATCAAGGCCTACCAGACCAGCTACTTCCCTAGCCGCTGCACAGAGGGGCCAGGAGGCAGCGGGACTCAGAGCTTTGAGATCAGCCTGGGTACGGGCATGGACACCCTCGGGGGTGGCTGTGACCACCTACAGGCCCAGGACAGGGAGCAGAACCCAGACACACACAGAGACCACAACCCATTCTGTGATGGCCCACTCAAACCCAAAACTGCATACAGGTAGAGTACAGGGTTCCGCCCAAATCAATCAAGTATTCTCCCGCAGTCTGGGCAGATCTGTAGTTTTTTTGTTGCTGATTTCTGCCAGCAGGATTTCGCCCTGTTGTGTATGATGATGTCATACCGCTGCTAGACCGCTAGATGTTAGACCGCTTCTCCCGAGTGCCGCAGCGGTCTAAGGCACTGCATCTCAGTGCTAGAGGCGTCACTATAGACCCTGGTTCGATTCCAGGCTGTATCACAACCGGCTGTGATTGGGAGACCCATAGGGCAGAGCACAATTGGCCCAGCGTCGTCCGGGTTTGGCCGGGGTTGGCCGTCATTGTAAATAAGAATTTGTTGTTAACTGACTTGCCTAGTTAAATAAAGGTTAAATAAAAAATAATATTGCCCATAGTGAAATTTTCCTTTATCTGTAGTTGATCGAATGGGGCCCTTAGAGTGTAATTCAGTAACACTTTATTTGGATAGTTCCAAGTAGTTGGTATGCAGATTTTCAGTAGATGTTCAATAACTCAACAACATTTCAAATAACTATCCAGTAACTAACCCTAACCGTAGCCCTAACTCTCATTCTAAACCTAATCCTAACCCTAATCTTAGCAAGCAGTTGATTATCAACAGATAGTTTGTTGATAGTAAGACCATCTGTAGATCATCTATATGGGACTATCTAAATAAAGTGGGACCTGTAATTCAACTCTGGTATTGTCATGCAGTGGGACGATAATGAGATGTCATGGTTGTCTCTCTCTTCTCTCTAGGCTCAGTGTGCGTGCGTTCACCCAGCTCTTTGACGAGGAGCAGAGCAGATACAACCCACCCCTCTACACAGACACTTACCTGTCCCTTCCCCTGGTAACAGAAGCAGGTGGGACACTTTTCACAGACCACTCTGATTGGTTTATGGTGTGTGATGCTGATGAGAAATGGTAGTTAGTGAGAAATGATGAGAAATGGTAGTTAGTGAGAAATGCTGGTGAGTGATGGGTCCTCTGTGAGAAACACCATTGATTGGTTACTTCTTCCTCTCACAGAGCCCCTGAGCGGTGTGATCGAGGGCATCAGTGCCAGTATGTTCCTCATTGCCATGATGGTGGGAGTCACTGCACTGCTCATCTGCAGACAGAAGGCTCGCAAAGTGTTAGTTCCTGGCCCTCCTTGCCTCATATACTTTGACCTATACGCTGCATGCTAGCATGTCCCTGGCTTGGCCTGTATTTGTATTTTGTATTTATTATGGATCCCCATTAGTTCCTGCCAAGGCAGCAGCTACTCTTCCTGGGGTCCAGCAACATTAAGGCAGTTATATACAATTGAACTTATTACATTTCATAACACTTTTCACAATACATTAAGTGTGTTCCCTCAGGCCGCTACTCTACTACCACATATCTACAATACAAAATCCATGTGTACGTGTGTGTAGAGTGCGTGTCTTATCATGTGTGTCTGTGCCTGTGTGTGTGTGTGTATGTGTGTGTGTCTCTTCACAGTCCCCGCTGTTCCGTAAGGTGTATTTTTATCTGTTTTATCTGTTTATTCAATCTGATTCTACTGCTTGCTTCAGTTACCTTATGTGGAATATAGTTCCATCTAGTCATGTACACTACATTCTAGCTTGCACTCTACATACTACACCTGTATGCTGACATCCAAACTGTGATGACAGGAGTGTACAGGAGGGGCCAGTGGTCCGAATGAGCATGAGGAGAGAGAGGCCCACCTCAGGAGTGCACATGGGCGTCAGGGGGTAAGAGGAGAGGCCATATGTGATCAGTTCTAATGAGCTTTTATATCTTATATATACACTGCTCAAAAAAATAAAGGGAACACTTAAACAACACATCCTAGATCTGAATGAAAGAAATAATTTTATTAAATACTTTTTTCTTTATATAGTTGAATGTGCTGACAACAAAATCACACAAAAATAATCTATGGAAATCCAATTTATCAACCCATGGAGGTCTGGATTTGGAGTCACACTCAAAATTAAAGTGGAAAACCACACTACAGGCTGATCCAACTTTGATGTAATGTCCTTAAAACAAGTCAAAATGAGGCTCAGTAGTGTGTGTGGCCTCCACGTACCTGTATGACCTCCCTACAACGCCTGGGCATGCTCCTGATGAGGTGGCGGATGGTCTCCTGAGGGATCTCCTCCCAGACCTGGACTAAAGCATCCGCCAACTCCTGGACAGTCTGTGGTGCAACGTGGCGTTGGTGGATGGAGCGAGACATGATGTTCCAGATGTGCTCAATTGGATTCAGGTCTGGGGAATGGGCGGGCCAGTCCATAGCATCAATGCCTTCCTCTTGCAGGAACTGCTGACACACTCCAGCCACATGAAGTCTAGCATTGTCTTGCATTAGGAGGAACCCAGGGCCAACCACACCAGCATATGGTCTCACAAGGGGTCTGAGGATCTCATCTCGGTACCTAATGGCAGTCAGACTACCTCTGGCGAGCACATGGAGGGCTGTGCGGCCCCCCAAAGAAATGCCACCCCACACCATGACTGACCCACCGCCAAACCGGTCATGCTGGAGGATGTTGCAGGCAGCAGAACGTTCTCCACGGCGTCTCCAGACTCTGTCACGTCTGTCACATGTGCTCAGTGTGAACCTGCTTTCATCTGTGAAGAGCACAGGGCGCCAGTGGCGAATATGCCAATCTTGGTGTTCTCTGGCAAATGCCAAACATCCTGCACGGTGTTGGGCTGTAAGCACAACCCCCACCTGTGGACGTCGGGCCCTCATACCACCCTCATGGAGTCTGTTTCTGACCGTTTGAGCAGACACATGCACATTTGTGGCCTGCTGGAGGTCATTTTGCAGGGCTCTGGCAGTGCTTCTCCTGCTCCTCCTTGCACAAAGGCGGAGGTAGCGGTCCTGCTGCTGGGTTGTTGCCCTCCTACGACCTCCTCCACGTCTCCTGATGTACTGGCCTGTCTCCTGGTAGCGCCTCCATGCTCTGGACACTACGCTGACAGACACAGCAAACCTTCTTGCCACAGCTCGCATTGATGTGCCATCCTGGATGAGATGCACTACCTGAGCCACTTGTGTGGGTTGTAGACTCCGTCTCATGCTACCACTAGAGTGAAAGCACCGCCAGCATTCAAAAGTGATCAAAACATCCGCCAGGGAAGCATAGGAACTGAGAAGTGGTCTGTGGTCCCCACCTGCAGAACCACTCCTTTATTGGGGGTGTCTTGCTAATTGCCTATAATTTCCACCTGTTGTCTATTCCATTTGCACAACAGCATGTGAAATTTATTGTCAATCAGTGTTGCTTCCTAAGTGGACAGTTTATTTCACAGAAGTGTGATTGACTTGGAGTTACATTGTGTTGTTTAAGTGTTCCCTTTATTTTTTTGAGCAGTGTATATAATAAAATAGGTGTTTTCTGGCAGGATAAAAACTCACAAAGAAATGACCATTAATGAGTTTCAGCCATTTACATGTATCTCCCTTTTTTCCACAGTAATCGTCGTATTTCAAGGTATGTTTAAATGCTTTTGTTATTAGTTTCACCCAATTACTGTAAGTCCTTTTTGGTTTGTCTTTTGCTCTACTCTGTTTTGCTCAAAACGTTTTATCTGTTGATCCTGCAGCCCCATCAAGATCATGCACTTTGAGTCCCACTACATTAAACTCCAGGATGACTCCAATTACCTACTGTCTGAGGAGTATGAGGTAAGACTGGATCACATTCACTGTCAGTTGGGCAATCTCGATCACACATATTAGCATTACAGTACATTTAGATAAAGTCGGAATATTCCTATTACCTTTACTTTAATAAAGAAAAACAATATAGAAATGTGTATATTTATTTTTATTTTCTGATAACCCTCCTTTAATTTAAAATTGTGAAATGGTAGATTGATTGTGAAATGTTATGGAATGCATACAGTATTTACGTACAGTAGGTATCTATGGTAACCCTAACGTGCCACTTCCTGTGTAAGGACCTGAAAGACGTAGGAAGGAACCAGCCCCTGGACACAGCCCTGCTGCCAGAGAACAGAGGGAAAAACCGATACAACAACATCCTGCCCTGTGAGTCAGACAAACCATGGTATTTCATAGGGTTCAAATACATAGACAAAAGACAAGGGGATTGAGAGATTTATTTCTTGTCTGCAAGGAGTTTTTGTCTGCAAGGCTCATGTACAGTAGTAATGCTTTTTACCTTATTTTAAAATGTGTTATGTACATGGTCATGTATGTGTCATAACAGTGGAGGCTGTTGGAGGGAGGACGGCTCATAATAATGGCTAGAATGGAGTTTATGGCTGGAATGGAGTGAACGGCATGGTATTAAACACGTGTTTGATACCATTCCATTTACTCCATTCCAGCCATTATTATGAGCCGTCCTCCCCGCAGCATCCACTGTGTCATACTAAAATGCCAACTCAATGTCTTTGTGCACGGCCTGTGTTGTGTAGACGATTCGACCCGTGTGAAGCTGTCCTATGTGGATGATGATCCGTGCTCTGACTACATCAACGCCAGCTACATTCCTGTAAGTTATCCAAACACACCGACAAATCCGAACCAAATGCCACTCTGGTCAAATCCCCTCTGTTGCGTGGTGTCGGGGGTGGGGCGCTGGAGGTGGTGGGGGTCGGGGTGGAGCGCTGGAGGTGGTGTGGGTCGGAGGTGGAGCGCTGGAGGTGGTTGGGGTCGGGGGTGGAGCGCTGGAGGTGGTGGGGGTCGGGGTGGGGCGCTGGAGGTGGTGAGGGTCGGGGTGGAGCGCTGGAGGTGGTGTGGGTCGGGGTGGGGCGCCGGAGGTGGTGGGGGTCGGGGTGGAGCGCTGGAGGTGGTGGGGGTCGGGGGTGGGGCGCTGGAGGTGGTGGGGGTCGGGGTGGGGCGCTGGAGGTGGTGGGGGTCGGGGTGGAGCGCTGGAGGTGGTGGGGGTCGGGGTGGAGCGCTGGAGGTGGTGGGGGTCGGGGTGGAGCGCTGGAGGTGGTGGGGGTCGGGGTGGGGCGCTGGAGGTGGTGGGGGTCGGGGGTGGGGCGCTGGAGGTGGTGGGGGTCGGGGGTGGGGCGCTGGAGGTGGTGGGGGTCGGGGTGGGGCGCTGGAGGTGGTGGGGGTCGGGGGTGGGGCGCTGGAGGTGGTGGGGGTCGGGGTGGGGCGCTGGAGGTGGTGGGGTATAATGTGAACAAAGACAGTACTGCATGAACTCAGTTAGTCATGGCAGGATTGATTGATTAATTCTCAGCCTTATTCCTCAGTTAGTATACCTGGGATGAACTACTTACTTTGCTCCCTGTCGAGCATAAGGCTACAACAGGCCTACAGTCCTAAGCAGCTTTTTCATCTTCTCCCCAAATTTACCTAGTGTAATAAAGGTCAGATGAAAAACAAAATGTAAATTAAATCTCTTCTTCTTTCAGGGGAACAACTTCCGTAGGGAGTACATCGCCACTCAGGGCCCACTTCCTGGAACCAAAGATGACTTCTGGAAGATGGTGTGGGAGCAGAACGTCCATAACGTTGTCATGGTGACCCAGTGTGTGGAGAAAGGCAGGGTGTGTTGAAGGAGCAGCCATTTTGCTTCGTCCGGACCAGTGTTGTCCATTTGGGAGTAGCTGCTATCATGTTCTATTGAACAACGTGTTATTACAACATTGTTACTAGTGTAATTACAATGTTACTATCCATGTGTTTCCAGGTAAAATGTGATCACTACTGGCCCTTCGACCAGGACCCTCTGTATTACGGAGACCTCATAGTTCAGATGTTGTCTGAATCTGTGCTGCCAGAATGGACTATCCGGGAATTCAAGATCTGTAGCGTGAGTGTGGATGACACTCACTGATTTTAAAAATACGGTTTCAAAATAAGGTTGTTATCTAGAAAGTTATATATTGTGTGTTGGCCTTATATACAGTTTCATACATAGTAGTGATTGGATTTTAACATATTGAAATATGACCATAATTGTCTTAATGCTAATGCTAATGCTGTCTTGATATATCATATGTGACAGACTACAGTATAGTAAATCAAATCAAAAATCCAATCAAATTTTATTAGTCACATGTGCAGAATACAGGAAATGCTTACTTACGAGCCCCTAACCAACAGTGCAGTTTCAAAAAAAATACGGATAAGAATAAGAGATAAAATTAACAGGTAATTAAAGAGCAGCAGTAAAAAAATAACAATATATACAGGGGTGTGCCGGTACAGAGTCAATGTGCGGGGGCACCGGTTAGTTGAGGTAATTTGTTCATATAGGTAGAGTTATTAAAGTGACTATGCATAGATGACAACAGAGGGTGGCAGTGGTGTGGAGAGGGGAGAGGGGGCAATGCAAATAGTCTGGATAGCCATTTAACTAGATGTTCAGGAGTCTTATGGCTTGGGAGTAGAAGCTGTTTAAAAGCCTCTTGGACCTAGACTTGGCGCTCCGGTATCGCTTGCCGTGCGGTAGCAGAGAGAACAGTCTATGACTAGGGTGGCTGGAGTCTTTGACAATTTTTAGGGCCTTCCTCTGACACCGCCTGGTATAGAGGTCCTGGATGGCAGGAAGCTTGGCCCCAGTGATGTACTGGGCCGTTCGCACTACCCTCTGTAGTGCCTTGCGGTTGCCATACCAGGCAGTGATGCAACCAGTCAGGATGCTCTCGATGGTTCAGCTGCAGAACCTTTTGAGGATCTGAGGACCCATGCCAAATCTTTTCAGTCTCCTGAGGGGGAATAGGTTTTGTTGTGTCCGCTTCACGACTGTTTTGGTGTGCTTGGACCATGTTAGTTTGTTGGTGATGTGGACACAAATGAACTTGAAGCTCTCAACCTGCTCCACTGCAGCCCCGTCGATGAGAATGGGGGCGTGCTCGGTCCTCTTTTTCCTGTGGTCCACAATCATCTCCTTTGTCTTGATCATGTTGAGGGAGAGGTTGTTGTCCTGGCACCACACGGCCAGGTCTCTGACCTCCTCCCTATAGGCGGTCTCATTGTTGTCGGTGATCAGGCCAACCTCTGTTGTGTCATCGGCAAATTTAATGATGGTGTTGGCCGTGCAGTCATGAGTGAACAGGGAATACAGGAGGGGGCTGAGCACGCACCCCTGAGGGGCCCCTGTGTTGAGGATCAGCGTGGCGGATGTGTTGTTACCTACCCTTACCACCTGGGGGCGGCCCATCAGGAAGTCCAGGATCCCGTTGCAGAGGGAGGTGTTTAGTCCCAGGGTCCTTAGCTTATTGATGAGCTTTGAGGGCACTATGGTGTTGAATAAGTAGCTAGTTGTGTGTACACTCTTAGAAAAAAGGGTTCCAAAAGGGATCTTTGGCTATCCACATAGGAGAGCCCTTTTTGGTTCCAGGAAGAACACTATTTGGTTCCAGGTAGAACTCTTTTGGGTTCCATGTAGAACCCTCTGTGGAAATCAAAAGGGTTCTACCTGGAGCCAAAAATGGTTCTTCAAAGGGTTATCCTATGGGGACAGCGGAAGATCCCTTTTAGGTTTTTTTCTAAGAGTGTAGTCAGCCCCTAGTAAGTCTCTCTTTCCAGCTGTGTCCTGTCTCCCATGCAGGAGGACCAGTTGAACTACTCCAGGGTGGTGCGTCAGTTCCACTACACGGTGTGGCCTGACCACGGCGTCCCAGAGACCACCCAGTCACTCATCCAGTTTGTCAGGACTGTCAGGGACTACATCAACAGGACCTCCGGGTCTGGGGCTACCGTGGCTCACTGCAGGTGGGTCCCCAACTCCCTAGCTCCCCCATTCAACAAACAACACTCTAGGACACACTGAGATATAGTGTGTTGTCTTCCCTGAAAAAACAGTTATAGTTACAGCATGCAGTAATGACCAGGGTTGAGGTCAGTTCCCTTTCAGTTCAAAAGAAATTGACTGAAATTATGTAGTGAAATTATATTTACCCTCTCCGTTTGGGTAGTGTGACTAAATTTTATCTGGCCTCCGACCCTCTCTCTCACTCTCTTTCTTTCTCTCCCTCTCCCTCTCCTCCCTATGACAGTGCTGGCGTGGGCCGCACAGGCACCTTCATATCCCTGGACAGAGTGCTGCAGCAGCTGGACACCAAGGACACAGTGGACATCTACGGAGCTGTCTTCGACTTGCGCCTCCACCGCTCACACATGGTTCAGACTGAGGTGAGACTGTCTGTGGGGGTCCACTGGCTGTGTGTGTGTGTGTGTGTGTGTGTGTGTGTGTGTGTGTGTGTGTGTGTGTGTGTGTGTGTGTGTATGTGTGTGTGTGTGTGTGTGTGTGTGTGTGTGTGTGTGTGTGTGTGTGTGTGTGTGTGTGTGTGTGTGTGTGTGAACCCCAGAACCCATGTTATGTAATAACATATCCTGTAATAACAGTTATATTTCTGGATGTGTTAATTTTCTTTCCAGTGCCAGTATGCTTACCTGCACCAGTGTGTGAGGGACGTCCTCCGAGCCAGGAAGCTTCGCAGTGAGCAGGAGAACCCCCTCTACCCCATCTATGAGAATGTGAACCCTGACCCCCAACGAGGTAAGCCCTCACATTCCTTAGGACTCTCTGTATTGTAGTTCATCATTGGAAGACATCACAGATGATCTATTCTTTCAAATATTAGCTTGGTGCATGGTCTAGTCTGTTTGTGCTTAGCCAACTCCTGTCTGTGTTAGTAATATAATATACGCCATTTAGCAAATGCTTTAATCCAAAGCGACTTACAGTTATGCTTGAATACATTTTTTGTATGGGTGGTCCCAGGAATCAAACCCACTATCCTAGTGTAGCAAATGTGTATGACATGGCGATGATAGTAGAGATGGCTACAACACATACATAAGACCAGGTTACTTGAGCAACCCTTTCAAACACACAATGCAGCTACGGTAGCACATATCTAGGAGGTTTGGTAGTTGGATGTCATCACAAATTATATTTTTTGTTTGTTTTTTTGCCTACAGATATGGTATATGCCAGGCATTAAAGATTGTAAGGACTACTGAAGGAGAAAAAAGAAAACAGTTTGTACTTTCACAAGTATAGCACTGCAGGGATACGTGGCAATTTTATTTTTCTACTATTTTTGTTGATTGTTCTTTCCAGATATGATGAAATATAGTAAAATGTATAGCTATTTAATTATATCAGATAATATGAAGTTTAACTGAATTGTATATACATGTCTTATATCTGTGTGTTTGTGTATATGCTTTACATTTGCATTATTGGCATTTGTACACAGTTTTTTCTTATTTTTTGTTTAGCTATCATTTGCACATTATTATGTGGCACAGACCAAAAAACATTATACACCAAAAACTGTAAAAAATCTGATAATACATAAATCAAATTCCTATAACAGTATTCACATATTCAATAAGTGTATAGGCTACTGTAACTTTCACAAGTCACTTTTCTAAAATGTTAGACAAAAATGATTTCTGTTTGAAGTTACACTTATTTTCATAAGCACTGAGGACATACATAAATATATGATATATGTATGTAGATGAACACATTATACATGTATTTGTAGATATTGTATAAGTGTGATATATCGCTTGAATATAAAAAAGGATTATCATATGCGTTATGAAAGCACACCGTGTATGTTGTGTAATCCACATTTGTGTGTAGCCTATGTAAAATAAGAATGATGTATTTTATCATCATGTCATGGAACTACAAATCACACATCTGCAAATCCACAACCCTACATTGTCAACATGACTGTAATCATATGAGTGAGTGATTGGATTCTGTGAATCGTTACACAAATGATAGTAGTTACTGTATGTAGTTTTCCCATGTTGCAATCAATGTAGGCCTGTAATCATATCAAAATGAGGGAATTAATATATTCTTCAAGTGTTTCAATAAAATACTTACATAACTGAAAAAATATAATTGATATCATTTTTTATTCATATTATTCATTTATCTATGATTCATTGTCAATATTGATTTATGCTGGTCAGAGGCCACAAGAGTCACAAACCCCGCGCATGCGCAGTTCACCACATCGAAAATGATTGCCTCAAACTCTCGGAAGTTTAGCCAAGTTGCTGTGATGTAGCTGGCCAGCTAGCAGCTACATACATATCGTTAGCTAAAAGACGGTGCCACTAAGGTAAAATAGCTTATTTTATTGTTCCACTCTATATCGAGACATAAAGGATTTTACATGGAATTACATCACTTTGCGTTCGAAAACAAGAATGGTCGCCACCTTCGGAAGACGTTGTGATTGTTTTTTTGCGCTTTAGCAACCCAGAGGAAGGATGGTAGAGTTGAGCTAACACAACAGGCTAACGCTAGCTTAATATGCGATAGCAGAGCTAGCTAGCTTGGTTGCGATCGTTTGTGTCTGAAACGTTTGGAAGAACTACCCCATCCATTTGCCAGGGACTCGTAGGTATCCGTTAATGTATTAGCAAAGAGATGCATTTGATTTAGATTTGTTTTTGACCAATTACTAATTAGCTAGCTAACGTTAGTTATCTTGGCTAGTAAAGTTAGGACTTAACCACAGACTTCGAGTGCGGAGAGCTAGCTAACTAGCTAATTAGCCAGAAAGCTACACATGAAGGTGCTACGCTAGTTTGTCCACACCACGTCTAACCAATAGATGAAGATACTAACGCTAAATTAACTATTTTATTAGTCATACCGTTTCATATCAGTAAGGTAACTAAGTCAAAACATTGTAATCTGATCTCATTTAAAAAAAGCTTTGGCCCATGCTACTACAATGGAGTTAGCCACCGTAGCTAGCTAATTAGCTTTCCTAGCTAGCGAACGTTACATTTTTTTACTTGGAAGACACAAAGGCTAACTAGCTAGCTAACTCCAATTGTATCACAAACTAGCTTGCTAGATCATCAGATGTCAAATGTATTCGTCCAGCTAGCTACCTAACTTGGCTGACAGTAAACTAAATGTGTGCAGGGCAGGCCCACATTTTATGTTGGCATAGCAGATAAAGCATCATGACTGCTCCTCCTCAGCCTCGGAGGAAAGAACCAGGGATACTGGTGGCTGGATCTAGGTAAGAAATAAACCCTCAGTTAATAAATAGTTTGTAAAGGTCACTTTGTCTCTTTCACATCAATCAAATGTAGCTAACTACAACTCCATGATGTTCATTCACTCACTGACACTGTATTGGCTCTTATGGTTTCACATTCCTTATCCCCCAGACATCAGATGGTGCTCTGAAGAAGCCATGGGAAGCTGCTTGAGCTGTCCAGAGAAGGAGTCAATCCCAGATAATCATCAAACTAAATTTAAGGTTGGTCTCTTGATCTGTAACAACAATCCTACTTCAATGGTGGGCCATTGCCGAGCTGAGTCAACCCAAATTCTAGGTATGACAGATTTCGCAACATGTCGAAAACAATCTGTAGACTTTCCACCTGAATTATTGGGAAATATTGGTTTCGCAATGAATACCATCTTCAGTGCATTGCAGTGTAGACATGTTTGTGTTGACTGACACAGAGTGACTGTTGTCTAAAGTTATTGTTCTGTTGTCAGGTGATAAACGTGGATGACGATGGGAACGAGCTGGGCTCAGGCGTGATGGAGCTGACGGAGGCAGAGCTGGTCCTCCACACCCATCGCCGTGACGATGTTAGGTGGCCTTACATGTGCCTGCGTCGCTATGGCTACGACTCCAACCTCTTCTCCTTCGAGAGCGGCCACCGCTGCAAGACGGGACCAGGTCAACTAATAGAGATTTTCATTCCACACAATTATTGTTTTAGCTTATTTTATTAGTTGCTAAGCTAAGTTAACTAACGTATGTGGTGCCTCAGCTGCCTGGGCAGGAGTATACATACAACGGTGTAATAATGTTGAAAATGTTATACACAGTGTTGTGGATCTAACATGAACCATGGTAAACATCAGAATACATTGAATCACATCTGCAACTAAGTCAGTAGACCCCAACAACATCAGCTTTGTTATTGATATATTGACTTGGACCAGTCATTGATTATGCTGCAATGCCAGTGACAAAAATGTCTGTGTGGTTATTTTTGGACTCCATACATGCTTTCAAAAGGATGAGGTCTGGTGGCGAGAGAGAGGGAGAGATGGGGGTTGGGACAGGGGGGGGTGGTTACTATGGGTTCCGGTAAGTCAGGCTCGTTGTGTTCCCACCTCATGCTGTGATGATGAATGACATAATACTGTGATTACCAGAAATATTAGTCAGAAATAGAATCATTATGACATCATTGACTAAGTATGGATTGGATGTCCATTTTAGTGATTCTATTTCTGTGGTTACAGTATTGATGCCTGTGTCTGACTCTGTGTGGTGTTGTGCTGTGTTTGAGAGGGACTTTTTATTTTGTTTGTTGCACAAGTAGAGCATAGCTGTGTGTTCTGTGTTTTCTCTTTGTGCATTATGCAGTGTTAGTTTGTTTCTAATGTTATGCTGTACTTATGGTAGTGCCTAATGTGTTCCTTCTTGATATTTTGCTATCTTTTCTTTGTCCTTTATCTCTACCACTCTGTTGCCTTCCCCTACCCAGTCCAGTGATCACAAGGTATACAAAGGCATAGGTTCAAAGACCCGATAAATGTACAAACCTTTTGTAAACATGAAGGTCTAAGCAGTGTTGATAATGGTTGTGCGTCTCAATAGTCTGTATTGCGGTCGTGCGCCCATAAGTGATTCCTGAGTAGTTTTTTTTTACTTCAATTTGACTGCAGTTTGACTGTGTTTTATTTGTTTCTTGTCTTTGCGTTTGTTTGTGTGTCTTTAGGTATCTTTGCCTTCAAGTGTGCGCGGGCAGAGGAGATCTTCAATATGCTGCAGGAGGTAATGCACAGCCACAGCATCAGTGTGGTGGAGGAGGCCGTGCTGGAGGCCAACCACCAGACTGGTAAGACCTTATTCATCCTACAACTAGAACTTGCACTGGCCCAATTATGAATACTTCTTCCCATACTTGCAATGACATGAAATGCCCAATGCCATATATATACACACAACACGGAAATATATATGATTTCCGTGTTACTGGACCTGCATTGGGTGCGTAACCTGATTAGGGTATTCTGCCCCCCCCGGCAGTGCTCAGAATGACAGAAATCACATTTAGAATTTAGAATATGGTAATTCATATTATCAGAACATGCAAGTCGAGGATGCAACAATGTGCGGTCCTTCTTACCGAATTTTGATGTGCTCTTTGAACATGTTAGAATAACTGTCCACGTTTACTTTTCCTCAGCCAATCACTAGCATATGTCAATCTACTATAGTTGAAACGTTTAGGCTACCTATTCTATAGTTTAGCTTATCGAGAAAGAAATGGCCTATTCCAAATAGACTCTGGGACATTGTCCCCACTGACCCCACCCAGTTCTTCCCTTCTCTATGTCTATCTAGCTCTGGGCTACTCTGTCCCCACCGTGCCCAATGGTGTCACCCGGACCCCTTCGGTGGGCGACACCCCCTCGCACCCCTCCACACGCCACCCGTCTGTGGCCAGCACCCGCCTGCCCTCGGTGGGAGAGGAGTCCTCACACCCCCTGCTAGTGGCTGATGATGCGGTGAGAGAGCAACTCAACACCAAACTAGAGTTTTTTTTTTTTTCGGGATAAAAAGGGGCTTAGGTGGAGGTCGGGGGCTTGGCAGGTGCGGCTGAATTTTAAAGAACATTTTAGAGGCCCCCATCTTGGCGGTGTAGATACATTATTGCATTTGTAAGCTCATTTCCTGCAATTATATGCATTTTGTCATGGCTAATGCTGTGTTCTTTTGCTCAAACTTAACTAAATCTATACTGCTAAATTCATTGTTTTGGGAATTTTCAAATCTTAAAAAAAAAATGTTTTTATACCTTTTATTTAACTAGGCAAGTCAGTAAAGAAGAAATTCTTATTTACAATTCTACATTCCAAGATGGCGTAGCAGTCGGTCGTGTGTTATTGTCTTTGTCTTATCCCATGTCTTACCCCGTGTAAATAGCCTTTTTTTTTTTCTTCGTATACATTTTAATCTCACTTTATATCTATGAACAAAATATACTTTCCTGCAACCCAATGTGGTACAGATCTGCTATTTTTATTCCTTATAACTGAAACCTCCGTCAGCTAACTAGCTACTAGTCTTTGTTAGCCACGGCTAGCGGTCTTCACCTTTTAGCTCGGACACCACCAGCTTTAGCTCGGACAATACATGCCAGTCTGCACAGTGCGATATCAACCCAGAGCATATCGGACTGCTTCTCCCTACCACGTCACCGGATTCCTGCCGCTCAAGCACCAGTTAGCCTTGAGCTAGCCACGAGCTAGGCCCATATACCAGCTAATTCTAGGGCAGCAATCCATCTTTTGCCAATTGTCCTGGACCTTTGTTGTCGATGCGGAGCCCCGCCGATCCATCACGACTTGTCTGCTGACGTGGTCGCCCGATGTGGTCTCAACTGGCTTTTCCTTTGCGATGTCGCCAAAGACCCATCTTCATGGTACCCCATTTTGTTTATCTGTCGGCCCCACCCTCGAACTCAGGTCCTGTATGTACCTAACTGACCCGCTCTGCCCATTCATCGCCATTTACCCGTTGTTGTCTTAGTTCTCCTGATCAACACCTGTGACTGCTTTAAGCCTCTCTCTAATGTCAATATGCCTTGTCTACTGCTATCTCGGTAAGTCCTTATTGTTTTATTTCACTGTAGAGCCCTCAGTCCTGCTCAACATGCCTTAGATAGCTCTTTTGTCCCACCCCACACATGCGGAGACCTCACCAGGCTTAACTGGTCCCACCAGAGATGAAACCTCTCTCATCGTCACTCAACGCCTAGGTTTACCTACACTGTACTCACATCCTACCATACCCTTGTCTGTACATTATGCCCTGAATCTATTTTACCACGCCCAGAAATCTGCTCCTTTTATTCTCTGTCCCCAACGCACTAGACGACCAGTTCTTATAGCCTTTAGCCGTATACTTATCCTACTCCTCTGTTCCTCTGGTGATGTAGAGGTTAACCCAGGCCCTGTAGACCCCAGTACCACACCTATTCCCCAGGCGCTATCATTTGTTGACTTCTGCAACCATAAAAGCCTTGGTCTCATGCATGTTAACATCAGAAGCCTCCTCCCTAAGTTTGCTTTACTCACTGCTTTAGCACACTCCGCCAACCCTGATGTCCTAGCCGTGTCTGAATCCTTAGGAAGGCCACCAAATATCCTGAAATTTCCATCCCTAACTATAACATTTTCTGCCAAGATAGAACTGCCAAAGGGGGCGGGGTCGCAATCTACTGCAGAGATAACAGAACTCTGCAGGCTATGCTATCCAGGTCTGTGCCCAAACAGTTTGAGCTTCTACTTCTAAAAATCCACCTTTCCAGAAATAAGTCTCTCACCGTTGCCACTTGCTATAGACTCCCCTCAGCCCCCAGTTGTGCCCTGGACTCCATATGCGAATTGATTGCCCCCCATTTATCTTCAGAGTTTGTACTGTTAGGTGACCTAAACTGGGATATGCTTAACATCCCGGCCGTCCTACAATCTAAGGTAGATGCCCCCAATCTCACACAAATTATCAATGAACCTACCAGGTACAACCCCAAATCCGTAAACACAGGCACCCTCATAGATATCATACTGACCAACCTGCCCTCTAAATACACCTCTGCTGTCTTCAACCAGGATCTCAGCCTCATTGCCTGCGTCTGTAATGGGTCTGCGGTCAAACGACCACCCCTCATTACTGTCAAACGCTCCCTAAAACACTTCAGCGAGCAGGCCTTTCTAATCAACCTGGCCTGGGTATCCTGGAAGGATATTGACCTCATCCCGTCAGTAGAGGATGCCTGGTTATTATAAAAGTGCTTTCATCACCATCTTCAATAAGCATGCCCCGTTCAAAAAATGTAGAACTAAGAACAGATATAGCCCTTGGTTCACTCCAGACTGCCCTTGACCAGCACAAAAACATCCTGTGGTGGTCTGCATTAGCATCGAATAGCCCTCGTGATATGCAACTTTTCAGGGACATTAGGAACCAATATACACAGTCAGTTAGGAAAGCAAAGGCTAGCTTTTTCAAACAGAAATTTGCATCTTGTAGCACAAACTCCAAAAAGTTCTGGGACACTGTAAAGTCCATGGAGAATAAGAGCACCTCCTCCCAGCTGCCCACTGCACTGAGGCTAGGAAGCAATGTCACCACTGATAAATCCACGATAATCGAGAATTTCAATAAGCATTTTTGTAGGGCTGGCCATGCTTTCCACCTGGCTACCCCTACCCCGGCCAACAGCTCTGCACCCCCCGCAGCAACTTGCACAAGCCCCCACCCGCTTCTCCTTCACCCAAATCCAGATAGCTGATGTTCTGAAAGAGCTGCAAAATGTGGACCCCTACAAATCATCTGGGCTAGACAATCTGAACCCTCTCTTTCTAAAATTATCCGCCGCAATTGTTGCAGCCGCAATTACTAGCCTGTTCAACCTCACTTTCATATCGTCTGAGATCCCAAGAGATTGGAAAGCTGCCGCGGTCATCCCCCTCTTCAAAGGGGGAGACACTCTAGACCCAAACTGTTATAGACCTACAGTTGAAGTCGGAAGTTTACATACACTTAGGTTGGAGTCATTAAAACTTGTTTTTCAACCACTCCACAAATCTTTTGTTAACAAAATATAGTTTTGGCAAATCGGTTAGGACATCTACTTTGTGCATGACACAAGTCATTTTTCCAACAATTGTTTACAGAGAGATTATTTCGCTTATAATTCCAGTGGGTCAGAAGTTTACATCACTAAGTTGACTGTGCCTTTAAACAGCTTGGAAAATTACAGAAAATGATGTCATGGCTTTAGAAGCTTCTGATAGGCTAATTGACATCATTTAAGTCAATTGGAGGAGTACCTGTTGATGTATTTCAAGGCCTACCTTCAAACTCAGTGCCTCTTTGCTTGACATCATGGGAAAATCAAAATAAATCAGCCACGACCTCAGAAAAAGATTTGTAGACCTCCACAAATCTGGTTCATCCTTGAGAGCAATTTCCAAACGCCTGGAGGTACCACGTTCTTCTGTACAAACAATAGTACGCAAGCATAAACACCATGGGACCACGCAGCCGTCGTACCGCTCAGGAAGGAGACGCGTTATGTCTCCTAGAGACGAACATACTTTGGTGTGAAAAGTGCAAATCAATCCCAGAACAACAGCAAAGCCCTTGTGAAGATGCTGGAGGAAACAGGTACAAAAGTATCTATATCCACAGTATACAAGTCCTATATCGACATAATCTGAAAGGCCGCTCAGCAAGGAAGAAGCCACTGCTCCAAAACCGATATTAAAAAGCCAGATTACGGTTTGCAACTGCACATGGGGTCAAAGATCGTACTTTTTGGAGAAATGTCCTCTGGTCTGATGAAACAAAAATAGAATTGTTTGGCCATCGTTATGTTTGGAGGAAAAAGGGGGAGGCTTGCAAGCCGAAGAACACCATCCCAACCGTGAAACAGTGGCAGCGTCATGTTGTGAGGGTCTTTTGCTGATGGAGGGACTGGTGCACTTCACTAAATAGATGGCATCATGAGGGAGGAAAATTAGGCGGATATATTGAAGCAATATCTCAAGACATCAGTCAGGAAGTTAAAGCTTGGTCGCAAATGGATCTTCCAAATGGACAATGACCCCAATCATACTTCCAAAGTTGTCAAAATTGCTTAAGGACAACAAAGTCAAGGTATTGGAGTGGCCATCACAAAGCCCTTACTTCAATCCTATAGAAAATGTGTGGGCAGAACTGAAAAAGTGTGTGCGAGCAAGGAGGCCTACAAACCTGACTGTTACACCAGCTTTGTCAGGAAGAGTGGGCCAAAATTCACCCAAATTATAGTGGGAAGCTTGTGGAAGGTCCCAGAAACATTTGACCCAAGTTAAACACTTGTAAAGGCAATGCTACACTCAATTAGTTTTTGGTATGTAAACTTCTGACCCACTGGGAATGTGGTGAAAAAAATAAAAGCTGAAATAAATCATTCTCTGTACTATTATTCTTTTCACATTCTTAAAATAAGTGGTGATCCTAACTGACCTAAGACAGGGAATTTTTACTAGGATTAAATGTCAGGAATTGTGAAAATGAGTTTAAATGTATTTGGCTAAGGTGTATGTAAACTTCTGACTTAAACTGTATATTCATCCTGCCCTGCCTTTCTAAAGTATTCGAAAGCCAAGTTAACAAAACAGATCACCGACCATTTAGAATCCCACCATACCTTCTCCGCTATGCAATCTGGTTTCCGAGCTGGTCATGGGTGCACCTCAGCTACGCTCAAGGTCCTAAACGATATCATAACCGCCATCGATAAAAGACAATACTGTGTAGCTGTATTCATCGACCTGGCCAAGGCGTTCGACTCTGTCAATCACCGCATTCTTATTGGCAGACTCAACAACCTTGGTTTCTCAAATGACTGCCTCGCCTGGTTCACTAACTACTTCTCAGAGTTCAGTGTCAAATCGGAGGGCCTGTTGTCCGGACCTCTGTCAGTCTCTATGGGGTGCCGCAGGGTTAAATTCTCGGCCGACTCTTTTCTCTGTATATATCAATGATGTCGCTCTTGCTGCTGCTGCTACCCTCGTAAAAATCCTACCGATCCTTGACTTAGGCGATGTCATTTACAAAATAGCCTCCAACACTCTGCTCAGCGAATTGGATGTAGTTTATCACAGTGCCATCTGTTTTGTCACCAAAGCCCCATATACTACCCACCACTGCGACCTGTATGCTCTCGTTGGTTGGCCCTCGCTTCATATCCGTCGCCAAACCCACTGGCTCCAGGTCATCTATAAGTCTTTGCTAGGTAAAGCCCCGCCTTATCTCAGCTCACTGGTCACCCCCAACTCTTTCTTTGGCCGCCTTTCCTTCCAGTTCTCTGCTGCCAATGACTGGAACGAATTGCAAAAATCACTGAAGCTGGAGACATATCTCCCTCACTAACTTTAAGCATCAGCTGTCAGAGCAGGTTACCGATCACTGTACCTGTACACAGCCCATCTGTAAATAACCCACCCAACTACCTCATTTTGCACCCCAGTATCTCTACTTGCACACCTATCATTCCAGTGTTAATGCTAAATTGTAATTATTTCGCCACTATGGCCTATTTATTGCCTTATCTCCCTAATCTTACTACATTTGCTCACACTGTATATAGATTTTTCTAATTGTGTTATTGACTGTACGTCTGTTTATCCCATGTGTAACTCTGTTGTTTTTGTCGCACTGCTTTTCTTTATCTTGGCCAGGTTGCAATTGTAAATGAGGACTTGTTCTCAACTGGCCTACCCCGTTAAATAAAGGTCAAATAAAAAAAATGAACCCTAACGACGTTGGGCCAATCTCAGCCGGGTGTGATACAGTCTGGAATCGATCCAGGGTCTGTAGTGATGCCTCTAGCACTGAGATTCAGTGCCTTGCACCACTCTGGAGCCCCTTTTTATTCTCAAAGATATTATAAAAAATATATAGGTTAATTATCTCTCTGCATACTTTATAACTGGGTTTAGTCATTGATTTATTATTTTTGTTACACCGTTTGGACTTAAGTGACCTGAAATAACGCTTAGGCAACCCGCACAAAAAATGTAATGGTAGAAAACTCCCTTCAAACACATTAAGATCTGAGGAAATAGAATAAGGCCAGCACACTGAAATACTCCAGCCCCTATAGCTTTATATACTGAGTGTACAAAACATTAGGAACATCTTCCTAATACTGAGTCGCATCCCTTTTTGCCCTCACAACAGTCTCACTTCGTCGGGGCATAGACTCTACATGGTGTCAAGTGTTCCACAGGGATGCTGGCCCATGTTGACGCCAATGCTTCCTACAGTTGTGTCAAGTTGGTTGGATGTCCTTTGGGTGGTGGACCATTCTTGATACACATGGGAAACTGTTGAGCGTGAAAAACCCAGCTGTGTTGAAGTTCTTGATACACTCAAACCGGTGCGCTTGGCACCTACTACCATACCCCGTTCAAAGGCACTTAAAACTTTTGTCTTGCCCATTCACCCTCTGAATGGCACACATACAATCCATGTCTCAATTGTCTCAAGTCTTACAAATCCTTCTTTAACCTGTCTCCTCCCCTTCGTCTACACTGATTGAAGTGGATTTAACAAGTGACATCAATAAGGGATCATAGTTTTCACCTGGATTCCCCTGGTCAGTCTGTCATGGAAAGAACGGATGTTCCTCATGTTTTCCACACAGTGTAGATGAAACAAGACCTCTCAATAGAAATGTTGGAGTTGTTTGGCAGAGCACATTTTGAGGTATCCTAGACCAGGGGTTCTCAAACCTTTTGTGTCTGGGGGCACCTTTTTGTGAAAGAAAATTGAACAGGGACTCCCTCAAAATCAGAACACAACTTGTGTTAGATAAAAATGGCATATAAGGAGTTTTACTATTACTCCGGCAGTGCATGGCTGGACGAACCAAGGCTCAGGCCATGGTAAGGAACATTTTACTGCCGGAGACTGACCAGGGGAATCCAGGTGAAAACTATGATCCTTTATTGAGGTCACTTGTTAAATCCACTTCAATCAGTGTAGACGAAGGGGAGGAGACAGGTTAAAGAAGGATTTGTAAGGCTTGAGACAATTGAGACATGGATTGTGTGTATGCCTCTAAACTTATTCCATGGATCCCTTGGCCAAAATAATATTCATTTAAATTGAGAACCCTGTCCTAGACTAAAGAGAACATCCACTGTGCCACTTGTGACATTGATGGGTAATAATGAGTTTATGTAAAAGCTGCCGAGTTGGTGTGATGACGATGTTATATTAACCTCGTCTCCTGATCCGTCTACAGATCCACACCTATGTGAACACCACAGGTCTGCTGGATGACCAGCCTAGCCCTCTGACTGTTCCAGCCCCTCTGGACAGCCCCGACTCAGGCCAGTCCCAGTGTCCCCCTACACCCCCCCCTCCACGGGTAGCCAGACCAGAGCCTCTGCCCCCCATGCCCCAGCTCCAGGAAGAGCCCCAGGTACTACTGGAGCCCCTGGGGGTGCGCTTCGTGCTGGGACCCACCCCTGTGCAGAAGAAGATGACCAAGGGGAAGCAGTCTACTGGGGGTGGAGATGGAGAGGAGGCAGGGGAGGACCCAGAGTCCCCGGATCTTGGAAAGGGGGAGACTAACAGCCACACGGACACACACTGTGCCACAGAGGCCCCAGCCCTACTGGAGGGCCAGCCTCAGCTGCCCCACACACACTCCAACGGCACCTCTGTCGGGGTTACTGCCCCAATAACAGCCCCCCGCCTCCACCGCACGCCCCCCGACACCCTGCAGAATGTTAACAACTCAGCCCAGCGACGCACGGCCCTCTTGGACTATGAGAACCTCCCGGCCCTGCCGCCCGTCTGGGAGACCCGCAAGCCCAGCAACGAGGAGGTGGAGAACAATGGAGGCGGCCAGGGGGGGCTGAAGACGCCATCCCTCAACGGCTACAACCACCACCACCACAGCCTCCTCCACCACTCCTACTCCCACCCCCTGTCAGCCTACCCCCCTCTTTCGCCCATGGAACCCTCCCACAACTACGTCAACACAGAGAATGTGACGGCTCCTCTCAGCGCCCGCTGTGCCCCCGACATGGTACGCCGCCGCACCGATGGACCCACCATCTTCAACTTTGACTTCCGGCGGCCGTTGGGGCTGCTGTGTCAGGAGCCTCCCAAGACGCTCAACTACATCGAGGTGGAGATGGAATCTACCACCACCTCTTCATCCGCAGCTGCCAAGGGTGCCTCCTCGGACACCAGCAACCCCCACACGCCCCGCACCCCCACCTCGCCACTACCGCCTACCACCCCCACGCGCCGCACCGAGCTCTATGCCTTCATTGACATCGAGCGCACCGCCGCCATGTCAAGCCTGCAGAAGGCTCGGCCGCGCGACGACGGAACGTCGAGGAAAACGCGGCACAATAGCACGGAGCTGCCCACCAAAAGCACTGTCTGACTGAACGGATCCTTCTGGCACCTGTTTCTACTATGAACCCCTTTCAAAAGAAATATGAAAAAATGTGAAGGCAGTCTACACAGGGGACTTTCTTAATAAACAAAGACAGAGAAACACAGGCCATGGAGACATTGGAAATGTATTCAAAGAGACTCCAGAAATCGGTCTTAAATTAGATTGAAACAGACTTTCTGTTGTGCGTGTGTGTGTGTGTGTGTGTGTGTGTGTGTGTGTGTGTGTGTGTGTGTGTGTGTGGTTGGTTACCAAAGTAGGTACTTACTTGCGATATACCAATTTATTCCTATGGTAATATAATACCTCTTCTCCTTCACTCATTCTACAGTGCATTTGGGTTGTTTATTATGTTAATAAGACTGGACTGCATTCCTCCTCACCCAACCCCTGGTACAAATCAGTATTACTGAACAAAGCATTCCATTTAGCCTTTTTGAATGATATGATTCACTACATGCATTGCTGCTGTAATTTCAGTATCTGAGGATTACATGGTACACTACATGTTTCTGACAATGTACACTAGATTCTGGCACAATAAATGTCTGTTCTGTTTTTATGTATTCAACCAATCAATACCCCCCCCCCCCCCCCCCCCTCAACTCTAGTCCTAGATGACCTAGCACTGAATCTAGTACTAAACTAGATATGGCATGTCCCTCTGTCTAGGCATTGCTGACACATGCCAGATCTTATATCGCCTGGATAGGTATTTTACATATTGGCAAACCACATATGTTCTAACAATCTGGTGCACGACGGCACGATAGATGACGTGGCACGCCATCATTGGTTGATGCATGCAGCGTCTGAGCGGGGAACGCAACCAAAGTTTTGATGCAGTGTTGAGACTTGGTATTGGGTACGACTCGATGTGTAAATGACTGGATGTGGTTCGATATCCCTCTTGTTAATTCTATTTGAACAAATCAGATTATTCCGTCTGATATCCGTGCAGTTCTAATTTGGCTGTCAGCCCTTCAATGTATGATGTTCTTCTAGCGACAAGGTTCTTGTGGGTATTCATAGTGGAGCTGTCCCATCACAAAAGAAATGATGAGCCAGTCAACTCACTAGCCAACTGATTGTTCAAGATGTAACCAATAGTGAAGGAGCTAGGCACAACAGGGTGCCTTTTTAAAAATGTTTTTGACAAAAGGTAGACTCAGCAATATAACGTTGTTTAGGGCTCTATTCGATCTGTATCGCGGAAGTTCGAAGTTAGTGTGATTGAAACTTCAAAGCAATGTTTCTGCATTTAAGGCTAACGCAGCATATGTCAGCTCAATCGGAAATTACCTTTACATACATCTGTAACACTTCAGCAAGCAGAGGCACTGCCCCTCAAAACCAAGTCATCCATTTGAAAACGACCTACGTGGCATCTAAACGAGTCAGAAACATGTATTATAGTGTCCAAATTGTAACTGGGATCATTTTTGACAGTCAGTCTCCTCTAAAACGTTGTTTGTGACACCGCCGGACCGCTCAGCGCCCGGGTGTCGGTGAACAAACCGCTGCCCAGCGAAGGAAGCTATCATGCGGAATATGTGGTTGTAGTTCGCTGGTCCCCAGTGGTGGTGAGTACTGTATACATGTAGCTAGACCATAGACTATGGTTATGTATATGGTCATTATCGCTAGCTAGCTGTCTAACGTTATTCTGCCTCAATGCCACTCCGATTTGGCTTGGAAACACTGACGTTTCAAAAGAAGGCAAATCATTAGTAGGACACCCTTTTGTCGTGATTGTGATGTTGCCAGATTGACTTTAGATGCATTATAACTTTACCCAGTTTACTAAAATTCAGGGGACCACCATATTTTAGCTAGTTAACATTAGCATTGCTAGCAACAGTAACTCGACAGTAAATTTGACATAATATTGCAAAGTTGTTTGATACTAATTATTTAGCAGTGTCATCGTATTTCCATGCCACTATTACATTATCCTCCGAGGTGCAATCCATGTCTAGGGCACAAATAAATATTGTCTGCAGCTGGTGGTACTAGCTAACTCATGTATGACTACAACAGTGTAACGTTACTAACTAGCAGCAGAAACTCAAACATGTCACAGTTGGTTGCGTAGTGTAACGGCGTCACCGGCCTGGAGCCTATCAGTCTAGCTTCCAAATGAGATTCCGTTATTTCTCGAGCTATGTTTATAATTGAGGGTTGGTGGATTACATTAAGGGACATTTCCATTCCCTATATAACACAAGACACTGCGATAACATTCACCCTCCCCACTGCCGCACCATACTCTGGAATTCTTATCTTCACATTGCCAAAACCTCATCATCCCTCAATAACTTCAAGCGAAGACTGGGTCAGCCTGATGAGCCAAACTACTCAGTAATCTCCATATAGCCCAACTCACACACGCATTTAAACAAAACATATATTTGTTACATTTTGTGATTGTTTATCAGGTCATTTGTACATTTGATTAGTGTGTTTTAACTAACCTTTTATTTTTATATTTTTGTGGTGAGGTTTTTATATCAGCTCTTGGACTAACACCTGCACATGGTTTATTTTTTAATATCGTTTGTGTTTTCTTTGATGCAAATCAATTCAACCTTGAACCTAAATGACAAATTGTTGACCCAGTTTTTATTTAAGACAAAGTGCACAGTTGAGTGCCAGACTGATCCCCTGGTTATGAACAGAGGCCGGGACCTACCAGAAGGAGAAAAGATGGATATCATAAAATGTCCAGCAATGGTTTAGTGACCGCCAAAAACAATTTCCTTCACTGTTCACTTGCTATTTTCAAAAGGTTGTCAGTTACGACCTCAGAAGTACCCTTGTGACACCTCCTTTGTATCCCGACTCCAATGAAAAGGACACACCATCATAAGGCCTCTGACAGACGGCTTCGTCAACAGGTAAATGTGTTATGTGAAAAGTTGCATTAAAAAAATACCCGACTTGATAAGAGTAGGTTAATTACCCAGCCAAGCAGATACTAGTAGTAATTGTGAAGTGCAGTCTTGACTTGTTCAAACCTCAATTTTTTTTATTCATTTAACCTTAACTAGGCAAGTCAGTTGAGAACAAACTCTTATTTACAATGATGGCCTACCCCGGCCAAACACTAACGACGCTGGGCCAATTGTGCATGGCCCTATGGGACTTCCAATCATGGCTGGTTATGATACAGCCTGGAATCGAACCAGGGTCTGTAGTGACGCCTCTAGCACTGAGGTGCAGTGCCTTAGATTGCTGCGCCACTCGGGAGCCCATAGTACCGGTTTGTGTCATTAGCTATCCAACCTGCCATTGGGAATTGAATAGTGACTGTGTGTGTTCACAGAAACATGTATGGCGCCAGTACATGGAGACTTGCAAGATGAAGTCCAGTCTGGATACTGATTTCTCTGAATGGAAAGAGACCTGGCACTCTGCATTACCATTTTACTAGACAACTTTTACTGACTTTGAAAAAATATTGAATTGAATGGTATCAGTCAATATGGGGAGGTAGAAACCCTGTGTATTCTGTAACCGGATCAGGACACCACACAGACGTTGGTCAAGGTAGCCCCATTACCACCAGACAAAATGCCGATAGTCACAGTATCTGTATCGGCTGGGAATGACGATGAAAGATGCACATTGGTATATTAGCAGAATACTGCTTCTATGGTATTACCACCACTGGCCTGCTGGCCCCCCTACCTCTGAGGAAGCACAGTTCCCGCTCAGCCCAGTCAAAACTGTTCGCTGCTCTGGCACCCCAATGGTGGAACAAGCTCCCTCACGACGCCAGGACAGCGGAGTCAATCACCACCTTCCGGAGACACCTGAAACCCCACCTCTTTAAGGAATACCTAGGATAGGATAAAGTAATCCTTCTAACCCCCCCCCCTTAAAAGATTTAGATGCACTATTGTAAAGTGGTTGTTCCACTGGATATCATAAGGTGAATGCACCATTTTGTAAGTCGCTCTGGATAAGAGCGTCTGCTAAATGACTTAAATGTAATGTAATGTATTATGTAAAGGGTTGGTTATTCTACATTTGAAAGTTATCAAAACGCTTAGTATAGATTATCTACATAAATTCAGCAATTGCGTTCTGATATTACTCTGTAGGCTACGGACCTATTCAAAGCTTCCTCCGGCATCTCACCATACATCTGCCTGTAGTTATTGAGGTTGGTTTGTTGTGATTGAGAGGGGAGAAACCACTTTGGGAAAGGTTCTGACAGATGGGTGTGTCTTGGTGGTGGCAAAGACACACCCCACACCAACTCATGTTTGGCTTCTATCTTGGTGCTGGAATGTATAGTCCTGTGTGACTCAGATGGTAGAGCATGGTGCTTGCAACGTCAGAGTTGTGGGTTTGATCCCCACAGGGGACCAGTATGAAAAAGTAGGCACTCACTTCTGTAAATCGTTCTGGATTAGAGCGTCTGCTAAATGACTCAAATCTTCAGCGGGCGTTTTACGGGCTCCTGACCAATTCTGCTATTTTGTCTTCAACTTTTCTTGTACATAATGTTTCTGCCATCGTTTCCTATGACCAAAAAGAGCTTATGGATATCAGAACAGTGATCACTAACCTAGATTTGGATGAAGATTTCTACATCAATGAGTCTGTAGGACATACTGCTCACCCCGGACCAGGCCCTCATCCCCGACACAAGTAAGAGATGGTGATATAGGGGCAACCTAATGAAAATACAGTGGCGAGTAAATAAACCGCCTGTTCTATTGGAGATGAAACTGTACGAGCTCTGTTCCAGACTCATAGCAACGGGACCTGAAGAACTAATATCCTATATTTCTCGGAAAATTGATTGAACAAGGACATGGATAATATTCTAGCTGCTTTTTCTATACATTGGCAGAACAACAGCAGCGTGTGGTAAGCTCAAGGAGGGTGGTGTCTTAACAGCTGGTGCGCACTATTGAAAATGTGTGCTTCCATTAAGGAAGTCTAGGTGTTGCTTGCCTGAGCTGGAATACCTCATAAGCTATGACCATACTATTTACCAACAGTTTATCTGTATTTTTCGTAACTGTCTATTTACCACCACAAACCGATGCTGGCACTAAGACCACACTCAATGAGCTGTATAGGGCCATAAGCAAACAAGAAAATGCTCATCCAGAGGCGGCACTACTAGTGGCCGGTGATTTTAATGCAGATATACTGAAATCAGTCACACCTCATTTCTACCAGCATGTCACCTGTGCAACTACAGGTGGGAAAAAAAACAACCTCTTCATCACCTTTACCCCACACACACACACGCATACAAAGCTCTTCTTCGCCCTCCATTTGGCAAATCTGACCATAATTCCATCCTTCTAATTCCTGTTTACAAGCAAAAACTCAAGAAGTACCAGTGAGGCACTCAATGAGCTGCCCAGCAACACGAGCCTACCAGACGAGCTAAATGCCTTCCATGCTCACTTCTAAGCAAGCAACAGTGAACGATAAACACCATCATCCCAGACACACTGGACCTGGGTGTGCCAACCTGGCCATACTCGTGATGTTATCCGACAGTTGATAGTCGGATTGGATGATACTAAATGTTTATGCCTAAGTCGAGGTCAAAACGCCTCCCTGCACATTTATAGACCAAAAAAGATGCAGATTAGGAGCAGTGTGCAAAGGGGTGTGTGTCCTTAACTTTCAGCTGTCAGACAACTTTGCTGTCACTGTCATAATGCACATCGGTAGTTAATATTTTTTCCAACCCTCACCCAACTTGTTAGATAGTATGCACATTGATAGCTTGCTAGGCTAACAGGAGGTAGCAGCAATCTAAAGGATCAGACAGAAATATGCGAGAAGTGATGGGGTGAAATTATGAAGCGACTAGACCGAGAAATACGCCTTTGCACTATCCAATCAGAGCAGCAAGATCAACTTACAGCCCACCCTTCTCTTTACAGACAAGCAAACTACCCAGTTGAGTTAGTTAGACCACGTAGCACCTCACACTTTATTGAAAGAGGTGAGCTGGCACACAAAAATATTTTCCACCCCAACGGGGGTGCAACTCCCAACGGGCAAAGGAGAGGTGAAGGTGGAGTCATGCGTCCTCCGAAACAGGACCCGCCTAACCGCGCTCCTTAACACCCGCCAGCTTAACCCGGAAGCCAGCTGCAACAATGTGTCGGAGGAAACACCATTCAACAGACAACCGGGGTCAGCCTGGGAGGCACCCGGCCCGCCACAAGGAGTCGCTAGGGCGAGGCCAAGTAAAGCCCCCCCTGGTCAAGCCCACCCCTAACCCAGACGCTGGGCAAATTGTGCGCCGTCCTATGGGACTCCTGGCCACGGCCAATTGTGGCACAGCCCGGGAATGAACCCGGGTCTGTAGCAGACCGCTATGCCACTCGGGAGGCCCCCCGAAAATATCTTTACGATAGCGGATAATTACTAACAATACTCTGACAACCATATCAGGAAAATTTCCTATATCAGTTACGATACTCATTTTGTCCAACTACTCATCACTCGCATACCGACCCAACAGATTGCAATCTCTATTGCACTCCACACTGCCCTTTGCCACTTGGACAAAAGGAACACCTGTGAGAATGCTGTTCATTGACTGCAGCTCAGCATTCAACACTATAGTGCCCTCCAAGCTCATCACTACGCTAAGGACCCCGGGACTGAACACCCTCTGCAACTGGATCCTTGACAGGACACCCACAGATGGTGAGGCAACAACACATCTGCCACGCTGACCCTCAACACGGGGGCCCCTCAGGGGTGCATGCTTAGTCTCCTCCTGTACTCCCTGTTCACCCACAACTGCGTGGCCACACACGACTCCAAAAACAAGTTGGCCGACGACACGACACTGGTAGGTCTGATCACCGACGACGAGACCGCCTATAGGGAGGTCAGAGAGCTGGCAGTGTGGTGCCAGGACAACAACCTCTCCCTCAACATCAGCAAGACAAAGGAGCTGATCATGGACTACAGGAAACGGAGGGCTGAGCATGACCCCATTCACATCGACGGGGCTGTAGTGGAGCGGGTCGAGAGCTTCAAGTTCCTCTGTATCCACATCACTGAGGATCTATCATGGTCCAAATACACCAACACAGTCATAAAGAGGGCACAACGCCTCTTCCCCATCAGGAGACTGAAAAGATTTGGCATGGGCTCTCAGATCCTTAAGTTCTACAGCTGCACCACAGAGCATCTTGACTGTCTGCATCACCTCTTGGTATGGCAACTGCTTGGCATCTGAACGCAAGGCACTACAAAGGGTAGTGCGTACGGCCCAGTACATCACTGGGGCCTAACTCTGCCATCCAGGACCTCTATACCAGGCGGTGTCAGAGGAAGGCTCATACACTCAGTACTGTTACCATTTGCTATATACAAAGTTATCATTACTCATTATCTATTACCTTGCTTTAGTTCTTTATTTTTTGCTCTGCATTGTTAGGAAGGGTCCGCAAGTAAGCATTTCACTTGTCGTTTACGAAGCATGGCGAATAAATTTGGTGGCCACCCGCATTTCTTGAGCAAGCCAAAAAACGAGGCCAAATGCACGGGTGCAGTTCCCCTTTAACTCTGCCAAAAAAAGCTGACACTATTGGCTCGTCTTCCCAATTTTTCCCTTTCCTTGAGAGTTGCTTACATTTGGTGAAAGCCAAGTGTCAGTCTTGAATATACTTCCCTGTGTATTTGAGTGCAGGGTTCTTGTTGATTTTAAGCAGGAAGTTGCCTCGTTGTGTATGATGTAATTTTGCCAAGTCTACCTTTTTAGTTTGTTCAAGTACTAATAAAATTGCCTTCAGGACAACTTCTTAATACTAAGGAAAACTTTACTTGCATTGTAAAAGTTCACAGGCAGTAAAGTACAAAACAACATGTTTCAATAATTATCACAATGTACCTCCATAAAAAAATACACATTAAAATTGTTAGTTGGAACTCACAATCTACACTCAACGGCCAGTTCATTAGGTACACCACCCGTTCACAAAAATTGATGGCTCCTAAAGCCAGTCACGTGGCTTGCTATATTAAGCAGGCACAGAGGCATCAACGCATTCAGTTACTGTTCGATTTAACGTTAGAATGGGCAAAACAAGTGACCTAAGTGACTTTTAGCGTAGTATGACCATTGGTGCCGGATCCGGTATCTGCCAACCTCCTGGGCTTTTCACGCACGACAGGGTCTAGGGTTTACCGAGAATGGTGCAACAAACAAAACATCCAGTCAGCAGCAGTCCTGCCTGTGGATGAAAAACAGGTTGTTGATGAGACATGTTAAAAGAGAAGGGCAAGAATCGTGCAAGCTAACAGGAGGGCCACAAACAGACATAACGTCGCATCTCGGAACGCACAACTCGTCGATCCTAGTCACGGATGGGCTATTGCAGCAGACGCCCACTCCTATCAACTGGGCACTAAAAAAAATCCTGGTTCCCGTTGCATCATGCTGACGGCAGTCAAGATTTGGCGTAAACAGTATTAATCCATCCTGCTGGCAGTGGTGTACTAGTGTGGGGAATGTTTTCCTGGCACATGTTAGGTCCCTTGACCAACTGAGCAACAAACATTTGAAACCTTGTAGAATCCATGCCCAAAGAATTCAGGCTGTTCTGGAGGCAAAGAGTGGTCTGACCCAGTACTAGATGGGTTTACCTAGTAAACTGGCCAGTGAGTGTATACAGTAGATGTAAATGCAACAAGCAGGTAAGACGGACACTTTTTCCCCATTCCTCTTTTCCATATTCTTGAGCCCTCACTCTCAACGTTTGCCAGAAATTAGACAACACAAAATGTCTGCCACAAAACAATCTGGCAAAGTGCATACGAATAAGTCAGTTTAATTTACCCTTAGTACAAAAATACATGCATTTCCCTTCTTCCATTGAGTCTGTTTTGTGTTCCAGAGAGTCATGGACATTGTGAGTCAGCACCTGGAGGGGCAGTGGGGCCAGGCTCTACCCGATGCTGTACCCGATTCTTCACCCACCTCCTAAAGTGTGCACCTCCATCTTCCCCGTCATGGAATTAGCAATGGCGGAAACATCCCCCAGCCAATTCTTACACCAATCCAATGCTTTGAAATCCATGACTGAGTGTGTAAGTGCACACTTTGGTAGCAGAGTAGAATCTGGATGCAAGCAGTGCTGTGTTTTGACTGACAGACGGTGCTTCTACTGGGCCTGGAGCCTTCTCCTCGTCGTCTGGTCCACCAGTTTGTGGTAGTCATTCAGCTTGTCCTGCAGTTTCTTGTACATCTGAGATGGAGAGGACAAGTAATGAGGAGCGTGGTGGTGCATGTTAACTTTTAAACTGAGGACAGTCATGTCAGGTTTGATGTCAGCACAGGTTGTCAAACCGATTTCAAAAATAGTATTTCGAATCAACTTACTCTGGCGTTGGTCTGGGTCTCGTTGAGCGACTGGAGGAGCTGGTCGATGGATGTGTATGGGAGCCACACCAACGGCGCTGTGGCTGAGAGGGGCCTCTGTACAACACACCATTACCAGAGAGAAACAATTTAAAAAAGGACAAACATTTGACTTTTCAATCCATTATATTGACATTTTAGACCCTTCTCTAGAGATAAGAATCAAGTGTGTTCAACTAAGATGGGTAAAACAACCATGCATCAAACATGGGAAGTGACGTACACCGAGTGTACAAAACATTCGGAACACCTTCCTAATATTGAGTCGCATCCCCTTTTGCCCTCACAACAGCCTCAATTCGTTGGGGCATGCACTTTATAAGGTGTTGAAAGCGTTCCACAGGGATGTTGGCCGATGTTGACTCCAATGCTTCCCACAGTTGTGTCAAGTTGGCTGGATGTCATTTGGGTGGTGGACCATTACTGATACACAGGAAACTGTTGAGTGTTAAAAACCCAGCAGCGTTTTAGTTATTGACACAAACAGGTGCACCTGACACCTACCATACCGTTCTTTTGTCCTGCCCAGTCACCCGCTAAATGGGACACAAATATTCCATGTCTCAAGGCTTAACAATCCTTCTTTAACCTGTTTCCTCCCCTTCATCTACACTGATTGAAGTGGATTTAACAAGTGACATCAATAAGGGATCATAGCTTTCACCTGGTCAGTCTGTCATGTAAAGAGCAGGTGTTCCTAATATTTTGTACACTCAGTGTATAGTGTACCTCGATGCCAAAGTACTGGTGTCCCTTCCCCAGGAGGGCATCTACATACTCCAACACCAGCCCAGCTGCTGCCTCCAGCAGGTCGTAGTTCAGGTAGAGCCGTAACAACGCTGCAGCATCTACCCCCTAAAAACAAAACAAGCTTGTTTTATTATACATGGGGAGAAAATACAACTACAGAAAGGTACATTTATGGACTCGTCCATTTAATTCATATCTAGGGGTCCTTCTCAGAAAATATGCCTTGCATTTAGCGCAATATAAATACATGCACAAATACTGCACTCTCTCACCTTGTAGGCGTTGACCAGCCAGTCGGGCAGTGGTACACTGTGTGACAGCAGCTTGTTGATGACACAGCGATGGTGCTGAGCATTCTGAGTAGGATGCTTCTCCAGGTAAGAGGCCAGAAGGCGCCACGCCTCATCTGTCGCACTGGCGGAAAGTCATATTTTACATGATTTCACTTCTATTTTTATTGTTCAAGTTGACCTTTTTAATATTCCCAACTGCACCACAAGGTGGACAATGTGGTATTCACTAGCCAATTTGTACCATGAAGAGTTCATACATTTAACCAACCTTGACTCTTTGGTTGTGATGGTACACAGCTGATTGGCAGCCAGCCAGTTCCAGGCTTCATTCTGATCCTCCTCTCCACCGTACTGTAACTTTATACACCTGGAAATACAAACGGCAAGCATCACCACACCACTATCAACCCACAGGAAGGAAACCCCTGTATCTACATGTTAGTTCAGACAAGGCAAGACTGATTACTTTGGTGTGATCACTACAGGCTGAATACTAACTGCATGCATAACTAGGAAATTCACGTAAATCATGCATTGTCAACGAGAGATATGCGTAGAAATTCAAGTCACTCTATGCAGTTGACTCTGTCCTAACTGAGCCTGTTACTTACTTGAAGGCAAGTCCCTCGAAGACTGAAGTGAGGGAGAGTTTGAAGGTCTGGCAGAGAGAGAGGGCACAGTCGAACAGTCCTGATTGGACCAGTAGGGACACCATCTCCACTGCAGAGGCGCTGCCTGCAACACCACACACAGAACTGTGTTACATTTCTGGTGTTCGATTAGGGGTTTCCTTACAGGAATAATGTTCCCCCCTCTAAATGATCACATTAAGAGGTATCAAGGCAAAACATCATTGGTGACGGCTTACTGACAAGTTACTTTCCATTCACTTTTGAGAATATGTTATCAGTGTTGTTTGTACCTGCAATGGCAGCAGAGGGTGGATGATGCTGAGCCAGGGTGAGGCGGCTACGAGCCAGGGCGTACTCCTTCTGAAGGTCCTTCAGCTCCAGGATGTCTATCTGACCACTCACTGCAGGGACACGGATGTTAACTCCAAATGACACAACGACAAGGTTCCAGTTTAACAACGTTTACGCAACCATATTAGCACAATACACGGTTGCCATTGCACTCAGGCCAGGATCATCAACTACGAAACACCGGCACACTAATAACAGAGTAATAGCCCCGTAATAACAGGAATATAGGGATACTTAAAACATGAACTTAACGGACAAACAATTACAATACTGTAGAATTTAAAGAGCATGTCATCATACACATTTCCCACCATGTCCCAAACATAGTGGTGTAAAGATGGTAATGACCAAAAAGGAACATTTATAGCGGTAATTATAATAATCACAAATCGTTACCTATGCCTATAGTATCTCACCTGGACCAGTAGTAAACTCTCCATCGTAGTTCCTCTTTGGTGATGCAGCGGGCCTCACATACACCGCTCCAGAGGTGGGTTGGACAATCCAGGCGTAGTCAGATCTGATGAGCCGTAGACAGTTGAGGGAGGCCAGGCAACAGTTGACCTGTTTCTGTAGACCCAGCTGTGTCCTCACCTCCCGGCCCAGACGCATGCCGTACTCAAACATCACCGTACCCGCTGGAGGACACAGATAGGGCCAAACACATCAAAATAAAAACACACAAAATGGAGAGTAAAAAGAAATACCGCCAGCCACATTTCTAAACAAAGTGCTAATATGTGACAGAGTCCCAGGCTCCTCTCACCTTTCCTGTAGTTGTGTCTGTTGATGTGGAAGGCGTAGAGCAGCTCGTAGTAGTTGTGGGACATCAGGTCCACTGCTCTGGCTCTGGACTCTATGATGCTAACCACCTGCAGCCAGAAAAGAAACAAGGTCAAACACTTGATCTGATACAATTATATAGTCCATAATGCGCTCTAACCAAATGTAAAGAGAATGTACAGTCGTGGCCAAAAGTTTTGAGAATGGAAATTAATATTTGTGTCACAAAGTTTGCTGCTTCAGTGTCTTTAGATATTTTTGTCAGATGTTACTATGGAAAACTGAAGTATAATTACAAGCATTTCATAAGTGTCAAAGGCTTTTATTGACAATTACATGAAGTTGATGCAAAGAGTCAATATTTGCAGTGTTGACCCTTCTTTTTCAAGACCTCTGCAATCCACCCTGGCATGTTGTCAATTAACTTCTGGGCCACATCCTGACTGATGGCAGCCATTTCTTGCATAATCAATGCTTGGAGTTTGTCAGAATTTGTGGGTTTTTGTTTGTCCACCCACCTCTTGAGGATTGACCACACGTTCTCAATGGGATTAAAGTCTGGGGAGTTTCCTGGCCATGGACCCAAAATATCGATGTTTTGTTCCCCAAGCCACTTAGTTATCACTTTTGCCTTATGTCAAGGTACTCCATCATGCTGGAAAAGGCATTGTTCGTCACCAAACTGTTCCTGGATGGTTGGGAGAAGTTGCTCTCGTTGTGAGTGAGCCCACTCCCTTGGCTGAGAAGCAACCCCACACATGAATGGTCTCAGGATGCTTTACTGTTGGCATGACACAGGACTGATGGTAGCGCTCACCTTGTCTTCTCCGGACAAGATTTTTTTCCAGATGCCCCAAACAATCGGAAAGGGGGATTCATCAGAGAAAATTACTTTACCCCAGTCTAAACCCTGTACCTTTTGCAGAGTATCAGTCTGTCCCTGATGTTTTTCCTGGAGAGAAGTGGCTTCTTTGCTGCCCTTCTTGACACCAGGCCATCCTCCAAAAGTCTTTGCCTCACTGTGTGTGCAGATGCACTCACACCTGCCTGCTGCCATTCCTGAGCAAGCTCTATACTGGTGGTGCCCCGATCCCTCAACTTTATGAGACGGTCCTGGCGCTTGCTGGACTTTCTTGGGCGCCCTGAAGCCTTCTTCACAACAATAGAACCGCTCTCCTTGAAGTTCTTGATGATCCGATAAATGGTTAATTTAGATGCAATCTTACTGGCAGCAATATCCTTGCCTGTGAAGCCCTTTTTGTGCAAAGCAATGATGACGGCACGTGTTTCCGTGCAGGTAACCATGGTTGACAGAGGAAGAAATGATTCCAAGCACCACCCTCCTTTTGAAGCTTCCAGTCATATTCGAACTCAATCAGCATGACAGAGTGATCTCCAGCCTTGTCCTCATCAATACTCACACCTGTGTTAACGAGAGAATCACTGACATGTCAGCTGGTCCTTTTGTGGCAGGGCTGAAATGCAGTGGAAATGTTTTTTGGGGATTCAGTTAATTTGCATGGTAAAGAGGGACTTTGTAATTAATTGCAATTCATCTGATCACTCTTCATAACATTCTGGAGTATATGCAAATTGTCATCATACTAACTGAGGCAGCAGACTGAAAATTAATGTCATTCTCAAAACTTTTGGCCACGACTGTATGTGTGTCTACCTCATCGTGCAGGTTGACGTAGGAGAACTGGACCAGGTCCTGAAGTTGAGAACGCTCACACAGAACCACAACAAGCTGACGCAAACAGTCTAACTGGCTGCTGGAGTCAGGGTTCTGTGTGAGGGCTTCGTAGGCTTGGCTGTTGTGTCCTAGGTCCAGGTGATGCTTGAAGATGCGGGTCCACAGGGCAGCCTGACTCCTGGGGTCATTGACGGCCTCCGTGATGGCCAGAGTGGCTAGATGGATGACCAGCTCTGGCAGACCAACGTCCTCCAGCAACCGCAGCACCTAACACACACTTGAGAATAAGTAAAAACACTGTACAAAAAAAATTACAAATAAAAAATCTCATTCCACACAGGTGCATCCAGACTGTGTTTGAAAGGGTTCGTAGGGCACGAGCACCCGACTACATTTAATAAATAATCTAATAATATATTATTTAAAGAACGGGTTCCCTTAGTAACCTTGTTGTAGTACTGTAGTCTCGGTGCAGCCGCAGCTTTCTCCTTGGCTCCTGTCAATCTCAGAAGAAACTCCTCCCTCTCCACCTCCACTGCCGCCTCCTGGAAACACTGTAGTGCCTGGACACAACATGCCACAAATGGGGGTCAAAAAACATCTACTGGTGCTGCTCTGTCACACCACCGTCAGCAGCATACCACCCTGCTGACTTGCTTCTGAAGCTAAGCAGGTTTGGTCCTGGTCAGTCCCTGGATGGGAGACCAGATGCTGCTGGAAGTGGTGTTGGAGGGCCAGGAGGCACTCTTTCCTCTGGTCCAAAAAATATCCCAATGCCCTGTATAGGGTGCCGTCTTTCGGATGGGATGTTAAACGGGTGTCCTGACTCTCTGAGGTCATTAAAGATCCCATTGCACTTATTGTAAGAGTAGGGGTGTTAACCCTGGTGTCCTGGCTAAATTCCCAATCTGGCCCTCATACCATCACGGCCACCTAATCATCCCCAGCTTACAATTGGATCATTCATCCCCCTCCTCTCCCCTGAAACTATTCCCCAGGTCGTTTCTGTAAATGAGAATATTTTACCAGGTAAGTTGACTCAGAACACAAAGGTAAAATAAAATAAACACCTGTGAAGCAACAACTCAGAAATATTACATATTTCATGCTTTCAGCCACTACACCTTCTGTACTACCGCAACAACTCTTCCCATAGTCATAATGGCACGTTGAAATGCAACCGCAACTCTTAAAGTGGAACTGACTGCATTTGAGCAACATGATATCTTATTAAAATATGTTATTGTGAACCCCCAGGAAGCATGACACTTTTTTAAACATTTTCTGACAAGCGAGCACTTAGTATACGTAAACTTGAAAATGACCATATCTAAGGCATTTGTGAAAGTTCTATAGCAATATAGAGTGGGAAAGCAGCCATGCGTTTGGACAATTAACTGTAGTAACTATAACATCTCTCTTGTCCAGGACCAGAGCTTACCCAGACTGGTGCGCGATAGCCAATTCGGAGCTACAGTAGGCCTTTATTTGCCACAGGCCTGGCATCATTCACTATGAACTGGACTGTGTGTTTACAGGCAATTACAACAGTATGACTTTTGATCATTAGAACGCAGTCGCCAAAAGCCTCAAAATACACCTGCATGGATTTCTGCAAATATGTCAATACCACTTGGGAGTCCTCTTACATTTGGGAACTTGACAGTCCTATTCAAATAAACAAACAAACATGAAAAGGTAGGCCCTCTCTCCCTCAGTTATGGACATCAACAAAAATATCAACAACTAATGCTAGCCAGAGAAAGATGAGCTAACATCTAACGAAGGAACATTAGATAAACCAAAACTTCTTCAACTAGTTGGCCGTCAAAATTGCACTGATAATTGATAGGAAATTGTTGCCTTTTCGTTCTTCTGCAGCTTACCTGCTAACAACGCATGCTTGTCCCAACCAAGCACCCAAAGCTAACCAATTGTATTGTCATTCCCAGCCTTTGTTACAGTCGTCCGTTTTTTTATCCAAAATATTGAGCCTTTGAAACTGAAACAGTGCATCCCGAATGTAGGCAGCAAACATTGTACCAGGACAGCTGTGATTTACAACCTGATAGCAATAATTTGGCTAGCTTGCTAGCTAGCTACAGTGAGGGAAAAAAGTATTTGATCCCCTGCTGATTTTGTACGTTTGCCCACTGACAAAGAAATTATCAGTCTATAATTTTAATGGTAGGTTTATTTGAACAGTGAGAGACAGAATAACAAAAAAATCCAGAAAAACACATGTCAAAAATGTTATAAATTGATTTGCATTTTAATGAGGGAAATAAGTATTTGACCCCCTCTCAATTAGAAAGATTTCTGGCTACCAGGTGTCTTTTATACAGGTAACGAGCTGAGATTAGGAGCACACTCTTAAAGGGAGTGCTCCTAATCTCAGTTTGTTACCTGTATACCTGTATGTCAGGGACAAGATTGTAGACCTATACAAGGCTGGAATGGGCTACAAGACCATCGCCAAGCAGTTTGGTGACAACAGTTGGTGCGATTATTCGCAAATGGAAGAAACACAAAAGAACTGTCATTCTCCCTCGGCCTGGGGCTCCATGCAAGATCTCACCTTGTGGAGTTGCAATGATCATGAGAACGGTGAGGAATCAGCCCAGAACTACACGGGAGGATCTTGTCAATGATCTCAAGGCAGCTGGGGCCATAGTCACCAAGAAAACAATTGGTAACACACTACGCCATGAAGGACAAATCCTGCAGCGCCCGCAAGGTCCCCCTGCTCAAGAAAGCACATATACATGCCAGTTTGAAGTTTGCCAATGAACATCTGAATGATTCAGAAGACAACTGGGTTAAAGTGTTGTGGTCAGATGAGACCAAAATGGAGCTCTTTGGCATCAACTCAACTCGCCGTGTTTGGAGGAGGAGGAATGCTGCCTATGACCCCAAGAACACCATCCCCACCGTCAAACATGGAGGTGGAAACATCATGCTTTGGGGGTGTTTTTCTGCTAAGGGGACATGACAACTTCACCGCATCGAAGGGACGATGGACGGGGTCATGTACCGTCAAATCTTGGGTGAGAACCTCCTTCCCTCAGCCAGGGCATTGAAAATGGGTCGTGGATGGGTATTCCAGCATGACAATGACCCAAAACACACAGCCAAAGCAACAAAGGAGTGGCTCAAGAAGAAGCACATTAAGGTCCTGCAGTGGCCTAGCCAGTCTCCAGACCTTAATCCCATAGAAAATCTGTGGAGGGAGCTGAAGGTCCGAGTTGCCAAACGTCAGCCTCGAAACCGTAATGACTTGGAGAAGATCTGCAAAGAGGAGTGGGACAAAATCCCTCCAGAGATGTGTGCAAACCTGGTGGCCAACTACAAGAAACGTCTGACCACTGATTGCCAACAAGGGTTTTGCCACCAAGTACTAAGTCATGTTTTGCAGAGGGGTCAAATGCTTATTTCCTTCATTAAAATGCAAATCAATTTATAACATATTTGACATGCGTTTTTCAGGATTTTTTGTTGTTGTTATTCTGCCTCTCACTATTCAAATAAACCTACCATTAAAATTATAGACTGATCATTTCTTTGCCAGTGGGCAAACGTACAAAATCAGCAGGGGATCAAATACTTTTTCCCCTCACTGTACCTCCAGACACAAATGAGAGAATGCCTTACTTTGACCATTTTACTCACCCTAGCAGAGCTGGTTAGGCTGTTTACATGTTATCCAGAACGTTCGTGACTAACTTACTTTGCCTATGTTTACTGACACCGGCCACATTCAGCAGGTGTTGATGTTCGTAAATTCATCAGTTATTCTGAGCTCTGGCATACTCAGATGAGAGTACTCTGAAATTGGAGTAGATAGCCAGAGTGAACTTGCAAACGCAAGAGATATGCTAACTGGATAAGTCGTTCAAGTTCTTGCTAGCTAACCAAATGACACCTGCATCTCTAGCTGTGTATAGCCACCGGAAAACGATACGAGGGGAAAAAGTAATTCGACCCACTCCTCCAGTGACATGACATCTTCCTAGCAGCTATCTAACGTTAAGCTAAAAACACGGAGCCTGTTACATATAGCTACGATAGCCTATTAGCCACATTATGACCGACTTGTGATCATCGCCCTTGCTAGTTTGATTGTATTGTCATTCCCAACCTTTGTTACATTCATCTGTTTTTGTACAAAATGATGAGCCATTGAAACAGTGCATCCCTGAATGAAGGCAGCAAACATTGTACCAGGCCAGCTGTGATTTACACTGATAGCAATCATTTTTGACTACCAAGAAATGTACTGGTGAATTATATACACTGAACAAAAATAACACAACATGTAGTGTTGGTCCCATGTTTCATGAGCTGAAATAAAAGATACCAGAAATGTTCCATACGTACAGAAAACATTTCTCTCAAATTTTGTGCACAAATGTGTTTCCATCCCTGTTAGTGAGCATTTCTCCTTTGCCAAGAAAATCCATCCACCTGACAGGTGTGACATATCAAGAAGCTGATTAAACAGCATGATCATTACACAGGTGCACTTTGTGCTGGGGGCAATAAAAGGCCACTAATATGTGCATTTTGTCACAACAATGCCACAGATTTCTCAAGTTGTCCACCAGACATTTTGCCAGAGAATTTAATATTCATTTCTCTACCATAAGCCGCATCCAATGTAGTTTTAGAGAATTTGGCACTACATTGAACCGGCCTCACAACCGCAGACCACATGTAACCAAGCCAGCCCAGGACCTCCACATCTGGATTCTTTACCTGCGGGATCGTTTGAGACCAGCCACCCGGACAGCAGATAAAACAGTATTTCTGTCTGTAATAAAGCCCTTTCGTGGGGAAAGACTCCTGATTGGCTTGGCCTGGCTCCCAAGTGGATGGGTCTAGGCCTACCTATGGAATGTTGAGGCAAATAGAACCTTTTTTTGTTGTTTTTATCTTAAAGGTTTGTAGCATAAATTGGGAATTTGATATTGACTGATATGATTGTCTGTTTGTTCCATATGTGAAAATAAGTTAAAACGCTGTCAGTTCCACTTTAAAACACACACCTTCTGTCCCTCTCCATTGGCCAGGTAACATTGGCCCAGCATGAAGCGGCAGGAGCCCACGTTAACCTGACACCACGGCCCAATGAGACGCACATACTCCTGAAGAGAGAGAAAAGGAGAGCTTAAGAAAATATTCTATTTAAAAATGCATCAGTTGGCTTTTTAATTAAATCTGCTTCAATCAATAAATACATATATTTATTGTCCCAATTAGGACATTGGTTATGCAGTCAAGGTAAAAAAAAAACATGATGCAACACAAATAGTGTGTGAGAGGGTTGTTGAGTCCGTGGGAAGCGTCTCACCTGTAGTTGTGCGTACTGGCAGTTGCCCATCAGACACTCAGGGAACTGGAAGCCAAGGTTGTTGGGCCAGCTTTCGAGATAGTGTTAAGGGCCAACCTTGACATTATTTACAGTACACCTCATTGCAACCCTCTAAGACTAATAGTCAAATCGTTGCCTAAAGCACATCAAATGTAGCTTTGCCTCGCTTTAATAGCATAGCATGTGCTAGCCATGTGGTATGTAATAACCTTGCGTAAAGCATATTAACTCTAGCCTCGTCTAGCCTAGCCGTGTATGAGGACAGAAATAACATTGCCTAAATATCAATTTTAGGGCTCGCCCAGCTTAAAAATATGCCAACTGTGTAGATAACCTTTCCTAGGGAAACATCAACTTTTGCTTAGCCAAGCACAGTCGTGTGTGTGTGTGTAGGTGTAGTAGGATACAGTTGCTGAGCCAGCAGGGTGACCACGCTGGAGACCATGTGGGGCCAGTGGAGCAGGGCTGTGCCCGGGGAGAGGCTGTGCTGCTTTGAGTAGATTTGGGTAATGATGGCCTTCCGCGCTACGCTCTGGTAGAACAGCTCCACCACCGTCTGGGGGCTCCGGACTGAGGGGGGAAAGAAAACGGAGTTGGATACAGGGATGTGATCAGGACAATATAGACAATCAAGAAAACTCAGACAAAAGTATGATATTGGTTTGGGTTAGCTAGGCATATTGCAATGATGTATGAATAGAGGGCAATGTCAGAAAAGCAGGAAAAAAAGTAATCGCTTAGAGAGAGGCTTGAAGTCACCACAGAGGCTACACATAGGACCTGACCTGATCTGTTGCTGGCCATAGCTGGAGAATCAGACAGCTCCAGGACTGACAGGTGCTGCAGGTTGGCATCTCTGGAGGGAGAACACAACGTCAACCAGGCAGAATTCACTGAATTCAATACTGTGTGTTGTGTTGCTTTGCGTTGGAATGCGTGTCTGTTGTGTGTGTTTGTGTGTGTGCGTACATGATGTCAAGAGGCACGGTGGTGGTCAGGCTCTGGGTGATGTGTTTGAGGAGATAGTAGGAGGAGAGAAGCTGAGAGGAGCGGGGGATCAGGTCCTGTTGTAGCTGAGACCCTCCACCCGGGAACACCTGGAGAACACACAGTTAAGTCAAAAGAGCAGACTGACGTGTGTGTGTGATGTAGGGCGGACCATATTTAGTCGACAGGTCAATTGTTTGTTGGTCGACCAAGATTTCTTCAGTCGAGCAGTAACAAAAAACGTATTTCATGGTGTACAAGACACCTGTCTGTCTGTGCGCCTGTCTGTGGACTAATCTATTGTGGAGGCCGTGAGGATGGCAGTCCATCACTAAGACATGCGCTATTGAAATTGTATATGGTTATATTACCTAAGAACAATGGTGCAACACTAATACAAATATTTTAGAACAAATGCACTTTCTCCCGCGTTGGATAGTGGTCACTGTCCACGGTTCTGAAACATCAATGTGCTGTTGAATTGGCGCCTTTTCCTAGACCATGTTGCTATGTGCATAATAGCAAAGTTAATCAGCATATTGGTGTTGAGAACAATGCGACGAAGACAGCAGTTGGAGTTAGCAGAAGAGAAAAAAGCACTTACCTTAATTTTCGAAGAAAAGTGAGAGGAAACGCCAACTTAATTAGGTCTATAATGAATAGCTTAACTTAAATGCGCCTGGCTTTATAAATCATACATATACACCGAAATAAGACGGTTTTGTGTGTTTGTTTAATAGCCTACTGATTCCGTGAGCACCAAGCCTCAGCCACTACATGTCGGTCAAACAATTTCACAAATGTGGCTGTTTTTAAATCTTTGCCATGCTGTAATAAAGGCTTTACACTTTTTTCCATTAGAACAGCCTCTGGTATTACTTACAATTTATTTAGTGTTGTTTACACTTCCAAATTGTCTGAAAAAATATTTATAATAACCCTCCTTTTCTTGATATTATTGTCATCATTATAATAAGTAATGTCATTATCATCAATAGGCTTAGTATAGCAGCCTTGTATGACAACCATCGAGCTGTAGGCCAAAGAGCGCATCCTGTTTAGTCTTAATACTGTAACTTAAGCATATATTTCAATTATTGATGCACCGATATGACATTTTCGGCCAATACCGATATCCGATATTTTCCTTGCCAAAACAAAAACGATACTTAATATTTTAGCGGCCTTTTAAGTATTCTAGTACAGTTAAATAGTTAACACGGACGCAGCGGTCTAAGGCACTGCATCTCAGTGTAAGAGGCGTCACTTCAGTCCCTGGTTCAAATCCAGTCTATCACATCCGGCCGTGATTGGGAGTCCCATAGGGCGGCGCACAATTGGCACAGCGTCGTCCGGGTTTGGCCGTCATTGTAAATAAGAATTTGTTCTTAACTGACTTGCCTAGTTAAATAAAAGGTTACACACACACAGTTATTTTGTTGGCGTTTACGTAGGGTCCCCATTACCAGTAAAACAATCAACCTAGTTCTTTCACCAACTTGCTGTTTCGTTGTTCATTTGTTCAGTCTCAAGCAGAATTTATATGGAACGCCGTTTGGATCTTTGCGATGGAATGTCGTTTGCGTGTCAAAATATACTATTTAACGTGTCAATTAAGCTTGTTGACCAATCAGGACCTGAATATAGCTGCACGTCACAATTTAACGCGTTCATAATTTTTTTAATGTAGTTATTACACAATCACTTGTATTTCATATGTCACAACGATTCATCGATACGTATGCTATGATGCTGTTAAAGTTGTCTTGCGCACCTACAGTGCTGGTCATAAAAAAATAATAATTGCTAGCTCATGAATGCAAACAATGTTCTTCCCCAAAACCATAGCAAAACGACAATCTGTTTCAGTAGCTACCTAACTATATAGCTAGGTCTCATCTAAAATAGCCCTAATTAATAAGAGTTCTTATTTGATTAATGGTGGTCGGACCCATCTATGTGAAGCTAGCCACAATAAGGATTAGCCACAATAGTGGACTTTGCGGTAAGCCTTCAAAATAAACGTATGGCATAATTCTACTATTTGTATTAATTTGCATCACTGTCAATGACACTTATTTTGAAGGCTAACCGCAAAGTCCACTATTGTGCCTAATCCTTATTGTGGCTAGCTTCACAACACATAACCCGGTCCGGTCGAGCCTCACTAGCCAGACTAAGCTAGCTGGCTGCTTATAACGTTAGCTTTGGACAACAGGGTTAAGTAGCTGGCTAGCTATTTATTTTCATGAACTGAAGTTCAATTTCAATAAGCGAACTACAATACTTACAAGGATTCCTAAATCATTGCTAAGAATAATGAAAATGACAGCAGTTTCTACTGGTCATTGTTTTCAGGCTGGTTGTATTGGTGCTAGCAAGGTACCAAGCTAAAGCTAGCTACTCCAGAAGTTGGTCAAACAAATTATGCTTTATTACCAACGTGGTATTGAAAACACATCGTTCATGGCCGGTGTTTGCAGACTTTTTTGTACAGCTTTGACAGTGCTACTGTATCTTTTTTTTGGCATGCAAAGACCCAAAACGGTGTTCCATAGTATGTATGTCGTGAAGCTAATAGCAGTAACGCTATTACTGGGCAACTCCGGTAGAGCAACGTCTGAAAAATAGCACACTTGGTAGTGTGTACCGGTGCTCGACCAGATGGCGAAAGCCAACATCACCCACGACAGAGAACGGTTGATTGTCAAGGGCAATGTATTCCATTATCTTGGCGTTAATGGATTTCGTCTTTTGAGTTCTCTCACTGAAATGTTCTTACTCTTTCAAATGACTGTCCCACTGTAGCTCAGTTGGTAGAGCATGGCGCTTGCAACGCCAGGGTTGTGGGTTCGATTCCCACGGGGGGCCCGTATGTAAAAATGTATGCACTCTACTGTAAGTCGCTCTGGATAAGAGCGTCTGCTAAATGACTAAAATGTAAACATGTTGACTGCTCGATCCACACAGCAGACATTGTGGGCTAGGTTAGGAATGCTGTGTTGCATGTGTAGCGCAAAATTTTACGTGGGGTCATTACGTCATGTACCTATGTTATATAGGTATGCACGTCAGCTTTGACGTCGGCTTTGCACATCAATTCCGATATCATGCATCCCTAATTTCAATGCTTATATAGGCTACTGTATCAATCATTCATGTCATCACACAGCATGAGTCATTCAAGAGATTAAATGCAATCAAGAATTTGTTTTCAAATAAAATAAAGCAACATGAATAATTAGCGTAAACGATAAATAAACCGTTCCATTTTGGAAATTGCATTCATGAATGAATGAGACTGTTTTTAGTCTTAACTGTAATAAAGGCTTTACAAAAACTTTAGACTCTGGTATTCTTATCATTTATTTTGTGTTGTTTACATTGTTCCAAATGGTCAGAAAAATGATATTGTAATCTAACAGCACCTGTTTGGCACACATAATATGCATGCAGTGCTTGCTCCTTACCTTCTTTTTCTTTATCCAGTATTTTCCACAACTAGTCATTTATTCCACACATCCAACTTTCCCTTTACCTCCTGAACAACCAGTAAAGATTCCCTCGTTTCGAGTTGGTCTGTCACGTCCTTTGTATTCATTTTGCTGTCACATGTGTTCTGTGTTTGTTATAACCAATTTATTGATGCGATTATGATATGCTATAGGTCAGGCCCCATTGGTCCCGTGCATGCAATGCATACGTGTCAAGTAAAGAGAGCAAAGGTTGAGGGAATAGGGAATGCTTTTCCTAAACAAATGAGGGATTTCGGTAACAAAAATTCAGTCAGAAATGGCTGTAATTATGTTGCAGCTTCAGCAACATGGACAGCGTGATAAACACAAAGTTTTGTAGTGTTCGCTGCAGCATGGAGGAGAGAGACAAATGGGTGCTAGTCACACGGTCACTCACTAATTCTTTTAACACAGCATAGCAAGTCTGCAATTGCTGTCAGTCTCTCTCTGGTCATTAATGTGTCTTAATTATTTCAAACAGTGCGCTTAGAATTAGACAAGCTCAGTGCATATAGTTGATTTGATTAAAACACATAGGCTGTGTCTACAAAAATAAGTTTTACAATTCCGATTGGTCGAAAGAACAGTCTCCTCTCAGTCAACCAAGATTTGTTTTTGTTGGGGTCAGCCCTAGTGTGATGCGTTTGTATTTCTGTCTCAGTGTGTGTGTACTACTACTTACATTGTCTCCTTGACGTAGGTAGAGCTGCTGCAGTATGAGCAGGTCCCTACAGAACAGGGCTCTGGTCATGGCCATCTGACAGACAGCCTGACACACCACAGCCACCGCCACACTGCTACCATACAGCTGGGACAGACTGATCCGCCACGACAGGGACTGGCCTGCTGGGGCACACACATCAGTTTAAACCGATCCATTTTCATACAAACTGAGCTCAAACATTCAGTTTAAGTTCCTACTCAAATAATAATAAAAACTAAACTTACCAGTCAATAAATGACACCATATAGCATTATCTAGGGCTAATCTGTGTTGATATACAGTACCAGTCATAAGTTTGGACACCTACTCATTCAAGGGTTTTTATTTATTTTTACAATTTTCTACATTGTAGAATAATAGTGAAGACATCAAAACTATGAAATAACATGGAATCATGAAGTAAGCAAATAGTGTTAAACAAATCAAAATATAATTTTAGATTCTTCAAAGAAGACACCCTTTGCCTTGACAGCTTTGCACACTCTTGGCCTTCTCTCAACCAGCTTCACCTGTAATGCTTTTCCAACAGTCTTAGGAGTTCCCACATATGCTGAGCACTTATTGGCTGCTTTTTCGTCACTCTGCGGTCCAACTCATCCCAATTGGGTTGAGGCTGGGGGGGATTGTGGAGGCCAGGTCATCTAATGCAGCACTCCATCACTCTCCTTCTTGTTCAAATAGCCCTTACACAGCCTGGAGGTGTGTTGGGTCATTGTCCTGTTGAAAACAAATGATAAGCCCAAACCAGATGGGATGGTGTATCGCTACAGAATTCTGTGGTAGCTATGCCGGTTAAGTGTGCCTTGAATTCTTAATACAATCACTGACAGTGTCACCAGCAAAGCACCCCCACACCATAACACCTCCTCCTCCATGCTTTACGGTGGGAAAAACACATGCAGAGATCATCCATTCACCTACACTGCGTCTCACAAAGACATGGCGGTTGGAACCAAAAATCTCCAATCTGGACTCAAGACCAAAGGACAGATTTCCACCTGTCTAATGTCCATTGCTCGTGTTTCTTGGCCCAAGCAAGTCTCTTCTTATTGGTGTCCTTTAGTAATGGTTTCTTTGCAGCAATTCAACCATGAAGGCCTGATTCATGCAGTCTCCTCTGAACAGTTGATGTTGAGATGTGTCTGTTACTTGAACTCTGAAGCATATATTTGGGCTGCAATTTCTTAAGCTTATAACTCAAATGAACTTATCCTCTGCAGCTGAGGTAACTCTGGGTCTTCCTTTCCTGTGGCGGTCCTCATGAGAGCCAGCTTCATCATAGCGCTTGAAGGTTTTTGCAAATGTACTTGAAGAAACTTTCAAAGTTCTTGAAATGTTCCGGATTGACTGACCATGTCTTAAAGTAATGATGGACTGTCATTTCTCTTTGCTTATTTGAGTTGTTCTTGCCATAATATGGACTTGGTCTTTTACTAAATAGGGCTAATTTCACAACTGATTGGCTCAAATGCATTAAGGAAAGAAATTCCACAAATTAACTTAAGGCACACCTGTTAATTGACATGCATTCCAGGTGCCTACCTCATGAAGCTGGTTGAGAGAATGCCAAGAGTGTGCAAAGCTGTCATCAAAGCAAAGGGTGTCTAATTTGAAGAATCTGAAATATATTTTGATTTGTTTAACACTTTTTTGGTTACTACATGATTCCACGTGTGGATGACCACACACCATAGCAGGGGGTGTGGATGACCACACACCATAGCAGGGGGTGTGGATGACCACACACCATAGCAGGGGGTGTGGATGACCACACACCATAGCAGGGGGTGTGGATGACCACACACCATAGCAGTCATCTTTTTTTTTTTTTTAAATGTTTAATAAAAAAAACATGGAATGAGTAGGTGTGTCAACTTTTGACTGGTACTGTATATTAGCCATGGTATAGTGTGGTAGGTATAGCATGGTATAATATTATATAGGTCTTACCTATGGTGAGAGACCCCTCTCCTGGCTCCGAGTCAGTCTCCAGGTCCATCTCTCTGATCAGCACGGCCATGGCTGCCAAAGGGTTACGGACATCCTGTAGTTTGTTATGGATGTCCTCGATCACATTCTCACTACGATGGGAATGAAATATGCATAACAGTCAGTCACGAAACTCCACATAGCACGGCAATGCCTGCATGTGAATGACCCATAGGAGGTCAAGAACATTTGTTGGTTGAAATTATTTTTCCTATGACAATTTTTTCCCAAATCATTAATTGACTTTCAACTGGCCTCCATAGACAGTACATAGTCATTTTCAAAAACTGTTGAGGTGTGTGCGTACTGACTTGTCGTTGGCCAGTAAGTTCTCCAGCACCATCTCCGCAGCCCTCTCAGGTGACTGGAGATGTTCCAGGGCTTTCTCCATCTCATAGGCCATGTCCCCCGGCACCGCGTCACTCACCAGCCTCAGACACTGCACCAGCTGCAGCACGTCACGACCAACCTCCGGGTCTGGACATAGGGAAACATGGTACGAGGTGAAACTGGGATGAGTTAGGGAGTCCTGCAGAGCCAAAATGGCAAACAATGTCTACCTTTTCAACAAGGAGAAACAAATTCACATTGAACCACTTAAAGCCAGAATGGCTACACTTGACAAAAACCCAGTAGGTAAAGAGCTCTCTGGATCTAAAATGGCTACTATACATTCTCAGTAGACACAGATGAATGAGAGAGGTCTTTACCTTCAGCCACGGGTGTCTCTTCCTCTGAGAACAGGTACTCATCAAAAGACAGGTACAGGTGCTCCACAGCAAAGCAGGGCACCAGGAATGACACAAAGCCCTGGATCAAACACAGTCAATTATTGACTGCAATCCAGCAAAATTATTTTAATATGAAACATGAAAAAAGTATGTTTTAAATGACCAGGTTTCCTTTGTCCCCTTTTGGGTCACATGGTCCCAAATCAACTAAACATATGCAAGAATGTAGTCTCTCTTCCAATCTGTACCTTCTTCAGCACACAGACCATGTGTGTATGTGGGTTGAGCAGCAGGCCCAGCGGTGTGGCCAGAGCCTCCTGGTACTGTAGACAGCAGGTATAGAACTTGGACCAGAACTCCACCTGTAGCTGCCTGTACTCCTCCTGGCTGAACTCAAACTCTGTCACACTGCTCTGCAGCTAGAGCGGGAGAGAGTCATACATGTAGGAAACGTAGCAGAAACAAGCTGAGAAAAAAGTCAGAATGAGACGGTGTGTGTGTGTGTGAGTCAGATGGAGAGAGAATACGCAGAAAGCAGGGAGCCTGGTCTAGCTTACCTCCTTCTCCACAGCCACCGTCACCTCTTTCTTGAGGGTCTCCCAGGGGAGATCAGTGATTCGCTCTGTGCCTCTCCTGTAAATCTGTAGGGCTTTGACTAGAGCAGAGGCAGTGAATCTCAGGGGGGAGAAGAGCATGTCCAGGTAGGTCTCCTGTCATAACACAATAGATATGAGTTTTTTTCTGATGTGGGTAGGCACAATAGTGACAATATGGAATAGGAGGATACTGATAAATTGCAATGATGTTTGGATAGAGGGCGATGTCATCAAATCAGGTTCTGATTAATCCGTTAATTTAATAAATGAAATCAGATTAATCAATTCAAATCCCATTTGATATCAGTGATGAATGATGTGGTGCTGTCTTACCCTGGGGTCCTGGTCTGCTCCGATGTGGACCTCTTCCTCAGGGGCAGGCTGCACAAAGACCTGGTTCCACTGACCTGCCGTGGAACTGTAACGTCACAATGGAGGTAAGCAGAGTAGGAAATGGACAACACTCCAAATTATATTCATTTCCCCCCAGAAAACTAAATTCACAATGTTACAGAGATCATCTCTTGATATATAGGCATACAAGTCCATTATACTATCCAAAGGATAATCGAAACATGTCATGCTCACTGTTCAAAGTTGATGTATTTCACCACGGTTTGGTTGGTATCGTCCAGCCACAGGCCCCAGATGTCCGTAGAAGTGAGAGCAAAGTCCACCAGTGTCTCCTAATCACACCAGGACACACAGGAGAGGAGTCAGGCTGACAAAACATTATATTACTGAGATGAGACTTTCCGCTAACTAACACACAATATCAAAATTCCAGACACATTCCAAACCGACACACATTCTTCCGCAAAGACAACCCCTACCCACACCCTCCAGACCTCTCCTTCAGTTACCTGTGTGGAAAACAGTGAGGAGATGTGGTCCAGGCTGTAGCGGTTGTTGTCTGTGGCCACCAGCTGCAGCACAGTGAACTGTCCCCTGGAAGGTACGGCCAGGTAGATGGCCAGACACAGCCCCGTGGAGGAGAAGGCTAGCCGCAGCCGATGGCCCTGTCCTGAGGAACGCTTCACCCCCCGGCACGCTGGCATGTACTCCAACATGTCAGCCTCCATCAGACATGCCTGGTCCTGTAGGGTGAGGGAAGGAGGGACTTCCCATGTTAGCAAAAAACGGTTTCAGTTAGATTTTTTAAAATTATTTATTTTGTTGATATCCAGGTTAATATTCCTCATCATTTAATCAATTAGGCCTACTTTTAGATCCAAATGAAAAAGTTCAACATCCTTCCTCTAAAGGACATAAAGTTGCAATCCATTGGGGTGAAACTGCTATGTCCATTTGCGATATTACAACAGCGACGTCACTTTAACAAAAAAATAACACTTATTCCCTCAGAAATCATTGCACATGGGATAAAACGGCAGAGTATGTATGTACTACCATTTATTTTGTTCTACGTTTCTTGGGGAGACCAGTGGCACTGTTTCACAGATCTCAGCTTTAACAGGATGTTTATTTTATTTAACCTTCATTTAACTAGGCAAGTCAATTAAGACAAATTCTTATTTACAATGACGGCCTACCCCGGCCAAAGCTTAACCCGGACAACCCTATGGGACTCCCAATCACGGCCGGTTGTAATACAGCTTGGAATCGAACCAGGGTCTTTAGTGACGCCTCTAGCACTGAGATGAAGTGTCTTAGACCGCTGCACCACTCGGGACCCCAAAATGCCATGCTTCTGACAACAGAATTCAATAGAACAATCTCTCTATGGGACTGACCCTATAGGACCACATGCGTAGTTTATGGTCCTGACACAGAGCCAAGATGAAGGTGTCGTCCTCCAGTTCCCTCACAGCCAGACTCAGGGCCAGGTCCCCAGGGCTCTGCTCACCTCTGGACAGGACACACACACACACACACACACACACACACACACACACACGAACAAAAGAACCAGGGTTGGTTTACACAACGGGGTGATTACATGGACCCAGACTCAATCTATTAATGAAGCAAAAAACATGTCTTCTAACCTGATGGCAGTTGGCATCCAGCCAGCCAGTCTCTGCATCACAGAGCTTGTCTTCAGCTCCAGAATGGTCAAGCTGGCCTTTGTGTCGTGTTGGGGCAGTGTGACGACCAGGATACCCCCTGCAGGTGATGCAAGGGCGTAATGGGCCTCTCCCTGGTGGCTGAGCCAGGCTGCTGAGGCGGTGGGGCCTACTGTCTGGCCCACAGGGCTGGGGATGACTGCGCTGTGGGCCGGGTCCTGCAGACTCATTTTCCCCACGTCTGTAAATATGGACTGCATCTGGAGCTCTGTCACCAGCTCCTGTAGGAGAGAGGTAAGGGAGAAAAAATATCTTTGTATACAGCACAGTGTGCTGGGAAAAGGTTGTGTTGCTCTGTCTGTCAGAAAAGTAAGAACGTTGATTACGTCAACCAATTAAAAACAGAATGTTTCACACAAATAATTTCTCCCCACTCCACTGCGTCGGACATACGATTCATGCATTTTGGTGTAAAAGCATCCTAATGAGGGACTTACGCTGCGGTACATGCGTGTGGGGTGTGGCAGCACCAACCGGTGCACAGTCTGGTTGGTGACGATGAGGATGGTGACATTGTTGAGGGTCTCCTGGACGTGTACGCCTCCGGGCAGCAGAGGGCAGTGTGTGATCTTGAGTTTAACAGCATTGTTCAGTAGGTTGGTGTCCAGAGACTGCTCCACCAGCTGCACTGTGTCCCCGGAGGTGGACCTGGAGAGAAGACGTAGATGAGACAGTACGTCAATCCCAATAAAGGCCTCAGAGGTGTGTGGGTGATGCATGTCAAAACAATTCTGCATTGACATATGAAAGCTAGCCTGGGTCAGTGCCAGCTGCATTGTATGGATTCTCAGTCTGGATGCTGTGTGATAGAACCCGTGTCACATACAGTGGTACTGTTAGATTCTTGGTTAAACTTGGAACATGGCTATCCTAGAGACTGGTTTTTACATCAGAAGTTAATGGTTATCTGTAGGAGCCAGATGGCTTTGGGATGTGCTGGGTGGACGGGAGGAAGTCATAGGATTGCTATAGGGGATACGGGTGTACATCTGTGGATTAAGCAAATCAGGGGTTGAGGTCAGGTCAAATCCCCTTAAGGGAGAAATGATGGTTTAATACCCTATTACCCTCTTCCTGTCGAACCATAATTGATGTTAGGACTGGAGAGGAGGAGGAGGGCCTATATTGGAGTATGTACACTTGTGGTGGTGGAAACATGTTTTGTCTAATGCAGCTGTATTGATCCTCTGGGAAGAATAAACTTGGTTAAGCTTTCATAATGTCCGTTGAGTGTTTTACTCAGAATTAGAACCTAACAGTACATAGTGATGTTATGTTTGATACCGGAGCCTCGAGACAGGCGTCGAAATCGCTAAGCAGTTTACTTCAAAGCAGTGGTCCCTCATGACTAGTCCAGGTCTACGACAGTCTGGAAGACTAATGTCATAGAACAGAGACTGGCTATGAATACTTAACATGCCAGCGTTGATAAAAACACAAAAAGACAGAACAGAAACAAAAGAGAGTACATCAGAAGTATGCTATATATACAAAAGTATGTGGACACCCCTTCCAATTAGTGGATTTGGCTATTTCAGCCACACCCGTTGCTGACAGGTGTATAAAATCGAGCACACAACTATGCAATCTCCACAGACAAACAGTGGCAGTAGAATGGCCTTAGTGAAGAGCTCAGTGACTTTCAACGTGGCACCGTCATAGGACGTCATAGGACGGTGCTGACTTTCCAACAAGTCAGTTTGTCAAATTTCTGCCCTACTAGAGCTGCCTCGGTCAACTGTAAGTGCTGTTATTGTGAAGTAGAAACGTCTAGGAGCAACAACAACGGCTCAGCCACGAAGTGGTAGGCCACAGAAGCTCACAGAACAGGACCGCCGAGTGCTGAAGCACGTAAAAATCGTCTGTCCACGGTTGCAACACTCACCACCAAGTTCTAAACTGCCTCTGGAAGCAACGTCAGCACAAGAACTGTTCGTTGGGAGCTTCATGAAATAGGTTTCCATGGCCGAGCAGCCACACACAAGCCTAAGATCACCATGCGCAATGCCAAGCATCAGCTGGAGTGGCGTAAAGCTCGCCGCCATTGGGAAAGGAGGATACCTAGTCAGTTGTCCAACAATGTATTCAACTGAAATGGGTCTTCCACATTTAACCCCGGGGGTACGGCCCATAAAAATGTGATTAATTAAAAAATATATATATATTTTTTTTCTTCACATTTTCAAACAGTGCATTTAGTAAGGCCCGCGTCCATAGACATGCCAGCTCTACTGGTAGTACTGTTACTACCAGCAGTACTACACCTGCACATGTTGACGACACAAGTTGTTCTGCTTCCACAAGCACATCAAACGCTAACATCAGTAATTCTACATTTGTTGTTAGCGCAGCTAGCATGGACACTGACAGTTGTGAATCTGATGCAGCCGAAGAGCTACTGCCCCCTTACCCGGGAAAGCACCGAACAACAGACAGGGACGTTGGACCATCGAAGAGGCGCAAATATGATGAGAATTACATTGATTTGGGGTTCACATATTTCGGGAGTAGTGCCTTTCCTCAGCCACAGTGTGTTATATGTGCAAAAGTACTATTTCACAACTCGATGAAACCTTCTCTCTTGCGCAGACATTTAGAAACAAAACATGCCAATTCAAAAAATAAGCCACATTAGTTTTTTGAGCGAGAATTAAGACAACTTTCAAGTAGTAAGACATGATTAAAATCAACAGATACCTTTAATGAGAAGGGGCTGGAACAGTCTTTTATGGTGAGCTACCAACTGGCTAGGACAGGCAAGCCCCATACTATTGTGGAGGACTTAATTCTTCCTGCTGCCGTGGATATGGCTGGTACAATGCTGGGGGGAAAGGCCCAAAAACTATACAGACAATGCCTTCATCAAACAACACTGTTTCACAACACATCAGTGACATGGCAGGAGATATTTTGAAACAATTACTGCTTTGCATACAAGCCAGTGAACTCTATGCGTTACAGCTGGATGAGTCAACAGACAAGGTGGGCCTGGCACAGCTCCTGGTATATGTCTGTTACGTTTATGGGGGGGTCAATTAAGGAAGACATCCTCTTCTGCAAACCACTGGAAACCACTGGAAACCAGCACAGGAGAGGATAGTATTACTGTTGATGATATCTGGAAATGTGCATGCACACCCTGCCCATCTACTGTTGCTAGCCCCAATTCTGACTTGTGCTCTGATATGTGCTTCACTGATTTCTGTTCCCGTAAAAGCCTGGGTTTTCTGCACGTTAACCTGTTAGGGCTAGGGGGCAGTATTTACACGGCCGGATAAAAAACGTACCCGATTTAATGTGGTTATTACTACTGCCCAGAAACTAGAATATGCATATAATTATTGGCTTTGGATAGAAAACACCCTAAAGTTTCTAAAACTGTTTGAATGGTGTCTGTGAGTATAACAGAACTCATATGGCAGGCAAAAACCTGAGAAGATTCTGTACAGGAAGTGCCCTCTCTGACCATTCCTTGGGCTTCTTGACTCTTTTTATTGAAAACTTAGGATCTTTGCTGTAACGTGACACTTCCTACGGCTCCCATAGGCTCTCAGAACCCGGGAAAAAGCTGAATGATGTCGAGGCGGCCCCTGGCTGAAAAACATTAGCGCCTTTGGTAAGTGGTCTATCAGAGGACAATGAGACTGAGGCGCATGCACGAGGCGACCCCATGTTTTTATTTTCTCTCTCTTTGTACTAAAACACAGATTCCCGGTCGGAATATTATCGCTTTTTTACGAGAAAAATTGCATAAAAATTGATTTTAAACAGCGGTTGACATGCTTCGAAGTACGGTAATGGAATATTTAGAATTTTTTTGTCACGAAACGTGTCGGGCGCGTCACCCTTCTTTACACTTCGGATAGTGTCTTGAACGCACGAACAAAACAGAGAATATTTTAACATAACTATGGATTATTTTGAACCAAACCAACATTTGTTATTGAAGTAGCAATCCTGGGAGTGCATTCTGACGAAGAACAGCAAAGGTAATAACATTTTTCTTATAGTAAATCTGACTTTGGTGAGGGCTAAACTTGGTGGGTGTCTAAATAGCTAGCCCTGTGATGCCGGGCTATCTACTTAGAATATTGCAAAATGTGCTTTCACCGAAATCGGACATAGCGAGTGCATAGAGGAGTTCTGTATCTATAATTCTTAAAATAATTGTTATGCTTTTTATGAACGTTTATCGTGAGTAATTTAGTAAATTCACCGGAAGTTTGCGGGTGGTATGCTAGTTCTGAACGTTACATGCTAATGTAAAAAGCTGGTTTTTGATATAAATATGAACTTGATTGAACAAAACATGCATGTATTGTATAACATAATGTCCTAGGCGTGTCATCTGATGAAGATCATCAAAGGTTAGTGCTGCATTTAGCTGTGGTTTGGGTTTATGTGACATTATATGCTAGCTTGAAAAATGGGTGTCTGATTATTTCTGGCTGGGTACTCTGCTGACATAATCTAATGTTTTGCTTTCGTTGTAAAGCCTTTTTGAAATCGGACAGTGTGGTTAGATTAACGAGAGTCTTGTCTTTAAAATGGTGTAAAATAGTCATATGTTTGAGAAATTGAAGTAATAGCACTTCTAAGGTATTTGAATAACGCGCCACAGGATTCCACTGGCTGTTACGTAGGTGGGACGATTTCGTCCCACCTTCCCTAGAGAGGTTAACACTAGAAACTTATTACCTAAAATGGATCAATTGAAAGTGTTGGTTCACAGCTCCAATCCAGATGTGTTGGTCATTACTGAGACGTGGTTAAGTAAGTGTTTTGAATACTGATATTAACCTTTCTGGTTATAACCTTTTTCGGCAAGACAGATCTTGAGTGCCAATCTTTACCAAGGATCACCTTCAGTGCTCGGTTGTCTCCACCAAGTCTGTCTCCAAACAATTTGATTTGCTGGTTTCAAGTATTAAACTTTCAAATAGGTCTTTGTTGACTATTGCTGGGTGCTATCGTCCTCCGTCAGCACCGGCCTGTACCCTACCTGCCCTAAGCTCTCTCTTGGCCCCTTACACTAAGTCTGAATTTGTCCTGCTAGGTGACCTAAACTGGGACATGCTTAAACCACCTGACCAAGTGCTAAAGCAATGGGAGTCCCTAAATCTTCCTCAGATTATTACCAATCCCACAAGGTATGTCTCCAAACACCCAGAAAAGGCTATTCTTCTTGATGTTATCCTCACAAATAATCCAGATAGGTATCAGTCTGGTGTTTTCTGTAATGACCTTAGTGATCACTGTTTTACTGCCTGTGTTCGTAATGGCTGCACAGTGAAATGACCTGTCCTGATTTGTCAGACTAAAACTTTAATGAGCGAACCTTCCTTCACGAACTGGCCTCTAAAATGGTATAGAATCAGCTTGATCCTCTCTGTCGAAGACGCTTGGACCTTCTTTTTTTATATTTTCAGTGGTATTGTTAACAAACACGCCCCCACAAAGAAAATGAGAATTAAAAACAGGTTCAGCCCTTGGTTCGACCGTGATCTTGCAGTTACTCCACCTCAAGAAATGCATTTGGCGAAAGGCTCGGCACACACATACTCAGGCTGACTGGCTCTCGTTCAGGCAAATGAGAAGTGCACTCGGGCTATCCAGAAGGCCAAAGTTAGTTACTTTAAGGAGCATTTCTCTCTCTCTGTGGGTGTAACCCCAAGAAGTTCTGGAAACTGTTAAAGACCTGGAGAATAAACCCTCCTCCTCACAGCTGCCCATGTCCCTTAAAGTTGATGTGGTTGTTACTGACAAGAAGCACATGGCGGAGCTCTAATCACCACTTCATTAAGTCAGGATTCCTATTTGACTCAGACATGCCTGCTTGCCCGTCCAACATTTCCTCATCTCCCACCCCTTCTAATGTGACTATCCCCGATGCTTCTCCCTCTTTCCCCCTGCCCCGCTACAAAGTTTCTCCCTGCAGGCAGTCACTGAGTTCGAGGTGCTAGAGGAGCTCCTGAAACTTGACCCCAAAAGAACCTCTGGGTCAGATGGTTTAGACCCTTCTTTAAAGTTTCTGCCCCTATCATCGACCAGCCTCTCTCTCTCCTTTCTGGGGAGGTTCCCATTGCGTGGAAGGCAGCCATGGTTCGTCCTTTATTTTTAGGGGGAGATCAAGCCGATTCTAACTGGTATAGGCCTATTTCTATTTTGCCCTGTTTATCAAAAGTGTTGGAAAAACTTGTCAATGATCAACGGACTGGCTTTCTTGATGTCTATAGTATTCTTTATGGTATGCAATCTGGTTTCCGCTCAGGTTATGTATGTGTCACTGCAACCTTAAAGGTCCTTAATGATGTCACCATTGCCCTTGATTCTAAGCAATGTCGTGCTGCTATTTTTATTGACTTGGCCAAAGCTTTTGATACGGTAGACCATTCCATTCTTGTGGGCCGGCTAAGGAGTATTGGTGTCTGAGGGGTCTTTGACCTGGTTTGCTAACTACCTCTCTCAAAGAGTGCAGGGTATAAAGTCAGAAGATCTGCTGTCTCAGCCACAGCCTGTCACCAACAGAATACCCCAAGGATCAACCCTAGGCCCCACGCTCTTCTCAATTTACATCAACAACATAGCTAAGGCAGTAGGAAGCGCTCTCATCCATTTATATGCAGACGATAGTCTTACACTCAGCTGGCCCCTCCCTGGATTTTGTGTTAAACGCTCTACAACAAAGCTTTCTTAGTGTCCAATAAGCTTTCTCTGCCCTTAACCTTGCTCTAAACACCTTCAAAACAAAGGTCATGTGGTTTGGCAAGAAGAATGCCCCTCTCCCCACAGGTGTGATTACTACCACTGAGGGTTTAGAGCTTGAGGTAGTCACCTCATACAAGTACTTGGGAGTATGGCTAGACAGTATACAGTCCTTCTCTCAGCACATATCAAAGCTGCAGGCCAAAGTTAAATCTAGACTTGGTTTCCTCTATTGTAATCGCTCCTCTTTTACCACAGCTGCCAAACTAACCCTGATTCAGATGACCATCCTGCCATGCTAGATTACGGAGACATAATTTATAGATCAGCAGGTAAGGGTGCTCTCGAGCAGCTAGACGTTGTATGTATGTATGCATGTATATATATAATTTTTTATCCCAGCCCCGTCCCCGAAGCAGGTCTTTTGCCTTTTGCTAGGCCGTCATTGTAAATAAGAATTTGTTCTAAACTGACTTGCCTAGTTAAATAAAGGTTCAATAAAAAAAAATTACAAATACTGACCATAATTTCCCTTGTCTGACCACTTGCATGATGAGTTTCTCACACGACTGGCCTATCTGGGTAATGATTTCTTTCTCACCTAAATGATCAGAATCTAGGATTACAGGGACTCTCCGCAACTATATTCAATGTGCGGGATAAAATTGAGGCTACGATTAAGAAGTTGGAGCGCTTCTCTGTCTGCATTAACAAGGACAACACAGCTCTCTCCATTAGACGTCGACCGATTAATCGGAATGGCCGATGAATTAGGGCCGATTTCAAGTTTTCATAACAATCGGTAATCAGCATTTTTGGACACCGATCATGGACGATTACATTGCACTCCACAAGGAGACTGCGTGGCAGGCTGACTACCTGTTATGCGAGTGCAGCAAGGAGCCAAGGTAAGGTGCTAGCTAGCATTAAACGCATCTTATAAAAAACAATCAATCTTAACATAATCACTAGTTAACCTCTCTGGGACATGTGGAACGCTAGCGTCCCACCCGCGGGACACACTGCCAACAGCCAGTGAAATAGCAGGGCGCCAAATTCAAAACAACAAAAATCTCAATTCTATTCTCAAACATACAACTATTATATCCCATTTTAAAGATAATCTTCTCCTTAATCCAACCACATTCTCCGATTTCAAAAAGGCTTTACGGCAAAGCATAACATTAGATTATGTTAGGACAGCGCCTAAACAAGAAAACATTTAAAATACAAAAACCAGAAATACAGCTAAAATTAAATCACTAACCTTTGATGATCTTCATCAGATGACACTCCCAGGACTCAATGTTACACAATACATGTATGTCTTGTTCGATAAAGTTCATATTTATATCCATAAACCCCATTTTACATTGGCGCGTGATGTTCAGAAAATGTATTTCCTCCAAAACTTCCGGTGAATGAGCACATCAATTTACAAAAATACTCATCATAAACGTTGATAAAATTTACAACAGTTATTGAAAGAATTATAGATACACTTCTCCTTAATGCAACCGCTGTGTCAGATTTCAAAATAGCTTTACGGCAAAAGCACATTGTTCAATATTCTGAGTACAGAGCTCAGCCATCAAAGCAAGCTATACAGTTACCCGCCAAGTTCTGGAGTCAACTAAACTCAGAAATAGTATTATAAATCTTCACTTACCTTTGCTGATCGTCGGAATGCACTCCCAGGACTCCCACAAGAAATGTTTGTTTTGTTCGATAAACTCCATATTTATGTCCAAATACCTCCGTTTTGTTAGTGCGTTCAGATCACTAATCCAAAGGCATAATGCGCGAGCGCAAAACCCGAGACGAAAAGTCAAATAGTTCCATTACCGTTCGTAGAAACATGTCAAACGATGTTTACAATCAATCCTTAGGGGCTTTTTAACATAAATCTTCGATAATATTCCAACCGGACAATAGCGTATTCATTACAGTGGAAAAAGAAGGAGCGGCGTGCTTGTGTGAGTGCGCAGTAAACAACTCACTGGTCCCAGGCTTGAGACAGCTCTTATTCTCTGCCCAGTAACAGTAGAAGCAAGAAACAAGGTTCTAAAGACTGTTGACATCTAGTGGAAGCCTTAGGAAGTGCAAAATTACCCCACAGACACTGTAGTTTGGAAAGGCAATCAGTTGAAAAAAACTACAAACCACTTCCTGGTTGGATTTTTTCTCAGGTTTTTGCCTGCCATATGAGTTCTGTTATACACAGACATCACTCAAACAGTTTTAGAAACTTCAGAGTGTTTTCTATCCAAATCTACTAATAATATGCATATCCTACCTTCTGGGCCCGAGTAGCAGGCAGTTTAATTTGGGCACGTCATTCATCAGAATTTCCGAATATTGCCCCCTGTCGCTAAAAAGTTAACTACACATGGTTGATGATATTACTAGTTTATCTAGCTTGTCTTGCGTTGCATATAATCAATGCGGTGCCTGTTAATTTATCATGGAATCATAGCCTACTTCGCCAAATGGGTGATTTAACATGCGCATTCGCGAAAAAAGCACTGTCGTTGCACCAATGTGTACCTAACCATAAACATCAACGCATTCCTTAAAATCAATACACAAGTATATATTTTTAAACCTACATATTTTGTTAATATTGCCTGCTAACATGAATTTCTTTTAACTACGAAAATTGTGTCACTTCTCTTGCGTTCTGTGCAACAGAGTCAGGGTATATGCAGCAGTTTGGGCAGCCTGGCTCGTTGCAAACTGTGTGAAGACTATTTCTTCCTAACAAAGACAGCCAACTTCGCCAAATGGGGGATGATTTAACAAAAGTTCATTTGCGAAAAAAGCACAAAATCATTGCACGAATGTACCTAACCATAAACATCAATGCCTTTCTTAAAATCAATACACAGAAGTATATTTTTATATCTGCATATTTAGTTAAAAGAAATTCAGGTTAGCAGGCAATATTAAACTAGGGAAATTGTGTCACTTCTCTTGCGTTCATTGCACGCAGAGTCAGGGTATATGCAACAGTTTGGGCCGCCTGGCTCGTTGCGATCTAATTTGCCATAATTTTACGTAATTATGACATAACATTGAAGGTTGTGCAATGTAACAGCAATATTTAGACTTATGGATGCCACCCGTTAGATAAAATATGGAACGGTTCCGTATTTCACTGAAAGAATAAATGTTTTCTTTTCAAAATTATAGTTTCCGGATTTGACCATATTAATGACCTAAGGCTCATATTTCTGTGTGTTATTATACGAAACAACATTTGAGAGTGCGCTGACCCTGGTGCATGGGGTTACGCAGCTGAAGGTTGAGTGTTTGAAGGGGTACGGGACTATAAAAAGTTTGGGAACCACTGTACTAGACGATTCTGTGCTTCCAACTTTGTAGCAACAGTTTAGGGAAGGCCCTTCCCTGTGCACAAAGTGAGGTCCATACAGAAATGGTTTGTCTAGATCGGTGTGGAAGAACTTGCCTGGCCTGCACAGAGCCCTGACCTCAACCCCATCGAACACCTTTGGGATGAATTGGTTACACCGATCGCGAGCCAGGCCTAATCGCCCAACATCAGTGCCCGACCTCGCTTATCCTCACGGCTGAATGGAAGCAAGTCCCCACAGCAATGTTCCACATATAGTGGAAAGCCTTCCCAGAAGAGTGGAGGCTGTTATAGCAGCAAAGGGGGGGACCAACCTCATAATTGCCCATGAATCTGGAATCAGATGTTCAACGTGCAGGTGTCCACATACACTACATGACCAAAGGTATATAAGAACATACATAACATACATAACATACATACATACATACATACATACATACATACATACATACATACATACATACATACATACATACATACATACATACATACATACATACATACATACATACATACATACATACATACATACATACATACATACATACATACATACATACATACATACCAAGCACAACTTGCAGGTAGCCTAGTGGTTCGAGCGTTGGACTAGTAACCGAAAGGTTGCAAGATCGAATCCCCAAGCTGACAATGTAAAAATCTGTCCTTCTGCCCCTGAACAAGGCAGTTAACCCACTGTTCCTAGGCTGTCAGTGAAAATAAGAATTTGTTCTTAACTGACTTGCCTAGTTAAATAAAGGTATATTTTTTTTAACTCACCAGTGTATGAATCTGTTGCTTGTGATGGACAGGAGTTTTCCACTTCCCTCATAGTGAAAGCCTCCTGCGCTGTCTGGGTATATCACACTGCCAGGAAGAGCATTCAGACCTGTCGAGAAACCACACATGACCTCTGGTCAGTTCCAATAGAAGCTTTCACATGGTGGCTTGGCTTGTTGACAGTCTCAAACTATTTAGGTCTGACAGGTGGTTGACCACTTGTTAGGTTTGCACCATCACAACGCTCTCTTTGCCCGATAACTAAAAGACAGCTGTCAATAAATGAGTTAAATCATTTGTGTTAGATTGCATGTCACTATAAAACCAATTGTCTAACATTGACTTTCATGAACTGGAAGCTAACGCTACTCATGCTACGCTGTAAAACGTGCAGACTATGGAAAGCTGCTAACAACAACTCATGCACCAGGATACCGATACTTGATCATGATTTCGACGTAAGGTGTAGCTAAAGCGGCGTACAGTACGGTTGGCTAACTTTGGTTTAGGTTGGAGCTCGGGGGTAACAAAATGCACCTGCAGAGGACACCGTTATCATACTAACTAGCAATATAGCTTGTTAGCCACACGCCAGCTACATGTCAATAGTTAGCATGCATGGTGAGTCACTCACGACCACATTCTATACACAGTTTGTCATATAAACCGTTCATTTGAGCAAATAAAGAGCGGATCGTTCTTTTAATATCCATGAAGATGTACCTAGGTTTACAGTTATTTCCCGGAATGTTGGTAGGGTTTCCCTCTCAAACCCACTTATTTCTATGAAACTCCTTTCTAAAACCGCCGCCATCTTCCCCGCACCGCGTTGTGGGATTAACAAGGAAATGTACCGCCTTCTCTTCTGGCCTTTCAACATTTTAAAGCTGTATTAGCTAGCTTCTCCAAAGAGAACCTCTCTGGCTCTTATAAAATATAAGACCTATTCATTTAGCTACAGTAAAATAAGAAAAATAATACTAGGTATAGCTAGTATTAGGAATTTAAAAAACATTTCACAAATAATAGTGATTTAGGACACTCAAATGTCCCAATTCTTCACAATAGAAAAGTTATTGTCGTGTGATTCTGAGCCTTTGGCTTCACACTGACATTTACACCAACATCCAAGTATTTTCTGCATGTGTCAGAAGGGTCTAATTGGTTCCCCTAATAGTTAATATTGTACAGAAATGTCCTCATTGGACAGAAAAGGTCACACCTCCCACCCACCCTTGAGCCATATTATATTGTTGATCTGTTGATCTGAGATAAATGTAAAAAATTACGTAATATTATGTATATGAAATATACAGCATTAGCCAACATTCAAGACACAACTTGAAGTCGCAGATTAACTGGCTTCCATAGTGTTGTGCAGTCAAATCTGTCACAGTAAAGGGCAAACAGTTGTGACTGCTTATCAAAAAAATGCATAGTTTGGCTAATGACTCATATCATATGAATATATATACAGTATACTAGGTCTATACAATGTCATAACGTCAAAGTTTCAAATGATAAAGATTAGGCTCAACTCTTTGCTGACATTGGTTAATGAACCTAAATGTATATTCATTTAATTGATTTTACCTCATATCAATAATTTTATTGAGCAGTACTGTAAAACTGTGGGCAGTTCTGGCTCGCACAAGGCTTACTTACTTACTTACAGTGCCTTCAGAAAGTATTAACACCCCTTGACTTTTTGCACATTTTGTTGTGTTACAGCCTGAAATTAACATACTACATTTAGATTTTTTTTGTCACTAGCTGACACACAATAACCAAAGTGGAATTATGATTTTAGAAATTTTTAGAAATTACAAAAAAATGAAAAGCTGAAATGTCTTGGGAGTCAATAAGTATTCCATCCCTTTGTTATGGCAAGCCTAAATAAGTTCAGGAGCAGTGCTTGACTTGGGCAGGAGCTCACCGGAGCTGAGTACCGGCACCTCAAAGTTCTACTGCTTGAGCTCCTGTTCCTCTTATAGAATATTAGCTCAAAAGTATTGTGGAGCTCCTGCACATAAATATAAACAATCCTGGCACCCAAAATGAGTACTGCCACCTTTTTCAGAACTTCTAAGCCTATTCACAATGATATTGGGCTGGATGCTGATAGAGGAAACTTGCTGAATAACCAGAGAAATTATAGCCAAAGCTTTTCGTTTAGGCTATTTACAGAAATAGAAGTCCTGGATGCTTTGCTAGTAATAGCCAACAAGTAATCCACAGGGGTTTCATGATTATTATTGGTTTCATGATTATCTTAGTGACATATCTCAGGCCATGGGTATTTGCAAAATATTAAATAGCATTTTCAAGGAATAGAGAAGTTAGGAAAGGCTTTTCTAACCTTTTCTGATTGGTGTGAGAATTAGCCATATGTCATCGAGACAACATACCTGCATCTTATCAGCAGAAAGGGGTGTTTTCAATGTCATTGCCAAACTGTCCAAAAATGGATAATGTTCCGGTAGATTCCACTATATAAGGTGCAGTGTCTGGACCAGTAAACTAACTTCACTTCATTTCCCGAAAGGTAAGAGTGTTGTTCATGTGCTTTGCATTCTCTAGCTATGTCATGCAAGCTACATGTGTAGGATCTTAATTTGACCAGTTTCTCACAGCAGGAAATAATCCTGCAGCAAAAGGAAAGGTGATTATAATTAATGGACATGTATGTAGGAGTTGATACATTTTATGTTAGAGCAAATCAAGTCTAACATTTTTAAGTGGAAATTACACACTTTAGAAGCCTTCTAAGCCTTGAAAATACTACATGTTTGCATTTCCTGTAACAACAATGTGATCAAATTAAGATCCTACACCTGTACTACAGGAAGGTTACAGTAAGTCAATTACTTTCTGTGGTGGTATTCAGAGTTATTGACAGTGTCTAACCCTGCAGGTTGTTTGTTGACATGTCTGCATTGAAGTACTCTCTGGGTCTTCTGGCCCTGCTTGTAGTGGCCGCCTGGGCCGAGGAGGTGAGTAAAACTCTACTAAACGTTCTACTGTATGTGTTGCGTGTCTGCATCCATGCATGTGTGTGTGTGTTCGTCCATGTAAGTATGGACGTATGCATACATATTTTGTGAAACAATCTAACTATTCATAGTAAGGTGTTTGCTGATTTGTCAAAGTCATTTTTTCTCTCTGTCTTTGCTGCATGGTGCCATAGGAGCTCTCTGTCTCTGAGCTGCTGGAGAAAGCCAACAGGAATGTTGGTAAGACAGTTTTTAAATTGTGATATACAATACCCACCAACACTTTCAGATTACATTATGAGTGATATGAAATATTAAATCAAGATTTATTAGAAAAAACAATCCATTATCGCATTGCTTTTCAGTCCAAGACTAGGCTTAATCAGTATCAGGGAAACTGATCCAAGGTGTCACACTTTGACGTCCTGTCCCCGTCCCTCCAGTGCATACCCGCAACGAGCCCTTGATTGTGGATGACATCGCCTACGTCAACGAGGCTGAGAGGAACGCCGACCCCTGCACATCTCGCGGCTGCATGTGGCCCAAGTCCAGCGACGGCAGAGTCTATGTGCCCTACGTCATCGCCAACCAGTACTGTAAGTACCATGTCATGATGATATCTTATTTAACGATGTTGGATATTAATTTCAGCTAGTTTGCTAGAGCAGGAAAATAATCCTGCACCAACAGCAAATGTGGATTGTAATTAATGGAATTTCTTTTGTAGGGTTTGATAAAAAAAAAAAAGCGCAAATCAAGTCTTACATTTTAAAGTGTAAGTTATAAACTTCAGAAGCCCTTTTACAATACATATTAAGATCCTACATCTGTACATGAGTCCCAAACTACTGTATAAAGCTATATAAGTAGGCCGTATAAGTAACAACTAATCATTACTGGCCAGGGTTGGGTAGGTTACTTTCTAAATGTAATCCATTACAGTTACTAATTACCTGTCCAAAATTCTAATCGGTAACGTAATTTTTGGATTACCCAAACACTCAGTATTGTAATCTGATTACATTCAGTTACTTTTAGATTACTTTCCCCTTAAGAGGCATTAGAAGAAGACAAAAATGTATGTTACCAGTTGAACAACATCTATTGCAGGCTAAATCAATGTTAAAGTTTACATAGCTGGCCATATATGGATGTTACATTTTACTTTATGGGTTGGTTATGTAGGCTTCTAACCCATCGCTTTCTACTACATATAATAATACGATTAAATGATATCTTTACATTAAAAAGAAAGTCTATCAGAATTCCAGTCATTACAATACATGATGTACCCCTTGATCTTCAAGAATATGACTTGGAAATATGTAAATAAAAGATTAGCCATGTTGTTTTATCTGAGCATAACCCCAAAACGAAAGACTTATTGGCAAGCCCTACTCTGTTGTTTATGCTTTTGTTTTTATGGAGGACTGATTGGGCTCATTGATTCAAGTAAAAAAATAAATGCTGCGCTCATGGAATGGCATGCTTTGAGCACTACTGAAAAGTACTATTTACATGTGAAAAATAAATGCAATATGCTGCATTTTCTGTAGGCCTATGGTTTATGTTTTAGTGGGTGGCACTTTTCTATCTTGATAATATGCAGCTGTTTAAAGGGAAATCCACAGATGAAACAATAACAAAACGTTTGCCCCGCCTATGTTTTGGTAAAAAGCTGAGGGATGGGCCTGGAGAAATGTAACCTCTCGGATTAATAGACAGAGCTATGGATGCAAGGACTGACCATCCATGATATCAAAATTACTGTTTTAACCATGTTATGAGGCTATACAGTGTTTCTTCACATTTAGAATTTTTTACAAACATTGGAGAAAAACAAGATTATATTTTGGGATCTCATGGAGTGTGACATTTGAACTAAGCTCATACGGCATTTATAAGTTATATTTTTCAAGAATCAATGGATATATATACATACATAGAATTTATATGTTAAAAAGAATAATGTAGCAACTACAGATTACCTCTTTAAGTCTATCAAAAGTGTGCGAGTTTGAGCATGTGTCCATTAGGCCTATGGATTTTTTTATCAACATGAATTAGATTGAGCAATAAAAGCCCCACTTCATTCCATAGGCTGCGATCCGCACTATGCAGCTGTTGCAAGAGCGCATTTTTCACTGGTTTCAAAAACAATGATTGATAGGCAGCGTAAACTTATTGAATTCAACCATTATTGGGTTCAAATACATATTTAGAATTGTGAACAGCCATACTCAACAACCACAATCCGCAAGGCGCATTTAGCTACATGAAAAAGCAGCAGTGTGATTCACATCAATGCGCTATGTAGATATGAATAATAAGGGATATCCGTATCGCCGTAGACTACACCACTGCTGTCATCCTTACCTCTAATATTTGGATGCCGACAGCAATCGCACCATTGGAAGACAGAGCTTGGACTTTAGCCTACAAAGCCAATTCCTGCTCTTTTCTCGTGATCCATCAAACAGATTTTGTGTCATCATAGTGCTCTCTGATTTGTGGTCAGACTCGCTCAGGTGGAATAAATTTAAACTTGCGCCTTTTTTCAATGCTGATTTGAATGTCATTGAGAAAACAGAGAAGTGTCAATGATTTTTTTTTGCAAACATCCTTTCTGAATTTAAAGAAATCCTGGAAGTAATCATTTGGTTTTTCAAAAATATCTGTAATCAGACTACAACATTTTTGCTGGCAATGTAACGGATTACAGATACAGGTTGTTGTAATCCCTTACATGTAACGGATTACATGTAATCTATTATTCCCCATTAACTGTGTTGTGTAGCAAGTTTCATGATACAGTAGTCGTTTTTTAACAGTAGTTTTTCTTGTCCCATCTGTGTCCTGCCAGCCACCAGGGAGCTGGAAGTCATTGAGCGTGGTCTGCAGTCCTTTGCAGGCTTCTCCTGCATCAACTTCATCAAGCGCACTACCCAAAGAGACTTCTTGCACATCCAGTCCCAGAACGGGTACGTGCACTATGGAATTACATATAATTCATAGGTCCTACTATTCTACATGAGGATCTTTATGACGTACAGAACCAGGCTGAGTTAGGACCAATCATATATATATATATATATATATATATATATATATGAACCCTGGACTGCAGATGCTATGTGTTGGCCAGTGAGAAGCTTTGAAGCCACTGGTCGGCCATATTGGCCCTCCCCAGTTAGAGCAGTCCTCAATAGGAATGATAGAATTCTACAGTATTTCAGTTAAATATTTCAAGGACAAAATTACATGTGTGTATAGTATTGCTTACTAGGTTTGTCCAATCAATTTTAACCACTCCCTCTTCAAATTAGGGTTAATTTGGAAACGCTGTTAAAAAGAGAACATTGTATTATTTCTTTGTATTCCCTGACGAAGGCCATGCAGCCGAAAAACACGTCGTTTAAAAAAAACAACATTGTTTCCATTGAACATGCCATACTAATAAAGGCATTTTAATCAATTATAAGAAGAGTGCCTTGGTCCTCCTTTCTTTTTGATGACCAACTCACCCCTTTTACCAAAGAGCACCTTCTGTCTACCAACATTTACTATTGTGTACCTTAGTAGCGCTTCCCTTCCTCCTCTTTCGACAAAATTACATGTATTTAAGTATTCTTTTGCAGTGGGACAGTAACATTAGCACTCTCTACTTTAAGCAAAATGTTTGTATATATTTGTATATTTAGCTCACACAATATAATTAAAAATGATGCATTAAGCCGTCTGTAAAATAATAAATGTGTCAAACCTTTTTGGGAAATCTGACCAAATTCACATAGAGATTTGAGTCATTCTCGTTGAAAGCAAACCTAAGAAGCGGTAGACCTATTCTATGTGTGCTATTTCTATGCTTCGCCTTTCAGTTTTGTACACCAGCTTTAAACAGCTGAAAATACAATATTTTTGTTTATTAAAGATACAATGGGGGGAAAAAGTATTTGATCCCCTGCTGATTTTGTACATTTGCCCACTTACAAAGAAATGATCAGTCTATAATTTTAATAGTAGGTTTATTTGAACAGTGAGAGACAGAATAACAACAAAAAAATCCAGAAAAACGCACGTCAAAAATGTTATAAAATGATTTGCATTTTAATGAGGGAAATATGTATTTGACCCCTCTGCAAAACATGACTTAGTACTTGGTGGCAAAACCCTTGTTGGCAATCACAGAGGTCAGACGTTTCTTGTAGTTGGCCACCAGGTTTGCACACATCTCAGGAGGGATTTTGTCCCACTCCTCTTTGCAGATCTTCTCCAAAGTCATTAAGGTTTCGAGGCTGACGTTTGGCAACTCGAACCTTCAGCTCCCACCACAGATTTTCTATGGGATTAAGGTCTGGAGACTGGCTAGGCCACTCCAGGACCTTAATGTGCTTCTTCTTGAGCCACTCCTTTGTTGCCTTGGCCGTGTGTTTTGGGTCATTGTCATGCTGGAATACCCATCCACGACCCATTTTCAATGCCCTGGCTGAGGGAAGGAGGTTCTCACCCAAGATTTGACAGTACATGGCCCGGTCCATCGTCCCTTTGATGCGGTGAAATTGTCCTGTCCCCTTAGCAGAAAAACACCCCCAAAGCATAATGTTTCCACCTCCATGTTTGACGGTGGAGATGGTGTTCTTGGGGTCATAGGCAGCATTCCTCCTCCTCCAAACACGGCGAGTTGAGTTGATGTCAAAGAGCTCCATTTTGGTCTCATCTGACCACAACACTTTCACCAGTTGTCCTCTGAGTCATTCAGATGTTCATTGGCAAACTTCAGATGGGCATGTATATGTATTCTTGAGCAGGGGGACCTTGCGGGCGCTGCAGGATTTCAGTCCTTCACGGCGTAGTGTGTTACCAATTGTTTCCTTGGTGACTATGGTCCCAGCTTGCCTTGAGATCATTGACAAGATCCTCCCGTGTAGTTCTGGGCTGATTCCTCACCATTCTCATGATCATTGCAACTCGACGAGGTGAGATCTTGCATGGAGCCCCAGGCCGAGTGATATTGACAGTTCTTTTGTGTTTCTTCCATTTGCGAATAATCGCACCAAATGTTGTCACCTTCTTACCAAGCTGCTTGGCGATGGTCTTGTAGCCCATTCCAGCCTTGTGTAGGTCTACAATCTTGTCCCTGACATCCTTGGAGAGCTCTTTGGTCTTGGCCATGGTGGAGAGTTTGGAATCTGATTGATTGATTGCTTCTGTGGACAGGTGTCTTTTTTACAGGTAACAAGCTGTGGTTAGGAGCACTCCCTTTAAGAGTGTGCTCCTAATCTCAGCTCGTTACCTGTTTAAAAGACACCTGGGAGCCAGAAATCTTTCTGATTGAGAGGGGGTCAAATGCTTATTTCCCTCATTAAAATGCAAATCAATTTATAACATTTCTGACATGCGTTTTTCTGGATATTTTTGTTGTTATTCTGTCTCTCACTGTTCAAATAAATATACCATTAAAATTATAGACTGATCCTTTCTTTGTCAGTGGGCAAACGTACAAAATCAGCAGGGGATCAAATACTTTTTTCCCCCACTGTATGTCACAGCAGTTTAGATGGTACAATGATTCTCTACACGCTGAGTGCTTGTTCTGTCACAAACTGAAATAAGCCAAACTATTAGAATTTTAGCAACCAGGAAATGGCAGAGCCATTTCTGCATATTGCACCTTTAATAAATGCATTTCTATTTTTTCCCCCAAGTAATTACAATGGAGGACGAGTATCAATATTGCTGCGGGGGCCTTCAATACAACACCCAGTGTCAGTCATCCAGGGTTTATATACATTATTGGTTAGGACAGTTCAGTGTGAGACATGAAACTGCATTATAAGGCATGACGCACTTCTGGTAACAGTGTGTGTGTGTGTGTGTGTGTGTGTGTGTGTGTAAGTACATTTGTGTGGGTCTGACAGAGACAATTAAAACTAATTGCACTGTTACAACTCTGTCCAACCCATTCATGGCAGGTGCTGGTCCTATGTTGGTCGTTCTGGCAATGCCCAGGTTGTGTCTCTGAGCCGTTCCGGCTGTGTGTACCATGGCACCACCCAGCATGAGCTCCTCCATGCCCTGGGCTTCAACCACGAGCAGACCCGCAGCGACCGTGACAATCACATCCGTGTTCTCCTCCAGAATGTCCAGTCCGGTAGGATCCCTTTCACATGTCCCCATATAGCCATGTACATACACTCTATTATATTCTATGAATGTCCACATGCACACACAAACATGTACAGTACATATGCAGGCAAACACACACACTGTTGCATCGGTCACCAACCGTTGCATTTATTTATTAGGGCAAGGTGAATCTAATATATTCTCTCTCTTCCAGGCATGGAGCACAACTTCAACAAGATCGCCACCCTGAACCAGGGAACGGCCTATGACTACAACTCCGTCATGCAGTACCACAGGTTAGTCACCATTGTTTTACCACTTTCACTCCAGTAGATGCTTAGTCAGTTGAATAATTGTCTAAGCAGCCTCATAGAATTCTAATTCTGTACAGAGCCTGTGGTCTAACAGTAAGACACCCGGCTCCTAGCACATGTTATTTATGTGGAATTTAACTTTATGTTCTTAGATCCACCCTTCCTACTGTGTCCCTTTCGTCTATCTGACCCCCTCTACTTCTAACCTGTCTAGATAAGCATAAAACCATGCCCAAAAATATAATAATATAGTAAGCCTACCCCCACTCATCCCAAGTGTTCATGATGGTGTGATGTGATTGCAGGTACGCCTTCTCCAAGAACAACCAGCCCACCATGGTTCCCATCCCCAACCAGAACGTGGAGATCGGCAACGCCTCCCAGATGAGCCAGAGCGACATCATCCGTCTCAACAGGCTGTACAACTGTTAAACAGACATCTTGTGTTTCTGTCCTCTCTCACAAGGTTGTGTCAATGACTCAGTGTTGATATAAGCACAGAGTAAAGTTCAATAAATCGGCATGTAAAAATATACTGTATTTTTGTTTCATAATTTTAAAGTCTTAATATATTTTTCTACAGTGTGGATTAAAGTCCTGGGTTAAAATATTATTTGAAATCATATTAAATAGCCTACTTTACCTGGGCTTGATTGAGCATGCGTGGCCCAATTGAACCAATGAAATAGTCTCGAAACTGTAAACCCCGCCCAACTGGGACAGTTGGGAGGCTAGAGAAAACACTCAAAGCATTTGAAACATTTTAAATAGTATTTGAACCCAGGACTGGTAGATACAGATGTTTTCACCATTCAAACTGTTGGACACTAGCCCTGCTCTATCACTTGGCTGCTGAGGTCCCAACTGCAGTCAGACCCAATGCTGACCAAAAGGGGGCGACACATTACCACAGAGCTTTGGCAGTAACTGTCTTTCCAATCAAAAATGCATCGAATATAACAGGTGTAGACCTTACAGTAAAATGCTTACGAGCCCCTAACCAACAATGCAGTTTCCAAAAATACGGATAAGAATAAAAAATAACAGTAACAAGTAATTAAAGAGCAGCAGTAAAATAACATTTTAGTCATTTAGCAGATGCTCTTATCCAGAGCGACTTACAGTAGTGAATGCATACATTTCATAAATGTTTTCTCCGTACTGGTCCCCCGTGGGAATCAAACCCACAACCCTGGCGTTGCAAACACCATGCTCTACCCACTGAGCCACACGGGACATAACAGGACATAACAAAAGCGAGACTATATACAGGGGGGTACCGGTACAGAGTCAATGTGCGGGGGTACCGGTTAGTTGAGGTAATATGTACATGTAGGTAGAGTTATTAAAGTGACTATGCATAGATGATAACAACAGAGAGTAGCTGCGGTGTAAAAGAGAGAGGGGGGGGGGGGGGGCAATGCAGATAGTCTGGGTAGCCATTTGATTAGATGTTCAGGAGTCTTATGGCTTGGGGGTAGAAACTGTTTAGAAGCCTCTTGGACCTAGACTTGGCCCTCCGGTACTGCTTGCCGTGCGGTAGTAGAGAGAACAGTCTATGACTAGGGTGGCTGGAGTCTTTGACAATTTTTAGGGCCTTCCTCTGACACCGCCTTGTATAGAGGTCCTGGATGGCAGGAAGCTTGGCCCCAGTGATGTACTGGGCCATTCGCACTACCCTCTGTAGTGCGAGCAGTTGCCATACCAAGCAGTGATGCAACCAGTCAGGATGCTCTCAATAGTGCAGCTGTAGAACCTCTTGAGGATCTGAGGACCCATGACAAGTCTTTTCAGTCTCCTGAAGGGGAATATGTTTTGTTGTGCTTTCTTTACGACTGTCTTGGTGTACTTCGACCATGTTAGTTTGTTTGGTGATGTGAACACCAAGGAACTTGAAGCTCTCAACCTGCTCCACTGCAGCCCCGTCAATGAGAATGGGGGCGTGCTCGGTCCTCTTTTTCCTGTAGTCCACAATCATCTCCTTTGTCTTGATTGTGGACTACAGGAAAAAGCAGACCAAGCACGCCCCCATTCTCATCGACGGGTTGCAGTGGACGGCCTACCCCGGCCATCCACTATTGATCCCATGGATGAGTATACTCCTGTGTCATCAGACTCCCCATCTCCCACATTAGAATGAATTTGAATCCAGATGATGTTTCAATGCATGAACATTTTAGACACTATTTTCCCAGGCTCCAGAGTGACAGCTGTCTAAGGCACTGCATCTCAGTGCTAGAGGTGTCACTACAGACCCTGGTTAGATCCCGGGCTGCATCACAACTAGCCTTGATCGGGAGTCCCATAGGGCGGCGCACAATTGGCCCAGCATAGACCGGGTTAGGGGAGGGTTTGGCCGGGGTAGGCCGTCATTGTAAAATAAGAATTTTTTCATAACTGACTTGCCTAGTTAAATAAAGGTTAAATAAATATAACATATATTCAACAGAACACATCACCATCCCTGATTTTAAGTGCTCAAACTGTTTAAATGTTTGTAAGGAAGAGAACCTACTATCTGTATTACTTAATGTAAGCATAGAGTTGTTTGCACTTCAAGCACACACCACCACCAGTAAGAACCAGACCCTAGGCCCGAGCGTTTTTAAATTGTGGGAGGCGGATGTCTAGAGAGACTAACCAGTAAGTGTGTGGTTGTGATGAAGAGCTGACCAGATGGATCAGTATATCTTCATTACCTGCCTAAGCCAAATATAGGTTATCACTTGCTGTGAAAGTATAGGTTATAGGCTTACTGTAATTACAAATGAGAGTTTGATGGCTGTCTGCATTTTGACTTGGATCCCAACGGACATTCTTCATAAACACATTTGTTCCATTCTTCCGTCTACTTGAGAAAGAGACACAGACTCTAATTCAAAAGGTTTGTTCTGAAATGCTAAATAGAGTCAAAGTTGAAATCTGATAAAATTAGTGTTACACATAACTTTATTCAGGATCATTGATCTACACAATAGTATTTGTGGGCCAACGCCTGAATGGGTTTGTCTGTAACATGTAACTTTCCGGTAGGGTTGACTGCCATGCCATGTCGGTGTTAAAGTCATCAAGTTTCTACATCCATTTGAACTGATATCGGGACCGTTTTTGAACAAGGGTGTCTTTCTCTCTGACGCTTGGTGCCAGTATCAGGGTCACAACCCCTAGGCTAGGAGTCAACCTGAAAGCCTGAGTGGGTGGTTGGGGGGGGCGAAGGAGGGGGCGGAAAACCCTCTCAAGTCCATGTATGGACGGCAGGTAGCCTAGCAGTTAGAGCTGTGGCCCAGTAACTGGAAAATCTGTTGATGTGCCCTTGAGTGAGGCACTTAAGCCTAATTTTCTTCAGGGGTGCCGTACTACTATGGTTGACCCTGTAAAACATGACATTTCACCGCACCTATCCGGCAAAGGTTTTTATAACTAACCCAAGATAGACCACAGCCTGTCGTTTCCAATGAGAGAAAATTAATCATAGTGGGCAGACCAAGCAAGGAGGTGGGCAGAGCCAAGCACAAGCAAGCGAGATCCTATTGGCGCATTCTAGCATTTATTTGCATATTTCTGTTAGGCAACGCCTACTCTGTGAAGTGCTCTTGTGCAATAATTCAATTCGACCTTGCACTTCTAAAAAAACAATTTTTTTGGAAACTTTTGCAAAGGGTAAGGTGTCCAAAACTTGTTCAAGTCTGTTCATAACAGATTCTAGTTTTGGTAACAGAAAACTGTATTGAGATAAAATGTTTAATCGATGAGAAAATTTGCAGAATGTCAGAAAAAAATCCATCTCCCTCCATCTTCTCCCACTGCCGGCCCCTGTGCTTCCTCTCATCACCATATTTGGTGGTGCGTGGAAATGCCAACCGGATCCTTCAGATTTATACATCCGATTAAACATCTGGCTCATTGTTCTATCGGCGTATCTGGTGAATGTGACAGCATGCATATTTTTTTACCCCATACTTGCCATTGTGCAGACCTAGCGTTTTCCACACCTCCTTCCAAATAGAATATATGCTGGGATCTCTCCCTGACAGTCAGACTTGTTTATTTTCTTGCTGCATGCCTCACGTTTGTAACCCTCTCACCAGGCTCGAATATGACTCTCACAATATTAACTTATGTATAGTGTCTCAACAGCATGAGATGTTAGGTAAGAAGGACATCTCCAATAAGAATTCCTATTGTAAACTATCTAGGGTTATGACAATAGGGTATTAACTTCAGATGAAATGATTATAGGTTTCTGTTATTGAATCAGGATAAACTATCCCATGCATTAAATTAAATTAAAACAATCAATGACTCCACCAAGGCAACATACATAACGTTCCATATGTGTATTAATACATTTTCAAACACAAATACATTTTCAGACACAACATCAAAGGAAATAAAAATAATGAACCCCAATGAGTCGTGCGCAACCCGTGTCCTAATTATTTCAAGTTTGCTTAAATAAATCGTTGGTGCGCGTTGGAGCAAAAAAAAAATGACAACACCCAAAAATATACTAAGTCTTAACAAAATTATAACAACTCTTTTATAAAATAAAATTTGTATTTTCCTTCATGCCTTAGTAGGTATGGGTTTTGTTCTAGTTTCGTCATCTTCTTTTATCATTTTTCTTCGCCAACGGTCCTAATGTCAAACCTTTTATCAACGTCTCTTTCACTCCCTTTTTTCCCAGGCCTCCCATTAACCAGGTCAACTCCCATTGGCCACAGCTTAACAAGCGACCTTATTGGTCAAAACTTAAACTTCAAAGTAAACCAAACTGTTCACTTATACATTAAATAAATATTTCTTCAAAAAGCATAATGCATTAACAACATTACAGTTTAGGAGAAATTCAATCATCTTTTAAATATAATACCAATTAATTATAACAAATAAACTCAATACCTAGTTCAAACAAGGGTATTACACGTTTATCTCCCTAGCAACCTGTCATCGTTTTCTATTCCTTTGTGGTTTGTCATATCATTTCAAACCAGTTTGTGTTTTGATCTGTAGAAGTATATGTAGATCTTGCAATGGGTAATTGCTATGATAAATACCATTTCTTATTTACAAAATGCCCTATTATGGGTAAACACACTCCTGCTCCATCTGTTTGACCTAATCCACCTGCTCCTCCTGCTTCGCCTGCTCCTCCTGCTCCTCAAACAGAAGATGTTGGCCCAAAGCTTTAGAGAGAGAGGAAAAAGTGCGGGCAGAGAGGAGGACAGTGGTGACTTTTGTTCAGCCTCGGGCCGCTCTTCTCAGGAAGAGATGTGGCCCAGTTCCGTTCTCCATCCCCTCCTCCTCTTCTCCCTACATCCCCTCTTCCTTTTCTCTCTCTCTCTCTCTCTCTCTCTCTCTCTCTCTCTCTCTCTCTCTCTCTCTCTCTCTCTCTCTCTCTCTCTCTCTCTCTCTCTCTCTCTCTCTCTCTGTTGGTCACTAGTCACTATCCGGACCCTCTGTGTCTCCCCATTTGAAGCTCTCGCCAGGACATGCAATTAATCCGGGACAGAGTAATTTTATCTGGGCCGTCTGGTCTGTCTGCCGAATGACCCAACGCACGAGCACACTGGTCCTAGTGATGGTTGCCCTGCTGCCCAGTGCCCACCCCTCCTCCCACTCCTTCCCACCTCGTCGCCAACAGGAAACTATTGTGCCTGCTGTGTGTCCCGACAATGAGCGAGTCACTGTGAGCCAAGTCCCCAAAGAGGGCTGGGGGGAGAGAGGAAGAGGGGCATGTAGCCTAGCCTCAGGTCAGTTCCCCATAGCTGGCCTCATCTATCACTATCAGTCCAGTCCACACATCTCCAGTTACAGAGGCCTCTCTATCTATCTCTCTCTTTCCCTATCTCTCTCTCTCTTTCTGATTGCTACTTCCTCTGTGGGCTGTCCTGAGTGTCCTCACATCCCCCAGGGAAGACACTCCTTATACTGTGTGTTAGAAACATATCTAGGATCAGATTTACCCTCCTCGAATACTTACCTTAGTAACGCAACACTGATCTTGGGTCAATATGTAGGGGCATGCATGAGGACTTCTTTTAATCACCTCTTTTAGGTAGGATATCAATTACACAAGGCTTAAAGCCTGTGGGGCCTAAGGACCTGTTTTGGTTTACTGCATATAACGTGTACGACAACACATTTCCTATGATGCATTTATCTCCATCATAATATTGTTCTTCAAAAAATGATAAGCATCCCATAACAACTTTCTAAAACAAGGCTTCGTTAGATTACCATTCATATGGGGTCCTCCATGGGAGGTAGGGCAGGTCTACTTCTCCCAAATGGCCTCCTATTTCAAAGGTAGTGCACTCTAAAGTGAATAATGAGCCATTTGGGATGCAGGTCAGGTCTACTGTTCCCTAACCCCCACTATCCAGACCTGGCCAGTCCCATATCCATAGTTTATGCTGTGATGCTCCTGGCCCCCTCCTTGCCCCCACCTAAGCCAAGCCTCCGCCTGGCCCTGGGAACACTGGACGGCCAATTAGCCTAAATATGATTAGCCAGATTTGGCCCGGAGTCAGTTTTCAATTAGGCCGAGTGAACAGGAACAGTAGCCCCCTTCAGCGGTTTAAAAATAGCTGTGTTTGTGTAGCTTACAGCTGCGCCGGTGTCCACAGTTTACACACAGTAAGTTACACACAGAGGGTAACTGTCAGTAACAAATGAGAACAAATTTTCAGCCCCAACTTTGGTCATTAGACAATGCCATGATAGGGTCATTTTGCCAAGATCTTGAACGTATGTAGAATACAGTCCAATTAGATGATTGTTGTGATAACTATATTTTGCATATATTTTGTTTATGCTTTCATTCCTTTTCGTTTCAGTTCCTTTGACATTTAGGAAGCAATAGAGCCATAAACAAAGTCCCCATACAACCATTACTTAGTGCCACAACGCCGCTCATTTGGAAAGAAATGCAATTATATATTTCATGAGTGTGCGTGCGTTGTTAGCATCTGCCTAAGTTACTGCCCAGATCTTCCAGTCTGGACAACCAGACGACGGGTCCGGAACGGCAATCCAAATCCGGACATCTGCTGCCCATCCTTGTGGCAGCCTGTTCCACTTGTAGAAATCCTACCCAGGTCGACCACCAGAGGGGGCCTGCAGCGGCCATCACCAACCGAACATCCACTGCCCATCTTTGTGGTGGACTGCTCCACTTTCAGAGAGCCTACCAAGGTAAACCACCAGAGGGGGGACCGCAACGGCGATCATCAACCAGGTCATCCCCTGGCCATTCTTGTGGTACTTTGCAGCTTCCAGGAAACCTACCAAGGTAAACCACTAGAGGGGGATTGCAACGGCGATCACCAGCCGGACATCCACTGCCCATCCTTGTAGTGGACTGCTCCGCTTTCAGAGAGCCTACCAAGGTCAACCACCAGAGGGGGACTGCAACGATGATCCACAACCAGGACATCACGTGGTCATTATTTTTATGTTGGTTTGCAATTTGCAGGATAATCACAAGATTAAACCCACCAGAGGGGGACTGTCATAACGTGGCCTTTTGGTGTATATCATGGCTCCCCCCCTCCTTGTCTCTCCTTCTCTCTCGCACGTCAGGTTTTAGAATGGTCATAAATACCTGGTAGAAACTGCCATGCAGTATTGAGAGAGAGAGTCTACCAGAACAAAGAGCTTCTCTTTGTTCAAAACTCTTAATCTCCAAAATGGGAGATTTAAACAATGTTTCTACTTTTGAGAATGTGGGAATGGTTCGTGGACACTTAAAGGGACAGTCGGGACGACTGAAGTTCATTTGGTGATCTCATGAAGGATAGGAAACACACATAACTGTATCTCTTACAGTGTACATTTCCCAGCTGTCAGGTTTACATCTAAATATTGTGAAACGTACGTATGTGATTAAACATGAAACTACTTGTGAAAAGATGTAATGTGATGTTAACCTTCTAAATGAGAGTTTGGATTTTCATACAAAGATTAACTAGTCAGTGGCCACACCCCCGTGAGCCCAGACATAACATTAGGCGTCATAGAACTGCCAATTTTTCCACAGAGTATAAAACCCACTTCCTACAAAATATACATTAAGTCAGTGAGCGAGTCCCCACGTTGGAATGGCTACAATTCTATAGACCATTAGACCATACAGCTGTAGTTTTGGCTACACTGCTGGAAATAGTTAAACTCTGAGACTATCGATCACTACAGAATAAGAGCAAATCTTAGACGTATAATTACTAGTCTGCAGCTAGAAATTAGATAAGTCTAGTACGAGAATACCGACAACCGACATTTCAATGATTATATTTTTCAGTCCCCACCCCTTTCCTTTTCTACCAAGCCGTCATATCGGCTTTGTCCACTAGGGACTTTTTATTTATATCATGTAGTAACCCAAATATCTACTGTCTGTTTGTTATGTAATTCTGTGTGATTATTTAGTTAGTTAGTAAATAAATAATTAAGCCAATTTGTATATTGCTGATTCATGATTTAGGCTAGGGTTCATGCAGATATCCAAGGGTTTGCGACGTTCAGTAATGAGAACTGATGAGGTAATAATAATACATTCATGAGAATGACTAATTGATAAAATGTTAAATATCTGAAGAGTTATATTCGGAAAATTATAACTCTGTAAATCTCAACATTTTCCGTGGTGCCCCGACTTCCTAGTTAATTAATGTTTACATGATTAGTTTAATCACATAATAATTAAACCTAGCGAACTGATTTGATATAAATAAGTCTTGACATTTAATGATAGTCCAGACACGACAACTGTAAATCGGCCACTCAAGAATATTCACTGTCTTCTTGGTAAGCAGCTCCAGTGTATATTTTGCCTTGTGTTTTAGGTTATTGTCCTGCTGAAAGGGGAATTAATATCCCAGTGTCTGGTGGAAAGAAGACTTAATCAGGTTTTCTTCTAGGATTTTGCCTGTGCTTAGCTCCATTTCATTTATTTTTGTCCTGAAAAACTCCCCATTCCTTAACGATTTCAAGCATAACCATAACATGATGCAGCCACCACTGTGCTTGAAAATATGGAGCGTGGTACTCAGTAATGTGTTGTATTGGATTTGACAGAAACATAACACTCTGTATTCAGGACAAAAAGTGAATTGCTTTGCCACATTTTTTGCAGTATTACTTTAGTGCCTTGTTGCAAACAGGATGCATGTTTTGGAATATTTGTATTCTGTAAATGCTTGGTTCTTTTCTCTCTGTCATTTACTGTAGGTTAGTATTGCTGAGTAACCACAATGTTGTTGATCCATCCTCAGTTTTCTTCTATCACAGCCATTAAACTCTGTAACTGTTTTAAAGTCACCCTTGACCTCATGGTGAAATCCCTGAGCGGTCTCCTTCTTCTCTGGCAAATGAGTTAGGAAGGATGCCTGTATCTTTGTAATGACTGGGGTGTACTGATACACCCTCCAAAGTGTAATTAGTAACTTCACCATGCTCAAAGGGATATTCAATGTCTGCTTTTTAAAAATTTTACCACATCTACCAATAGGTGCCCTTTGCGAGGCATTGGAAATCCTCCCTGGTCTTTGTGGTTGAATTCCTGTTTGAAATCCACTGCTTGACTGAAGGACCTTATGTGTGGGGGTACAGAGAGGAGGTTGAACACTATTATTGCACAAGGAGTGAGTCCATGCAACTTATTATGTGACTTATTAAGCACAGTTTTTCTCTTGAATTTATTTAGACTTGCCATAACAAAGGGGTTGAATACTTATTTTGTCAATACATTTCAGCTTTCATTTATAATTAATTTGTAAACGTTTCGAAAAAACATCATTCCACTTTGACATTATGGGGTATTGTGTGTAGGCCAGTGACAAAAAAAATCTAAATGTAATACATTTTGAATTCGGGCTTTAACACAAAAATGTGGAAAAGTCAAGGGGTGTAAATACTTTGTGAAGGCACTGAGCCCCTTTCATCCAAACAGTCCCCATAATCCCCAACTAATGACACGTTTCCCTTCAGCACCATGATTGAGAAAGGGATGCATGGAAAAGATTATCTCTGCATGACATCTCCAGCAATGTCCAGCGATCTGCATCTGATTTAGACATGAGTTTTGGATTTGACGCATGACAGGAGCCAGGACAATAATAAGCTATGTCTACGAGCCAAGGGCTTGGGCCACATCATAAATTAACAGCGCACAGACTGACTGGCAGCTGTCCACTTTGATTGCACCTGTAGGCAGGGGCGAAAATCTGATATCAACTTTGGAGGGGACAATTACATGAAATTTTCTCAAGAGCAATTCCTGAGGGGGACACCAAAAGTAGTGCTGTAACACATAGCCTACATTGTAATATGGTAAATTTATATTGAGGAACCAAAGAAATAAGGTGTTTGCCGTACTCTTAACTACCGGTACCCAAAACTACACAAATAATCACAACAGCAATACCATTGCCTTTAACAAATCTTAGTTCAGTCACCAGTTTAAGTTGAGAGTGGGGGTATCCATGGCATTTTCCAATTATGTTCCTATTTTACAAGTAAAAAAAATTGAGAACCTTTCATAATGTTGCCAAACAAAGACTCAACAAACTTACCTGAGACTCCCTGTCTCTGCCAGTCTGTCCCTGCATATCTGTCCCCAACTCTGCTGTCTGTGTGCCAACTGTTGCCAACTGACATCATTGTGAAACATTTCCATTAGAATTTCATTTCTTTCTTATGAACATTTTATCAACTAGTCTTTGAGATATTAGGCTACTAGGGTTCTTACTATGCGTTTTGGTGTACTGAAAAATACTCTGATGTCCGTCTTTTAAGGGGGTGGGGGGGGGGGGGGGGTTAGAAGGATTACTTTATCCTATCCTAGGTATTCCTTAAAGAGGTGGGGTTTCAGGTGTCTCCGGAAGGTGGTGATTGACTCCGCTGTCCTGGCGTCGTGAGGGAGCTTGTTCCACCATTGGGGTGCCAGAGCAGCGAACAGTTTTGACTGGGCTGAGCGGGAACTGTGCTTCCTCAGAGGTAGGGGGGCCAGCAGGCCAGAGGTGGATGAACGCAGTGCCCTTGTTTGGGTGTAGGGCCTGATCAGAGCCTGAAGGTATGGATTTATGAAATAAAATAAATATATAAAAGTTCCCTTGCGACAATTTAGCTTTTGCAACGAGACCGTTAAATATATTTAAGACAATGGTAGAAGAGAGTGTAGTTCTGTTCAGTTTGGACTTCAGTTTATCGCTAACCTTATCACAGGGACTTTGAAGCACTAACTTACATCATCTGCATGCTGATCTTGGAATAAATTGACGATAGCAAAGATTCCATCTTTGACGACGCCACATAAATGGAATAGGTACTAGCTAGCTTAATAGTTAATATTTGCGTGCTAGCTCTGCATATTCAGCTAGTGTGTGTGCGCGATTGACTAGATTAACCTCACGTCAGTTACTTTCATTGAGTGCCTTTCAGACAGTAGACACGACCCCTCTGTTACCTTGCCAACTAAGGAACTGGCAGTGGATCAAACCATTGTGAGGCAAAGGTTGGGGGGGTTGCAATAGTTTGAAACTTAAAAACGTGCTATGAAGTGTCTATAATCAGCACAATTGCTTTCATTGCGTATTATTAATATTATTTAAATTACATATTTATGTTTCAGTGATATATTGGGGGGGACAAATCATATTTTTCCCAGGATGGGGGGGTCGTGTACCCCCCCGTCCCCCCCGGGATTTCCGCCCCTGCCTGTAGGTGTGGTAATTGAGACAACACAGTGCTGTACTATACATACTTAATTCAAACTATGACATACAGTATGAAGCTAAGAGAGTCTGTGGAACAGAGAAATGGGACACACTGTGGATGTGACGTCACCAAGATATTCCACTGTGCGTGTAATTTAAAGCAGCAATGGCACCAGCTATAAAACAGTCCAAACCCAAGCGCCCGTCAGTAATTATCGCAGGCCTACTGTACATCATCACAATGCTATTTCACCCAAATAGTGTATCAAGGCAATAAATAACCAGGCAGCAGGGATCAACTCTGTAATTCTAAATGGCACATCTGGAAACCCCAGTAAAATCCATTCACATCCATGGTCGATCGTCTGTCGAGAATGGAGAGCCATTATTGACAGCATTGAAATAAATGGTGACAGAAATGATACATGATCTATCGATCCAAAGGCATAGCTCAGGCCGCAGATCTAGATTACAAGCCTGTAGGTCTTTGGGCCTACATTTAACAAAAACGTTTAGGCTATGAGGTAATAATTGCAGGAAAATATAACCTGTAAAAAAAGGTGTATATCCTGGATATTTTAGCTGACATTATGCACTTGGAATATTTGATATAATTATATAATTATACAAAACAGTGAATGATACAGGCTACTGTATCTGTGGTGCATTCTTAGGCATACGTTATCCCAATAGGCCGAAACCGTTACTCTGACTGTCGGCATGTTAATATAATTCATTACAACACAACATGAAGACCATCCTTCATCAGTTTATGTTATACACACATCCACCGATTCCACACAGTCATAGAAAGGGTAATAGGTAGCCTAGGTTGTATGCTTTGGCACGATGGGTTTAGGCAGAAATAGGACACAGCCTTGGCTACACTTGTCCCCACCACATATATTTGTGTCTCTCTTTAGCCACGGCGCAACGCACCTCCTTTCAAACTGAGAACGCATTCTCATCTGGAATACGCCTAGGTCCACGCCTACTGCCCTTAACCAACCTGCGCTCCCCGAAATGCCATGGTCCGGTCGAGTCTAGACTGTCTCATCCGCGGAGACACATTTTTCTCTCGCGTGTTTTTACAATTTGAGGCTTCAGTCGTATGTGATATTTGCATTCAGCAGCGTAGTAGTTAAAGTGGTACCGAATGCGTTGTTTTATGTTCTGTGTGTTGCCCTCACTCCAACAGACCGCTACAGTAGGAAGATGGCGTCGGAGGGAGCGAGCGGGGAACAGCGTCCTCCGATACAAACACTGGCAACAACAGTGCTTGGAAGTGTCGAAGCGGTAAGACCTTTTTATATTATAGCCAGGTCTATATGTTTCTATATTTTCATGATTCGTTTTGGAATAAAGGCACCGGGCACAGGAACAATGAATACAGAAAGACGGTGCATTTCTCAATGAACCTGTGTTCATCTTGAAGCAACAGCAAGATGTTATTCTTGTGATAATGTAGCGAACAGCAAAACAAAGGTTCTCAGATTTTTTTTCTCCAAATAGACTACATACATATGATCCAAGTCTCTTATGAGAATTAAAATCAAAGGAATTGGGTTAATATATTTCTCACACCTCAAAAAGCTCAGTCTGTTGGCACGGCCGATATGGGCAAGCGTAGTTGGCTATAAAGCACTGATTTGCGGTGTTGTAATACAGTTGTTACAATGTGGTTACAACTGTGGTTTCAATGTGTAGGCTACTTACATTTGAAACACAATTTAGGCTATAGGTTTGCACTGGCTCGTCTTCTGAATAGGCTACGAGATAGGGCGCTGCTTTTGAGATGGCTGTTCAATGCACAATGCTGTAATTCTTCTCTATACATCAAAGCTCTAAGTTGAAACAAAATATGTTAATGGTTGGTTTGTGCTTTGTGTCATTGTGGCTTTAATGTGAATATATTGTTATCTGATGTAGCCTACATGCAAATTTGCGTTTGAAAAATATTGCCTTTATGGTTAGAAAAGAAAGAAAGCTATCCTATGAGGACCCCCAAACCAAACCACTACAATCCAATATTCAGCAGCACTTGTCTGAACATAAAGCATAGGCTATTTGCAGTCAAAAAACTTTTCCGTATTCTGTAGGCCTACTAATACTTTAGATTTGACCTGTGACCAATAGAACAGTATTAGAAATGTTGAATCTTAGTGAGTGTTTGTTTGTCTGCAGTCTCCTGACTAATCAGGCTGAGTTGCACTTGTTTACACTCATCTATCTGGGACTTCTCACACTGGCCCCTCGTCTTGCAGACAGGCAGGTTGCAACATATGTGCCAGGGCAGCAGCTTGCTACCCCTCTGTGCAAATTAATCAATATTTTGCCCCGCGGGAGGGGTCCGTGGAACCTTTCCCTGTTCGTGGTATGCTTGGATAGTTCCATGTGCTCTGTTCAGTCAGACCATTGCTGTCTATCGACCAGTCAGTCAATTCATGCAGAATAGGCACTGGGCTGGCCAGTCTCCCATTAGCCACTTGACTTTACCATGAACTACGCCTATTCTATATATGTTTATATGTAATTGAGCATTTCTAAAGCATTTGCATATTCTTATAGGGCACAGGAAATACAATAACTGTTCTGGGTTTGAGGTTCAAAGGCTATTGAAAATATTGACCGGAAGATCCCCTTGGGGTGGGGGAGCGAGACAGGCAGGTAGCTGTTGAAATGGGAAGAAGAGAAGAGATGTGGGTGGTGGTAGAAGAACAAGGGTCGTTCCACCTCAAAAAGCACATAAGAGAGGAGTTTCCACACCTACCATCTCAGATTGTTCTGAAATCGGTTGTGTTGTTAGTTGCACATTTTTTGTATTTTTTTTTTATTGCACCCAAATTGGCCATTTTAATTTATAGGATTTAGATAATATTCAATAAATATAGTACCCAACATCAGATTTGGACCAAACTTCTTCCTACCAATGAGTAAGACAAAAAAATGAAACCCACCTACGGACACCCCACACCAATCAAAATCGAATCAAATTGTATTTGTCACATGCGCCGAATACAACAGTTCACCTTACAGTGAAATGCTTACTTACAAGCCCTTAACCAATAATGCAGTTTTAAGAAAATGCCCCCCAAAAATAAGAGATAAGAATAACAAATAATTAAAGAGCAGGAGTAAATAACAATAGCAGGAATATATACAGGGGGGGGGGGGGGGGGGGGCGGCAATGCAAATAGTCTGGGTAGCCATTCCCACCCTAACAAGCAGTATTCAGTATCAGTTCTGTATGTTTCACAAGTAGTATGATGATGTGGTTTGGAGTATTGCTTCTCCATACTATGTAATGTAATTGTACCCCTGCACAAATCGACTCTGTACTGGTACCCCGTGTATATAGCCAAGTTATTGTTTCTCATTGTGTATTTATTCCTTGTGTTATTATTTTTATATTATTTCTCTTTTTTCTGCATTGTTGGGAAGGGCCCGCAAGTAAGCATTTCACTGTTAGTCTACACCTGTTGTTTACAAAGCATGTGACAAATACAATTTGATTTGATTTGCTGTTCCTGCTATACCGCCTCACCATTTTATCAATATTGCTGGTCTCCTTGTGTTTATTACATATTATACAACGGGTGGGTCTAATCCTGAATACTGATTGGTTAAAACTGCATTCCAGACGGTGTCTATTCCACAAGTTGCCACCGGCTAAATCTATGACGTTAAAATGCCTATTTACTCTGTTCCATTAGACTGCCAATCCACTGTCTCATCAGCCCAGCCAGGTACTTTATAAACTTGATCTCCACTATAAAAAGCATCTAGACATTATCTCACATTTCTTTTAGTCTAACATCTAGTTTTCAACAGCGGAGATTTGTATAAACCTTGCTGTTTGTCTCTCCGACATTTCAACATTGTTTCAATATTCAAATTCAATCTCCTGCTGTCCCATAGTAATGAACGTGTCGGGAGTCAGGATGAGACAGACAGGCAGAGTTTCTCAGCCAGTCGAAATCATTAATCAGCTGGCATAATTTGAATGGATATATACAAAAAACATTTATTGAAAGAAGGTAAAACGAAACGCAGCTAATTTGCAGTCTTTCCAGCTTTTCAGTTCTGCTACCGCATGGGAAGCGGGACCGGAGCGCCAAGTCTTGGTCCAAGAGGCTTTTAAACAGCTTCTACCCCCAAGCCATAAGACTCCAGAACATCTAATCAAATGGCTACCCAGCCTATTTGCATTAACCCCCCCACCCCCCTCTTTACACCGCTGCTACTCTCTGTTGTTGTTGTCATCTATGCATACTCACTTCAAATTCTCTACCTACATGTACATACTACCTCAACTAACCGGTGCCCCCGCACATTGACTCTGTACCGGTACCCCCCTGTATATAGTCTCACTATTGTTATTTTACTGCTGCGCTTTAATTACTTGTTACTTTTATCTCTTATTCTTGGCCGTATTTTTTTAAACATCATTGTTGGTTGGGGGCTCGTAAGTAAGCATTTCACTGTTGTAATCGGCACATGTGACTAATAAGATTTGATTTGAGTTTGAAGTGGTTGTGTTACTGTAGCTGTGTTGTTGGCTAGCTCCTCAGAACAACAGTGTCCTGACAAGTGAGCACATTTTCTATGCCAGGCAAAATTGTACCTCATTAACTCATTGTTATGGGTGTATCCAAATAAATGTCACTAGAAAACAGCTTAAACATATGCAAATGCAGCTACTTTGCTGTTATTCTGGCTGCACTTTTTGACATGACTGTAAGCTAGCCATAGTTGGCTATCTAGCAAGCAAGGGATAAGAACGTTGCCAGCCAGTATGGCAATAGAACATTTAGCACGAACACTGGATCATGTCCATTGATACAGAACAAAAAGACTGAACGACTTGGTCGCGTCCATAGATACAGAACAAAAAGACTGAACGACTGGGTCGCGTCCATAGATACAGAACAAAAAGACTGAACGACTGGGTCGCGTCCATAGATACAGAACAAAAAGACTGAACGACTGGGTTGCGTCCATAGATACAGAACAAAAAGACTGAACGACTGGGTTGCGTCCATAGATACAGAACAAAAAGACTGAACGACTGGGTTGTGTCCATAGATACAGAACAAAAAGACTGAACGACTGGGTCGCGTCCAAAGATACAGAACAAAAAGACTGAACGACTGGGTTGCGTCTCTAGCAACCCTAGTGTAACGTTCGTCGTGAGGAATGGACCAAGGTGCAGCGGGTTGAGTGCTCATAATTAAACTTGTAATGTGAACACTTATAACCAACAAAACAAGAAAATGATGAACGCCGAAAAACAGTCTTTAAGGCAACATACAGCAATACAAGAACAACCTCCCACAAAACCCCCATGAAAACAAACTCCTAATTATAGGACCTTCAATCAGAAGCAATGATTACCAGCTGCTTCCAATTGAAGGTCCAACCCCAATAAACTAAACATAGAACTACAATAGACTAGACAGAACATAGAACTATACTAACATAGAACAATACAAAAAACCCCGGAATACATAAACCAAACACCCCTCTACATACACATACAACCCGAACCATATAAAACAAATACCCCCTGCCACGTCCTGACCAAACTACAATAACAAAATAACCCCTATACTGGTCAGGACGTGACCCCCAGATTTGGGTCAGGACTATATCTTGTGGAAGGATGAAATAGTATGAATAAATTAATCCAAATAACGTTTTTAATGAAAATTTTTAAATAATTATTAGAATATGTTGCTAACCCGTTGTATAAAAGTGATAATGCACTCGAAGCCGGTGTTTGGAGGATATATTGGCACAGTTTGCCAGCCCTCGAATTCGTCTTGGGCCTAACAACACGCATGCCAATATATCCTCCAAACACCGGCTTCTCGGGCATTATCACTTAAGAGTGCAACATTTCCTTTGCAACTTTAGGTCGAAAACCAATACATTTGGCACATGATGAAAGTAAATTGTGTGATCGCTCTCACAATTCAAGTCCTCCATGAAAGCAATTCAGTTTGACCTTCTCTTACACTTTTAAAATAATGATTTTTTCCAACTTCATATTCATCTCCAGCACCACCCCAACATCAACATATGTGAAAATGGCATGTTTCTATGTTTTGTAGTAAACGAAATAGAGGAAGGTAAGTGTTTCCAATGATATCATCAACCAATTAGTAGAAAATTAGTAGACAATTATTAGGCAATTAGTAGGCATTGCCTACTCATAATTGGTTTAAATCACATGATGTACACCGATGATTTCATTGGAAACACTTATATTCCTCTATCTAACATAGAAACGTGCAATTTTCACATAAACTCAGCAACAACAAAAAAACGTCCCCTTTTCAGGACCCTGTCTTTCGAAGATAATTCGTAAAAATCCAAATAACTTCGCAGATCTTCATTGTAAAGGGTTTAAACACTGTTTCCCATGCTTGTTCAATGAACCATAAACAATGAATGAACATGCACCTGTGGAACGGTCGTTAAGATACTAACAGCTTACAGACGATAGGCAGTTAAGGTCACAGTTATGAAAACTTAGGACACTAAAGAGGGTTAGGGTTAGGGTTCTGCCATGGCCAGCGAAGAACCCAGATCTCAATCCCATTGAGCATGTCTGGGACCTGTTGGATTGGAGGGTGAGGGCTAGGGCCATTCCCCCCCCCAGAAATGTCTGGGAACTTGCAGGTGAGTTCCTGCAAGTTGCCCACTCTGAGAAGAGTGGGCAAGAACAACCAAATCTGGTGCAGTCCATGAGGAGGAGATGCACTGCAGTACTTAATGCAGCTGGTGGCCACACCAGATACTGACTGTTACTTTTGATTTTGACACCGCCTTTGTTCAGGGACACATTATTCAATTTCTGTTAGTCACACGTCTGCGGAACTTGTTCAGTTTATGTCTCAGTTTGTTGAATCTTGTTATGTTCATACAAAAATGTACACATGTTAAGTTTGATGAAAATAAATGCAGTTGACAGTGAGAGGACGTTTCTTTTTTTGCTGAGTTTATGTTGATGTTGGAGTTGCGCTGGAGATAATGAATATGAAGTTGAAAAATATTTGACAGTTTCCTTTAATCTGTGTCCAAGAAACGTCCCCTTTGTGTATGGTTTTTTTCCCATCAAAAAAGGTCTGGATTAGTTACTGTTAGACTATTCCTGGTGAACAAGCAAACCATTGGGCTACAGCAGTTAAAATGGTTTCCATGTTATGGTCTTCAATGGTAAAAGTCCCAACACACACTGTATAGTGTTTTACAATGGTAATGGTATTGGGTTGGGTTTGATGGTAAATATCATAATATATACTGTATATAGAGCTTATTCATGATATTTATTTTTGTTGAAAAACACAATACTGCCATGCAATGTATCGTTTTGTTAGGGAAGTCCCTAGCCCATTTCTCCATCAAAGTTTTGGGCTTGTAGGAAAAGTCAAAGTGATAGCCCTCTGAGAGCTGCCACTTATTGGACCATTCAAGGGGAGTTGGGTTTAAGTATTAGGTTGCTAAGAGACGGACAAACTGAATTGCTTTCATGGAGGACTGACTTGACTTGTGAGGATGACCACACAGTTTATTTTCATCATGAGTAAAATCTATTGGTTTTCTATACAAAGTAGCACACTAAAATGGATAATAGAGTTTGATGGTATAGCAGGAACAGAGGCATCCAGTGGTCAAAATCGGGTACTTCCACACTTCTTTATGGTAAATAATGCAAGCAACTTCAATGAAAAATGTCTCTGAACAGGGCGAAAAAAACATCACCTGATTCACAGGGGAATATATTACATAGTATGAAGAAGCAATACTCCAAGCCACAGCTTTATACTATACTTGTCAAACATAGAGAGTTGATACTGTATACTGGTTGTTGGGGTGGGATTGGCGTGGGGTGTGGAGGGTCCGTTGGTGGTTTTTGACCAAAAAATTTCTTACTCATTGGTAGGAAGATGTTTGGTACAAATCTGATGTTGGGTAATATATTTATTGAATAGGATCTGAATCCTATAAATTAAAATAGCCAATTTGGGTGTAATTAATTAGCTTAAATTTCAACAAAATGATGTTTCAGGAATGCCAATCTTACCTGTTTCCAACCACAGGAACGATTTCAGAACAATATGAGATGGTGGGTGTCATGGCTTGCTGAAATGACATGGAATGACTCAGAAGGCAAGAAAAGCAAGAGAAAGTAAGAAAGTAATGGAAGGGGGCAGAAAGAAAGCAAGAGAGAGATGGAAGGAAGGAGGCCAGAGATAGAGCAGAGTGAGAGAAGGAGAAGGGGAGGGGGTATGTACACCGGAGACGTGTGATTCAGTTGGCATAGCTCAGAGTACCGTGTCAGCCAAGCCAGCCCAGCTCTACTGAGCGCGTTCAGTGCACACTGCACTCCTTCCCTTGCTTTAACGGCCCGGAGGCTAGTTTACACTTAGCGTTCAGCTGAACAGGTGCCTTGAGGACAGCACATCAACCAACTATCCGTCCTCTCCAGTAATAGGGGTCAGATCTTTTGACCTGTTTGGGCTAGAAGCCGTTTTCTCTGTAGTAATGGTACAACCATGATGCTAACGAATATGCACTCTCCTTTTTCTCTAGGGACTCGGAAACAATGGTATAGCGAAGCCTTATCATTACAACAATTATTATCTGGAATAAGTTTTTCTAGGCTCATTGTGTTCCCAAAGTACAACTCCTGGTGGCACAGCAAAATATTTAGTCGCATTATAGAGTCCTGCCTGCAACACCCTCTTTTGTTGGCCCTTGGTCAGGGAGTTTCTTTTGTGAAGGGCCCTTGAGGACCGATTCACTTGGTTTAGAGAGGGGTCAGAGGTTGATGAATGGTGGTGGTAGGGCCACACTGGTCAGCGATACTTGCCTACCTGGTTAAATAAAGGTGAAATAAATAAATAAAAATACTGGTATCGTCACAGCCCTAGTTTCTAAGCATATGCAGTAACATTTTCCAATGTAACAAAAACACTTGAGGCCTTAAAGCTTGAAGCTGGTCTTCAGTCTTGTCCTCTTCAGTGTGTCCCAATGGGAAGTGACATAGTCCTGATTAACTCCAGTACAGTGAGGAGTTAGCTGAATACTAGCCAGGCTCCTGCCCTTTGCAGGCAGCACAGCACACCACGTCTGCCTCCCAAATGACCCCCTATTCCTTATGTAGTGAACTACAAGGGCTCTGGTCAAAAGTAGTGCACTATATAGGGAATAGGCTACCATTTGGAACTTAACTCACGGCTCATGGAACAAATTAGCCTTAGCTTCCCTCACCTGCTCACTGTGCAGAAATGCAGGAGGGAGAAATGCCACCCGAGTACATTGACGAAGACCGGGGGCCCACTTGACAGCAGCGTGTACAGGCTTTGGTTGGGATAGTGTCATGCAAGCCTTCGAAGACTTCCAATTCTCCAAATGGCTCACTGGCAGCAGCACAGCATGGGGAGAATGCTGCGTAGGGGTTGGGAATTCATTTGAAAGCTTGAAACAGAGTGAATCAATCGCTGGATTCTTCACTTTTAACCCCATCCTGGCTTGGTTGGGGCTGTTCTGAAGGAAATAGAGTGCCATACTTTCTAAGGGCTTCAATCTTACTGTAACTTGGTTTACTTGCTTGCACGACTAAAATGATTTTACAAATCTATATTAGACTAAATAAAACATGTATCAATTTCTGGCCTATAATTTACACAAAAGTTGACATACCGGTATCTCAAGCCACTAGAGTCTTACGATGTCTTGTCATCCAGACACAGTATGTGAATGCCTAGTATTTAGGAACACTTTGAACTCCAGCAGCCTGCTGAAAGACCAGGCTGGTTTCATAGGTTATATATTCTGTCTGTGATTTAATGGATCTTTATGAAGGAGGCTGCTGGATCGATGATGAACATGGACAAACATTGGCAGGGATTCAGAAGAATGATAGACAATCACGTATCTGTGGCAGGGTGATTGAACGTCACCAAATTGAACAGGTACAAACACATCTGCCTTAGCAGAGATAAAATAGAATGCTTGTGACTAGAGGCTAGGAGTTCGTCTCCCTCCCTCTCCAGATTTTATTTTCCTTTATTGTTTTATTGAACAAATTGCTGAGCAAAAACAAAAGCTCAGCTGAAAGAAATTAGAATGAAAAATGGAATTGGATGTTCTTCTATCTCCATCCCTAACAAACACAGCTGATTCATCAAATGTCATTCTAAACAGAAGATCATGATTAGGTGATTATTGGAGTCAGGTGTGTGACACCAATCAGGCCCTCCAGGACTGGAATTGCCCACCCCTGTATCTAGTGCTATAAGAGAGGGTTTCTCTGCAGATGTTCTTGCCAAGTAACTTTATCACCTCCAATCTTATCTCAGTGCATCTTTCAGCCTGTGAGGTTGCATCATTTTCATTGTACACCTATATGAATTTAGTTAAGCTCCCAATATCATCTTAAGTTGTGGAAGGAGGATGACCAGACAAGTTAGTCTTATTCAATCAGAACAATGAGTCGTCAGTCTGTCATCTGTCAGTCAGTTTGATACTGTCGTCTCTATCATGGAATGTAGACTAACCAGAAGCAGCCACCGTTCCAATGTTCTCTCTCCTCGCCAAACACTCTACCGGTAAACCCAGGAATGTATAGCCAGCCATTTCTCAGAGAGGTTGGAAAAGCTTTTAATTGATTGATGACGCAAAAGCAGAAAGTGGTCTGGTCACTCACAATTACCGCCATCCTACTTCCCAAACCATCCGTTGTCCCTGTGGGTCCAAATGGCCAAATCAGATTTTAATGATGTGGCTAAATGTAGTTGGACCTTAATGGCCTCAATGTACAGCCAGACATTCAGCATCATTTTAACAAGCCTTAATGAGACCCATCTGAGGAGTGTTGTTAGTCATCATGCACATTTCTAACTCTACTGTTTTGTTGCTGTTGATGCAGTTTGCAGTAAGTTGGTGCTCTGAAGTTTCATGTCCTTCTTTGCCAAAACATTTGTCATTTCCCTTGGATTTGATTACAAACATGCATATTTATGAGTGTTTTCTAAAAACAGAGTATAATATTGTCTGGAGAAAAATGTGTGTCCCAGCTATATTTCAAAAAACGTTTTTAATACATCTCTCACTGTTAATAAGTAAGATTTATTTATTTGTGTGTGTGTGTGTGTGTGTGTTGTAGAAATGTGAGTTTAACATGGATAATCTGAGCAAGCCGGAGCTCCTGACTCTGCTCAGCATCATGGAGGGAGAGCTGGAGGCCCGGGACCTGGTCATAGAAGCCCTGAGGGTGAGTCTGGACCACACACACACACACACACACACACAACACACACACACACACACACACACACACACACACACACACACACACACACACACACACACACACACACACACACACACACACACACACACACACACACACTTGTATTCAGCATCTACTACAGTGTTTACTTGTGTGAGATATGGATGATAGTTGTGTACACATATTGTTGTGTTTTGAACTACGTGGCTCTAACACAGTTCTGTCATGTTTATACTAGAAATGGTATTGTGGCCGTGTGGCATTCCTCAGACAGGGCTTGTAGCTCAGTGAGATGTTTCATCCCACAGTAGTAAACATGTAATGAGTGTTGAACTAAGCAGATCTGCAGGTGTGCCACTCACTACTTTCTCAACGTGGATGAGATTTCAGATCATGGCATGTAGATAATGTGGACGAGGTTATGTGAACAGATGAGGTTTTACATTATGGATGACAAGGTTACTGTATGTGGATGGATGAGGGATGAGGTTGTGGTACAGATACGATCGATGATGTGGTTAAAGTGGAGCCAGTTTGCATTGAGGTTACTAGCTGTCCTCCTCGGGGCTAAGTAACGAGTTATTTCTGAAACAACCTTTCAAGACTCTCTCTCTCGCTCTCTCGCTCTCTCTCGCTCTCTCGCTCTCTCTCGCTCTCTCGCTCTCTCTCGCTCTCTCTCGCTCTCTCTCTCTCTCCCCTCTCTCGCTCGTTCTCTCTCTCTCTCCCTTCTCGCTCTCTCTCACTCTCTCTCCTCCTCTCTCTCTCTCTCTCTCTCTCTCTCTCTCTCTCTCTCTCTCTGACTCTCTCTCTCTCTCTCTCTCTCTCACTCTCTCTCTCGCTCTCTTTCTCGCTCTCTCGCTCTCTCTCCTCCTCTCTCTCTCTTTCTCTCTCTCCCCTCCTCTCTCTCGCTCTCTCTCTCCTCTCTCTCTCTCTCTCTCTCTCTCTCTCTCTCTCTCTCTCTCTCACCTCCTCTCTCACTCTCTCTCGCTCTCGCTCTCTTCGCTCTCTATCTCTCTCTCTCTCTTTCACTGTCTTTCACTCTCTCTCTCACTCTCTCTCTCTCTCTCTCTCTCTCTCTCTCTCTCTCTGCTATATTTAGGTCAGAATCAGCACTAGTGCTCCACTTTAAGTTGCCACTTTGAGGAAAAAAAATGTGCTTTGTCCTTATCGACCTGACTGGCATTGAACAGTGTTTTCTATTTTTTCTTCTCCTTGCTCCTTGCTTCGCCTTGCTCCTTGCTTCTCCTTGCTCCTTGCTTCTCCTTGCTCCTTGCTTCTCCTTGCTCCTTGCTTCTCCTTGCTCCTTGCTTCTCCTTGCTCCTTGCTTCGCCTTGCTCCTTGCTTCTCCTTGCTCCTTGCTTCTCCTTGCTCCTTGCTTCTCCTTGCTCCTTGCTTCTCCTTGCTCCTTGCTTCTCCTTGCTCCTTGCTTCTCCTTGCTCCTTGCTTCTCCTTGCTTGGCCTTAGAGAAGGGATCATCAACTAGATTCAGCCGTGGGCCAATTTTTTATTGAGCAGACGGTCGGGGGGCCAGTTGTCACGTCCTGACCAGTGAAAAGGGTCATTTGCCATAGCAGAATGGTCAGGGAGGTTGTTTTGTGTGTTTTGGGGTTTTTTGGTTCTAGGGGAATTTGTTCTAGTTTTCTATTTCTTTGTTTCGTTTTCCATGTTTGGCCGAGTATAGTTTCCAATCAGAGGCAGATGTCTTTCGTTGTCTCTGATTGGAAGCCATACTTAGGCAGCCTGTTTTCCTTTGGGTTTTGTGGGTGGTTGCTTTCTGTTTAGTATGTGAGGATACCTGACAGAACTGTTTGGCTGTCGTTTGTTTTTCATTGTGAAGTGCTTTCATTCAAAATAAAAGATGAGCACTCAACACGCTGCGCCTTGGTGTCTTCATACGACCCCTGTGACACCAGTACATAATGAAAAAATATATTTTTAGACTGCCAATTGACCACAAGAAGCCTAAACAGATATAATATTTGACTAAAACATATTAATTTCAAACCTTGATTACAATATGGAATATTGTCCTGCGTAGATTGCCGTCTTTCGGATGGGACGTTAAAACGAGTCCTGTCTCTGTGGTCATTCAAAATCCCATGCCGCTTATTGTAGGAGTAGGGGTGTTCACCCCGGTGTCCTGGCTAAATTCCCAATCTGGCCACATTCCATCATGGCCACCTAATCATCCCCCTCATTCCTAATTGGCATATATCACTCCTCACCTCTCCACCTGATAGCTGATGTGTGGTGAGCCTTGTGGCACAAAAATGGTGTCCGTGCATCACTGAGGTGGGTGCAGCTCATTAATGGTGGATGAGGTGAGTTTCCCCCTAAAGAGCTTTTAGTGACTCAGTTGGTAGAAAAGTGCTAAATAAATCCAATCAATTATTATACATTTTAATTATTTGTGTACGATCACACGTCTCTCTATAATGCTGGTGAATACTTAAGAACAGATTTCCTGGTGTTTTGACAGTCTTTTATGCCCAACAATGACATTTTGTTTAGCTCAGAAAACTTGGGGGGCCAAGTTTCCGCCCGCGTGCCGCCAGTTGGGAAACCCTGCCTTAGAGGCTGTGCAGCTGTGCTTGGTTTAGATCTACATTATACTACACCCATTTCTCATTCCCTCTGTTTCTCTCCCTGTCCCTTTCATTCTCTCTCTCTCTCTCTCTCTCTCGCTCTCTCTCACTATCTCTCTCTCTCTCCCTATCCCTTTCATTCTCTCTCACTCTCTCTCTCTCACTATCTCTCTCTCCCTTTCATTCTCTCTCTCGCTCTCTCGCTCTCTCTCACTATCTCTCACTATCTCTCTCTCTCCCTATCCCTTTCACTCATTCTCTCTCTCTCTCTCTCTCTCTCTCAAAATAAATCCCTCTTTACTGCCGTTTTGACTGTACCAAACACAAAGACCCTGATGTTCTCTCTGAGATAAGGAAGCTTAGCGGTTAACAGCATTGGGCCAGTCACCGAAAGGTCGCTGGTTTGAATCGCTGAGCCGGCAAGGTGGAAAAATTGTCCATTCTTCTCTTGAGCAAGGAGGTTAACCCCTAACAACAACTGTGATTATGACGTTGATTAAGGCAGCGCATTTCTCTGATTCAGAGACGTTGGGTTAAATGCGGAAGACACGTTTTTATTGAATGCATTCAGTTGTACAACTGACTAGGTACCCCCCTTTCCCTATACAACTGACTAGGTACCCCCCTTTCCCTATACAACTGACTAGGTATCCCCTTTCCCTATACAACTGACTAGGTACCCCCCTTTCCCTATACAACTGACTAGGTATCCCCCTTTCCCTATACAACTGACTAGGTATCCCCCTTTCCCTATACAACTGACTAGGTATCCCCCTTTCCCTATACAACTGACTAGGTACCCCCCTTTCCCTATACAACTGACTAGGTATCCCCCTTTCCCTATACAACTGACTAGGTATCCCCCTTTCCCTATACAACTGACTAGGTATCCCCCTTTCCCTATACAACTGACTAGGTATCCCCCTTTCCCTATACAACTGACTAGGTATCCCCTTTCCCTATACAACTGACTAGGTATCCCCCTTTCCCTATACAACTGACTAGGTATCCCCCTTTCCCTATACAACTGACTAGGTATCCCCCTTTCCCTATACAACTGACTAGGTACCCCCCTTTCCCTATACAACTGACTAGGTATCCCCCTTTCCCTATACAACTGACTAGGTATCCCCCTTTCCCTATACAACTGACTAGGTATCCCCTTTCCCTATACAACTGACTAGGTATCCCCCTTTCCCTATACAACTGACTAGGTACCCCCCTTTCCCTATACAACTGACTAGGTACCCCCCTTTCCCTATACAACTGACTAGGTATCCCCCTTTCCCTATACAACTGACTAGGTATCCCCCTTTCCCTATACAACTGACTAGGTATCCCCCTTTCCCTATACAACTGACTAGGTACCCCCCTTTCCCTATACAACTGACTAGGTATCCCCCTTTCCCTATACAACTGACTAGGTATCCCCCTTTCCCTATACAACTGACTAGGTACCCCCCTTTCCCTATACAACTGACTAGGTATCCCCCTTTCCCTATACAACTGACTAGGTATCCCCCTTTCCCTATACAACTGACTAGGTACCCCCCTTTCCCTATACAACTGACTAGGTATCCCCCTTTCCCTATACAACTGACTAGGTATCCCCCTTTCCCTATACAACTGACTAGGTGTCCCCCTTTCCCTATACAACTGACTAGGTACCCCCCTTTCCCTATACAACTGACTAGGTATCCCCCTTTCCCTATACAACTGACTAGGTATCCCCCTTTCCCTATACAACTGACTAGGTATCCCCTTTCCCTATATAACTGACTAGGTATCCCCCTTTCCCTATACAACTGACTAGGTATCCCCCTTTCCCTATACAACTGACTAGGTATCCCCTTTCCCTATATAACTGACTAGGTATCCCCCTTTCCCTATACAACTGACTAGGTGTCCCCCTTTCCCTATACAACTGACTAGGTACCCCCCTTTCCCTATACAACTGACTAGGTATCCCCCTTTCCCTATACAACTGACTAGGTATCCCCCTTTCCCTATACAACTGACTAGGTATCCCCTTTCCCTATATAACTGACTAGGTATCCCCCTTTCCCTATACAACTGACTAGGTATCCCCCTTTCCCTATACAACTGACTAGGTACCCCCCTTTCCCTATACAACTGACTAGGTATCCCCCTTTCCCTATACAACTGACTAGGTATCCCCCTTTCCCTATACAACTGACTTGGTATCCCCCTTTCCCTATACAACTGACTAGGTATCCCCCTTTCCCTATACAACTGACTAGGTATCCCCCTTTCCCTATACAACTGACTAGGTATCCCCCTTTCCCTATACAACTGACTAGGTACCCCCCTTTCCCTATACAACTGACTAGGTACCCCCTTTCCCTATACAACTGACTAGGTTTCCCCCTTTCCCTATACAACTGACTAGGTATCCCCCTTTCCCTATATAACTGACTAGGTATCCCCCTTTCCCTATACAACTGACTAGGTATCCCCCTTTCCCTATACAACTGACTAGGTATCCCCCTTTCCCTATATAACTGACTAGGTATCCCCCTTTCCCTATACAACTGACTAGGTATCCCCCTTTCCCTATACAACTGACTAGGTATCCCCTTTCCCTATATAACTGACTAGGTATCCCCCTTTCCCTATACAACTGACTAGGTATCCCCCTTTCCCTATACAACTGACTAGGTATCCCCCTTTCCTATACAACTGACTAGGTATCCCCCTTTCCCTATACAACTGACTAGGTATCCCCCTTTCCCTATACAACTGACTAGGTATCCCCCTTTCCCTATACAACTGACTAGGTATCCCCCTTTCCCTATACAACTGACTAGGTACCCCCTTTCCCTATACAACTGACTAGGTATCCCCCTTTCCCTATACAACTGACTAGGTATCCCCCTTTTCCCTATACAACTGACTAGGTACCCCCCTTTCCCTATACAACTGACTAGGTATCCCCCTTTCCCTATACAACTGACTAGGTTTCCCCCTTTCCCTATACAACTGACTTGGTATCCCCTTTCCCTATACAACTGACTAGGTACCCCCCTTTCCCTATACAACTGACTAGGTATCCCCTTTTCCCTATACAACTGACTAGGTATCCCCCTTTCCCTATACAACTGACTAGGTATCCCCCTTTCCCTATACAACTGACTAGGTATCCCCCTTTCCCTATATAACTGACTAGGTACCCCCCTTTCCCTATATAACTGACTAGGTACCCCCCTTTCCCTATACAACTGACTAGGTACCCCCCTTTCCCTATACAACTGACTAGGTACCCCCCTTTCCCTATACAACTGACTAGGTACCCCCCTTTCACAATACAACTGACTAGGTACCCCCCTTTCCCTATATAACTGACTAGGTACCCCCCTTTCCCTATACAACTGACTAGGTACCCCCCTTTCCCTATACAACTGACTAGGTACCCCCCTTTCCCTATACAACTGACTAGGTACCCCCCTTTCCCTATACAACTGACTAGGTATCCCCCTTTCCCTATATAACTGACTAGGTATCCCCCTTTCCCTATATAACTGACTAGGTATCCCCCTTTCCCTATATAACTGACTAGGTATCCCCCTTTCCCTATACAACTGACTAGGTACCCCCCTTTCCCTATACAACTGACTAGGTATCCCCCTTTCCCTATACAACTGACTAGGTATCCCCCTTTCCCTATACAACTGACTAGGTATCCCCCTTTCCCTATATAACTGACTAGGTATCCCCCTTTCCCTGATCACAGCAGTAAGATTTGTGACCTGTTGCTACAAGAAAAGGGCAACCAGTGAAGAACAAACACCATTTTAAATACAACCCATATTTATGTTGATTTATTTTCCATTTTCTACTTTAACTATTTGCACATAATATGACATTTTAAATGTCTTTATTCTTTTGGAACTTTTGTGAGTGTAATGTTTACTGTACATTTGTATTGTTTATTTCACTTTTGTTTATTATCTACTTTGGCAATGTTAACATATGTTTCCCATGCCAATAAAGCCCTTAAATTGAATTTAATTGAGAGAGAGAGAGAAGGAAGGAAAAAAATATGCTAAAAGAGAGGTGATATGGGAGAGAGAGAGAGAGAGGCCCACATCCTCTGTTCAAGCAGGATGGATGGTGTGCCAGAGAGGATTAGGAGAACAAAACCCCTCAAATCGCCAGAACGAACACCGTAAAAAAGCTTCATCTGGAGACCAGCTGGCTGCGGGCTAGCACCATCGATATCAGACACATAGACAATACTCCTGTTCTCTTTCAAAGCAACTACGCTACAGTACAAAACACCAGACGACCCAAACCTACACCCACTCCCTCTAATATCGTCACACATTTCATACAGACCTCTGAAATGTTGTCCAGACAGATTACAGTGGTATCTGAGTTTGTTTGTGGCACTTGGGCGTTATTAATAGGCTTTGGTGGTGTCGATTAATTAGCGTGTGGCTAAAGCAGGCTGAGCCGGGCTATCAGGTTTCACCCCGGAGAATAGAAGGGGCCGTAAACAGATTATCCAAACGAGACCAGTCACATGATAAGTACAGCAGCAGCATAGCCCTCCCATTCTTATGGTGGCTGAGGCTCAGTCTGTCAGTGATCAGCTGTCAACAACCAGAGTTTTGTCCAAAGTAGAGTAGGAACTGTTCAACCACTTGATCGAAGACTGGATACATTTTGTTAAGATGTTCAAAAGGCACTCGCACATCTGAGCTGTCTTTGTTGCAGTTGTACGGTAATAATAAGATGAGTAAAGAGAAAAAACCCGCACACTTTTGGACATCTTCAGTAGGCACGGCATGTCAGCCAGATGTTAATCCAACACATTACCTTTGAATCATTTTAGAGTCCTCCCTGTGTCACTTACTTTACTGATCAGTGACAACTGGATGGGTGAAAACTGGATGGTTGAGTACTTGATTTGACCCATGCAATCCGCTTAGATCAGTGATTATCTCACAGAAGTGAGGAAGGAAGCATTTTACAGGCTAAGTATTCCACCAGGGCACGGGTACAGCAGCCTAGGCCTATATTCATTCCGCCCACTACTGACTTGGTTGGTTCATGGTCATGAGTAACCTTGCTCTCAACAACAGAGCTGCATGTGATCTCCTGTATGAGTGAGATGCTTTGGTACCCTTATCCTTAAGCCATTGTGTAGTCAGCTTTTATGCATGGAATAACAGAATGCCCCAAGCAACTATGGTTTCTTGTGTCACGTTATATCTAATGATCTATGCTATTTAAGGCATGGCCTGTTGCTGGGAATTTTTCCTACAATTCCTCTCTCTCGCTCTTTATGGACAGACTGGGTGTCTACAGAGGCAGATCTACCCTGGTCTTAAGTTATTTTAACCCTCCTCTCTCCGCCACACATTAGCAAATTAGCATCGAACCACCCAACCATCCGACCACCCGACTCCGCTGTCTGCATAGCAACCAGACCCCCCTCGTGCCTAGCAACAGAGCCCTCGTGAAGCTTTTTGGATGGTGTTACACCCCTGCTGAGTGCTGACTGACATCGCCTCTTCTGATCGTTAAAGCTTTTGAATAGCCGACTACTCATTGTACCAGCTCCCCCCACATCAGAGGAAGTGGGATCACCCGTCACTCCACGTCCCTGGGGGGCTTATTTATTCTGACTGTGATAAGGGGGAGGATTTAAAGCCCTGTCAGGCTGAGAGACAGGTTAGTCTCTGGAGACTATGGAGTTGAGAGAGCATGTCCAGGAGAGGCAGGCGGGCGTGGCCAGGCGGTCTCTCATCTGTCTGTCTGTGTCGTTGATCATGTCCATGTCCATCTCCCTCTCCTCTCTCTTCCACTTTCTATCCATCTCCCTCTCTTCTCTCTTCCACTTTCTATCCATCTCCCTCTCCTCTCTCTTCCACTTTCTATCCATCTCCCTCTCTTCTCTCTTCCACTTTCTATCCATCTCCCTCTCCTCTCTCTTCAACTTTCTATCCATCTCCCTCTCCTCTCTCTTCCACTTTCTATCCATCTCCCTCCCTTCTCTCTTCCACTTTCTATCCATCTCCCTCCCTTCTCTCTTCCACTTTCTATCCATCTCCCTCTCCTCTCTCTTCCACTTTCTATCCATCTCCCTCTCTTCTCTCTTCCACTTTCTATCCATCTCCCTCTCCTCTCTCTTCCACTTTCTATCCATCTCCCTCTCTTCTCTCTTCCACTTTCTATCCATCTCCCTCTCCTCTCTCTTCAACTTTCTATCCATCTCCCTCTCCTCTCTCTTCCACTTTCTATCCATCTCCCTCCCTTCTCTCTTCCACTTTCTATCCATCTCCCTCCCTTCTCTCTTCCACTTTCTATCCATCTCCCTCTCCTCTCTCTTCCACTTTCTATCCATCTCCCTCTCCTCTCTCTTCCACTTTCTATCCATCTCCCTCTCCTCTCTCTTCCACTTTCTATCCATCTCCCTCCCTTCTCTCTTCCACTTTCTATCCATCTCCCTCTCCTCGCTCTTCCACTTTCTATCCATCCCCCTCTCCTCTCTCTTCCACTTTCTATCCATCTCCCTCTCCTCGCTCTTCCACTTTCTATCCATCCCCCTCTCCTCTCTCTTCCACTTTCTATCCATCTCCCCCCCTTCTCCCTTCAACTTTCTATCCATCTCCCTCTCCTCTCTCTTCCACTTTCTATCCATCTCCCCCTCTTCTCCCTTCAACTTTCTATCCATCTCCCTCTCCTCTCTCTTCAACTTTCTATCCATCTCCCTCTCTTCTCTCTTCCACTTTGTATCCATCTCCCTCTCTTCTCTCTTCCACTTTCTATCCATCTCCCTCTCCTCTCTCTTCCACTTTCTATCCATCTCCCTCTCCTCTCCCTTCCACTTTCTATCCATCTCCCTCTCTTCTCTCTTCGACTTTCTATCCATCTCCCTCTCCTCTCTCTTCCACTTTCTATCCATCTCCCTCTCCTCTCTCTTCCACTTTCTATCCATCTCCCTCTCCTCTCTTCCACTTTCTATCCATCTCCCTCTCCTCTCTTCCACTTTCTATCATCCCCCTCTCCTCTCTCTTCCACTTTCTATCCATCTCCCTCTCCTCTCTCTTCCACTTTTTATCCATCTCCCTCTCCTCTCTCTTCCACTTTCTATCCATCTCCCTCTCTCTTCCACTTTTTATCCATCTCCCTCTCCTCTCTCTTCCACTTTCTATCCATCTCCCTCTCCTCTCTCTTCCACTTGTTATCCATCTCCCTCTCTCTTCCACTTTTTATCCATCTCCCTCTCTTCTCTCTTCCACTTTCTATCCATCTCCCTCTCTTCTCTCTTCCACTTTCTATCCATCCCCCTCTCTTCTCTCTTCCACTTTCTATCCATCTCCCTCTCTTCTCTCTTCAACTTTCTATCCATCTCTCCATCTCTCTCTATCCTCTCTCTGTGGTAATTGGCAGGATGACTCATTGCAGGCCTGTTTGATGTCTATTAAGCATCAGGCGTCATCTATAACATCACTCTATAACATCACTCTATAACATCACTCTATAACATCTCTCTATAACATCACTCTATAACATCTCTCTATAACGTCACTCTATAACATAACTCTATAACATCACTCTATAATGTCACTCTATAACATCACTCTATAACATCACTCTATAACATCACTCTATAACATCTCTCTATAACATCACTCTATAATGTCACTCTATAATGTCACTCTATAACATCACGCTATAACATCACTCTATAACATCTCTCTATAACATCACTCTATAACATCTCTTTATAACATCACTCTATAACATCACTCTATAACATCACTCTATAACATATCTCTATAACATCACTCTATAACATCACTCTATAACATCTCTCTATAATGTCACTCTATAACGTCACTATAACGTCACTCTATAACGTCACTCTATAACATCTCTCTATAACGTCACTCTATAACATCTCTCTATAACATCACTATAATGTCACTCTATAACGTCACTCTATAACATCTCTCTATAATGTCACTCTATAACATCTCTCTATAACATCACTATGTCACTGTATAACGTCACTCTATAACGTCACTATAACATCACTCTATAATGTCACTCTATAACATCTCTCTATAACATCACTCTATAACATCTCTCTATAATGTCACTCTATAACATCACTCTATAACATCACTCTATAACATCACTCTATAACATCTCTCTATAACGTCACTATAACATCACTATAACATCACTCTATAACATCTCTCTATAATGTCACTATAACATCTCTCTATAATGTCACTCTATAACATCACTCTATAACATCACTCTATAACATCACTCTATAACATCTCTCTATAACGTCACTCTATAACATCACTCTATAACATCACTCTATAACATCTCTCTATAACGTCACTCTATAACATCACTCTATAACATCACTCTATAACATCACTCTATAACATCTCTCTATAATGTCACTCTATAACATCACTCTATAACATCTCTCTATAATGTCACTCTATAACATCACTCTATAACATCTCTCTATAACGTCACTATAACATCACTCTATAACATCTCTCTATAACGTCACTCTATAACATCACTCTATAACGTCACTCTATAACATCACTCTATAACATCACTCTATAACATCTCTCTATAACGTCACTATAACAGCTCTCTATAACATCACTCTATAACGGTAGCAGGAAATTGACCACACACACTAACAGACTGTTAATTCACTGTGGGTGTTTTGCGGTGGAGTTTGTTGCTCATGACATAATGAGAGGAGCAGCTGAGAGCTGTTGATGTTACTGTTGTCATGGATAAGAGGCCTGATGACCAGAGAGAGAGGGAAAGATAGACAGTAAGAGAGAGACAGAAAGTGAGAGAGAGCGAGACAGGCAGGCAGGCAGGCAGGCAGCAGCGCAGGCAGGCGCAGACAGACAGACAGACAGACAGACAGACAGACAGACAGACAGACAGACAGACAGACAGACAGACAGACAGACAGACAGACAGACAGACAGACAGTGTGTGTTCTTACATGTGTGTGTGCCTGCCACTGAACTCAATTATCTGCTTTACACTTTATGGCGTGTGTGTGTCTGGTGTGTGTGTGTCTGGTGTGTGAGAGTCTGTGTGTGTTTGCAGATAACATTTGTTGACATGTCCTCTCCCACAGACTTTAGTAAGAGTAAATATGATGAATAGGAGTGTACTAGCCCTGTGGAAGTTTAATGACAATTTGATTCTTTTTTTGATTCAACACAGATTCAATTTCATCATTTCATTACAATTGAATGAATGATTATGTCAGGCGACACAGGGCTGCTTCCATTTAGATGCACACATCACCTGGTTCTGTCTCCTAAATGTGACCCAGACCCCACAGAGGACCTGCTCCTCTCCTCTCAACTGCTGCACCCCCACAGAGGACCTGCTCCTCTCCTCTCAACTGCTGCACCCCCACAGAGGACCTGCTCCTCTCCTCTCAACTGCTGCACCCCCACAGAGGACCTGCTCCTCTCCTCTCAACTGCTGCACCCCCACAGAGGACCTGCTCTTCTCCTCTCAACTGCTGCACCCCCACAGAGGACCTGCTCCTCTCCTCTCAACTGCTGCACCCCCACAGAGGACCTGCTCCTCTCCTCTCAACTGCTGCACCCCCACAGAGGACCTGCTCCTCTCCTCTCAACTGCTGCACTCCCACAGAGGACCTGCTCCTCTCCTCTCAACTGCTGCACCCCCACAGAGGACCTGCTCCTCTCCTCTCAACTGCTGCACCCCCACAGAGGACCTGCTCCTCTCCTCTCAACTGCTGCACCCCCACAGAGGACCTGCTCCTCTCCTCTCAACTGCTGCACCCCCACAGAGGACCTGCTCCTCTCCTCTCAACTGCTGCACCCCCACAGAGGACCTGCTCCTCTCCTCTCAACTGCTGCACCCCCACAGAGGAGCTGCTCCTCTCCTCTCAACTGCTGCACCCCCACAGAGGAGCTCCAAAGTTCAGAAGCTCCGGTCTTCGAGAGGCCTTCTTGGTGTCACACTTTTAATTGGGTGTGTTGGTGTTGGGATGGAGCGAAGGTGTCACCCTTCGTCCCTGACTATATATATCTCATAGTAAAATGTCAAAACAGTTCAACGTCCTTTTAAATAATCAGATTAAAGCTGCAATATGTCACTTTTTGGGCGACCCAAACAAATTCACATAGAAATGTGAGTTATAGATCTGTCGTTCTCATTGAAAGCAAGTCTAAGACGCGGTAGATCGATTCTATGTGCGCTATTTCTATGCTTCCCGTTCATAAGTTTCGTTTTTGCATCTTTTACTTTTGGTTTTGTACACCATCTTCAAACAGCTGAAAACACCATTTTTTGGTTTATGGAAAGGTATTTCACAGCGGTTTAGATTGTACAATGATTCTCTACACTATACATTGCTTGTTTTGTCACATAAACTGAAATTATGCGAACTATTCATATTTTAGCAACCAGGAAATGGCAGATCAATTTCTGCATAGTGCACCTTTAAAGTTACTTTAATGTAACATGGACTTTCCTTCCCTTTGCAGGGCCTCATCTGTTCATACCACTTCCTATTGGAAAATAAATCCCAACATTATTTAACCATCCAACTGATCCAGTTAATGGCCACCTGGTGCCTTCACTGCCTTCCTCAATCCCTCCTCATTTGATGGGTTTCAATTGGTGGCTGTATTCCCAGGCAGGCAGGGGACTTTAATTCAATCTGAATGGAGCTTGTTGTTTAAAGGATGACGAGCTCTTTGGGGTTGATACAGTGTGGTCTCATTTTATTGGGACCTGTGGTAAGAGTTTCTGTGGGGAGTGAGGCTAGAGGAGAAAGCTGCATGGTTTAGGGAGAGAGCGAGGGGTGTGTGTGTGTGTCTGTGTCGGCAGGTGGGGTGTGGGTGTGTGTGTGTGTGTGTATTGAAGGTTTTTGGAAGGGGGTCTCTAAAGTGGGTAGGTGGGTTAGGCACCCGGGGTGGTCTGCTGTGTGTGTGTCTGTGTGTCTGGGTCTGTGTTTGTTAAATGAAACCCAGGCCTGTCAGTCTGTATTTGGGGTAGATGTGTGGTGACGGGTCGAACATAGCTGCCCTGCAGTTTTGGGGTTAAACGCTACGGTTGGTCTTCACTCCTCACTACGAGACCACAGGCAAGTCAGGCTGCACACCAACACACACACACACACACACACACACACACACACACACACACACACACACACACACACACACACACACACACACACACACACACACACACACACACACATACAGGTTCCCCTTAAACTTCTACTCATCTGTCACATACAGTGAGTTAGAGTTGTTAGTTAGAGACCATGAGTTTGATTGTGTAATGAACCGTGTGTGTTTGCTGTGGTCTAAGAGGCCCCTGTCCAGAAGGACCATTGAAGAAAAGTTTCATAGACGTCTGTTTGTTGACAATGGACGTGTTCAAGGGTGCACGACCTCAGTTAACACCCCACCCCCCCATTATGTGTAGATGTGTGTTTGTGCACGAAGTCACCCTGTACTGTAGGCCTATATCATCACTGTCCGTCTAAAACCGGCACTAGAACCACAGCTGCCATTTTCTGTTCGGTACCTGTGTGTGGGACTGGAAGCAGCAGAGTGGTGTTGGTGGAGTAGGGTTCATTAAGGCCCTACCTACCATGCACTCGATGCATATGGTTTATTAGTCTGGTAACATGTAGGGCTGTGGCGGTCACAAAATCTCGTCAGCCAGTAATTGTCAAGCAAATAACTGTCGGTCTCACGGTAAGTGATCGTTAATTAACATAAACACGTTTAGCATCTCCTGGCTTCCACACATTCATCTACATTTTAAAAAGTCTAATAAATCCATGTAATATAGCCTACACCTTCACATTAAATCCATTATTTATTTTAGACAGGTCTAAAGAAGCAGGACATGAAGAAAATGTAGTCTATTTCAGAAGAAAAGAATAGCATACTCTGAGATGTCCTTATGTTAGGTCCTGATGTGGCTGTGCCAAATGGCTGTGAGCACACTAGTTCATTTAGCAGACAAGATTTGCTTAGAATTCCATGGCATTTTTACAGTATGAAGAATACAACTGAACAAAGCTGAATAAAATATAAATATTTTCTCCAAACGATTTGTTTGAGCGGTTAAGTATGAAATATGCACTACTATATGCTGAATTTAGAGTTATTAATATAACTTTAGTTGTTCTACAAACGTTGGGCTATATGTTTAGATTTGTAATACTTTGTAAGGCTGCATGATGAGACTCTTAATGATGATTTGGAAAAAGTCACGTGAAAGGCATGAGCTTTGCTTTGTTTTTTTTGGGCGCAGGCTGTACACACTTCAATAGTCTCTCATTCACAACTTTACAAGCCTATAATGCCTCGAATTTCACGGCGGCATCCCCTTTATGGCTGTAATGCACCCTTAAAAAATCCATGTCTTTTGCGGCCTGGAGTGCTGCATTGTGCCCTTCTCCCTGAGTGTGCTGCTTAATCCAAAGCATCTCTCACTCACACAGCTCTCCGTCACGTGATCAGGTCTTTCTCACAGGCTACAAGTGAAGACAGGCACATCGGGGACGCAACTGCGCTCGTCCTTATCCAATTCCGAGGTGCACATTGAAGATATTGGAAGAACTGTCCACATTTACTTTTCGTCAGCCAACAAGATGAGTAGGCCTAACGAACAGCAAAGCACGAGCCTATGTCAATCTACTATCCCCCATAGTACAAAAGTCCACCTAGTACAAAAGTAGTACAAAAGTCCACCTATTCTATGTGAGAAATAAATATTCCAAACATAGTCTGGGACAGTTGTGGGATGAGATAGATCCCAAATTAATACAACCACTATCATCAAAAACACTTTTTTACACAATGTGGCTGACGCAACAGATCAGAACGTTTAGCTTTGTAACAGTCGTCGTATATAGTGGACCAAGGCGCAGCGGGTTGAGTGCTCATGTTAACTTTTATTAGAACACTTAACGAAACAAAACAAGAAAACGAACGAGCGCACAGTATTACAGGCTAAACACAGCAGTGCAAAAACAACTTCCCACAAAGGACAGGTGAAAACAGGGCTACCTAAGTATGACTCCCAATCAGCAACAACGATGTACAGCTGTTCCTGATTGAGAGCCATACCAGGCCAACACAAAGAAATACACAACATAGACAGAGCATAGAAATACAAAACATAGAACATAACCAAAAACCCCGGAATACTCTAAACAAACACCCCTCTACATAAACACATATCCCAACAAACCCCGAACCACATAAAACAAACACCCCGCTGCCACGTCCTGACCAAACTACAATAACAAATAACCCCTTTACTGGTCAGGACATGAAAAGCTTAAAATGTTGATAAACTATTCCTTCACATTATAAGTGCAACAATGCGCACATGGTAGTAGGCTATAAGCGTGAATGTTCCATTAGCAGAAAACACTATTATTATAAGTGACCGCAAATGCGATTATACATGTAATGCTTTTACATTTTTACATTTTTTAGTCATTTAGCAGACGCTCTTATCCAGAGCGACTTACATTACATACATTTCATTTTCTGTACTGGCCCCCCCGTGGGAATCGAACCCACAACCCTGGCGTTGCAAACACCATGCTCTACCAACTGAGCTACAGGGAAGGCTAAATGCACCTATTAAATGCACCTATTATGAAGGTGCATTTCAATGGTGAAAATTATCTTCCCCAAATTTGAAACTCATGGGCTGCTTATATATGCCAGTTAGGCTCCAAACCCCTTGTAAAGCAGATTAATGTGCTTCATTTTAAGAAGTTATTATGTTTTGATTTAGAATAGACCATTATCATGTACCTGTACAGTGGTGGGAAATGTACCCAATTGTCAAAAGTAAAGATATGTTAATAGAAAATGACTCAAGTAAAAGTGAAAGTCACCCAGTAAAATACTACTTGAGTAAAAGTCTAAAAGTATTTGGTTTTAAATATACTTAAGTATCAAAATTAAATGTAATTGATAAAATGTACTTAAGTATCAAAAATAAAAGTATAAATCATTTTCAAATTCCTTATATTAAGCAAACCGCACAGCACCATTTTCTTGTTTTTTATTAATTACAGATAGCCAGGGGCACACTCCAACACTCAGACATCATTTACAGATAGCCAGGGGCACGCTCCAACACTCAGACATCATTTACAGATAGCCAGGGGCACGCTCCAACACTCAGACATCATTTACAGATAGCCAGGGGCACACTCCAACACTCAGACATCATTTACAGATAGACAGGGGCACACTCCAACACTCAGACATCATTTACAGATAGCCAGGGGCACGCTCCAACACTCAGACATCATTTACAGATAGCCAGGGGGACACTCCAACACTCAGACATCATTTACAGATAGCCAGGGGCACACTCCAACACTCAGACATCATTTACAGATAGCCAGGGGCACGCTCCAACACTCAGACATCATTTACAGATAGCCAGGGGCACACTCCAACACTCAGACATCATTTACAGATAGCCAGGGGCACGCTCCAACACTCAGACATCATTTACAGATAGCCAGGGGCACACTCCAACACTCAGACATCATTTACAGATAGCCAGGGGCACGCTCCAACACTCAGACATCATTTACAGATAGCCAGGGGCACACTCCAACACTCAGACATCATTTACAGATAGCCAGGGGCACGCTCCAACACTCAGACATCATTTACAGATAGCCAGGGGCACACTCCAACACTCAGACATCATTTACAAACAAAGCGTTTGTGTTTAGTGAATCTGCCAGATCAGGAAATAGGGACCAGGGATGTTCTCTTGATAAGTGTGTGAATTGGACCGTTTTCCTGTCCTGCTAAGCATTCAAAATGTAACGAGTACTTTTAGGTGTCAGGGAAAATGTATGGAGTAAAAAGTACATTATTTTCTTTAGGAATGTAGTGAAGTAAAAGTAAAAGTTGTCAGAAAATGTAAATAGTAAAGTACAGATACCAAAACAAATACTTAAGTAGTACTTTACACCACTGCACCTGTATCGAAACAGGCAGAGGGAAAAAAGACGTTGTCTATGCGCTTAAATAGCGAATGGAGGACGCTTTCCCTCTTGGTTTATTTTCATAAATATTAGCAATGTGCTTAATATTAGGAAAGTTGAGAAATAAATATAGTAGGCCTAGTCTATAGAAAGCTGATGGGATCCTCCTCTTTATAATAGATGCCATCAAAACTGTTTTCTCACGCAATTGCATAGCCTATAGAAAGGTTTCACAAAATGAGCTCATGGGCACTCATGAAGTGTTTGATTAGATTTCAGTACATTTGCATTGACGTCAGAGTGATTAGAGGGACAATAGAGTGCTGAGTACCAGGCAGTTAGAAAGCTTGGTAGGCTACTAATGATCAGCAGCATCAGAGCTTGGAGAAGCCTAATTACGTGACTAAACAGTCATGTGGAATTTGACTGCCTTCATGACTCGTGATCGCCGGTGTGGCGGTAATACGGTCTCCGGAACAGCCCTAGTAAAATGCCAAACTAGAACGTCCCTGTCCCCTCATCTCTCTCTCCCTCTCCCTCTCTCTCTCCCTCCCTCTCACTCTCTCTTTCTCCCCCTTCCTCTCTCCATTTCTCCATGTGTCTGCCTTCCTTCCACCCTCTTTTTGTCCCTCTCTCCCTCCCTGGCATGTATGTTAGGTAGTATTTCATCCTGCTTCTTGTCTAACTGCTCCTCTGTGGATTAAGGACAGTCTATTCAGGGGTCTGTCACTGTCTTGCTTGCTACATTCTCTCTTCCCACAGTCACCATACCCTACAGTCATTGGCTAGCAGTGGTAGCGATGACCTTTGCCACCCACTGTTATAGGTCGGTATTCGTGTGTGTGTGTCTGTGTGTGTGTTTCTCTGTGTGTGTGTGTGTGTGTGTGTGTGTGTGTGTGTGTGTGTGTGTGTGTGTGTGTGTGTGTGTGTGTGTGTGTGTGTGTGTGTGTGTGTGTGTGTCCGTGTGAGTGTGTACGTGTGGGTGTGAGTGTGGCTGTGTGTGTGTGTCTGTGTGTGTGTGTGTGTGCGTGTGCGTGTGTGTGTGCGTGCGTGTGTGTGTGTATGTGTGTGTGTGTGTGTGTGTGTCTGTATGTGTGTTTCTGTGTGTGTGTGTGTGTGTGTGTGTGTGTGTGTGTGTGTGTGTGTGTGTGTGTGTGTGTGTGTGTGTGTGTGTGTGTGTGTGTGTGTGTGTGTGTGTGTGTGTGTGTGTGTGTGAGTGTGTACGTGTGGGTGTGAGTGTGGCTGTGTGTGTGTCTGTGTGTGTGTGTGTCTGTGTGTGTGTGTCCACGCGTGTAGGGTGACCCGGCTGCATCCAGAGTGAGTGGCCTGATATGATTTCAGCTGATGTGTGATATGGGATTAAGCCTTGGGATACATCCCAAACGGCACCCTATTCCCTACATAGTGTGCTACTTTTGTTTGGGACACAGTCTTGGAAATACCCCAGAGGTTAACACCTCAGCCTGTTTCAACTAGCCCTGGCAACAGAATGGTGACAAAAACACAGAGACACTCACTTCACTTCAGTCCAGTTCAGATGCACCCACACACAATGCACTGTGCATAGACCCAATGTCCCATATTCACTTACATAGGAAATAAATTAACTTTCAGGATTGTGTGTGTGTGTGTGTGTGTGTGTGTGTGTGTGTGTGTGTGTGTGTGTGTGTGTGTGTGTGTGTGTGTGTGTGTGTGTTCGTGTGCATTCATGTGCTTGCATATCTTTTTATGATTGAGCATTTATTTTACCATCCACCCAGATCAAATGTTTCAGGCTTGTTTTGTCCTCATGCAGATCCCATCAGGACAATAGAGTTTAGTCAAGCAGAACACTTATGTTGGTATATGATGGCATTTTAGTTAAAAATAGACCCTGAAATGAGTCACTGGTCTGAGATCCTATTGGAGACCATGGACATTGCCTACAGTCATGGTTTTGGGATGGAGGAGAGAGGGAGAAAAGGGGAGGGAGGCAATAGTCACTAGGCTATAGTTAGATTAGGATTAGGTGTGCTAAAATGTTGAGAATGGGCTACCAGTCCACGACCATTAGAAAACCTTGGAACACCAAACAGTAGTATGTATACCGTATATGCCTGCGTGAATGAGTTTTTTATTTATTTATTTATGCATGTGTATGCCTACATCACAGGAGGTTGGTGGTGTCTTAATTGGGGAGGATGGGCTTGTGGTAATGGCTGGAGCATAATTATTGGAATGGTATCAAATACATCAAATACATGCTTTCCATGTGTTTGGTGCCATTCCATTCGCTCCGTTCCAGACATTATTATGAGCCGTTCTCCCCTTAGCAGCCTCCACTGGACTACATGTATGGCTGATGTGCTTGTGTATGAATGTGTGTAAGATTATGGGTGTTAGCAGTTGATGTTACTCCTCAATAACACAGACCCCGAAGCTTGATGTTACTCCTCAATAACACAGACCCCGAAGCTTGATGTTACTCCTCAGTAACACAGACCCCGAAGCTTGATGTTACTCTTCAATAACACAGACCCCGAAGCTTGATGTTACTCCTCAATAACACAGACCCCGAAGCTTGATGTTACTCCTCAATAACACAGACCCCGAAGCTTGATGTTACTCCTCAATAACACAGACCCCGAAGCTTGATGTTACTCCTCAATAACACAGACCCCGAAGCTTGATGTTACTCCTCAATAACACAGACCCCGAAGCTTGATGTTACTCTTCAATAACACAGACCCCAAAGCTTGATGTTACTCCTCAATAACACAGACCCCGAAGCTTGATGTTACTCCTCAATAACACAGACCCCGAAGCTTGATGTTACTCTTCAATAACACAGACCCCGAAGCTTGATGTTACTCCTCAATAACACAGACCCCGAAGCTTGATGTTACTCCTCAATAACACAGACCCCGAAGCTTGATGTTACTCCTCAATAACACAGACCCCGAAGCTTGATGTTACTCCTCAATAACACAGACCCCGAAGCTTGATGTTACTCCTCAATAACACAGACCCCGAAGCTTGATGTTACTCCTCAATAACACAGACCCCGAAGCTTGATGTTACTCCTCAATAACACAGACCCCGAAGCTTGATGTTACTCCTCAATAACACAGACCCCGAAGCTTGATGTTACTCCTCAATAACACAGACCCCGAAGCTTGATGTTACTCCTCAATAACACAGACCCCGAAGCTTGATGTTACTCCTCAATAACACAGACCCCGAAGCTTGATGTTACTCCTCAATAACACAGACCCCGAAGCTTGATGTTACTCTTCAATAACACAGACCCCGAAGCTTGATGTTACTCTTCAATAACACAGACCCCGAAGCTTGATGTTACTCTTCAATAACACAGACCCCGAAGCTTGATGTTACTCCTCAATAACACAGACCCCGAAGCTTGATGTTACTCTTCAATAACACAGACCCCGAAGCTTGATGTTACTCTTCAATAACACAGACCCCGAAGCTTGATGTTACTCCTCAATAACACAGACCCCGAAGCTTGATGTTACTCCTCAATAACACAGACCCCGAAGCTTGATGTTACTCCTCAATAACACAGACCCCGAAGCTTGATGTTACTCCTCAATAACACAGACCCCGAAGCTTGATGTTACTCCTCAATAACACAGACCCCGAAGCTTGATGTTACTCCTCAATAACACAGACCCCGAAGCTTGATGTTACTCTTCAATAACACAGACCCCGAAGCTTGATGTTACTCCTCAATAACACAGACCCCGAAGCTTGATGTTACTCCTCAATAACACAGACCCCGAAGCTTGATGTTACTCCTCAATAACACAGACCCCGAAGCTTGATGTTACTCCTCAATAACACAGACCCCGAAGCTTGATGTTACTCCTCAATAACACAGACCCCGAAGCTTGATGTTACTCTTCAATAACACAGACCCCGAAGCTTGATGTTACTCCTCAATAACACAGACCCCGAAGCTTGATGTTACTCCTCAATAACACAGACCCCGAAGCTTGATGTTACTCCTCAATAACACAGACCCCGAAGCTTGATGTTACTCCTCAATAACACAGACCCCGAAGCTTGATGTTACTCCTCAATAACACAGACCCCGAAGCTTGATGTTACTCCTCAATAACACAGACCCCGAAGCTTGATATTACTCCTCAATAACACAGACCCCGAAGCTTGATGTTACTCCTCAATAACACAGACCCCGAAGCAGATCAGGGGGAGGAAAATAGGTTTATTCAAAGAGGACAAATCATGCTTGGAAGTAGACGGTAGATGGTCATTTCTTCTCTGTCCTGTTATGCTCTCCTGTGATTCTCTCCTGTTATTCTCTCCTGTTATTCTCTCCTGTGATTCTCTCCTGTTATTCTCTCCTGTTATTCTCTCCTGTTATTCTCTCCTGTTATTCTCTCCTGTGATTCTCTCCTGTTATTCTCTCCTGTTATTCTCTCCTGTTATTCTCTCCTGTTATTCTCTCCTGTGATTCTCTCCTGTTATTCTCTCCTGTTATTCTCTCCTGTTATTCTCTCCTGTTATTCTCTCCTGTTATTCTCTCCTGTTATTCTCTCCTGTGATTCTCTCCTGTTATTCTCTCCTGTTATTCTCTCCTGTGATTCTCTCCTGTTATTCTCTCCTGTTATTCTCTCCTGTTATTCTCTCCTGTTATTCTCTCCTGTGATTCTCTCCTGTTATTCTCTCCTGTTATGCTCTCCTGTGATTCTCTCCTGTTATTCTCTCCTGTTATTCTCTCCTGTGATTCTCTCCTGTTATTCTCTCCTGTTATTCTCTCCTGTTATTCTCTCCTGTTATTCTCTCCTGTTATTCTCTCCTGTTATTCTCTCCTGTTATTCTCTCCTGTTATTCTCTCCTGTGATTCTCTCCTGTTATTCTCTCCTGTTATTCTCTCCTGTGATTCTCTCCTGTTATTCTCTCCTGTTATTCTCTCCTGTTATTCTCTCCTGTTATTCTCTCCTGTGATTCTCTCCTGTGATTCTCTCCTGTTATTCTCTCCTGTTATTCTCTCCTGTTATTCTCTCCTGTGATTCTCTCCTGTTATTCTCTCCTGTTATTCTCTCCTGTTATTCTCTCCTGTTATTCTCTCCTGTGATTCTCTCCTGTGATTCTCTCCTGTTATTCTCTCCTGTGATTCTCTCCACAGAACAAAGGGACAGGATGTAGTTTATAACCCAGCCCTAGCCTATGGTTGGCCAATTAGAATTCTTGCAATAAAACTGTGCCAATGGCCAAATAACAAGTATCCTATTTCCTGATTCAATGTATAATCAATTTGGACCAATGAGAACTTGCCGTGTAGCTTTGAGTCCCGGACTGAAATTCATCCCATATCTCTGACCAATTGATATTACAGAAAAAACCCTATTTCCATTGATTGTTAGTACTCTATTGACCTCTCGTCCTCTGCGTTGTGTATTTATCTTCGAAATATTCTTACATGGGTGAATGAGCATGTGTGTGTTTATAGGATTATGCATGCGATATGTCACATTTTTGTATTATGAGACAGCTTCTTTCTCTTATAGAATTCTCAGCCTGTCGCGGTGTGCGTGCCTGTATCAGCGTGCTTGTGTTTGCACTGTATCGGGGGCTTCATCAAACTTTCATTTTGGCCGTCAGCTGAGCTCATTAAACATGAGGAGAGCTGCCACACTGGTGCGTTCTGGGTAGAAAATAGAGCCGCATCGCTCGCCACCCCCTAGTCTGCTCAGTAACACAGGAGGAATTCCTCTCTGCTGTGTGTGTGTGTGTGTGCGTGAGTGTGTGTGTTTTTCTATCTTATGTACTTGTCTAAATTAGAGGTCGACCGATTATGATTTTTCAACGCCGATACCGATTATTGGAGGACCAAAAAAGCTGCTACCGATGAATCGGCCGATTTTTAATTTTTTTGTAATAATGAGAATTACAATAATACTGAATGAACACTTATTTTAGCTTAATTTAATACATCGATAAAATCAATTTAGCCTCAAATAAATAATGAAACATGTTCAATTTTAAATAATGCAAAAACAAAGTGTTGGAGAAGAAAGTAAAAGTGCAATATGTGCCATGTAAAAAAGCTAACGTTTAAGTTCCTTGCTCAGAACATGAGAACAAATGAAAGCTGGTGGTTCCTTTTAACACGAGTCTTCAATATTCCCAGGTAAGAAGTTTTAGGTTGTAGTTATTATAGGAATTATAGGACTATTTCTCTCTATACCATTTGTATTTCATATACCTTTGACTATTGGATGTTCTTATAGGCACTTTAGTATTGCCAGTGTAACAGGATAGCTTCCGTCCCTCTCCTCGCTCCTACCTGGGCTCGAACCAGGAACACATCGACAACAGCCACCCTCGAAGCATCGTTATCCATCGCTCCACAAAAGCCGCGGCCCTTGCAGAGCAAGGGGAACAACTACTCCAAGTCTCAGAGCGAGTGACGTCACCGATTGAAACGCTATTAGCACTCACTCCGCTAACTAGCTAGCCATTTCACATCGGTTACACCAGCCTAATCTCGGGAGTTGATAGGCTTGAAGTCATAAACAGCTCAATGCTTGAAGAATTGTAAAGAGCTGCAGGCAAACACACAAAAGTGCTGTTTGAATGAATGCTTACAAGCCTGCTGCTGCCTACCATCGCTCAGTCAGACTGCTCTATCAAATATCAAATCATAGACTTAATTATAACATAATAACACACAGAAATACGAGCCTTTGGTCATTAATATGGTAGAATCCGGAAACTATAATTTTGAAAACAAAACGTTTATTCTTTCAGTGAAATACGGAACCGTTCCGTATTTTATCTAACGGGTGGCATCTCTAAGTCTAAATATTGCTGTTACATTGTACAACCTTCAATGTTATGGCATAATTATGTACAATTCTGGCAAATTAATTACAGTCTTTGTTAGGAATAAATGGACTTCACACAGTTCGCAACGAGCCAGGCGGCCCAAACTGCTGCATATACCCTGACTGCTTGCACGGAACGCAAGAGAAGTGACATAATTTCCCTAATTATAAGAAATTCATGTTACTAGGCAATATTAACTAAATATGCAGGTTTAAAAATATATACTTGTGTATTGATTTTAAAGAAAGGCATTGATGTTTATGGTTAGGTGCAACGACAGTGCTAAATCATCACCCGTTTGGCGAAGTAGGCTGTGATTCGATGAGAAATGAATAGGCACCGCATCGATTATATGCAACGCAGGACACGCTAGATAAACTAGTAATATCATCAACCATGTGTAGTTAACTAGTGATTATGTGAAGATTGATTGTTTTTTATAAGTTTAATGCTAGCTAGCAACTTACCTTGGCTTCTTGCTGCCCTCGCGTAATAGGTAGTCAGCCTTCCACGCAGGCTCCTCGTGGAGTGCAATGTCAGGCAGGTGGTTAGAGCGTTGGACTAACAAGGTAAAAATCTGTCGTTCTGCCCCTGAACAAGGCAGTTAACCCACCGTTCCTAGGCCGTCATTGAAAATAACAATGTGTTCTTAACTGACTTGCCTAGTTAAATAAAGGTGTAAAAATTGATTAAATATTTTTTTAAAAATCGGTGTCCAAAAATACCGATTTCCGATTGTTATGAAAACTTGTAATCGGCCCCAATTAATCGGCCATTCCGATTAATCGGTCGACCTCTAGTCTAAATACTGTTTGCTCCTTCCCATGCCCTGGTATTCCATTTACAGTAGACAACCATTTGCCAAGTAGCCTCAAATATACTTAGCAGGTACCCACCCGTAAGGGACAAAACACATGACAGTCAAGGAATACCAGAGATACTTAACCACATGGACCACACTTCCCCATCCCATCCCCATGTGGTTCTGAGCCACTATTATTTATATCTTTATGGACCAGACCCCGACTTTGATATGTAAAGCAGGGCTTGACATTAACTTTTTTAGCCACTTGTCCTTCGGAGAAGCCGGACAGATTTTTTACTTGTCCAAAAGCTCAAGTCACTTGTCCAAAAAAATGTATAAATCTGTAACACCATTTTTACATCATTGTATGATCCAAGGAATTTCATTTTAATTATAAAATAAAATGCATTACTATATTGTTTACCGTAGAGAATCAGACAAAAATATAGGCTACAATCTGCCTACTGGCTTCTCTGCATATTCAAGCCTGTTTCAAAATACAATACTGCCCCTTTAATAAGGCTCTCCTGGAGGATGGTTGGCCATCCTTTGTAGCCCCAAAAATAATGCAACATTACAATTACCACCAAATGCTTTTTATCTATTTTATAAAATGATTCCCTCCAGGGCTCGAAATGAAGGGCGTCCCGTCATCCCTGGGATGATAAAAAATATGTCTACAGTTCAAAACAGACTCTGGGACAGTTCTGGGACAACAGATACAAAATTCATATACTGAAACCAAAAAATATAAACGCAACATGCAACAATTTCAACGATTTTACTGAGTTACAGTTCATATAAGGAAATAAATCAATTGAAATAAATTCATTAGGCCGTAATCTATGGATTTCACATGACTAAGCAGGAGTGCAGCCATGGGCCCACCCACTGTGGAGCCAGGCCCACCCACTGTGGAGCCAGGCCCACCCTCTGTGGAGCCAGGCCCACCCACTGTGGAGCCAGACCCACCCACTGTGGAGCCAGACCCACCCATTGTGGAGCCAGACCCACCCACTGTGGAGCCAGACCCACCCACTTTGGAGCCAGACCCACCCACTTTGGAGCCAGGCCCACCCACTGTGGAGCCAGGCCCACCCACTGTGGAGCCAGGCCCACCCTCTGTGGAGCCAGGCCCACCCTCTGTGGAGCCAGGCCCACCCACTGTGGAGCCAGACCCACCCACTGTGGAGCCAGACACACCCACTGTGGAGCCAGGCCCACCCACTGTGGAGCCAGGCCCACCCACTGTGGAGCCAGGCCCACCCTCTGTGGAGCCAGGCCCACCCACTGTGGAGCCAGGCCCACCCACTGTGGAGCCAGACCCACCCACTGTGGAGCCAGGCCCACCCACTGTGGAGCCAGACCCACCCACTGTGGAGCCAGGCCCACCCACGGTGGAGCCAGACCCACCCTCTGTGGAGCCAGGCCCACCCACTGTGGAGCCAGGCCCACCCACTGTGGAGCCAGGCCCACCCACTGTGGAGCCAGGCCCACCCACTGTGGAGCCAGACCCACCCACTGTGGAGCCAGGCCCACCCACTGTGGAGCCAGGCCCACCCACTGTGGAGCCAGACCCACCCACTGTGGAGCCAGGCCCACCCACTGTGGAGCCAGGCCCACCCACTGTGGAGCCAGGCCCACCCTCTGTGGAGCCAGGCCCACCCACCGTGGAGCCAGGCCCACCCACCGTGGAGCCAGGCCCACCCACCGTGGAGCCAGACCCACCCACCGTGGAGCCAGGCCCACCCACTGTGGATCCAGGCCCAGGCAATCAGAATGAGTTTTTCCCCACAAAAGGGCTTTATTACAAACAGAAATACTCCTCAGCACCCCCTCCACAACTAGCATGAGTAACTAATATGACTAGGATTATGCCTTTTGCTGCTGGACAATAAAATAACGTTGCTTTGAACAAAATGCTGCTTTCCATGGTATATTAATAAGTGTTTAAATAATTCCCTCAACATTTCTATGGTCATATTTTGGCTAGGCTACTTTGAAACAAGGTAAGACATGCTTTATATAATGACATAAAACGTCCAGGTTTTAAACAATTAAGTTTATGTTTAAATAGTAAAAAATGCAGACCGCCTTCGGTAAGATTCAAGGTGGGTGATGTGCAGTAGGCCCTGTCCTTCACTCTCCGGTCTTCACTATCCTTCACTCTCCGGTCTTCACTATCCTTCACTCTCCGGTCTTCACTATCCTTCACTCTCCGGTTTTCACTATCCTTCACTCTCCGGTCTTCACTATCCTTCACTCTCCGGTCTTCACTATCCTTCACTCTCCGGTCTTCACTATTCTTCACTCTCCGGTCTTCACTATCCTTCACTCTCTGGTCTTCACTATTCTTCACTCTCCGGTCTTCACTATCCTTCACTCTCCGGTTTTCACTATCTTTCACTCTCCGGTCTTCACTATCCTTCACTCTCCGGTCTTCACTATCCTTCACTCTCCGGTCTTCACTATCCTTCACTCTCCGGTCTTCACTATTCTTCACTCTCCGGTCTTCACTATCCTTCACTCTCCGGTCTTCACTATTCTTCACTCTCCGGTCTTCACTATCCTTCACTCTCCGGTCTTCACTATCCTTCACTCTCCGGTCTTCACTATCCTTCACTCTCCGGTCTTCACTATCCTTCACTCTCCGGTCTTCACTATCCTTCACTCTCCGGTCTTCACTATCCTTCACTCTCCGGTCTTCACTATCCTTCACTCTCCGGTCTTCACTATCCTTCACTCTCCGGTCTTCACTATCCTTCACTCTCCGGTCTTCACTATCCTTCACTCTCCGGTCTTCACTATTCTTCACTCTCCGGTCTTCACTATTCTTCACTCTCCGGTCTTCACTATCCTTCACTCTCCGGTCTTCACTATCCTTCACTCTCCGGGCTTCACTATCCTTCACTCTCCGGTCTTCACTATGCTTCACTCTCCGGTCTTCACTATCCTTCACTCTCCGGTCTTGTGACCATTTGGTCAGAACGAAGCGTGCCTCGAGTATGTCGACAGAATCAAGCCTTTAGACATTAATGTTAATTATCCTTCATTGTATTTCTCAAACATGACTGCCGTTTAGCCTATATGTATGTAATTAAAAGTCTCATTAAAGTTTGGCTACATTTTCTGGCGCTTCCCTCATGTCGGCATCGGTTTGGACATAAGGCTGTAGCCAATATGCATATCACCTACACATTGACATGTAACCTTTTTATATTTATGCACATGAAAAGTAGATTTGAATATTATTCCAATGTTGGCCTCTGATCCATTTCTGATCGGAGTAGTTGTTTGATATTGTGATTGTTTTACTTGTCCATTCGGACAACTTAAATCTATATTCTTCTTGTCTGACAATCTTTTTTACTTGTCCCGGACAAGAGGACAAGTGTTAATGTCGAGCCCTGTAAAGGATAAGTAGAATTTGAGCGTATATCAAGTTAGTGCAGCTATACCATAGCCTTATTTGTGCATTGACATTTTGGCATTCTCCTTTGGCACAAGCCTTCGTTTAGCCTAAATGAGCATTTGTATTTGTATTTGTTTTTATTATGGATCCCCATTAGCAGCTACTCTTCCTGGGTTCCAGCAAAATTAAGGCAGGTATACATTTTAAAAACATTACAATACTTTCATAACAGATTTCACAACACATTAAGTGTGTGTACTCAGTCCCCTACTCTACTACCACATATCTATAAGGAGTGTGTATAGTGCGTATGTTATGGTGTGTTTGTACACATGTGTCTATGTTTCTATTCTATGACATTTCCATCCTATTGTCATTTCATCTTTAACAGGTTTTCCCACCACATGACTTACACTCATCAGGACATCAATTACAGGACATCAATAATTGTCTAGCTGGCTATTTGGGATGGGGTGAGGTGGGGTGACTGAATTCAATTTACCCATTAGTCACATCAGTATCAGGTTTCCGATTGGTTGTGACAGAAGAAACACTCATAGCTGCTGAGTTGTTCTTGCGAGCCTAGCCAGGGCTGTTAGCATCTAGGGCTGTAAAGTCCATGTAGTGGGACTGAAAGAGCCGCACTTGTATACACACACACACGCACGCACGTGCGCACGCACGCGCACGCACACACACACACACACCACACACACACACACACACACACACACACACACACACACACACACACACACACACACACACACACACACACACACACACACACACTCTGCCTGCCTGCCTGCCTGGCCTACTGCTCAGCTGGTTATATAAGAGTGGCTTGTTTGGCGCCGTGGGAAGCACAACATTAGCTAATGTAAATGTATTGTCACTGACTGTTCCTCTGCCATCACAATCACCCGCAAGGCAACGCAACGCAACGCAACGCATACATCTTTCAGTAGGAAAGGATTTAAGCAAACATGCTGTGATAGAAATAGACAGGGACAGAATTATGGAGAGAGAGAGGAAGGGAGGGCGCGAGGAACGGTGTTACAGTTAGAGAGAAGGAGAAATAAATGGAGGATGTAAGGAAATATGAAGATTGTATGGGGAGAGATTGGTGGAAATGAAGAGAGACGGAGAGAGAGAGGGGAATGGAGAGAGGGGAATGGAGAGAGAGAGGGGGATGGAGAGACAGAGAGAGAGAGGGGGATGGAGAGAGGGAGAGAGACAGAGAGAGAGAGGGGGATGGAGAGAGGGAGAGAGACAGAGAGAGAGAGGGGGATGGAGAGAGGGAGAGGGAGAGATGGAGAGAGAGAGGGGGATGGAGAGACGGAGAGAGAGAGGGGATGGAGAGAGGGAGAGAGAGAGAGAGAGGGGGATGGAGAGAGGGAGAAGGAGAGATGGAAAGAGAGGGGGATAGAGAGAGGGGAATGGAGAGAGAGAGGGGGATGGAGAGAGGGAGAGAGAGAGAGAGGGGGATGGAGAGAGGGAGAGAGAGAGAGAGGGGGATGGAGAGAGGGAGAAGGAGAGACGGAGAGAGAGAGGGGGATGGAGAGACAGAGAGAGAGAGGGGGATGGAGAGAGGGAGAGAGACAGAGAGAGAGAGGGGTATGGAGAGAGGGAGAGGGAGAGATGGAGAGAGAGAGGGGGATGGAGAGACGGAGAGAGAGAGGGGATGGAGAGAGAGAGAGAGAGATGGGGATGGAGAGAGGGAGAAGGAGAGATGGAGAGAGAGGGGGATAGAGAGAGGGGAATGGAGAGAGAGGGGGATGGAGAGAGGGAGAGAGAGAGAGAGAGGGGGATGGAGAGAGGGAGAGAGAGAGAGAGGGGGTTGGAGAGAGGGAGAAGGAGAGACGGAGAGAGAGAGGGGAATGGAGAGAGAGAGGGGGATGGAGAGACAGAGAGAGAGGGGGGGATGGAGAGAGGGAGAAGGAGAGACGGAGAGAGAGAGGGGAATGGAGAGAGAGAGGGGGATGGAGAGACAGAGAGAGAGAGGGGGATGGAGAGAGGGAGAGAGACAGAGAGAGAGAGGGGGATGGAGAGAGGGAGAAGGAGAGACGGAGAGAGAGAGGGGGATGGAGAGTGTTGCTAAAAGCCTGTTGGTAATAATGCCCTGTAGCATTTCCCCAGATGATAATAACATATGGGGTACTAGAATATCTCCACTGTGATACAGCAGCTGAATACTGTGGTACAGTATGAATACACAGACAGAAAATGGATAGACCGGCCACTCGCTTTGTAGCTTCAAACAGCGTACAAAACATATTGCTTTTTTTCTCTAGGGCTACCTGCAGATGTAATTGTAACATGCACTGCTACAGGTTTGATGTTTTAGTCCTGTCATACATGCAAGGAGGATGTGCTCATACATAATAACTGTGTTAGTTGAATGACCTGATCCAATCCAACGCTGCTGTTACTGTTGTTAACTCATTTCTATTGAGCAACAGTTAAAACATCAACTGATTCTACTTGTCTACCCATGTGTGAAAGTCTGTTAAATCAGCTTTATATCTTGGTGTTTCCATTTACAGACCCCTGAGTCACTCCTCAAACAAAACTAACTTTCCTGTTCTCGCTCGCTCTCTCTCTCTTGCTCTCTCTCTCTCTATCCCCTCTCTCCCTCTCTCTCTACCCCTCTCACTCTCTTTCACTCTCTCTTTCCTCCTCTCTCTCTCTCTCTCTCTCTCTCCCTCTCGCTCTCTCTCTCGTTCTCTCCCTCTCTCTCTATCCCCCCTCTCCCTCTCCCTCTCTCTCTCCCCCTCTCACTCTCTTTCACTCTCTCTTTCCTCCTCTCTCTCTCTCCCTCTCTCTCTCTCTCTCTCTCTCTCTCTCTCTCTCTCTCCCTCTCGCTCTCTCTCATTCTCTCCCTCTCTCTATCCCCCCTCTCCCTCTTTCTCTCCCCTTCTCACTCTCTTTCACTCTCTCTTTCCTCCTCTCTCTCCCTCCCTCTCTTTCTCTCTCTCTCTTTCCCCATCTCTCTCACTCTGTCTCCCCTCTCTCTTCCTCTCCCTCACCTAATTTCTCTTTCTCTCCCTCTCTTTCTCTCCCTCTCCCCCTCTCACTCTCTCTCGCTTTCCCTCTCTCTCCCTCCCTCTCTCTCTCTCCCTCTCTCTCTCTCCCTCTCTCTATCCTTCCTCTCTCTATCCTTCCTCTCTCACTCTCCTCTCTCTGGTAAATGCTCATGTGGTTGTTGATCCCTCATGACTGCCTTTCTTAGCCACGTGTTCTCTCTCTCTCTTCTCCCTTCTCTCTCTTTCTCTCTCGCCTTCTCTCTCTTCTCCCTTCTCTCTCTTTCTCTCAAAAGTGAAGGGGGTATCTAGTCAGTTCCGCATTTAACCCAATGCGGGTTAGAGAGGTGCAGGGGGCTGTCTTTAATCCACGTCATCAGCACTCGGGGAGCAGGTGTTGTGGGGGAAAACTGCCTTGCTCAAGGGCAGAACAGCAGATATTTCCACCTTGCTGGCTCGGGGATTCAAACAAGGAAACTTTTGTTTACTGTCCCAACGCTATCACCACAAGGCTACCAAGGCAGATCTGTTTCGGTGTTCCAGTAAGCAACCCAACTGGTGTGTGCGTGTGTATACATTCGGATGCGTGTCTTTCCCTTATTCAGATCATCAAATTATTTCGATATTGTGTATCTAGTTTGGGGAATTTGGGGTATTTTATTAGGATCCCCATTAGCTGTTGCAAAAGCTGTAGCTACTCTTCCTGGGGTCCACACAGAACATGAAACATAACATAGTACAGAACATTAGTAGACAAGAATAGGACAGAAATACATCAATAAACTGTTTTATTTTTAAAAAGGCACACAGAGCCTACATATCAATACATACACAAACTATCTATGTTAAATAGGGGAGAGGCGGTGTGCCGCGAGGTCGGTGTGCCGCTAGGCGGTGTGCCGCTAGGCGGTGTGCCGCGAGGTCGGTGTGCCGCTAGGCGGTGTGCCGCGAGGTCGGTGTGCCGCTAGGTGGTGTACCGCGAGGTCGGTGTGCCGCTAGGTGGTGTACCGCGAGGCCGGTGTGCCGCTAGGCGGTGTGCCGCGAGGTCGGTGTGCCGCTAGGCGGTGTGCCGCGATGTCGGTGCCGCTAGGCGGTGTGCCGCGAGGTCGGTGTGCCGCTATGCGGTGTGCCGCAAGGTCGGTGTGCCACAAGGTCGGTGTGCCGCTAGGCGGTGTGCCGCGAGGTTGGTGTGCCGCTATGCGGTGTGCCGCAAGGTCGGTGTGCCGCGAGGTCGGTGTGCCGCTAAGCGGTGTTTCCCCACGAGGTCGGTGTGCCGCCAGGCGGTGTGCCGTGAGGTCGGTGTGCTGTGAGGTCGGTGTGCCGCCAGGCGGTGTGCCGCGAGGTCGGTGTGCCGTGAGGTCGGTGTGCCGCCAGGCGGTGTGCCGCCAGGTGGTGTGCCGTGAGGTCGGTGTGCCGCCAGGTGGTGTGCCGTGAGGTTGGTGTGCCGCCAGACGGTGTGCCGCCAGACGGTGTGCCGTGAGGTTGGTGTGCTGCCAGACGGTGTGCTGCGAGGTCAGTGTGCCGCCAGACGGTGTGCTGCGAGGTCGGTGTGCCGCCAGGCGGTGTGCCGTGAGGTCGGTGTGCCGCCAGGCGGTGTGCCGTGAGGTCGGTGTGCCGCCAGACGGTGTGCTGCGAGGTCGGTGTGCCGCCAGGCGGTGTGCCGCGAGGTCGGTGTGCCGCCAGACGGTGTGCCGCGAGGTCGGTGTGCCGCCAGACGGTGTGCCGCGAGGTCGGTGTGCCGCCAGACGGTGTGCCGCCAGACGGTGTGCCGCGAGGTCGGTGTGCCGCCAGACGGTGTGCCGTGAGGTCGGTGTGCCGCCAGATGGTGTGCCGCGAGGTCGGTGTGCCGCGAGGTCGGTGTGCCGCCAGACGGTGTGCCGCGAGGTCGGTGTGCCGCGAGGTCGGTGTGCCGCGAGGCGGTGTGCCGCCAGGTGTCGGCAAAGCAGTGCAGCTTGTTGATGACTGATCTCTCTCTTGTAAGTAGAGCACAGATTGTGACGCGTCCCCTCTATTTGCCTCCCTTCTCATTGCTCAACCAATCACCAGCATCGGTGTGCATTTCAGGAAACGCAGGTATTTTCATATTTGTTTTTCCCACAAGGCATTGCTGCACAGTCGAAGGGTACGCTAATCCACCCCATCTAGAAGAGGAGGAATAGAAAGAGACGCCCAGGATGACTCACCCCTCTCTCTTTCTCCCTCCATCCTCTGCTTTCCATCGGGGGGGTTGAGGGATAGCATGCCGGTAGCTATGAATATAGAATGTATGGTGAATATATACAGATCTCTATATTGTTGGTGGTACATGACATTTGGGCTGCAGTCTGATTCTCTAACCTTCTTACCGAAGTGTACACTTGTTTACTACCCTCATGGGTTAAAAAGGAAAGGACTGGTGTAAGAAAAATGGCCGAAAGCCTTTGTCATTGAGGCAGGTACAGTTCGATTAGTGGTAGGGCACTTTTTGATGGCTAAAAGCAGAATAAGTTAGGTGTTTTTGAGTCATGAATAGGTTGGTTGTGGACATGTTTTTAGGGTCATATTGTGTCTGTTGACCTTTGTGTCTGAAGCCCTGTAGCTGTGAATCTGTTACAGACCTGCAACAGCCACAAGTGGTATTAAGTTGTGTTTTATGGCCCATAGATCTTGACATTTGCCCTATCATGGCCCATTGGCCATCACAGGGATATAGAAGAGATGAGCAGAGTTTTATGTGATGAGGATAAAGGAGTGTGTGTGTGTGTGTGTGTGTGTGTGTGTGTGTGTGTGTGTGTGTGTGTGTGTGTGTGTGTGTGTGTGTGTGTGTGTGTGTGTGTGTGTGTGTGTGTGTGTGTGTGTGTGTGTGTGTGTGTGTGTGTGACAGATGGGAGAGAGATTTGGGGGATTTTTCCCTGGCTCCCCCAGGATACATACTGCCCTAGGGAACCCCTACCCCCACACCCTGGACACACAAAACACACACACACACACACACACACACACACACACACACACACACACACACAGTCCAGTATCCCAGTAAATCTCTTGAGAACAGAAATGTGTCCAACAAATCCCTCCAATGGGCAGTCACACAGGACCATAGACAGCCTATCATATTATGACTTGATCCTCAGTCATATTATATTCTGTTTGTAGTCACTAAGCTGACCTAGAAACACAAATGAGGGGTTTTAGTGAATGAAACCAGGGGAAAGCAGGCATGCCAATCATGTGTGTGTGCATGTGAATATCAGAAGGCAGAATCTTCAGATAGGCAGCTTGAGGCAGAAACTCTTGCATACAGACATGATCTTTAGCTTTTTTGTTAATGACCCAAAAGCATTTCCCCTGGTTCCTGCTAAGAACAAGCTAGTGTGTGACGAGAGGAGAGAGAAAAGGCACAAGTCTTTAAATACCACAAAGAGCTCGCTGTGTGTCTAGTTGAAATGGTCCTCACACACACACACACACCACACACACACACACACACACACACACACACACACACACACACACACACACACACACACACACCACACACACACACACACAAGTCAACAAAAGCCTCTCTCATGGCTGACCTTTCGACTCAGCCAATCAAATTGTCCCCTGCTGCATCCGATTCCATAGAGATAGATAGAGGACTCATCTTTGTATCTGTGCCATTATAGCTTCTGTGACAGCATGGACAGCGCCATTGAGGCTATAACCCATAAGAATGAGTCTCAATATCTCTAAGGGCCCTCCTTGCCTTTCCTTTCATTTCAATGTGAAATAATTTTCTATGAGAGATTGTAGAGGAAAAAATAACATGTACATTTAGAATTCAATCCTACTAGATTTAGCTTGTCTTTTCCTGGTGTACTTATATAAGTATTTTTTGTTGTTGCTGTAGCTGTTAGGGATATTGATGTATGCATTAAGGCCAGATTGACACTCTGCCTCTCTGATGTACATTTCAGATGGTCATGATTACACAATTAATGAGGCTTCGAAAAAAAAAAATGCGAATTTTTCTTCAAACCAGCTTTGATTGCTATTTCTCTCTCTGTTACTTACTGCTAATGACTCTTTCTCTATTTCATTTCTCTCTCTCTCTCTCTCTCTGTTTCTCTCTCTCTTTATTTTATCTCACCCTTTACCTTCTTCCACTGCCACTCTCTGTCTTGTTCTCATACTCATTCCAAGTCATCTCTCTCTCTGTCTCCTTCTCTCTCTTTCTACCCCTTCTTCTCATATTCTCACTCTGATTCATCTGTCCTGCTCTACTTTCCATTCTATGTCATCTCTCTCTCTCTCCTCTCTCTTTCTACCCCTTCTCATATTCTCACTCTGATTCATCTGTCCTGCTCTACTTTCCATTCTATGTCATCTCTCTCTCTCCTCCTCTCTCCCTCTCCTCCTCTCTCTCCCCCCTCTCCTCCTCTCTCTCTACCTCTCCTCCTCTCTCTCTCCCTCTCCTCCTCTCTCTTTCCCTCTCTCTCTTGCTCCCTCTGCTCCTCTCTCTCTCTCTCACCCTCTCCCCCTCTCTCTCTCTCCCTCTCCTACTTTCTCTCTCTCTCTCCTCCTCATCTCTCTTTCCCTCTCCCTCTTGCTCCCCCTCTCCTCCTCTCTCTCTCTCCCTCTCCTCCTCTCTCTCCCTCTTGTTCCCCCCTCCCTATATTTTACTCCCTCCTCTCTCCTCCTCTCTCTCGCTCTCTCCTCCTCTCTCTTTCCATCTCCCTTCCTCCATCTCTCTGACTGTTCTGTGTTTCTCTGGCTGTGTTCCCTCTCTCCTAGCTAGTGAATGCTTCTAAAGGTTTATGCTAATAATACTGACTGGGGCCTTAGTATACCGTAAATTCCGGACTATAAGCCGCAACTTTTTTCCCAGACTTTGAACCTCGCTGCTTAAACAATGACACGGCTAATATATGGATTTTTCCCGCTTTCAATTTATTTTTTCTTCCAAAAAACACATTCTGTGACGTGCTCAGTTTTTTGGCGGCATGAAGCTTTCATTAGACCAATGAAATTGCTGAACGGGTTACGGTCAAACAACTTTTTTGTTTACTGTTTAGATTAAATAGAGCGCTCTCAAACTTCCCATCATTCTGATTACGGTAGTCATTTTGTCACCCTCATCATGGCAAAGACACAGAGAAATGCATATGATGCAGCTTTCAAGTTGAAGGCGATTGATCTGGCTGTTGGAAAAGGAAATAGAGCTGCTGCACGGGAGCTTGGTCTTAATGAGTCGATAATAAGACGTTGGAAACAGCAGCGTGAGGAATTGACTCAGTGCAAAAAGAAAACTAAAGCTTACTGCTAATTATTATTTTTTTGTTACAAGCCGTGTTTCGTTAAAGCCTATTTATTTTTGTTACAAGCCGTGTTTTGTTAAAGCCTGTGTAAAGTTAATTTGTTTCAATGTACCGGTAGGCACCTGCGGCTTATAGACATGTGCGGCTTATTTATGTTCAAAATAATATATATTTTTTAAATTCAGTGGGTGCGGCTTATATTCAGGTGCGCTTAATAGTCCGGAAGTTACGGTACTCACAGCACCGCCAGTAAATACAACCATGGTACTGCTGCCTTAATGGTAAATAAAACGCTATGAATATTTCAATGCTCTGTTAGTAGTAGGGCCATACTGGTAAATAACTTATTGATACAAGGGCCACACTGGGAACTAACAATTATAGATAAAATAACACTGAGATGCTAATACATGCCAAAATGGTTAATACTTTCAGTTTGAGTACTGTGCCATATACATGGATAATGGAGAGTGCTCAACCTCTGGTTCTGATAGGATGTTTGCCACAGGCGTACAGTAATACCCACCCAGGTTAAAACATCTGCTCCTGGACATAATAAAACACACACATGTCCTGATCTCTAAGCATACCAGGCAGCAAACCTATTGACTTAATAGAACATTCCATAAAGTCCCCTGATGTCCTCTGTTAACCCCTCCACTCATAAAAATAAAATCAGTTTATTTACTGTTGTATGTAGCGTACTATAAACTCATCAAAACAGGTGATCAAGTATGATTTATTTATCTATATGAAACCACAGCTATATGATAACATTATGGTCTGTATAGACAGTATGGACACTATATGAATAGAAAAGGTGTATACAGCAGTAGTTACTGTATATAGGATGAGCCATGACAATAATACACTATATACAAATAAAGTGGGTAAAACAGTATGTAACATTATTAAAGTGACCAGTGTTCAATGACTATGTCTTAAAAAATATATATACAGTGAGGGAAAAAAGTATTTGATCCCCTGCTGATTTTGTACATTTGCCCACTGATAAAGAAATGATCAGTCTATAATTTTAATGGTAGGTTTATTTGAACAGTGAGAGACAGAATAACAACAAAAGAATCCAGAAAAACGCATGTCAAAAATGTTATAAATTGATTTGCATTTTAATGAGGGAAATAAGTATTTGACCCCCTCTCAATCAGAAAGATTTCTGGCTCCCAGGTGTCTTTTATACAGATAACGAGCTGAGATTAGGAGCACACTCTTAAAGGGAGTGCTCCTAATCTCAGCTTGTTACCTGTATAAAACACACATGTCCACAGAAGCAATCAATCAATCAGATTCCAAACTCTCCACCATGGCCAAGACCAAAGAGCTCTCCAAGGATGTCAGGGACAAGATTGTAGACCTACACAAGGCTGGAATGGGCTACAGGACCATCGCCAAGCAGCTTGGTGAGAAGGTGACAACAGTTGGTTATTCGCAAATGGAAGAAACACAAAATAACTGTCAATCTCCCTCGGCCTGGGGCTCAATGCAAGATCTCACCTCGTGGAGTTGCAATGATCATGAGAATGGTGAGGAATCAGCCCAGAACTACACGGGAGGATCTTGTCAATGATCTCAAGGCAGCTGGGACCATAGTCACCAAGAAAACAATTGGTAACACACTACGCCGTGAAGGACTGAAATCCTGCAGCGCCCGCACGGTCCCCCTGCTCAAGAAAGCACATATACATGCCCGTCTGAAGTTTGCCAATGAACATCTGAATGATTCAGAGGAAAACTGGGTGAAAGTGTTGTGGTCAGATGAGACCAAAATGGAGCTCTTTGGCATCAACTCAACTCGCCGTGTTTGGAGGAGGAGGAATTCTGCCTATGACCCCAAGAACACCATCCCCACCATCAAACATGGAGGTGGAAACATTATACTTTGGGGGTGTTTTTCTGCTAAGGGGACGATAACTTCACCGCATCAAAGGGACGATGGACGGGGCTATGTACCGTCAAATCTTGGGTGAGAACCTCCTTCCCTCAGCCAAGGCATTGAAAATGGGTTGTGGATGGGTATTCCAGCATGACAATGACCCAAAACACACGGCCAAGGCAACAAAGGAGTGGCTCAAGAAGGAGCACATTAAGGTCCTTGTAACGGCTGTCTTCTGTAGAAATGGACCAAGGCGCAGCAGGTATGTGAATACTCATCTTTAATTAAGGAGTAGAGCATCCACTTAACAATTCAAACAAAGTGACAACAGCTACAGTTCTGCAGGCTAGAAACGCAGTGCAAAAACAACCACCCACAACCCCAAAGAAAACACACACACCTATATAGGACTTCCAATCAAAGGCAACTATACACACCTGCCTTCAATTGGAAGTCCCAATCATCCACCCAACATTTAACCAATACAAACATGCCACGTCCTGACCCCAAAACTAAAACACTAGCTCCATCTGCTGGTCAGGACGTGACAGTACCCCCCCCTCAAGGTGCAGACCCCGGAATGCACCTACCAACAAAAAAAAAACAACACAAAACCCATAAACAATAACCCTAAAACAATAAGGGAGGGAAGGGAGGGTGGCTGCCGTCACCGACGGCACTGTGCTACACCCTCCCTCCCCAACCCACCTATCCTGGAGGTGGCTCAGGTGCAGGGCGTGGACCTTGCTCCACCGTCGGCGTAGCCCACTTCGGTGGCGCTGCTAACTGCGCCGGGCAGATGGGCCACTTGGGCTGACCCTGGCAGACGGACCACTCGTGCTGGGCCGGAGGACAGGAGGGCCCCTCGGGCAGGGCCGGAGGGCAGGAGGGCCACTCGGGCTGGGCCGGAGGGCAGGAGGCCCCCTCGGGCTGGGCCGGAGGGCAGGAGGGCCCCTCGGGCTGGGCCGGAGAGCAGGAGGGCCCCTCGGGCTGGGCCGGAGAGCAGGAGGGCCCCTCGGGCTGGGCCGGAGAGCAGGAGGGCCCCTCGGGCTGGGCCGGAGAGCAGGAGGGCCCCTCGGGCTGGGCCGGAGAGCAGGAGGGCCCCTCGGGCTGGGCCGGAGAGCAGGAGGGCCACTCGGGCCGATCCTGACAGGCAGGGCACCCTGGCAGATCCGGGCAGGCGGGCACCTCTGGCAGAACCGGGCAGTCTGGCCACTCTGGCAGAACCGGGCAGTCTGGCCACTCTGGCAGAACCGGGCAGTCTGGCCACTCTGGCAGAACCGGGCAGTCTGGCAGTTCAGGGCAGTCTGGCCACTCTGGCAGTTCAGGGCAGTCTGGCCACTCTGGCAGTTCAGGGCAGTCTGGCCACTCCGGCAGTTCAGGGCAGTCTGGCCACTCCGGCAGTTCAGGGCAGTCTGGCCACTCCGGCAGTTCAGCGCAGTCTGGCCACTCCGGCAGTTTAGCGCAGTCTGACCTCTCTGGCGACTGTTGACTGGCGGGCAGCTCTGACGACTGTTGACTGGCGGGCAGCTCTGACAACTGTTGACTGGCGGGCAGCTCTGACGACTGTTGACTGGCGGGCAGCTCTGACGACTGTTGACTGGCGGGCAGCTCTGGTGATGGTTGACTGGCGGGCAGCACTGACGACTGTTGACTGGCGGGCAGCTCTGGTGACTGTTGACTGGCGAGGCTGGGTTGACACACTAGACTCCTGATGCGTGGGGCTGGTATAGGACGTGCCAGCCTGGAGACACGCACCTCCATGCTAGTGCGTCTGGCAGGAAACACCGGACCTAAAGGGCGCGCTGGCGGTCTTGATTGTAGGGTTGGCATCCCCCCTTCCGGCTCGATGCTCACCTTGCCCTGGCACCTGCGGGGCGCTGGTACTGGGCGAACTGGGCTGTGCGTCCGTATAGGCAAGATGGTGCATACCTCAGCGTAACATGGCGCCCTCCACCTCGTACGCACCTCCCTGTAGTCACGGGTAGCTGGCTTACAGCTCCTCCCTGGCCTGGCCAAGCTACCCGTGTGCCCCCCCCAAAAAAAAATCTTGGGGCTGCCTCTCGAGTTTCCTAGCCAACCGTGTTCCAGCGTAACGTTCCCGATGGTTCCTCTGTCCAGCTGCCTCCACTCTCCTGAGTGCCTCCACCTGTTCCCATGGGAGGCGATCCCTTCCGGCCAGGATCTCTTCCCAGGTGTAGGCTCCCTTGCCGTCCAGGACGTCCTCCCATGTCCATTCCTCCCTTTTTCTCTCCTGTGGCTTCCTCCTCTTCTGCTGCTTGGTCCTTTGGTGGGTGGTTCTGTAACGGCTGTCTTCTGTAGAAATGGACCAAGGCGCAGCAGGTATGTGAATACTCATCTTTAATTAAAATAAAGGAGTAGAGCATCCACTTAACAATTCAAACAAAGTGACAACAGCTACAGTTCTGCAGGCTAGAAACGCAGTGCAAAAAACAACCACCCACAACCCCAAAGAAAAACACACACACCTATATAGGACTTCCAATCAAAGGCAACTATACACACCTGCCTTCAATTGGAAGTCCCAATCATCCACCCAACATTTAACCAATACAAACATGCCACGTCCTGACCCCAAAACTAAAACACTAGCTCCATCTGCTGGTCAGGACGTGACAGTCCTGGAGTGGCCTAGCCAGTCTCCAGACCTTAATCCCATAGAAAATCTGTGGAGGGAGCTGAAGGTTCGAGTTGCCAAACGTCAGCCTCGAAACCTTAATGACTTGGAGAAGATCTGCAAAGAGGAGTGGGACAAAATCCCTCCTGAGATGTGTGCAAACCTGGTGGCCAACTACAAGAAACGTCTGACCTCTGTGATTGCCAGCAAGGGTTTTGCCACCAAGTACTAAGTCATGTTTTGCAGAGGGGTCAAATACTTATTTCCCTCATTAAAATGCAAATCAATTTATAACATTTTTGACATGCGTTTTTCTGGATTTTTTTGTTGTTATTCTGTCTCTCACTGTTCAAATAAACCTACCATTAAAATTATAGACTGATCATTTCTTTGTCAGTGGGCAAACGTACAAAATCAGCAGGGGATCAAATACTTTTTCCCCTCACCGTATATATATGTAACCTTTATTTAACTAGGCATGTACATAGAGCAGTAGTCTCTAAGGTACCGGGTGGTAGCCGGCTAGTAACAGTCTCTAAGATGCATGTACCGGGTGGTAGCCGGCTAGTAACAGTCTCTAAGGTGCATGTACCGGGTGGTAGCCGGCTAGTAACAGTCTCTAAGGTACCGGGTGGTAGCCGGCTAGTAACAGTCTCTAAGGTGCATGTACCGGGTGGTAGCCGGATAGTAACAGTCTCTAAGGTGCATGTACCGGGTGGTAGCCGGCTAGTAACAGTCTCTAAGGTGCATGTACCGGGTGGTAGCCGGATAGTAACAGTCTCTAAGGTGCATGTACCGGGTGGTAGCCGGCTAGTAACAGTCTCTAAGGTGCATGTACCGGGTGGTAGCCGGCTAGTAACAGTCTCTAAGGTGCATGTACCGGGTGGTAGCTGGCTAGTAACAGTCTCTAAGGTGCATGTACCGGGTGGTAGTTGGCTAGTAACAGTGACTAAGGTTCAGGGTACTGGGTGGTGACTGTTTAACAGTCTGATGGCCTGGAGACCATATTCAAAACCAAATCTAATAATTTCTGTTTCTCAAACATAGGACTATTTTACACCATTTTATAGATACACTTCTCCTGAATCGAACCACGTTGTCCGATTTCAAAAAGGCTTTACAGCGAAAGCAAAACATTAGATTATGTTAGGAGAGTACATCGACAAAAACAACCACACAGCCATTTTCCTAGCAACTAGCATGCATCACAAATACCCAAAACACAGCTAAATGCAGCACTAACCTTTGACGATCTTCATCAGATGACATTCCTAGGACATCATGTTACACAATACATGCATTTTTTGTTCGATAAAGTTCATATTTATATATAAAAACAGCATTTTACATCGGCGCGTGACGTTCAGAAAATATTTTCCCTCAAATACTGCCAGTGAATCAGCGCCACAATTGACAAAAATACTTGTCATAAACATTGATACAAAATTAAACTGTCATTCAAAGAATTATAGATGAACATCTCCTTTATGCAAACGCTATGAAAGATTTTAATCTGAGTACTGAGCTCAGAAAAATACACTAGGCTATACAGATAGCGGCCATCTTGGGGACATCTAAAATCATATATTGCATTAGAAATATTCCCTTACCTTTGATCATCTTCATCAGAAGGCACTTCCAGGAATCCCAGGTCCACAACAAATGTTGTTTTGTTCGATAAAGTCCATAATTTATGTCCAAATAACTCCTTGTTGTTCGTGCGTCCAGTAAGCTACTCCAAGTGTAGAAAGCGCGCGGACGATGTCGCGACAAAAAGTAAAAAAAAGTTGTATTTACGTTCGTTCAAACATGTCAAACGTTGTAAAACATCAATCTTTAGGGCCTTCAGAACGTGAAGATTCAATAATATTTCAACCGGACGGTTCCTGTGTCTTGAAAAAGGTTTTGGAACGGGAGGATCCTCCCTCGTGAACGCGCCCCAAGAAGTGATGTCACCCCCTGCCTCAACACCTTCCCTTCCTTGTCATTCGGGCTCTGTTCATCGTAGAAGCTTCAAACAACATTGTAAAGACTGTCGACATCTAGTGGAAGCCGTAGGAATTATTACTACGTCACTGTCTATTCAATAGGAAACGACTTGAAGAGAGCCCATGCATCCAGATTTCCACTTCCTGGTAGGATTTCTCTCAGGTTTTTGCTTGCCATATGAGTTCTGTTATACTCACAGACACCATTCAAACGGTTTTAGAAACTTCAGAGTGTTTTCTATCCAAATCTACTAATAATATGCATATCCTAGCTTCTGAGTTTGAGTAGGAGGCCGTTTAATATGGGCACATATTTTTTCAGAAATTGTCAATACTGCCCCCTATCCTTAAGGAGCTATAAGAGGTTACTCATGAAACAAACCTCTACGCCTTTCTTTTTTCCAGTGAGTTCTTTCTTTCTTTCTGTCTGCGCGATGGACGGAGAACCCTGCTGGTTGAATGGACAGGGACAATATAACCTGAGAGAGCTGTTATTCCATAAAACAGAGTATTGTACAGTCCCTGATGTCTCTCTGGAAGGAGATCCTCGCCTACTTTATTGTCCAAGAACTGAACGTTAGCGAGTAATATACTTGGAAGCGGTGGATGGTATGCACCCGCTTGAGTCTGACTAGGGACCCACTTCTTCCTCTTCTCCTCCGTCGGCATTTTGGTGCAGCCCCCGGGATCAATAGAGCTGCCTCGGGAAGTTAGAACAAATGATCCAGGTCAGAGAAGTCTAATTTCTGCTCAAGTGTGACCGCCGATCTAATATCCAAAAGTTATTTCCGGCTGTCAGAAATAATAAAACATACTTTCGGAGCAAATAATGTAAGAAATAACACAAACAAAAAAAAATACTGCAAAGTTGCTTAGGAGCTAGAAACAGGGTGACCATGTCTGTCGGCGCCATCCTGCTAACATGCTTTAGCTATTAATTAATTACCTCCAGTGCATCATCAATAGGATCAATGAGGCCTTGAGGGGCTCAGAGACTGACAGCTGATGAGATCTCTGAGGATCTAACTGGTTGCTGCACCGTCCCTCTCATCACTCTATAATGACCCTCTCACGGCACCACAGAGGCGTATTAGTGTGTGACCCCTGACCTCTTCCAGCTCACCAGGATATTGACAGCTCTCCATTTCGTCCTGATTCCCACAATAGGGCCGACCCTAAACTCTAGTGTGAAAATGCCTTGTTTTCTGCCCTTCCTCAAAGAAAGAGTATGGTAAGCACTAATTACTTCCTTATTAACCATTTACTAACTACACATACAACATTTATTAATCTGTTATTAAACATTTATTAACAGTAGAAAGGGTCTGCCTCTAGTGAGGTTATCTGCAGGTCATGGAATGCGTAGTAGCCTGTGCTGGTTACCCAGAGGTCACCTTGTTCTCTCCTCTGCAGTGTAAATATTATTGGATGGATATCCTCACCAGAGATAAACACTGGTTACAGATGCCATCTCCTTCACAGGGAGCCACAGGCTGTTTATTTGTTGAGGTAAACACATGTTTCCACTAGTTAGCAACTGTGTGTTTGGTAAAGTAGAATCATAATCATGTAAGGACTGCCCATCCATATCTTATACCTGTTATACAACTGTAACAAATGCCTGCATACATTTTCCTTGGACTAACCAGATGAATAGTCAGAGCAGAGACACCTAATGGAGTGGTCAAAATGTATTTTTTCATTTTGTCCAGTGGAGGGTCATGTCATTTGTAATAGATTACATTTCATATTGCTCAGTGTTTGAGAATTAGTTGCTTATTATATCTAGATGTGTGCCTGATGCTACCCCTCATCCCTGATTCTGCCCCTCATCCCTGATTATGCCCCTCATCCCTGATTATACCCCTCATCCCTGATTATGCCCCTCATCCGTGATTCTGCCCCTCATCCCTGATTTTGCCCCTCATCCGTGATTCTGCCCCTCATCCCTGATTCTCTGCTGGGTGCAATATCAGGTGCGCCTAGTTCGGTCTCAATCAAATGATCCATAGCCTATACTACAAATGATCCATAGCCTATACTACAAATGATCCATAGCCTATAATCTTGGAGAGCTACCGCCCTGTAGGTTTTCACTCCAATCCTAAATCTAGCACACCTGATTGTAATAATTAGCTGGTTGATAATCTGAACCAGGTTAGTTACAACTGGGGTTGGAGTGAAAACCTACAGTAGTGTAGCTCTCCAGGAACAAGGTTGGAGACCCCAGGTTGGAGACCCCTGGCCTAGGCTATACAAAGAGCATGCTTGGAAAAATAGTTTTTGTGCTGCTGGGATGGTCTATATAAAACTAGGAGTAAAAATGTGCCTAACAAGTCACATAAGTTGCATGGACTCAGTCTGTGTGCAATAATAATGTTTAACATAATTTTTTATGACTACCTCATCTCTGTACCCCACACATACTGTACAATTATCTGTAAGGTCTTTCAGTCGACCAGTGAATTTCAATCACAGATTCAACCACAAAGAACAGGGAGGTTTTCCAATGCTTCACAAAGAAGGCACCTATTGGTAGATGAGTAAAAAAATAAAATATTCGTTAGAGCAGGGTATGCCAAATAAAAATGTGATTCACATTTTACATTTTGTTTTTCTTCACATTTTCAAACAGTACATTTATATTTTCCAACGGAGCTATACATTTGGGTGAGGTTTTTTTCTCACCTGAGTAGCCTTGTTTCACTGCCAAAAATAAAATTAAACCATCTAGTGTTCAGCAAAATAACAACACAATGTCAAATACAGGTAGCCTAGTCAAATAATTAACATCCAATCACATAAACCATTACTCTGTCACGGGAATTTTGTATGTAGCCAAAAGTAGCTGCTGCTCATGTTGGTATCTGTACTGATGGTGCAAAAGCCATGACAGGGAGACATAGTGGAGTGGTAACGCGCTTGCAAGCAGTTGATCCCGACACCACTTGGGTACACTGCAGCATCCACCGAGAAGCTCCTGCTGCCAAGGGAAAGACAGCTTGAAAGACGTTTTGGACACTAAGTGAAAATGGTTAACTTTGTTAAAGCAAGGCCCCTGAACTCTTGTGTATTTTCTGCACTATGCAACAATATTGTAAGGGAGTGCGTAACTGGCGGCAGGGAAGTCAGGCGCAGGAGAGCAAAACTGGGTATTCAACGGAGCAGTTTTATTCCTAAAAAACACCGGTAACCAGAACAACAAACAAATGGGTACAAAACCCGTCGTGCACCAGAGAAAACGTGCACATGCACTTACAATAAACAATTCCGCACAAAGACATGGGGGGAACAGAGGGTTAAATACACAACATGTAATGAGGAAAATTGAGACCAGGTGTGTGAGAAGACAAGACAAAACAAATGGAAAATGAAAAGTGGATCGATGATGTCTAGAGGACCGGCAACGCCGACCGCCGAGCGCCGCCCGAACAAGGAGAGGAACCGATTTCGGCGGAAGTCGTGACAAATATGGGCAGCGACCATGTAACGCTTTTACAACATACAGAAGTGCGCTGGTTATCAAGGGGCAAAGTATTGACACGTTTTTTTGATTTGAGAGACAAGCTTAAAGTTTTCTTTACTGACCATAATTTTCACTTGTCTGACCGCTTGCATGATGACGAGTTTCTCACACAACTGGCCTATCTGGGTGATGTTTTTTTCTCACCTGATTTATCTGAATCTAGTATTACAGGGACTCTCCGCAACTATATTCAATGTGCGGGACAAAATTGAGGCTATGATTAAGAAGTTGGAGCTCTTCTCTGTCTGCATTAACAAGGACAACACACAGGTCTTTCCATCATTGTATGATTTTTTGTGTGCAATGAACTCAAGCTTACAGACAATGTCAAATGTGATATAGCGAAGCACCTGGGTGAGTTGGGTGCACAATTATGCAGGTACTTTCCCGAAACTGTCACGTTCTGACCAGTAAAGGGGTTATTTGTTATTGTAGTTTGGTCAGGACATGGCAGGGGGGTATTTGTTTTATGTGGTTCGGGGTTTGTTAGTATATGTGTTTATGTAGAGGGGTGTTTGGTTAGAGTATTCCGGGGTTTTTGGGTTATGTTCTTTATTTCGTATTTCTATGTTCTGTCTAAGTTGTGTATTTCTTTGTTGGCCTGGTATGGCTCTCAATCAGGAACAGCTGTACATCGTTGTTGCTGATTTTCACCTGTCCCTTTGTGGGAAGTTGTAGTTGCATAGCTGTGTGTTTAGCCTGCAATCCTGTTCGTTCGATCGTTTTCTTGTTTTGTTTGTTACATGTTCAATAAAGTCACTATGAACACTCAACCCGCTGCGCCTTGGTCCACTACGTACGACGACCGTTACAGAAACGGATGACACAAACAACTGGATTCGTTATTCCTTTCATGCCCTGCCTCCAGTCCACTTACCGATATCTGAACAAGAGAGCCTCATCGAAATTGCAACAAGTGGTCCTGTGAAAATGTAATTTAATCAGAACCCACTGCCAGATTTCTGGATTGGGCTGCGCTCAGAATATCCTGCCTTGGCAAATCGCGCTGTTAAGACACTGATGCCCTTTGCAGCCGCGTACCTATGTGAGAGTGGATTCTAGGGCCTCACTAGCATGAAAACTAAATACAGGTACAGACTGTGTGTGGAAAATGATTTAAGACAGAGACTCTCTCCAATACAACCCAACATTGCAGAGTTATGTGCATCCTTTCAAGCATACCCTTCTCATTAACCTGTAGTGAGTTATTCACACATTTCGATGAACAAGTAAAGTTTTATATGTAAGATGGTTAAATAAAGAGAAAAGTGATTGATTATTATTATATTATTATTTGTGCCCTGGTCCTATAAGAGCTCTTTGTCACTTCCCACGAGCCGGGTTGTGACAAAAACTCACACTCATTCTTATGTTTAATAAATGTATTGTATAGTGTTTGTGTGGCAGGCTTACAATGATGGCAAAAAAACTACATTTGAGAATGCACTGACCCTGTTGATAGAGGGAGTACGCAGCTGGCGGTTGAATGTTTGAAGGGGTACGGGACTATAAAAAGTTTGGGAACCACTGCCTTAGAGCATGGTGAAGCTATTAGTTACACTTTGGATGGTGTATCAATACACCCAGTCATTACAAAGATACAGGCTTCCTTCCTAACTCCGTTGCCGGAGAGGAAGGAACCCGCTCAGGGATTTCACTAAGAGGCCAATGGTGACTTTAAAACAGTTACAGAGTTCAATGGCTGTGATAGAAGAAAACTGAGGATGGATCAACAACATTGAAGTTACTCCACAATACTAATCTAATTGACGAGAAGGAAGCCTGTACAAAAGAAAAAATAAATTTCCAAAACTTGCATCCTGTTTGCAACAAGGCACTAAAGTAATACTGCAAAAAATGTGCCAAAGCAATTCACTTTTTGTCCTGAATACAGAGTGTTATGTTTGGAGCAAATCCAACACAACACATTACTGAGTACCACGCTCCATATTTTCAAACATAGTGGTGGCTGCATCATGTTATGGGTATGCTTGTAATCGTTAAGGACTGGGGAGTTTTTCTAGATAAAAAATAAACGGAATGGAAACGGAACTCACAGCTGTGGGAATACCTATGTAAAAGAGATATTTCTGTATTTCATTTTCAATACATTTACAAAAATGTCAAAAAAACATGCTTTCACTGTCATTATGGGGTATTGTGTGTAGATGGGTGAGAAAAATCTATAATTAATCAATTTTCAAATTCAGAAAAAAATATAGAATAGTAAAGGGGTATGAATACTTTCTGAAGGCACTGTAGGTGAGCGTGTGTAACCTACATTGAGAATGAGGTAGGTGGGTGTGTGTATCCTACATTGAGAATGAGGTAGGTGAGCGTGTGTAACCTACATTGAGAATGAGGTAGGTGAGCATGTGTATCCTACATTGAGAATGAGGTAGGTGAGCGTGTGTAACCTACATTGAGAATGAGGTAGGTGGGTGTGTGTATCCTACATTGAGAATGAGGTAGGTGAGCGTGTGTAACCTACATTGAGAATGAGGTAGGTGGGTGTGTATCCTACATTGAGAATGAGGTAGGTGAGCGTGTGTAACCTACATTGAGAATGAGGTAGGTGGGTGTGTGTATCCTACATTGAGAATGAGATAAGTGAGCGTGTGTATCCTACATTGAGAATGAGGTAGGTGAGCGTGTGTATCCTACATTGAGAATGAGGTAGGTGAGTGTGTGTAACCTACATTGAGAATGAGGTAGGTGGTGTGTGTATCCTACATTGAGAATGAGGTAGGTGAACGTGTGTAACCTACATTGAGAATAAGGTAGATGGGTGTGTGTATCCTACATTGAGAATGAGGTAGGCGAAGCGTGTGTAACCTACATTGAGAATGAGGTAGGTGGGTGTGTGTATCCTACATTGAGAATGAGGTAGGTGAGCGTGTGTATCCTACATTGAGAATGAGGTAGGTGGGTGTGTGTTCTACATTGAGAATGAGGTAGGTGGGTGTGTATCCTACATTGAGAATGAGGTAGGTGGGTGTGTATCCTACATTGAGAATGAGGTAGGTGGGTGTGTGTATCCTACATTGAGAATGAGGTAGGTGAGCGTGTGTAACCTACATTGAGAATGAGGTAGGTGGGTGTGTGTATCCTACATTGAGAATGAGGTAGGTGAGCGTGTGTAACCTACATTGAGAATGAGGTAGGTGAGCGTGTGTAACCTACATTGAGAATGAGGTAGGTGGGTGTGTGTATCCTACATTGAGAATGAGGTAGGTGAGCGTGTGTATCCTACATTGAGAATGAGGTAGGTGAGCGTGTGTAACCTACATTGAGAATGAGGTAGGTGAGCGTGTGTAACCTACATTGAGCCTGAGGGTGGGAAGTGGGTGAGATTCAGAGGTTCTGTGTGTGTGTCTGGAGGTTGGAAGGGTTTACTGATGGGGCTGAGATTGAGAGTAAGAGTAGTTTGTGTGTGTGTGGGATATAGAAGAGATGAGCAGAGGTTTATGTGATGAGGATAAAGGAGTGTGTGTGTGTGTGTGTGTGTGTGTGTGTGTGTGTGTGTGTGTGTGTGTGTGTGTGTGTGTGTGTGTGTGTGTGTGTGTGTGTGTGTGTGTGTGTGTGTGTGTGTGTGTGTGTGTGTGTGTGTGTGTGTGTGTGTGTGTGTGTGGTAGATCCTCTGTGATCAGGGAGGAGATTTGTGAAAGCCCAATGTAGAGGACCAGATGGCTGGGATTCAACCACCTCACTGCCCCCTTCTCTCTCCCTCTTACTCTCTCTCTCTTACTCTCTATCTCTCCCTCTTACGCTTTCCCTCTTACTCTCTCTCTCTCCCTCTTACGCTTTCCCTCTTACTCTCTCTCTCTCCCTCTTACTCTCTCCCTCTTACTCTCTCTCTCTCCCTCTTACTCTCTCCCTCTTACTCTCTCTCTCTCCCTCTTACTCTCTCCCTCTTACTCTCTCTCTCTCCCTCTTACGCTCTCCCTCTCTCTCTCTCCCTCTTACCTCTCTCTCTCCCTCTTACTCTCTCTCTATTACTCTCTCCCTCTTACTCTCTTTCTCTCCCTCTTACTCTCTCCCTCTTACTCTCTCCCTCTTACTCTCTCTCTCCCTCTTACTCTCTCTCTCTCCCTCTTACTCTCTCTCTCTACCTCTTACTCTCTCTCTCTCCCTCTTAGTCTCTCTCTCCCTCTTACTCTCTCTCCCTCTTACTCTCTCCCTCTTACTCTCTCTCCCTCTTACTCTCTCCCCTCTTACTCTCTCCCTCTTACTCTCTCTCTCTCCTCTTACTCTCTCTCTCTCCCTCTTACTCTCTCTCTCTACCTCTTACTCTCTCTCTCTCCCTCTTAGTCTCTCTCTCCCTCTTACTCCCTCTCCCTCTTACTCTCTCTCTCCCTCTTACTATCTCCCTCTTACTCTCTCCCTCTTACTCTCTCCCTCTTACTCTCTCTCTCTCCCTCTTACTATCTCCCTCTTACTCTCTCTCCCTCTTACTCTCTCCCTCTTACTCTCTCTCTCTCCCTCTTACGCTCTCCCTCTTACTCTCTTTCTCTCCCTCTTACTCTCTCCCTCTTACTCTCTCCCTCTTACTCTCTCTCTCCCTCTTACTCTCTTTCTCTCCCTCTTACTCTCTCTCTCCCTCTTACTCTCTCTCTCTCCCTCTTACTCTCTCTCTCTACCTCTTACTCTCTCTCTCCCTCTTACTCTCTCCCTCTCCCTCTTACTCTCTCCCTCTCCCTCTTACTCTCTCCCTCTTACTCTCTCCCTCTTACTCTCTCCCTCTCCCTCTTACTCTCCCTCTCCCTCTTACTCTCTCTCTCCCTCTTACTCTCTCCCTCTTACTCTCTCCCTCTCCCTCTTACTCTCTCTCTCCCTCTCTCTCTCTCCCTCTTACGCTCTCCCTCTTACTCTCTCTCTCTCCCTCTTACGCTCTCCCTCTTACTCTCTCTCTCTCCCTCTTACACTCCCCCTCTTACTCTCTCCCTCTTACTCTCTCTCTCTCCCTCTTACTCTCTCCCTCTTACTCTCTCCCTCTTACTCTCTCCCTCTCCCTCTTACTCTCTCTCTCCCTCTTACTCTCTCCCTCTTACTCTCTCCCTCTTACTCTCTCCCTCTTACTCTCTCCCTCTCCCTCTTACTCTCTCTCTCTCCCTCTCTCTCTCTCCCTCTTACGCTCTCCCTCTTACTCTCTCTCTCCCTCTTACGCTCTCCCTCTCACACTCTCTCTCTCTCCCTCTTACTCTCTCCCTCTTACTCTCTCTCTCTCCTGCTTACTCTCTCTCTCCCTCTTACGCTCTCCCTCTTACTCTCTCTCTCTCCCTCTCTTACTCTCTCTCTCTCCCTCTCTTACTCCCTTTCTCTCCCTCTCTTACTCTCTTTCTCTCTCTCCCTCACTTACTCTCTCCCTTTCTCTCCCTCTCTTACTCTCTTTCTCTCTCTCCCTCTCTTACTCTCTCCCTTTCTCTCCCTCTCTTACTCTCTTTCTCTCTCTCCCTCTCTTACTCTCTCTCTCTCCCTCTCTTACTCTCTCTCTCTCTTGCTATCTGTCTCTCCTCTCACTATCTCTAGTCTCTCTGTCCCTCCCCTCTCTCTCTGTACTCTCTTTCTCTCTCTCCCTCTCTTACTCTCTCTCTCTCTCCCTCTCTTACTCCCTTTCTCTCCCTCTCTTACTCTCTCCCTTTCTCTCCCTCTCTTACTCTCTCCCTTTCTCTCCCTCTCTTACTCTCTCCCTCTACTCTCTCTCTCTCCCTCTTACTCTCTCTCTCCCTCTCTCCCTCTTACGCTCTCCCTCTTACTCTCTCTCCCTCTTACTCTCTCTTACGCTCTCCCTCTTACTCTCTCTCTCTCTCTCTCTCCCTCTTACGCTCTCCCTCTTACTCTCTCTCTCTCCCTCTTACGCTCTCCCTCTCCCTCTTACTCTCTCTCTCTCCCTCTTACGCTCTCCCTCTTATTCTCTCTCCCTCTTACGCTCTCCCTCTTACGCTCTCCCTCTTACTCTCTCTCTCTCCCTCTTACGCTCTCTCTCTCCCTCTTACTCTCTCTCTCCCTCTCTCCCTCTTACGTTCTCCCTCTTACTCTCTCTCCCTCTTACTCTCTCTTACGCTCTCCCTCTTACTCTCTCTCTCTTACTCTCTATCTCTCCCTCTTACGCTTTCCCTCCTACTCTCTCTCTCTCCCTCTTACGCTTTCCCTCTTACTCTCTCTCTCTCCCTCTTACTCTCTCCCTCTTACTCTCTCTCTCTCCCTCTTACTCTCTCCCTCTTACTCTCTCTCTCTCCCTCTTACTCTCTCCCTCTTACTCTCTCTCTCTCCCTCTTACGCTCTCCCTCTCTCTCTCTCCCTCTTACTCTCTCTCTCTCCCTCTTACTCTCTCTCTATTACTCTCTCCCTCTTACTCTCTTTCTCTCCCTCTTACTCTCTCCCTCTTACTCTCTCCCTCTTACTCTCTCTCTCCCTCTTACTCTCTCTCTCTCCCTCTTACTCTCTCTCTCTACCTCTTACTCTCTCTCTCTCCCTCTTAGTCTCTCTCTCCCTCTTACTCTCTCCCTCTTACTCTCTCCCTCTCCCTCTTACTCTCTCTCTCCCTCTTACTATCTCCCTCTACTCTCTCCCTCTTACTCTCTCTCTCTCCCTCTTACTCTCTCCCTCTTACTCTCTCTCTCTCCCTCTTACGCTCTCCCTCTCTACTCTCTTCCTCTCCCTCTCTACTCTCTCCCTCTTACTCTCTCCCTCTTACTCTACTCTCTCCCTCTTACTCTCTTTCTCTCCCTCTTACTCTCTCCCTCTTACTCTCTCCCTCTTACTCTCTCTCTCCCTCTTACTCTCTCTCTCTCCCTCTTACTCTCTCTCTCTACCTCTTACTCTCTCCCTCTCCCTCTTAGTCTCTCTCTCCCTCTTACTCTCTCCCTCTTACTCTCTCCCTCTCCCTCTTACTCTCCCTCTCCCTCTTACTCTCTCTCTCCCTCTTACTCTCTCCCTCTTACTCTCTCCCTCTTACTCTCTCTCTCTCCCTCTTACGCTCTCCCTCTTACTCTCTTTCTCTCCCTCTTACTCTCTCCTCTTACTCTCTCCCTCTTACGCTCTCTCTCCCTCTTACTCTCTCTCTCTCCCTCTTACGCTCTCTCTCCCTCTTACTCTCTCTCTCTCCCTCTTACTCTCTCTCTCTACCTCTTACTCTCTCTCTCCCTCTTACTCTCTCCCTCTCCCTCTTACTCTCTCCCTCTTACTCTCTCCCTCTTACTCTCTCCCTCTCCCTCTTACTCTCCCTCTCCCTCTTACTCTCTCTCTCCCTCTTACTCTCTCCCTCTTACTCTCTCCCTCTCCCTCTTACTCTCTCTCTCCCTCTCTCTCTCTCCCTCTTACGCTCTCCCTCTTACTCTCTCTCTCTCCCTCTTACGCTCTCCCTCTTACTCTCTCTCTCTCCCTCTTACACTCCCCCTCTTACTCTCTCCCTCTTACTCTCTCTCTCTCCCTCTTACTCTCTCCCTCGTACTCTCTCCCTCTTACTCTCTCCCTCTCCCTCTTACTCTCTCTCTCCCTCTTACTCTCTCCCTCTTACTCTCTCCCTCTCCCTCTTACTCTCTCTCTCTCCCTCTCTCTCTCTCCCTCTTACGCTCTCCCTCTTACTCTCTCTCTCCCTCTTACGCTCTCCCTCTTACTCTCTCTCTCTCCCTCTTACACTCCCCCTCTTACTCTCTCCCTCTTACTCTCTCTCTCTCCCTCTTACTCTCTCCCTCTTACTCTTACTCTCTCTCTCCCTCTTACTCTCTCCCTCTTACTCTCTCCCTCTTACTCTCTCCCTCTTACTCTCTCCCTCTCCCTCTTACTCTCTCTCTCTCCCTCTCTCTCTCTCCCTCTTACGCTCTCCCTCTTACTCTCTCTCTCCCTCTTACGCTCTCCCTCTCACACTCTCTCTCTCTCCCTCTTACTCTCTCCCTCTTATTCTCTCTCTCTCCTGCTTACTCTCTCTCTCCCTCTTACGCTCTCCCTCTTACTCTCTCTCTCTCCCTCTCTTACTCTCTCTCTCTCCCTCTCTTACTCCCTTTCTCTCCCTCTCTTACTCTCTTTCTCTCTCTCCCTCACTTACTCTCTCCCTTTCTCTCCCTCTCTTACTCTCTTTCTCTCTCTCCCTCTCTTACTCTCTCCCTTTCTCTCCCTCTCTTACTCTCTTTCTCTCTCTCCCTCTCTTACTCTCTCTCTCTCCCTCTCTTACTCTCTCTCTCTCTTGCTATCTGTCTCTCCTCTCACTATCTCTAGTCTCTCTGTCCCTCCCCTCTCTCTCTGTACTCTCTTTCTCTCTCTCCCTCTCTTACTCTCTCTCTCTCTCCCTCTCTTACTCCCTTTCTCTCCCTCTCTTACTCTCTCCCTTTCTCTCCCTCTCTTACTCTCGCCCTTTCTCTCCCTCTCTTACTCTCTCCCTCTTACTCTCTCTCTCTCCCTCTTACTCTCTCTCTCCCTCTCTCCCTCTTACGCTCTCCCTCTTACTCTCTCTCCCTCTTACTCTCTCTTACGCTCTCCCTCTTACTCTCTCTCTCTCTCTCTCTCCCTCTTACGCTCTCCCTCTTACTCTCTCTCTCTCCCTCTTACGCTCTCCCTCTCCCTCTTACTCTCTCTCTCTCCCTCTTATGCTCTCCCTCTCCCTCTTACTCTCTCTCTCTCCCTCTTACGCTCTCCCTCTTATTCTCTCTCCCTCTTACGCTCTCCCTCTTACGCTCTCCCTCTTACTCTCTCTCTCTCCCTCTTACGCTCTCTCTCTCCCTCTTACTCTCTCTCTCCCTCTCTCCCTCTTACGTTCTCCCTCTTACTCTCTCTCCCTCTTACTCTCTCTTACGCTCTCCCTCTTACTCTCTCTCTCTTACTCTCTATCTCTCCCTCTTACGCTTTCCCTCCTACTCTCTCTCTCTCCCTCTTACGCTTTCCCTCTTACTCTCTCTCTCTCCCTCTTACTCTCTCCCTCTTACTCTCTCTCTCTCCCTCTTACTCTCTCCCTCTTACTCTCTCTCTCTCCCTCTTACTCTCTCCCTCTTACTCTCTCTCTCTCCCTCTTACGCTCTCCCTCTCTCTCTCTCCCTCTTACTCTCTCTCTCTCCCTCTTACTCTCTCTCTATTACTCTCTCCCTCTTACTCTCTTTCTCTCCCTCTTACTCTCTCCCTCTTACTCTCTCCCTCTTACTCTCTCTCTCCCTCTTACTCTCTCTCCCTCTTACTCTCTCTCTCTACCTCTTACTCTCTCTCTCTCCCTCTTAGTCTCTCTCTCCCTCTTACTCTCTCCCTCTTACTCTCTCCCTCTCCCTCTTACTCTCTCTCTCCCTCTTACTATCTCCCTCTTACTCTCTCCCTCTTACTCTCTCCCTCTTACTCTCTCTCTCTCCCTCTTACGCTCTCCCTCTTACTCTCTTTCTCTCCCTCTTACTCTCTCCCTCTTACTCTCTCCCTCTTACTCTCTCTCTCCCTCTTACTCTCTTTCTCTCCCTCTTACTCTCTCTCTCCCTCTTACTCTCTCTCTCTCCCTCTTACTCTCTCTCTCTACCTCTTACTCTCTCTCTCCCTCTTACTCTCTCCCTCTCCCTCTTACTCTCTCCCTCTTACTCTCTCCCTCTTACTCTCTCCCTCTCCCTCTTACTCTCCCTCTCCCTCTTACTCTCTCTCTCCCTCTTACTCTCTCCCTCTTACTCTCTCCCTCTCCCTCTTACTCTCTCTCTCCCTCTCTCTCTCTCCCTCTTACGCTCTCCCTCTTACTCTCTCTCTCTCCCTCTTACGCTCTCCCTCTTACTCTCTCTCTCTCCCTCTTACACTCCCCCTCTTACTCTCTCCCTCTTACTCTCTCTCTCTCCCTCTTACTCTCTCCCTCTTACTCTCTCCCTCTTACTCTCTCCCTCTCCCTCTTACTCTCTCTCTCCCTCTTACTCTCTCCCTCTCCCTCTTACTCTCTCTCTCTCCCTCTCTCTCTCTCCCTCTTACGCTCTCCCTCTTACTCTCTCTCTCCCTCTTACGCTCTCCCTCTTACTCTCTCTCTCTCTCCCTCTTACTCTCTCCCTCTTACTCTCTCTCTCCTGCTTACTCTCTCTCTCCCTCTTACGCTCTCCCTTTTACTCTCTCTCTCTCCCTCTCTTACTCTCTCTCTCTCCCTCTCTTACTCCCTTTCTCTCCCTCTCTTACTCTCTTTCTCTCTCTCCCTCACTTACTCTCTCCCTTTCTCTCCCTCTCTTACTCTCTTTCTCTCTCTCCCTCTCTTACTCTCTCCCTTTCTCTCCCTCTCTTACTCTCTTTCTCTCTCTCCCTCTCTTACTCTCTCTCTCTCCCTCTCTTACTCTCTCTCTCTCCCTCTCTTACTCTCTCTCTCTCCCTCTCTTACTCCCTTTCTCTCCCTCTCTTACTCTCTCCCTTTCTCTCCCTCTCTTACTCTCTCCCTTTCTCTCCCTCTCTTACTCTCTCCCTCTTACTCTCTCTCTCTCCCTCTTACTCTCTCTCTCCCTCTCTCCCTCTTACTCTCTCTCTCTCTCCCTCTCTCCCTCTTATGCTCTCCCTCTTTTTCTCTCTCTCCCTCTCTCCCTCTTACTCTCTCTCTCTCCCTCTTACGCTCTCCCTCTTACGCTCTCTCTCTCCCTCTTACTCTCTCTCTCCCTCTCTCCCTCTTACGCTCTCCCTCTTACTCTCTCTCCCTCTTACTCTCTCTTACGCTCTCCCTCTTACTCTCTCTCTCTCTCCCTCTCTCCCTCTTACGCTCTCCCTCTTTTTCTCTCTCTCCCTCTCTCCCTCTTACTCTCTCTCTCTCCCTCTTACGCTCTCCCTCTTACTCCCTCTCTCTCCCTCTTACGCTCTCCCTCTTTTTCTCTCTCTCCCTCTCTCCCTCTTACTCTCTCTCTCTCCCTCTTACGCTCTCCCTCTTTTTCTCTCTCTCCCTCTCTCCCTCTTACTCTCTCTCTCTCCCTCTTACGCTCTCCCTCTTACTCCCTCTCTCTCCCTCTTACGCTCTCCCTCTCCCTCTTACGCTCTCCCTCTCCCTGTTACTCTCTCTCTCTCCCTCTTACGCTCTCCCTCTTACGCTCTCCCTCTCCCTCTTACGCTCTCCCTCCCCCTCTTACTCTCTCTCTCTCCCTCTTACTCTCTCTCTCCCTCTTATGCTCTCCCTCTTACTCTCTCTCTCTCCCGCTTACTCTCTTTCTCTCCCTCTCTTACTCTCTCCCTTTCTCTCCCTCTCTTACTCTCTCCCTCTTACTCTCTCTCTCTCCCTCTCTCCCTCTTACGCTCTCCCTCTTACTCTCTCTCCCTCTTACTCTCTCTTACGCTCTCCCTCTTACTCTCTCTCTCTCTCCCTCTCTCCCTCTTACGCTCTCCCTCTTTTTCTCTCTCTCCCTCTCTCCCTCTTACTCTCTCTCTCTCCCTCTTACGCTCTCCCTCTTACTCTCTCTCTCTCCCTCTTACGCTCTCCCTCTTACGCTCTCCCTCTCCCTCTTACGCTCTCCCTCTTACTCTCTCCCTCTCCCTCTTACGCTCTCCCTCTCCCTCTTTTTCTCTCTCTCCCTCTCTCCCTCTTACTCTCTCTCTCTCCCTCTTACGCTCTCCCTCTTACTCTCTCCCTCTCCCTCTTACGCTCTCCCTCTCCCTCTTTTTCTCTCTCTCCCTCTCTCCCTCTTACTCTCTCCCTCTCCCTCTTACGCTCTCCCTCTCCCTCTTTTTCTCTCTCTCCCTCTCTCCCTCTTACTCTCTCCCTCTCCCTCTTACGCTCTCCCTCTCCCTCTTTTTCTCTCTCTCCCTCTCTCCCTCTTACTCTCTCTCTCTCCCTCTTACGCTCTCCCTCTTACGCTCTCCCTCTCCCTCTTACTCTCTCTCTCTCCCTCTTACGCTCTCCCTCTTACGCTCTCCCTCCCCCTCTTACTCTCTCTCTCTCCCTCTTACTCTCTCTCTCTCTCCCTCTTATGCTCTCCCTCTTACTCTCTCTCTCTCCCGCTTACTCTCTCTCTCTCCCTCTTACTCTCTCTCCCTCGCTCTTACGCTCTCCCTCTTACTCTCTCTCTCTCCCTCTTACGCTCTCCCTCTTACTCTCTCTCTCCCTCTTATGCTCTCCCTCTTACTCTCTCTCTCTCCCTCTTACTCTCTCTCTCTCCCTCTCTTACTCTCTCCCTCTCTTACTCTCTTTCTCTCTCTCCCTCTCTTACTCTCTCCCTTTCTCTCCCTCTCTTACTCTCTTTCTCTCTCTCCCTCTTACTCTCTCTCTCTCCCTCACTTACTCTCTCTCTCCCTCTCTTACTCTCTCTCTCTCTTGCTATCTGTCTCTCCTCTCACTATCTCTAGTCTCTCTCTCCCTCCTCTCTCTCTCTGTACTCTCTTTCTCTCTCTCCCTCTCTTACTCTCTCTCTCTCCCTCTCTTACTCCCTTTCTCTCCCTCTCTTACTCTCTTTCTCTCTCCCTCTCTTACTCTCTCCCTTTCTCTCCCTCTCTTACTCTCTCCCTTTCTCTCCCTCTCTTACTCTCTTTCTCTCTCTCCCTCTCTTACTCTCTCCCTTTCTCTCCCTCTCTTACTCTCTCCTTTTCTCTCCCTCTCTTACTCTCTTTCTCTCTCTCCCTCTCTTACTCTCTTTCTCTCTCTCCCTCTCTTACTCTCTCTCTCTCCCTCACTTACTCTCTCTCTCCCTCTCTTACTCTCTCTCTCTCTTGCTATCTGTCTCTCCTCTCACTATCTCTAGTCTCTCTCTCCCTCCCCTCTCTCTCTGTACCTCTACCCATTTTATCTTTCTCGCTGTCTCTCTTTCTGTCTTTCCTCCCCTCCATACTCTCTCTCTCTTCCTCTTTCTCTCTCTGTGTTTATGTTCACAGTCAATGGTCAGAGTAATGGAAACTATCTCTGAATGTTTGGGATTTGCCATCAATCTCTTCCCTGCTCCATGTGTGTGTGTGTCAGTCTGTGTGTGTGTCTGTATCTGTGTGTGTGTGTGTGTGCGTAGCAACGTTATGCAGTAGTTTGTTTATGTGTATTCAAAGTATTCCTATTAATGTGCATGTGTCCGTATGTGCGGTCTGTAAATTAAATCTCCTTCTTTGTCCAACCAAGAACACAGTAGCTCGCCACCCCTATGAACACTCTCTCTGTGTTCGTTCTCTCACCTCTCTCTCTTTCTTCTCACTGTCTTTATTTCCCTCTCTCCTACTCTCTCTCGCTGTCTCTCTCCCTCTCTCTCTCTCTCTTCTCTCTCTCTCTATTTCTCTCTCTCTATTACTCTCTCGCTGAGTCTCCCTCACCCCTGTGTCTCTCTTTCTCTCTCGTTCTCTCTCTTCTCTCTCTATTTCTCTCTCTCTATTACTCTCTTGCTGTCTCTCTCTCTCATCCCTGTGTCTCTCTTTCTCTCTCATTCTCTCCCTCTTTCCCTTGCCTTCTGCTGGAGTTTATGACCAACAGTCATACATTATTCCTCTTTCCTTGTGCACACAGGACAGACACAGAACAGACACACAGAACAGACACACAGAACAGACACACAGAACTCAGTGTCCTGACCACTGTGGATGTAGCTAAGCTCCTCTCTTCAATATGTACAGTAGTGAATTCTTCATTCTTATAAGAGTCTGTGTTTTCCCATTGGTTTTGAAATTGGTTCCTTAAAGCTCACTGTCAAAGGTTTGCCTGCCGACAGTACTTAGCAACTCTGAACAGGGTTGGCAGTCAATCTCTTTTGTGTTCACACAGCAAAAACCTTCAAGTCCTCAGACACTCAGCCTTGTTAAAATGCTCCAAACCAAAAGGTGGCAGTAGTGTTGTTTGGCAATGCATGTCTGTGTGTGTTGCTTATGGTCTAGATTCCAATGCTATCTAGCTGAGCTAATGTTGCTATTTCGTAGAAGGCCCTTGTTGATACTAGCCAGAAGGTCGTAGCTAGATAACTACCAAGCAAGATAACAAAGAAACGATTCTATTCACTCTCCATGATCCCATGCTGCCAGCCCATAGATAAATGTTTAGCTAGCTAACTAACGCTAGCATATTCCCTAGAAAATTACCTTTTTTTTTTCATTTTTGTTGTCACTTCTGTTGGCCTCCCAATGTGTGGGTTTGTGCTCTCTGATTGGCTCAAAGTCTGATTGGCTGGAAGCCCAGACATTACGATTCTACAAGTAGAAAAGGTAGGTTCGTCGCTACCAGGTCGGCACGCATCAGGTACTTCTTTTGTTCTAGAAAGAGAAGGAACGTCCTCCTACTGTGATAAGTACCTATCGTCAGTGAGATTCTCGGTTTCATGTATAATGCCAACATGCAGTTTGGTCAGTGGTTTGGTTTGAAGTGGTTTATTGTCTTTGGTCACTGGCTCGGGAGCTCAATGATTATTATGTGGTCAATAGTGTCCACAGTTAATAGTGTCAATAGTGTCCCGAAGGCCTAGGTAATAATAACTACAGTAGCTTAGTATAGCTGTGTTTGCTAACTGACTCATAGATCATAGCAGTGCCCCAAATTCACCCACCGCTGCTCTCATGTCATGTCTGATGAAGACTCTTGCCCGATACAAAGTCATGCTGGGGCATTAAAAAGTACTTAAGAACTGATGGTTGATTTGTTACTGTCACGCTGGTATAAAGGATTTTGGAGACAGGCGCAGGAATACACAATAGGGGTTTTTAATACACCCAAAACAAAAACGTATACAAAACACTGGGCTGTACCCAAACAAAAGAGCGAGGGTAAACCTCGTTGAAATACACAGGACGATACCAGTAATACACTATAAAGCACGCAGCATAACAGCTGCACCAACACATAGGTACTCACACCACCAACGGACATGGGAACAATAACCGACAAAGACCGAGGGAACAGAGGGAGCATGTATAACATTCAGGGGAAATGGGAACCAGGTGTGTGTAATCAGACAGTCCGGGGTTGATGATAATGAATCCCGTTCAGTGAAGCCTCGAAAGCTGGTGACGTAGACCTCCGGAACTGGTGAACAGAATGAGCAGCAGTACCGGGGGGATCCATAACAGTTACCAGCAACCTTTCTGCCCATATCCAACCTTTTTATCTGCCCATTTCAGTGTTACAACCACCAGTATAGAACTAACAGATAAAACCCAGCATTAACTCTCCCCTCATCTCTACCAGGATAGTACTAACAGATTAAACCCAGCATTAACCCTCCCCTCATCTCCACCAGGATAGTACTAACAGATTAAACCCAGCATTAACCCTCCCCTCATCTCCACCAGGTAGTACTAACATATTAAACCCAGCATTAACCCTCCCCTCATCTCCACCAGGATAGTACTAACAGATTAAACCCAGCATTAACCCTCCCCTCATCTCCACCAGGTAGTACTAACATATTAAACCCAGCATTAACCCTCCCCTCATCTCCACCAGGATAGTACTAACAGATTAAACCCAGCATTAACCCTCCCCTCATCTCCACCAGGTAGTACTAACATATTAAACCCAGCATTAACCCTCCCCTCATCTCTACCAGGATAGTACTAACATATTAAACCCAGCATTAACCCTCCCCTCATCTCTACCAGGTAGTACTAACATATTAAACCCAGCATTAACCCTCCCCTCATCTCCACCAGGTAGTACTAACAGATTAAACCCAGCATTAACCCTCCCCTCATCTCTACCAGGATAGTACTAACAGATTAAACCCAGCATTAACTCTCCCCTCATCTCTACCAGGATAGAACTAACATATTAAACCCAGCATTAACCCTCCCCTCATCTCTACCAGGTAGTACTAACAGATTAAACCCAGCATTAACCCTCCCCTCATCTCCACCAGGTAGTACTAACATATTAAACCCAGCATTAACCCTCCCCTCATCTCCACCAGGATAGTACTAACAGATTAAACCCAGCATTAACCCTTCCCTCATCTCCACCAGGTAGTACTAACATATTAAACCCAGCATTAACTCTCCCCTCATCTCGACTAGGTAGTACTAACAGATTAAACCCAGCATTAACCCTCCCCTCATCTCCACCAGGTAGTACTAACAGATTAAACCCAGCATTAACTTTCCCCTCATCTCGACCAGGTAGTACTAACATATTAAACCCAGCATTAACCCTCCCCTCATCTCCCCTCTCACCTCCCCATGTAATCTAACACCAGACAATCATCATGGCTGCTGTAGAAGGGAGTGGGTGGACAGAACAGTGGAGCTCAGAAACTGGCCCTAGCCAGAGAGGGAATAGCAGGCACAGTATCCCTGTCTGGACTCGTCTTTCCCACGACCCGCTGAGCTAAGACTGTCCTGAGCAGAGTGCAAGGTCTGGGACTCAGCTGAGCTAAGACTGTCCTGAGCAGAGTGCAAGGTCTGGGACTCAGCTGAGCTAAGACTGTCCTGAGCAGAGTGCAAGGTCTGGGACTCAGCTGAGCTAAGACTGTCCTGAGCAGAGTGCAAGGTCTGGGACTCAGCTGAGCTAAGACTGTCCTGAGCAGAGTGCAAGGTCTGGGACTCAGCTGAGCTAAGACTGTCCTGAGCAGAGTGCAAGGTCTGGGTCTCAGCTTAGGCTGTGCTCAGGCAAAAGCATATATGTGGGTCTAGAACAGGGGTGGCCAGTTCTTATCCTGTAGAGCTACTGCTTCTGCAAACATTTAGTACTACAGACATGACCACAGACAAGACTACAGACATGACCACAGACATGATCACAGACATTGGTTTATTCGGATCCTCTTTTGCTTTTGCCGAAGCAGCAGCTATTCTTCCTGGTGTCCAAACAAAAACATAAAACACGACAAGTAACAAAACACTGATACAATGATAGACAAGGACAGTCACACACATTTAATTCAGCGATATACAATGCAATGTTATACAAACAATACAACTAAAGAATAATGTGTTTGTAGATTGTGTGTTAGAGTGTGATAGAGTGTGTTTGTGTCTGTGTGTGTCATTTCACAGTCCTTATTGTGCCGTGAGATGTTTTTTAAATCAATTTTTAAAGGGTCATTTTGCTGTTTGTTTGAGTAATTGGAGATGGAAGGGAGTTCCGTGCATTCATGGCTCTGTATAACACGGCATTGCCGTGAATTCGTTTTTTGACTTGGGGACTGTGAAGAGACCCTTGGTGGCATGTCTTGTGAGGTATGTATGTGTGTCAGAGCTGTATGTTATTTGATTATTCAGACAATCTGGAATTTTTATCACAGTAATAATTGTCATAAAAATTGAAGAGAAGCAGTTAATCTCACGTCAACCCTCAACCAGGAAAGACTGGCATGAATGTTGTTGATGTTAGTTCTGATAGTTAGTTTTGATTTGATTTGATTTGTATGTGCAGATAAGGGCAAGGCGTGCTGCTTTGTTTTGAGCCAGCTACTGTTTTGCTAGGTTTTTATTTGCTGCACTTGAACATATTACCAGAGAGTAATCAAGATGGTACAAGACCAGACCTGAATAACTAGTACAGTTGGTTTTTCTGTCAAAAATGCAGAACACCTTTTTATAACAGACATACCCCTCCCCATCTTCACAACAACTTTGTCAATATTTTACATTTGCATTTACATTTGAGTAATTTAGCAGACACTCTTATCCAGAGCGACTTACAGAAGAAATGAGGGTTAAGTGCCTATGACTTGACGATGATAATTGACCATCGAATGTTATACCTATGAGTTTAGCTTCCTCAACTTCCTCAGGAGTGTGGAATCAGCCACATACATACTCATTTTAGCTTTGTATAAGACCAGTGGCAAATCATTTATAAAAATAGAGAAGAGTAACGGCCCAAGACAACTGCCCTGAGGGACACCACACTGTACATATCTGATGTTAGACAAGCTTCAATTGCAGAACACTCTCAGGGTTCTACTGGATAAATAACTCTCCAAAAATGTGATGGCAAACCATGTAAAGCCATAGCAAGTGAGTTTTTTTCAATAACAATTTATGATCAATAACACCAAAGGCTGCACTGAAATCTAACAATACAGCTCCCAACTATCGTCTTATTATGCATTTATTTTAACCAATCATGCTGAAAGTCAACAGTTAACTTGTTCCAAAAAAATTGCATTGTATTTGGTCAAACACAATTCTCTCCATCACTTTACTAAGAACAGGCAGCAAACTGATTGGGTGGCTGTTAAAGCCAGCAAAGGGTGCTTTATTCTTTAGGCAGTGGAATTACTTTAGCTTCCTTCCACGCCTGTGGAGACACGTACTCTTTTAGACAAACACTGGCTTCATCAATAAGTGCATTGGTGACGTCGTCCCCACAGTAACTGTACGTACATACCCCAACCAGAAGCCATGGATTACAGGCAACATCCGCACTGAGCTAAGGGGTAGAGTTGCTGCTTTCAAGGAGCGGGACTCTAACCCGGAAGCTTATAAGAAATCCTGCTATGCCCTCCGACGAACCATCAAAAAGGCAAAGCATCAATAAAGGACTAAGATCGAATCGTACTACCATTGGAACACAGGAGTGATGGCTGCTGATAATGGGCCTCTGTACGCCTATGTAGATATTCCATAAAAAATCTGCAGTTTCCAGCTACAATAGTCATTTACAACATTAACAATGTCTACACTGTATTTCTGATCAATTTGATGTTACTTTAATGGACGTAAAAATAGCTTTTCTTTCAAAAACAAGGACATTTCTAAGTGACCCCAAACTTTTGAACGGTAGTGTACATATTACCTCGACTAACCTGTACCCCGCACATTGACTCTGTACCGGTACCCCCTGCATATAGCCTCGCAATTGTTATATTACTGCTGCTCTTTAACTATTTGTTACTTTTATTTCTTATTTTTTACTGATCTATTTTTCTTAAAACGCCATTGTTGGTTAAGGGTTTGTAAGTAAGCATTTCACTGTAAGGTCTACACCTGTTGTATTCGGCGCATGTGCCAAACAACATTTTATTTTATTTTATTTGGTTAAGATATAGCAAATAGGGGTGTCATTTCAGTCTGCTACCATTCTCAATAGTTTCCCATCAAGGCTGTCTATACCTGGTGGCTTATCATTATTGATGGAAAACAATAATTTTTCCACCTCTCCTACACTAACTTGACCAAATTCAAAACAGCAATCCTCTTACATTATTAGATATTTTATACAAAAATATGATGGTTCACTGTTTAATGTTGTCATTTCACTTCTGAGTTTTTCCACATTACTAGTAAAATAGTCATTGAAATGATTGGCAATATCATGATAATGATAATCAATCAGAGCTCATATAGTAGTCATCAAACAAATACCTACCTAATGCACTTTGCTTTTAAGAATCAATCGGTTATATAAATCAAATAGTCATAGACTGATGTAATTCTTATAAAATGGTTATCTATACTTAACCCTCATTTGACTGTCTCTGTCTCTGTCTCTCTCTGTCTCTGTCTGTCTGTCTGTCTGTCTGTCTGTCTGTCTGTCTGTCTGTCTGTCTGTCTGTCTGTCTGTCTGTCTGTCTGTCTGTCTGTCTGTCTGTCTGTCTGTCTGTCTGTCTGTCTGTCTCTGTCTCGCTCTCTCTCTTTCTCTCTCTGTCTCTGTCTGTCTCGCCCTCTCTCTCTCTCTCTCTCTTTGTCTCTGCTCTCTCTCTCTCTGACTCTGTCTGTCTGTCTGTCTGTCTGTCTGTCTGTCTGTCTGTCTGTCTGTCTGTCTGTCTGTCTGTCTGTCTGTCTGTCTGTCTGTCTGTCTGTCTGTCTGTCTCGCTCTCTCTCTCTCTCTCTCTCTCTCTCTCTCTATCTCTCTCCCTATCTCTGTGTATGAACATGACCAACATTTTTGGTCAGTGATTGATGTGATTCTTTTCAAATGTAACTCTCTCTGTCTTCCTCTATCTCTCCGTAGGCGCGGCGTAAGGACGTGTTCCTCCAGGAGCGCTACGGCCACTTCAGTCTGACCGACCCCTTCCTGGCCCTGCAGAGGGACTTTGACTGTGTCCCCGGGGGGGACAAAGAACGCAGGCCAGTTGGCTCCAGCCCCATCTCAGTCCTGGAGGCAGTCATGGCGCACTGCAGGAAGATGCAGGAGAGGATGTCAGCACAGCTGGCTGCTGCCGAGAGCAGGCAGAAGAGGGTATACGATGCTACGATACAATAGCAAACTCGTTAACTTACAGTATATCGACTTAAAGTTAACACTGCATAACTGTATATTATGCAGACACCTACGTGCACACCTATGTGCACTTTACACATTGATTGGTTTGTGTGTTTACTAGTTTGAGTGTGAATGGGATGTGTTTGAAGGACTTCCACATTTGGCTTATGTCCTGTTTGTTTGTGTGTGTGTGTGTGTGTGTGTGTGTGTGTGTGTGTGTGTGTGTGTGTGTGTGTGTGTGTGTGTGTGTGTGTGTGTGTGTGTGTGTGTGTGTGTGTGTGTGTGTGTGTGTGTGTGTGTGTGTGCGTGTGTGTGTGTGTGTGTGGTATAAGAGAGATAAAGTATGTATCTAAAAGAGAGATAGTGTATATATTAGGGTTGGGCTTTATAAACTTGATCTCCACTATAAAAAGCATCTAGACATTATCTCACATTTCTTTTAGACTAACATTTAGTTTTCAACAGCGGAGATTTGTACGAACCTTGCTGTCTGTATCTCCATCTCCAATATCTCCAATATTGTTTCAATATTCAAATTCGATCTCCAGCGGTCGCATAGTAATGAACGTGTCAGGAGCTGGGATGAGACAAAGAGGCAGGCAGCTTTTCTCAGCCAGTCAAAATCATGAATCAGTATCATTTTTATGGATATATACAAAGAAATATCAATAGAAAGCAGGCAAAATGAAATGAAGTGCAGATAGTTTGCTGTCTTTCCAGCTTCAGTTTGAAGTTATTGTGTTATCTGTGTTGTTGGCTAGCCCCTCTGAACAACAGTGTCCTGACGAGAGAGCACATTTTCTATGCCAGGTGAAATCATTAGCTCAATTTTATGGATGTATCCAAATAAATGTCACTAGAAAACAGCTTAAACAAATGTAAATGCAGATACTTTGTTGTAATTCTGGCTGCACTGTTTGACGTGACTGTAAATTAGTTGTAGTTGGCTAGCTAGCAAGCAAGGGATAAGAAGGTTTCCAGCCAGTATGGCAATAGAACATTTAGAACATACAAATCGATACAGAACAAAAATACTTAATGACTGGGTCGCGTCTCTGGAAACCGAACCGATAGAACAAACGACCAGCCGGTTTGGGAAGCAACCCTAGATTTGTGTCTGGACTATATCTTGTGGAAGGATGAAATAGTATAAATAAATTCATCAAAATAACATTTTTAATAAAAAATTGTAAATAATTATTTGAATATGTTGGTAACCCATTGTATAAAAGTGATAATGCCCTCGAAGCCGGTGTTTGAAGGATATATATGCATGGTTTGCAGTACGTTCAAATGGCTCTCCTTTGAAGTAGTGACGCGCGACATATGCCTAGTTTCCTGAAACGAGTCACGTATATCCTCCAAACACCGGCTTCTCAGGCATTATCACTTACAGTGCCTTCAGAAAGTATTCAGACCTCTTGACTTTTTCCACATTTTGTTACGGTACAGCCGAAAATGGATTTAAAATAATAATTATCCCAGAAATCTACAAACAATACCCCATAATGACAAACTGAAAACAGATTGTCGAAATTTTTGCAAATGTATTTTAAAAAATTAAACAGAAATACCTTATTTACATAAGTATTCAGACCCTTTGCTATGAAACTTGAAGTTGAGCTCAGGTGCATCATGTTTACATTAATCCACCTTTGAGATCTTTCCTCAACTTGATTGGCGTCCACCTGTGGTAAATTGAATTGATTGGACACACACCTGTCTATATAAGGTCCCACAGTTGACAGTGCATGTCAGAGCAAAAACCAAGCCATGAGGTGAAAGGAATTGTCTGTAGAGCTCCGAGACAGAATTACGTCGAGGCACAGATCTGGGGAAGGGTACGAAAAAAATTCTGCAGCAGTGAAGGTCCCCAAGAACACAGTGGACTCTTAAATGGAAGAAGTTTGGAACCACCAAGACTCTTCCTACAGCTGGCTGCCAGGCCAAACTGAGCAATCGGGGGAGAAGGGGAGGTGACCATGAACCCAATGGTCACTCTGACAGAGCTCTAGAGTTCCTCTGTGGGGATGGGAGTACCTTCCAGAAGGACAACCATCTCTGCAGCACTCCACCAATCAGGCCTTTATGGTAGTGGCCAGACGGAAGCCACACCTCAGTAAAAGGCACATGACAGCCCGCTTGGAGTTTGCCAAAAGGCACCTAAAGACTCTCAGACCATGAGAAACAAGATTCTCTGGTCTGATGAAACCAAGATTGAACTCTTTGGCCTGAATGCAAAGCGTCACGTCTGGAGGAAACCTGGTGCCATCCCTACGGTAAAGCATGGTGATGGCAGCATCATGCTGTGGGGATGTTTTGCAGCGGCAGGGACTGGGAGACTAGTCGGGATCGAGGGAAAGATGAGCGGAACAAAGTACCCGAGAGATACTTGATGAAAACCTCCTCCTGAGCGCTCAGGACCTCAGACTGGAGCGAAGGTTCACCTTCCAACAGGACAACGACCCTAAGCACACAGCCAAGATAACGCAGGAGTGGCTTCGGGACAAGTCTCTGAATGTCCTTGAGTGGCCCAGCCAGAGCCCGGATTTGAACCCGATGGAACAGCTCTGGAGAGACCTGAAAATAGCTGTGCAGTGACGCTCCCCATCCAACCTGACAGCACTTGAGAGGATCTGCAGAGAAGAATGGGAGAAACTCCCCAAATACAGGTGTGCCAAGCTTGTAGCGTCATACCCAAGAAAACTCAAGACTGTAATCACTGCCGAAGGTGCTTCAACAAAGTACTGAATAAAGGGTCTGAATATTTTGTAAATGTCATATTTCAGTTTTTTTTTAATCCATTTGCAAAAAAAAATCTAAACCTGTTTTTGCTTTGTTATTATGGGATATTGCGTGTAGATTGATGAGGGAAAATCAATTTAATCAGTTTTAGAATAAGGCTGTAATGTAACAAAATGTGGAAAAAGACAAAGGGTCTAAATACTTTCTGAAGGCACTGTAAGTATTGAAATAGGCTACAGCAAATAGGATTAGGCCAATTACTCAGAATGTCACTTGTTGTGCTGCCCTGCTGTGAGACTCTTTGTTTTACTGCACGGTGCCAGTCAAGTTGAAATAGGCTAAACCATCGTCTGTCACATCACAATGTCGTCACCATCGACGATGGCTGTCAATCATCGTAGATAGACGCCCAACCCTAGTATATGTATATCCAGACCTCTGAGTCTCAGGATATATGAATAACTCTACATCCAGGTGTGTGCTCTCTCTCTCTCTCTCTCTCTCTCTCTCTCTCTTACTCTCTTCTCTCTCTCTCTCTCTCTCTCTCTCTCTCTCTTTCTCTCTCGCTATCTCTCTTACTCTCTCCTCTCTCTCTCTCTCGCTTCTCTATATTCTCTCCTCTCTCTCTCTCGCTTCTCTATATTCTCTCTCTCTCGCTTCTCTATATTCTCTCTCTTCTCTCTCTCTCTCTCTATTCCAGGAGAGGTAGTGGTTGAGGGATGGAGTGGGCGAGGGTGTATGTAAGAGAGGTTGGCAGGGTGAATGAGGGAGTGTGAGTGGGAGGGGGGGATATTTAAGTGTGTGTGCCGCTTTTGTCTCTATGTGGTGCATGCTTGCGTGTAAGAATGTGTGTGTTCCAAGGTTATTATAGTCAACTGAAACAAACATTAAAATGAATTATATAAAAACTATGTAGTAAACTGAAATACAATAATTAACAGACCAGTTTGAAAAACTAAACTTATTATCTTTGACTCCAAAACTAACTAAAGTCAAATATAAACCATCATGTATTATGTTCAGCGTTTTGAGGGTTTTCAAGCTACTGAAGCTGGTGGATAAATATGACCAGTAGATGGCGATGTTTCAAATAGGCCTAGCTTGTGCATCACTATCACTAGCTATCGCTAGCTAACAGGGGAAAAAATCATCTAGGTATTTAAGTTCATTCTGTTTTTTTAAACAACATTTTTAAAGCATTGGATTGGTGTAAACATGGGCGAGAGAGTTTCCTTCTGTAACGAAGTTAAGAACGTGCCTTAATCTCACTCCACAGCTAACTTGAAATTTTAGCTATTTTTCTATAGGTCCAACGGTTGGGTGGTCAAGTGTGTCTGCGAGCCGAGAATCACTGGTTCGAGCGCCGTATGGGGACAGGGACAGTGGAGGAAGCAGCACACTGACGTCCGTTTCACTGGTGCCGTGACTCGGATTGACAGTTCAGCTCAGCTCAACGGCTGGGGTCGCTCACTGTGTAGTTAGTTTAAAAGGGGTGAGTTTAACGGACTTAAGAATGTACCTACCGTAAGCTCACTCCACAGCTAACTTGAAATGTCACTGACGGAGCTATTGAATTAGGTATTTCTTGATAGCTCAAACAGTTGGTATGTTGTCTGCAAGCAGAGGATCATCGGTACGGGGACAGTGGAGGAAGCTACACTGTTGGCCGCAAACTGACATCCATTTCACTTCCATATGTTTTGCACCATCTCTACTTTATAATTTAAACCTAACCTCAACTATGACATGACCCATCACCTTATGTATTACTGCCCCACAGTTGCAAAGTGACTTCCCCAAAAAACACACACAAATATATTCTACACAAATGGCTCCTAGCCTCCCACGAATGCTTTCTGTCTCTAACACTAAAACTAAAATGAAATCATATAAAAACGAAATATAAATATATTTTTATTCAACTTAAACAAAATAAAAAAATATGCAAATCAGGTCTGAAAAATAACTGAAACTAAACTGAATTTAAAAAAAATCCCCAAATGAATAGAAATAAAAGTGAATATAAAAACATCCAACTATAATAACCTTGGTGTCATTCATGCAACTGTGTGTGTGCGCAAGTGTGTAAGCGCACCTGTGTGTGATAAGTGATAATTACACAGCTCTCCTTGTCCTGCTCCTAAACCCTTCCACCAGTCACACAACCAGCTCCCGAACCCTTCCACCAGTCACAGAGCCTGCTTCTTAACCCTTCCACCAGTCACAGAGCCTGCTTCTGAACCCTTCCACCAGTCACAGAACCAGCTCCCGAACCCTTCCACCAGTCACAGAGCCTGCTTCTGAACCCTTCCACCAGTCACAGAGCCTGCTCCTAAACCCTTCCACCAGTCACAGAGCCTGCTCCTAAACCCTTCCACCAGTCACAGAGCCTGCTCCTATACCCTTCCACCAGTCACAGAGCCTGCTTCTGAACCCTTCCACCAGTCACAGAGCCTGCTTCTGAACCCTTCCACCAGTCACAGAGCCTGCTCCTAAACCCTTCCACCAGTCACAGAGCCTGCTTCTGAACCCTTCCACCAGTCACAGAGCCTGCTCCTATACCCTTCCACCAGTCACAGAGCCTGCTCCTAACCCTTCCACCAGTCACAGAGCCTGCTCCTAACCCTTCCACCAGTCACAGAGCCTGCTCCTAACCCTTCCACCAGTCACAGAGCCTGCTTCTGAACCCTTCCACCAGTCACAGAGCCTGCTCCTATACCCTTCCACCAGTCACAGAGCCTGCTCCTAACCCTTCCACCAGTCACAGAGCCTGCTCCTGAACCCTACCACCAGTCACAGAGCCTGCTCCCGAACCCTTCCACCAGTCACAGAGCCTGCTCCTAAACCCTTCCACCAGTCACAGAGCCAGCTCCTAAACCCTTCCACCAGTCACAGAGCCTGCTCCTAAACCCTTCCACCAGTCACAGAGCCAGCTCCTGAACTCTTCCACCAGTCACAGAGCCTGCTCCTAAACCTTTCCACCAGTCACAGAGCCTGCTCCTGAACCCTTCCACCAGTCACAGAACCAGCTCCTAAACCTTTCCACCAGTCACAGAGCCAGCTCCCGAACCCTTCCACCAGTCACAGAGCCTGCTCCTATACCCTTCCACCAGTCACAGAGCCTGCTCCTAAACCCTTCCACCAGTCACAGAGCCTGCTCCTGAACCCTTCCACCAGTCACAGAGCCTGCTCCTAAAGCCTTCCACCAGTCACAGAGCCTGCTCCTAAACCCTTCCACCAGTCACAGAGCCTGCTCCTAAACCCTTCCACCAGTCACAGAGCCTGCTCCTGAACCCTTCCACCAGTCACAGAGCCTGCTTCTGAACCCTTCCACCAGTCACAGAACCAGCTCCCGAACCCTTCCACCAGTCACAGAGCCTGCTTCTGAACCCTTCCACCAGTCACAGAGCCTGCTCCTAAACCCTTCCACCAGTCACAGAGCCTGCTCCTAAACCCTTCCACCAGTCACAGAGCCTGCTCCTATACCCTTCCACCAGTCACAGAGCCTGCTTCTGAACCCTTCCACCAGTCACAGAGCCTGCTTCTGAACCCTTCCACCAGTCACAGAGCCTGCTCCTAAACCCTTCCACCAGTCACAGAGCCTGCTTCTGAACCCTTCCACCAGTCACAGAGCCTGCTCCTATACCCTTCCACCAGTCACAGAGCCTGCTCCTAACCCTTCCACCAGTCACAGAGCCTGCTCCTAACCCTTCCACCAGTCACAGAGCCTGCTCCTAACCCTTCCACCAGTCACAGAGCCTGCTTCTGAACCCTTCCACCAGTCACAGAGCCTGCTCCTATACCCTTCCACCAGTCACAGAGCCTGCTCCTAACCCTTCCACCAGTCACAGAGCCTGCTCCTGAACCCTACCACCAGTCACAGAGCCTGCTCCCGAACCCTTCCACCAGTCACAGAGCCTGCTCCTAAACCCTTCCACCAGTCACAGAGCCTGCTCCTAAAGCCTTCCACCAGTCACAGAGCCAGCTCCTGAACTCTTCCACCAGTCACAGAGCCAGCTCCTAAACCTTTCCACCAGTCACAGAGCCTGCTCCTAAACCCTTCCACCAGTCACAGAACCTGCTCCTGAACCCTTCCACCAGTCACAGAACCAGCTCCTAAACCTTTCCACCAGTCACAGAGCCAGCTCCCGAACCCTTCCACCAGTCACAGAGCCTGCTCCTATACCCTTCCACCAGTCACAGAGCCTGCTCCTAAACCCTTCCACCAGTCACAGAGCCTGCTCCTGAACCCTTCCACCAGTCACAGAGCCTGCTCCTAAAGCCTTCCACCAGTCACAGAGCCTGCTCCTAAACCCTTCCACCAGTCACAGAGCCTGCTCCTAAACCCTTCCACCAGTCACAGAGCCTGCTCCTGAACCCTTCCACCAGTCACAGAGCCTGCTCCTAAACCCTTCCACCAGTCACAGAGCCTGCTCCTGAACCCTTCCACCAGTCACAGAGCCTGCTCCTAAAGCCTTCCACCAGTCACAGAGCCTGCTCCTAAACCCTTCCACCAGTCACAGAGCCTGCTCCTAAAGCCTTCCACCAGTCACAGAGCCTGCTCCTAAACCCTTCCACCAGTCACAGAGCCAGCAGATCCAGAGACTCTCTCCAACTGGGCTTGTCTGGCCGCAGAGACACCTCTGTTAGCCAGCACTCACTGTGTGCTCCAGTTAAGCACTGAGACACACAGCCGGCTAGCCAGGCCAATACTGGACAATAGCCAGGGGAGGAGGAGGAGAGGGAAGGATAGAGGAGGAAAGAATGGGAGAATGAAAGCGGTAGAGGAAGAGTGGGAGGTGAAGGAGGAGTATTGACACATGGATCCTGTTCCAATACTAATTCGGTTCCAAACCATTTTGCTACATTGTGTCCTACTGAACATGAACCAGCCATTGACACAATACAAGCTGCTACTGCTCCATTGTGACCCAGTGTCACTACAGCAGCACAGCATGGAGTCTAAAACACTAACATCTCTTGGCTAATTTTCTCCATTACCTCCCTGCTTGTCCCCCCTTACTCCCCCCTTTCCTCCCCTGAATGTCCCCCACTGTCATCAGTAGGAACAGATTTCCCCAGCCCCTTCTCCATCCCTCCCTCCCTCTCTCTCTCCAACCCTCCTCACCTTCCTCACCCTTATCCCCTCCCTTCCACTCCTGGAATAAATCACCAATGTACCATCGTTGTTATGGTGACCGGTCCTTTGATTGCATGGTTGTAGCTAGCTATTACATCCGCCACACACCAGAACATGACAACAACATGAGAGATATGAAACAAATCATTATCGCTGGCCCTTGAATAATAACATACTGTGACATAACATGAACAAAGCCATTTGAGTAGTATAGCTCAAGTCTTGGTTGCTAGACTGCAGAACAAACCCAACGTTTTATTCTATACTATGATTATGCATGTTTCTCTGAGTAAGCTTCTTGGAGTATTGATGTGTTTTAAAGCCATTCACCCATATGTAACACGCTTTGGTGGACGCAGCCATGAAGGCTGTGTACTGGCATAATGAAGGCCCTGCATCATGGATGAATCATGAAGAACAGGGTAGAGTTCAATCCATGAGGTGGCACACGTGATGCTGGTGGGGTGTACACATGATGCTGGTGAGGTGTACACGTGATGCTGGTGAGATGTACACATGATGTTGGTGAGGTGTACATGAGTTATTGGTGAGGTGTACATAGGTTGTTGGTGAGGTGTACACATGATGTTGGTGAGGTGTACACATGATGTTGGTGAGGTGTACACATGATGTTGGTGAGGTGTACACATGATGTTGGTGAGGTGTACACATGATGTTGGTGAGGTGTACACATGATGTTGGTGAGGTGTACATGAGTTATTGGTGAGGTGTACACATGATGTTGGTGAGATGTACACATGATGTTGGTGAGGTGTACACATGATGTTGGTGAGATGTACACATGATGTTGGTGAGATGTACACATGATGTTGGTGAGATGTACACATGATGTTGGTGAGATGTACACATGATGTTGGTGAGGTGTACACATGATGTTGGTGAGGTGTACACATGATGTTGGTGAGATGTACACATGATGTTGGTGAGGTGTACACATGATGTTGGTGAGGTGTACACATGATGTTGGTGAGATGTACACATGATGTTGGTGAGATGTACACATGATATTGGTGAGGTGTACACATGATGTTGGTGAGATGTACACATGATGTTGGTGAGATGTACACATGATGTTGGTGAGATGTACACATGATCTTGGTGAGGTGTACACATGATGTTGGTGAGGTGTACACATGATGTTGGTGAGATGTACACATGCTGTTGGTGAGATGTACACATGATGTTGGTGAGATGTACACATGATGTTGGTGAGGTGTACACATGATGTTAGTTAGGTGTACACATGATGTTGGTGAGGTGTACACATGATGTTGGTGAGATGTACACATGATGTTGGTGAGATGTACACATGATGTTGGTGAGATGTACACAGGTTGTTGGTGAGGTGTACACAGGTTGTTGGTGAGGTGTACACATGATGTTGGTGAGATGTACACATGATGTTGGTGAGGTGTACACATGATGTTGGTGAGATGTACACATGATGTTGGTGAGGTGTACACATGATGTTGGTGAGGTGTACACATGATGCTGGTGAGGTGTACACATGATGCTGGTGAGATGTACACATGATGTTGGTGAGATGTACACATGATGTTGTTGAGTTGTACACATGATGCTGATGAAGTGTACACAGGGGGTGGACAATACAAGTAAATGAAATGGTCCTATAGGGGTAATAAAGACTATTCTAAGATATTATCCTAAATGGGAGAAATTACAATATTTTATCAAGTCATCATATCTCACCATATTACTGTATAATAATACTATTAGAAGTGCTTCATTTTAAAAGGATGTCATTCTGTTGCTGTTCAGCTTCCTAGGAGCTATTCAGATTCATAACAATGACATAGCATTGACTCAGTCAATCAGCCAGAGATGATATGTGTTCATTCCAGTGAGGATTACAGGGGGGGCAGCCAGGCAGCATAAAGGATATCAGCCTCAGTGTTTGGGCTCGTTAGAGTAGCGGGGCAGGCAATCGCTCAGAATGTCCAGCTAAGCCTGTACCCTCTCTGCCCACGCACAGCTAACAATAGCAGCCACACTCCAGATATAATCGCCCGGGGTTGACAAGTCATTGAAATTCAATCATGTTTAAAATGTTAGATTCCCTCGTCCTTTTTCTGTCTGTGTGAGCGTAGTTCATCCAGTAACTGTTTCTTCTTGTGTGGTCTTTCACATATTGACTCACTGTTTCTGCTGTTTCTCTGTAACTAATAATTCAATCCCTATTCTAAAATGGAGAGGCTATTATTGGTGTGTTGTAATGGGCCTAGTTTGTAATGAACCTCTTGGGAGGTTCCCATTGCTTGGAAGGCAGTCACGGTTCGTCCTTTATTTAAAGGGGGAGATCAAGCTGATCCTAACTGTTACAGGCCTATTTCTATTTTGCCCTGATTATCAAAAGTGTTGGAAAAACTTGTGCAATCTAGTTTCCGCTTAGGTTATGGACGTGTCACTGCAACCTAAAGGTCCTAAATTATGTCACCATTGCCCTTGATTCTAAGCAATGTTGTGCTGCTATTTTTATTGACTTGGCCAAAGATTTTGATACGGTAGACCATTCCATTCTTGTGGGCTGGCTAAGGAGTATTGTTGTCTCTGAGGGGTCTTTGGCCAGCCACTGCCTGTCACCAAGGGAGTACACCTAGGCTCAATCCTAGGCCCCACGCTCTTCTCAATTTACATCAACAACATAGTTCAGGCAGTAGAAAGCCCTGTCATTCATTTATATGCAGATGATACAGTCTTATACTCAGCTGGCCCCTCCTCGGATTGTGTGTTAAACACTCAACAGCAAAGCCTTCTTAGTGTCCAAGAAGCTTTCTCTGCCCTTAACCTTGTTCTGAACACCTCTTAAGCAACGGTCATGTGGTTTGGTAAGAAGAATGCCCCTCTCCCCACTGGTGTGATTACTACCTCTGAGGGTTTAGAGCTTGAGGTAGTCACCTTATACAAGTACTTGGGAGTATGGCTAGACGGAACACTGTCCTTTTCTCAGCACATATCAAAGCTGCAGGCTAAGGTTAAATCTAGACTTGGTTTCCTCTATCTAAATCGCTCCTCTTTCACCCCAGCTGCCAAACTAACCCTGATTCAGATGACCATCCTACCCATGCTAGATTACGGAGACGTAATTTATAGATCGGCAGGTAAGGGTGCTCTCGAGCGGCTAGATGTTCTTTACCATTCGGACATCAGATTTGCCACCCATGCTTCTTATAGGACACGTCACTGCACTCCATACAGTGCCTTCGGAAAGTATTCAGACCCCTTGACCTTTTCCACATTTTGTTAGGTTACAGCTTTATTTTAAAATTGATTAAATCGTTTTTTTCCCCCTCATCAATCTACACACATTACCCCATAATGACAAAGAAAAAACTGGTACTTTAGACATTTCTGCTAATTTATTAAAAATTTAAAATGGAAATATTACATTTACATAAGTATTCAGACCCTTTACTCAGTACTTTGTTGAAGCACCTTTGGCAGCGATTACAGCCTTGAATCTTCTTAGGTATGAAGCTACAAGCTTGGCCCACCTGTATTTGGGGAGTTTCTCCCATTCTTCTCTGCAGATCCTCAAGCTCTGTCAGGTTGGATGTGGCGTGTCGCTACACAGCTATTTTCAGGTCTCTCCAGAGATGTTTGATCGGGTTCAAGTCCGGGCTCTGGCTGGGCCACTCAAGGACATTCAGAGACTTGCCATGAAGCCACTCCTGCGTTGTCTTGGTTGTGTGCTTCGGGTCATTGTTCTGTTGGAAGGGGAACCTTCGCCCCAGTCTGAGAACCTAACCGGTCTGGAGCAGGTTTTCATCAAGGATCTACTTTGCTCTGTTCATCTTTCCCTCGATCCTGACAAGTCTCCCAGTCCCTGCCGCTGAAAAACACCCCCACAGCATGATGCTGCCACCACCATTTGTCCCCATCTGGTTCTTGGTCACCTCCCTGACCAAGGCCCTTCTCCCATGATTGATCAGTTTTGTCGGGCGGCCAACTATAGGAAGAGTCTTGGTTGTTCCAAACTTCTTCCATTTAAGAATGATGGAGGCCACTGTGTTCTTGGGGACCTTCAATGCTGCAGAAGTTTTTTGGTACCGTTCCCCAGATCTGTTCCTCGACAATCCTGTTTCGGAGCTCTATGGACAATTCCTTCCACCTCATGGCTTGGTTTTTGCTCTAACTTGCACTGTCAACTGTGGGACCTTATATAGACAGGTGTGTGCCTTTCCAAATCAATTGAATTTACCACAGGTGGACTCCAATCAAGTTGTAAAAACATCTCAATAATGATCAATGGAAACAAGATGCATCTGAGCTCAATTTCGAGTATCATAGCAAAGGGTCTGAATACTTATATAAATAAAGTATTTCTGTTTAAAACATTTGATACATTTGCAAAATATTCCCCCAAAAAGTTTTTGCTTTGTCATTATGGGGTATCGTGTGTAGATTGATGAGGGAAAAAAATTATTTAATCAGCTTTAGAATAATGCTGTAACGTAACAAAATGTGGAAAAATGGAGGGGTCTGAATACTTTCCGAATGCACTGTATACTGTCATGTCATGTGGGGGCGTGAATGTGACATGAGGTTTGTGGTGTGAAGGATATACCAGATGTGGGTGCCCTAGCTATATCTGAGATGTTTAGTGTAGGTGTGATCTGGGCGTGTGTGTGTGTATGTGTATGTTCTGACTGACATGTGTTTGTGTGTTGCTGAAAAGTGAGTTTACTGTAGATAATCTGAGCTCCTGACTGTTGGTGTAGGTGTGATCTGGGCGTTTGTATTAGTATGTTCTGACGCATGACTGAGGGGCTATAGAGGGGGTAAGAGTTACACTATTGATGTTTGGGATAAGAGTTATAGTACTGATGTTTGGGATAAGAGTTCAAGTATTGATGTTTGGGATAAGAGTTACAGTATTACAGTTTGGGATAAGAGTTACAGTATTACAGTTTGGGATAAGAGTTACAGTATTACAGTTTGGGATAAGAGTTATAGTACTGATGTTTGGGATAAGAGTTATAGTACTGATGTTTGGGACAAGAGTTCAACTATTGATGTTTGGGATAAGAGTTACAGTATTACAGTTTGGGATAAGAGTTACAGTATTACAGTTTGGGATAAGAGTTATAGTACTGATGTTTGGGATAAGAGTCACAGTATTACAGTTTGGGATAAGAGTTACAGTATTACAGTTTGGGATAAGAGTTATAGTACTGATGTTTGGGATAAGAGTTACAGTATTACAGTTTGGGATAAGAGTTACAGTATTACAGTTTGGGATAAGAGTCACAGTATTACAGTTTGGGATAAGAGTTACAGTATTACAGTTTGGGATAAGAGTTATAGTACTGATGTTTGGGATAAGAGTTACAGTATTACAGTTTGGGATAAGAGTTATAGTACTGATGTTTGGGATAAGAGTTACAGTATTACAGTTTGGGATAAGAGTTATAGTACTGATGTTTGGGATAAGAGTTACAGTATTACAGTTTGGGATAAGAGTTACAGTATTACAGTTTGGGATAAGAGTTACAGTATTACAGTTTGGGATAAGAGTTACAGTATTACAGTTTGGGATAAGAGTTATAGTACTGATGTTTGGGATAAGAGTTATAGTATTACAGTTTGGGATAGCTGTGTGTCGTTCTGTCTGTCTGACATATAGTATGTGTGTGTTTTCTAAACGACATCTCCTCTGACTAACTTGTGGTCTATCTATCTCTCAGCTGGAGATGGAGAAGCTACAGCTGCATAGTCTGGAGCAGGAGCACCGTAAACTAACCGCCCAGCTGAAGGACGAGCGGGAGAAGAACAAGCACATGGTTATGATGCTGGTGAGGGAGTGCAAGCAGCTGGCCACCCGCGTGGTGGAGGAGTCGCAGCGCTTCGACGAGATTTCTGCCCGGCTGGATGAGGAGAGCCGCTTGGCCGGGCGGCTGCAGGAGGAGCTGACGGCAGAGAGGCAGCGTGGACAGCAGATGGAGGCCAAGATGGAGAAGCAGCTGTCAGAGCTGGACACTGAGCGCGAGCAGCTGCGTGCCAGGCTGGGCCGAGAGGAGACAGAGAGCCTGAGCCTGCGCCGGCAGGTAGAGCAGCTCAGGACTGAACGGGATGGTAAGGACGTTAAAGACGGTAAGGATGGTAAAGCCGGTACCACAGCCCAACCGGCTGCAGCTACTGCTGTGGATCCCACCGCTACCACCAACCCCCCACCTCCCAAACACACAGTATCTGTTGCTGTGGCCACAGACCCAGTCAGCTCCCAGACGGCCTCCTGCCAAACGGACCTGCCCCCTCCAGAGGCTGAGGGGCAGAAGAAGCCGAGCCCCCTCACCATCCCTGTCAAACCCACTCCCACCAACTATACAGGCCTCAGCCTGCCCAAGACGCCCAGCGCAGGCCGGGGGCTGGTCCACAGCAGCTCAGGAGGACTTCTTCAAACAGGGGAGAATGGAGCCGAGGGCCAGACGCCCCACGGTGGGTTACACTCCCCTGCCCCCACCTCAGCCCTGCCCATGGGGGTGAGCCCTCGTGTCCAGGCTGCTCGCTACAAGTTCCAGGAGCAGGACCAAAACGGCACATCCTCCCAGAGCAGCCCGCCGACCCGTGACCTATCCCCCACCAACCGAGACAACTTTGCCGCCAAGCAGCAAGCGCGACACACCGTCACGCAGGTCCTCTCACGCTTCACCAGCCCCCCAGCAGGGGGCCCCGGAGCCCTCCGCCCCGGCCTGCCCCACTCCACCTCAGAAGGGGGGCCCTTCCCTGGCCGCCTGGGCCACCCCATCGGCCTCAAGTCCCCCACAGTGGCGAGGATCGACCGGGGAAACCCGCCCCCCATCCCGCCCAAAAAGCCGGGCCTCTCCCAGACCCCCTCGCCTCCCCACCCGCCCATCAAAGTGGTGGGGGACAGCAGCCGCTCCCCCGGGGCGGGGTTAAAACCCGGCACGCCCCAGCTGCCGCCCAAACCCGCCCTGGACCTGGTCCCAGCCTTGACGGCGTCTCAGGTGGGTGCCTGCCCCCCCGCGAGGGGGGTGAGGGGGCCGCACCAGGCCACGTGTGCAGAGTGCCCCCCCGCCAGCGCTGCCATCACTGTCAGTAGCCCCTCCTCCATAAACCCCTCCTCCTTCGCTAGCGTTCCATCCCGTAGCCCCAGGCAGCCCCATGGCAACAGCATCAGGTAAAGGGGCACCACGCTCCCCCTACCGCTCTCCCCTTACTGCCTCTACCTCTCCGCTCCAACTATCTTTCCAATGCTAGGTTAGCCTAGCCTAGCCTAACGTAGGATTCAGGCCATAAGGAACCTGCTTTAACCACAGGAGTCCAAAGGAGAACACAAAAGAGCAGGGTCAGTCAAGTTAACTCTTGCTCATTGTTGCAATGACTGTATCCCTCTCGGCCCTAAACCGACCACTGCTTGAGACCTGATCTCTTTGTACGCATACTTAATCCTCCTCCCCCTCCTTCTGGAGCCTGTCGTCTCCCTGCTTCACCAGAGTCCTATTCTGACACGTTATCCCCCAGCTAGCAGCTGTAAACAGACAAGTGGCAGGCCAATATCATGTGCCTGCAGGGTAAAGGGTCAATAGCTAGGCTAGCTAGCTCGAGGAGTGTTACTCCAGTGTTATTTGAGGCAATGAGGTTTTGAGGCTAAGTTTTCCCTGTTCAGATGGGTGTGTAGGGTTCCTGTGAGTAACCCCCTCCTCTCTGAAGCTGATGCCAGAGGCTGCTCTCTCCCCTCATCCCCAGTCCACTAGCATGCTTCTTCCTCTTCATCATCATCACCCCTCTCCATGCACACACTACCTCCTCCCTCTGACCCCTGTCCATTCCATTTTCCTTCCTGTTTCAACTCCATATTCCTCCACTCTGTATGTTACGATGTACTTACAGTTTCATGTGGATGTTTATAGTGCTATGAATGTAATATTCTTGCTTCTGTTTATATTGCAACATTGGTTTATTGTCGCAATAGGTTGAAAAAACACATTTCATAACACATTTCAAGAAATCGAGAAGAGAAGTTGACTCAAGTCCTGTTTGTTTTATTTCGATTTTATCTCAATGTGTATGGATGAGAAAAGTGCTTTAGAGAATTTTGACTGAAACAAATGAGGAATGTGTTCGTTTTCTCTACTGATTCCATTTATTTCATGAAGGGATATATCAGCATTTTCGGGTAAGGTTCACGTCAGATCTCTTACAAGTAAAATTTGTCTTCATTTTACAATATGTTGGCTAAAATTTCATCATTATCTAGAATACTTTTTTGCCAAAACACACTTCTATTAAGACTATACTACAACTGCACTATACTAAGTCTTGCTCCACAGCAGTGAAACAGATTGGATTCTCATCTCAAAAGACCAAACTGAACACCAGCTTTAATGTCACCAGTAGTTTCTGTTACTTCAGTATCCCAAAACAGTAACTTAGTCAGACGTCTTGGAAAGCGCAACGGTAATGGCTGTCAACCCCTGATGTCGTTAAAATAATGAAATACACTTCCCTTCCTTTCCTCCCCCTCTCCTTTTTAGTCTCTCAGACAAGGGGGTAATCTAATGGTCTTCAGCTCTTTTTGCTCTAAACTGAACGCTTTTCACCTGCATGTCCCGAGAAGTGCCAAATAACCCATGGCGTTCCTTTATAGCATTGTAGCTAACAATGGCCTTCACTTTCCCTCCCAGCCCATCCATAGAGCAGAGTTCAGCATTTTGCTACATATTAGCGTTATACAATACTGTGCTTTTTAATTGCAAATTTAAGTTCTAAAGTGCATTCGGAAAGTATTCAGACCCCTTGACTTTTTCCACCGTTTGTTACATTACAGCCTCATTGTAAAACTGATTAAGTCATTTTTTCCCTCATCAATCTACACACAATATCGCATAAAGCAAAAAGCAAAACAGTTTTTTTTTACATTTTTGAAAATGTATTAAAATACAAAATTGAAATATCACATTTACATAAGTATTCAGACCCTTTACTCAGTACTTTGTTGAAGCACCTTTGGCAGCAATTACAGCCTCGAGTCTTCTTGTTTACATCCCTGTTAATGAGCATTTCTCCTTTGCCAAAATAATCCATCTACCTTACAGGTGTGGTATATGATGAAGCTGGTTAAACACCATGATCATTACACAGGTGCACCTTGTGCTGGGGGACAATAAAAAGCCACTCTAAAATGTGCAGTTTTGTCACGCAACACACCACTAGTTTTGAGGGATTGGCAACTGGCATGCTGAGTGCAGGAATGTCCACTAGACCTGTTGCCAGATAATTTAATATTCATTTCACTATCATAAGCTGCCTTTAGAGAATTTGGCAGTACGTCCATCCGGCCTCACAACCGCAGACCACATGTAAACACACCAGCCAGAACCTCCACATTCGGCTTCTTCACCAGCGGGATCCTCTGAGACTAGCCACCGGACAGCTGATGAAACTGAGGAGTATTTCTGTCTGTAATAAAGCCCCTTTGTAGTGAAAAACAAATTCAGATTGGCTGGCCCTGGCTCCTGAGTGGGTGGGCCTATGCCCTCCCAGAACCACCCATGGCTGTGCCCCTGCCCAGTCATGTCAAATCCATAGATTAGGGCTTAATTTATTTATTTAAATTGACTGATTTCCTTATATGAACTGTAACTCGGTAAAATCTTTGAAATTGTAGCATGTTGATTTCAAATTTTGTATTTTTTATATTTTTGTTCAGTATGGATTCATGCATTCATTGTCTTTTGAGCTCTAACCAGACTGTGTTGTGGAACTCAGGTGTTGTGGTGTTCATCTCCCTCATTCCCCTTCTCCTCTCTATCAAAGCTTCTCTGCCATGTTCAACCTTGTGTCCCCTCTAACTCCCGTTAGGCTGGCGTCCCTCCATAGTCCCCTCGCTAAACTGCGGTGGGCCCGTTGCCCTGGACGACGGGCACCCCCTGCTCCTCCAAGCTGCTTCCCAGGAAATGTCACTTTATTGTCAATGCTGCTTAACTGAGATCCAACGGATAATATTAGTCTCCTTGAAGGCCACCCAACCTCTGCTTTGTTTTCTGCTGCTCAAAATGGACGCTCAGGTACAGTGGGACAGTCATAAACTGTGTTCGAATACTCATACTAACCTCACTAACCGTACTATTTGTGATGTAAATTGAGTATGTAGTATGCTTATTGGTCATAGTATGGATATAGTTAGTATGCCAAAATACAAAGTATACAAGCAGTGCACACTATTTCCGTGCTTTTAGGGCCCGTAATGCAATTCTTCAGAAAATGGGCTAACCACCTCTGTTAGGGCAAGTGAAATGGTCAGAGTGAGGTGTTCTCTCATTTGTGTCTGGAAGTAGCTAGCAAGCTAGCAAACATTAGCCAGTTAGCTTAAGTGCTTCATTGCAGTTGTGAGGTCAGAACGCTCGGATCAACCCTACTCCTTGGCCAGAGGAACGTACAGTGTGCGCCCCGAATTTACGAACGGACAATCTGACAACGCTCTGAATTTACGAAGGTCCAGAGCGCACTCTGGCACTCCAGATTGAATTTACGAAGACACTTGAAGTCGTATAATGTCTAGCTAGTAATTTGTTATGCTAACAAGCTAGCAAGAGGTTGCATAGCAACAGCATCTACTTCCGGTAGACAGGCGAAGCGCTGAGTACGCTCAACTGAACGGATCCCGTTCGTTTACAGTATACTAAAATGAACTAATAGTGTGTAGTATATACTCATTAAGTATGTAGTATACAGTATGTTAGTATGGGTATTTGAACACAATGAGATCCTGTTAAATTACTACTGTAGTTGTGATATTGTAGTATTAGTGTTCTATATGCAATTCTATGGGTGCAGTCTTGAAGATATTCAGAATCAATTCACATTAGTCAATATGGTTATTGTAATCGACATTAAGCACAGAAGTACTGTAGATAGACAACATGGGAAATGTGGCCTCAAGGGACAGAGATGCCTGCTCACTCAAGTTTCTCAGAGAAAGCCCCTGCTGTTCCACTCTTGGGGAATACACGCACACACACGCACGCACGCACGTACACACAGTATCTATTGTAGCCAAGATTTGAAGCCGTTCTGTCCTGTTTGATATTGTCCTGCCATTCAAGGATCATTGGTCCATAAACAGTACTGAAGGTTAACTGTTAAACCTACTATCATTGTGTCATTTAAAGGAGAAAGAGAAAGCACAGCACTGAGAAATCAATGGTTACTTCTTCTCCCCCTCTCTTACCCCTGTCCCCCTCTTTCTCCCCCCCTCCCTCTCAGACTGCGTTAACCTGCTGCTGACTTCGGGGGTGTCTACTGATGTTTCTGATTTAAACGAATTTACGCCTTTACACTTTGCCGCCTCACACGAACACCACAGGTTGGTCCACAACACAACTAACCCCTCTCCTTACATCAACCCCTATCAATCACTGCTATATACAGCAGCCCCTTTAACCTTTTACTGGGCTGAATTAGGGCCACACAGAGTGTTTCTTGGTGGTCTTAAACACATCTACTTTGAAACAAAAGTATACACCTCACACACATGGTTATAGGCTTACAAAAAGAAGACATGTCAGATATAGAGTTGAAATGTATTCAATTTTGAGTTTGCATCTCAATATTAGACTTTATATACATCAAAGAAGACTGAAATATAACGAAATCGTTTAACATAGAAACAACAGATTTTCGTTGTTTTTAATTATGGAATATATGAATAACATTCCACCCATTATGAACATTCCATCCATTGTGCCAAACAGGGCGCTTTTGGTCATTGACTGCAGGAAAGGGCTACTGTCTGGTTCCAGATAGAGCCACTGCCAGTAACTGTTGGCTCAGTATTTGTCCCTCCAATAAACTGACAGAAAGTGTTTCTCAGATATTGTATCACATACAGCTGGCAAATCTATCACTGAAAGTGTTACATATCATAGTGTTACTGTACATGTTAAATAGAGTGTACTCTCCGTGTTTGGCTGGTGGCTCCGAGTAGAAGTTGCCCTTAGGCACAGATCTAGGATCAAGCCCGCCCCTGGCTTAGGGCATAGAGAATGATAGAGGACTCTAGGGTCCAAAATCTTGTTTTAGCATGGGCAGCGTCATTGAGGACTTGCACCATTTTGAAGAAGTCAACCGGGTGGGACTTCCTATGGGTTAAGGAAGGATCACAAGATTCCATCCATGTCGTCAGGAGGGATCAGCCAATGAATTATACGTGTGAGCAAACATTCCATAACTACAGGTGGCAGTACCAAGGTACCTGTCCAAACAAACACACTACAGGTGGCAGTACCAAGGTACCTGTCCAAACAAACACACTACAGGTGGCAGTACCAAGGTACCTGTCCAAACAAACACACTACAGGTGGCAGTACCAAGGTACCTGTTCAAACAAACACACTACAGGTGGCAGTACCAAGGTACCTGTCCAAACAAACACACTACAGGTGGCAGTACCAAGGTACCTGTTCAAACAAACACACTACAGGTGGCAGTACCAAGGTACCTGTTCAAACAAACACACTACAGGTGGCAGTACCAAGGTACCTGTCCAAACAAACACACTACAGGTGGCAGTACCAAGGTACCTGTCCAAACAAACACACTACAGGTGGCAGTACCAAGGTACCTGTTCAAACAAACACACTACAGGTGGCAGTACCAAGGTACCTGTCCAAACAAACACACTACAGGTGGCAGTACCAAGGTACCTGTCCAAACAAACACACTACAGGTGGCAGTACCAAGGTACCTGTTCAAACAAACACACTACAGGTGGCAGTACCAAGGTACCTGTCCAAACAAACACACTACAGGTGGCAGTACCAAGGTACCTGTTCAAACAAACACACTACAGGTGGCACTATGCACCCTTTCAGTTTGTTTGTTAAACGAAGAAAATGTAATACATCAAAATGGAGATGGCCTCAACGGCGCTGCCCATGGTCTCACGGAGCTGCCCATGGTCTCACGCTGCTGCCCATGGTCTCACGGAGCTGCCCATGGTCTAACGGCGCTGCCCATGGTCTCACGCCGCTGCCCATGGTCTCACGTCGCTGCCCATGGTCTCACGGCGCTGCCCATGGTCTCACGCTGCTGCCCATGGTCTCACGCTGCTGCCCATGGTCTCACGGCGCTGCCATTGGTCTCACGGCGCTGCCCATGGTCTCACGCTGCTGCCCATGGTCTCACGGCGCTGCCCATGGTCTCACGCCGCTGCCCATGGTCTCACGCCGCTGCCCATGGTCTCACGCCGCTGCCCATGGTCTCACGCCGCTGCCCATGGTCTCACGCCACTGCCCATGGTCTCACGGCGCTGCCCATGGTCTCACGCCGCTGTGTGGACACCCAAGAAACAGGAGCCGCTGGGATGCCTTTTCCTTCATGTGAGCAGTGCTGCGCTGGGCACACATTGCCAGCCCAGGGCCAGTAGCATGCTCTGTTGAGTGTGGAAATTGAAGAAAGGGAGCTGAAGTAGGCCTTAATCCTGTCCCAGGGCAGAGCATACAATATATTACCAGGGCTACAGTAATGTATAGTAATGTATTCTGTGTGTGATGTGACAGTCAGCGTGCCGATCGGCTTTCCCCCTCTATTATTTGTTTTACTATCCTTCTGGGGACCAAACAACTGATTCCTAGTCAAAATCATATTTTCCCTAAACCTAAACCTAACCCCTAAATCTAACCCCTAGCCCTAAACCTAACCCTAACTCATAAACCTAACCCTAACTCCTAAATCTAACCCCTAACTCCTAAATCTAACCCCTAACTCCTAAACCTAACCCTAACTCCTAAACCTAACCCTAACTCCTAAACCTAACCATTACTCCTAAACCTGACCCTAACTCCTAAACCTAACCCCTAAATCTAACCCCTAGCCCTAAACCTAACCCTAACTCCTAAACCTAACCCCTAAATCTAACCCCTAGCCCTAAACCTAACCCTAACTCTTAAACCTAACCCTAACTCCTAAATCTAACCCCTAACTCCTAAACCTAACCATAACTCCTAAATCTAACCCCTAACTCCTAAACCTAACCATAACTCCTAAATCTAACCCTAACTCCTAAACCTAACCCCTAAATCTAACCCCTAGCCCTAAACCTAACCCTAACTCTTAAACCTAACCCTAACTCCTAAATCTAACCCCTAACTCCTAAACCTAACCATAACTCCTAAATCTAACCTCAGGCCTAAACCTAACCCCTTAACCTAACTCCTAAATCTAACCCCTAGCCCTAAACCTAACCCTAACCCAAGGGGGGCAAAGTACAGCCAACGGGCCGTGTCCGGCCCGCCGGGCACTTCAATCTGGCCCGCGAGATTACCTAAATTACCTTTTTTTTATTATTATAATTTTTTCCTTTTTTCTCTCCAATTTTGTTGTATCCAATTGGCAGTTACAATATTGTCCCATCGCTGCAACTCCCGTACAGACTCGGGAGAGGCGAAGGTCTAGAGCCGTGCGTCCTCCGAAACATGACCTAGAACTCAGTCACTGCTTCTTGACACAATGCTCGCTTAACCCGGAAGCCAACCGCACCAATGTGTCAGAGGAAACGCCATACACCTGGCGACCGTGTCAGCGTGCATGCGCCCGCTAGAGCACAATGGGACAAGGAACCCGGACAACGCTGGGCCAATTGTGCGCCGCCTCATTGGTCTCCCAGTCACGGCCAGCTGCGCCACTCGGGAGGCCCCCGCAAATTGATTTTAACAAACAATTGGTCCCCCCAAAAATGCGTCCCTCCGTTGAATTTCAAAATCCCGATGTGGCCCTCGAGCCCAGAATTTTGCCCACCCCTAACCCCTAAACCTCAAAGTCTAGTTGTAACCCTAATCCTAAACCTAACCCCTGAGCCTAAAATAGCCTTTTTCCTTGTGGGGACCGGCTAAATGTCCTCACTTGTCCATATTTTCCTTGTTTTACTTCTGGTCCCCACAAGCATAGTAAAACCAAAAACACACACAAAGACCTTCATTGGCCTGCCTCAACTAAACATCCTCAGAGCAGTACTGTATGTCTGCTCTCACAATACAGAAAGAGGTTGACAGTTTGACAGCACAGAGATGTTACCAAAACCTTTAATTTCGCAGAGTTTCACTACATCTATGTGTGTAACCTGACCTCTTCTCCTGTGTGTGTCCCATGTCCAGGTGTGTGGAGGCCCTGGTGTTCGGTGGGGCTGATGTGGACCAAAGGGCCATTGGGGGAAAGACCCCTCTGTTCATGGCCAGCGGAGCCGACAGGCTGGACTGTACCAGTGCCTTGCTCAACGCCGGGGCCGACCGCTCAAGAACCACCACCGTAAGTCACCAACTGGCCTATTTTGTCCCATAATGTCTCCAACTGGCCCCAGATGTTCTCTACTGTGCCCTGTTGTCCTCTGCAGTTCCCCCCCCCAGTCCCCCCGTTTTCAGACTGTCTGTTATTGTCACTCTAATGACTCACTCTTTTGTCCTCTCATTTACTCAACTGTCTGTTATTGTCACACTCAGGACTGTTTTTGAACAAACAATCAAGATCACAGAAAGCTACTGGGTTTTCAAGTCTGATAGGCGAGTCATGGCGTCCTGTCACTAGAATAAATACCCTTCAAAACACTGTTTCCCTCCAAGGGAATTCACTATTACATTTACATCACAACGCAAGGACCTTTACAACATAGCTATTACATTTACATCACAACACAAGGACCTTTACAACATAGCTATTACATTTACATCACAACACAAGGACCTTTACAACATAGCTATTACATTTACATCACAACACAAGGACCTTTACAACATAGCTATTACATTTACATCACAACACAAGGACCTTTACAACATAGCTATTACATTTACATCACAACACAAGGACCTTTACAACATAGCATAGGACCAGAGACCAACAGAGCCGTTTTTAAATATAAAGTCTGTGATCATGGTTCAACGCATTTCACATATAGGTTTCCTGTGTCTCTATAGCAACCATATGGCATATGACTAATTGTTCTTGACAATGATTTATGAATGTGTTTTGTTTAGTTTTATAGTTAGACAGTTACGTTATAATTGGTAAGTCCCCTCTGTGAATAGCCACCACATTGTTGTCCCCGGGCAACTGCCTACTTACACAGCTCCACTGGGCTATTTTTGTCATATCACATTTGTAGAAATGATATTGACTAATATTGCACAGAAAGCATTGCCAATTTTGTGTGAACAGGTTTGAGTGTGTGAAGGTGGATCATTTCTTTGTGTGTGTGTGTGTGTGCGTGCGTGTGTGTGCGTGTGTGTGCGTGTCCCAATGCTAATATGTGTGTGTGATCCACAGGACAGCTGGACGGCTCTCCACGCGGCGTTCAGCTTGGGACATGTGGACACTCTGCGGCTCCTCCTCTGCCACCCTGCCCCTGACTGTACCCACACCATGACCCTAACCCTGACTGCAACCATAGTCCTGGTCCTGCCACGATCCCGGTCCTGTCTAGCACCTTGCTCAACCAGGACAACTGTGAGGGCTGGACCACTGCACACATCACTGCTGCCAGGGGCTTCAAGGTACTGGGACACAGATCATGTACTGTTATCTCAGACATATGGAGGTATACTGAATAACGTACAGTACTATACATATAGAATCACAGACACACCATCAGGAACTTCTCTCTGTATGGTTAGCATGCTCTCTGTCCTCATAGGTAAGGAGCTGTAATGATTGTCATTCAATTGATTCACTTCTTATCCTATGATCCTATTATAAATACCTGTCACGCCCTGACCATAGAGAGCCTTTTTAATTCTCAATTTTGGTTAGGTCGGGGTGTGACTAGGGGGGGTGTTTCTATCTAGGTGTTCTATTTCTATGTTGGCCTGGTATGGTTCCCAATTAGAAGCAGCTGTTTATCTTTGTCTCTGATTGGGGATCATATTTAGGTAGCCATTTCCCCACTGTGTTTTGTGGGATCTTGTTTTGAGTTAAGTGCATGTAGCACCTCTGATGTTACGGTAAGTTGTTTGTTTCCTTTTGTTTTGTAAGTTTCACTAAATACAATATGTGGAACTCAGAGCACGCTGCGCCTTGGTCCGTCTCCACACAACCGTGACAATACCAATATGACTTTAACACTTTGACATGGCCTCAGCTATTGATGTTGATGTTTACCAGTGTAGCTTAGCACGCTATCTCTAAAGGATATCCCAACTAGCCCGCTACCTCTAAAGGATATCCCAACTAGCCCGCTATCTCTAAAGGATATCCCAACTAGCCCGCTATCTCTAAAGGATATCCCGACTAGCCTGCTATCTCTAAAGGATATCCCAAACAGAGAGAATGCACGCTGGTCCCTGTCGCAGGAAAATGAGCAGGGCCTTGTCTGTTATTTTAGACGTATCCCCCAACCAGAGCCAAGTTTACCGAGGTGTTGCAGTCTATTTTGAGCTGTAATGCAACACGGTCCAAACAGCTGCTGTCCCTGACCGCCTCCTGACCGCCTCCTGACCGCCTCCTGATTCAAGTTTGAATTTCCCCTTGTCAGCATGATGGAACGGATGGCACCCAACGGAAGACCCAGCACCCAGCGACTCCCTGCTGAACTGAATCGCTTATATAAATGGGAATCTTTCTTATTCTCTCTGATAAATCGCTCTTACAGTATAAGTTGATTCCACGGGGATCACTATGGGAAGTATGGGTCTTAAGAAAAATCGTTTTCATTTGAGTCGCTGTAGGTGAATCACCGGCCCTCTTATCTCTCAACGTTACTAACTATTTAATTGGACATATAAGTAGATGAATAGCAGGCTGTAAAATAAAACAAACTTTTTTTGGTTAAGAAAGAGCTGTCTAATGAATGACTGTCAATAAAGTTTAATTTAGTTGTATTCACATTCACAGGTAAAAGCTGAATTGCAGTGACTGTTGGATGAATCGTTTTGGAAATAATTGACTCCTTGATAGCTGATTATTGATATCAGGGCTCTTCCAGGCACCTGGCATTGCAGCTGGTGTAGCAAAGGTCATAGGCACACACACACAAGCCCACGCATACTCACCCACACACAATCTCTCTCTATCACTCTCTTTCTATTTCTGTATCACACACATCCTTACACGCTCTGTTGGATGACACTCGTCCCTGGGTCCTGTCCAAAGGTGTGACCGGGCCAAGCTGGAGAGGGCTGGGACACGAGCCTAATTGAGCTTGGCCCAATCACAACACACCACACTCACACTGAGAGGCTGCCCAAAATAAACACACACACACACACACACACACACACACACACACACACACACACACACACACACACACACACACACACACACGTTGGGCTCTATTCAATCCACGTCGCGGAAGTTCAGCTTTACAGCGTGATTGAAATTTAAAGGCAATGTTCCCGCTTTAGTGGAGACTGCATTCACAATAAACGCTGAATATGTCGACTCAGTCGGAAATTACCTTTAAGTTTCTATTGCGGAATCTGTACAGATTGAATAGGGCCCTTTAACTCTCTATAATTGAATCGATTAGTTTATAATATATTATATTTCTCCAAGGAGGCAATTTCCTGGTCACATTGTTTGGACAAACTCCCCAATGTGTCCTGTCTAAGAATTACTAATCTAATCTGTGTCCTGTCTATGAATGACTAATCTCGGCACCCAGAACCAAATCAACTATTCCAATTTGAAAATGTCAATGTTAATGCTGTGTCATGACTCTCCTGTGAAGATCTGAAGGATCAGGTTACAGTGGGTCCGCTCTACAGCGTGCTCTCTCTCGTAGAGGGGGAGAGCGGGAAGTCGGCTGTTTTATGATGGTCGTAAATACCGAAACTCCTTTCCCCACTCTGCCAAAAGGAAAGTTGAGAATCCCTTTGTTACCACAGAGAAAGACTTTGCAGTACAGTAACCTCAAAAGGTTTTCTAATGTAACAATATTTCTGTATTCCAACCAGTTGGAATGGTCCGTGGGTATTTAAACAATAATCATGTCCAACATTTACTGTGTGGTGATTGAAGATGTTATAACAGAAACATTGTAACTTTAAGAGCTTTCACAATGTATTTCTCATATTTACATCTACATGTTGTGAAACTACTTCTCACAAATATGAAGATGAAATGTGATTTTAGCCTCCAAAATGAGAATTGTCTTTCATGTAAAGTTTTTTCCAGTCAGTAACCAAACCCACGTGAGCACAGACATTAGGACAAAAGGGATGGAACCGCTCTCCAAGGCGAGTGCTTATAAAGGACTCCTACATTAGTCAAAAATGCAGGGACGGGAGTTCCCACGTTGAAATGGCTGGAACTCTGAAACTTTCAACAGAGAAGAAGTACTACTTATGCCAAAGAGACCCACGGTTAGCCAGACGTCACGAATGTCTAAGAAATCTACAAACTAGAGTCAAGATAACGCCGGGACGGAGCCCCCACGTTGAAATGACTACTACTCTAGACCAAAACATGCCGGGTGACGCTGGTGTGTGAAGTGGTTTAAACTACAACTCCACCAAAATGTCAAGATAACGCCGGGACGGAGTCCCCACGTTGAAATGGCTAAACTCTGAAACTATTGATCACTACTGAAGAAGCAAATCCTAGACCATGACCTTTATCAGTCCGCAGCTGAAAATATACATAAGTCTAGGACGAGAATACCGACAACGGCGGGAGCATCTACTCTAAGAGAACAACTCTAAGAACTACAGGGTACGTTGACTTATCCATTATAACAGAGCTACAAAGGACACGGCGACCAGAGTTAAACAACCAGAGACTCTCTGATGAACTAATATCCAGCAGACGGAGCGGCGATCGCAGAGTGGGACAGCAAGACATACACTCGGAAATATGTAAATTGCAATTTCTTTTCGAATGAGCAGTTGTTCATGTTCAAAGTATTACCAATTTCTATGAGTGTAGTTATCAGCACTGAGTTTTCCGCTTTTGAGCTGTCCCCACCCCTTTCCTTTGTCTATCAAGCCGTCATATCGGCTTAGCCCACTAGGGACCTCTCTATCATGTCAGTAACCAATGTATGATCTATTGTGTGTGTTTTTATGTAATTCTGTGATTGATTAGATTGATTAGTTAGTAAATCAATAATTAAGCCAATTTGTATATCGCTGATTCCTGATTTATGTTAGGGTTCGTGCAGATATCCAAGGGTGTGCAACGTTCAGTAATGAGACTGATGAAGTAATAATACATTAATAAGTGACTGTAATCGATAAGATATGAAAATATCGGAAGAATTAATTCTGGAAATAAATACTCTTTAAACATTTTCTCGTGGTGCCCCGACTTCCTCGTTAATTAAAGTTACATGATTAGTTTAATCGTGTTATTAAATGACACATAGAGAATTGATTTGATAATATACGGTCTTCACATTTAATGATAGTCAACGATATGACAGCTGTCACAAGAGACTAGTGAATGATTGGCTCGTTACATAGAGTCTGAACCGACGGAGTGAAATCTAGTCTAGCCAGGGGAAAGATCATCCAGTCTGTCTGAGCTCAGACAATGGAGAGGAGGAGGGGTCTGTCCTCAGTTTAACACGTCAAGGGGAAACCATCTGTGGGAATTCTGCCGGAGCAACCGCTTTATCAAAACACAAGGACAAGAGAGTAAGGGAGTGAATCCGTAGTGAAGGGTGGGATGAAAGAGAAAGAGAACAGTGGAAATGGGGATGCATTATGGATGAGATATGGAAGGAGGGAGGGAGAGAGTTTGGCATATTTAGAAAAATGTGTCTGGTTTCTGTGTCAGTGAAGATCAGCACCCCCGATGGGTTTTGGGTTTGTCTTTGTTGTCACCTCTAAGGGAGTGGGTGCGTGGGTGGGTGCACTCTGTGTGTGTGCTTACAGAACCTTTAAAGTATCAATTGTCTAAATGTGTAATGTTGAAGTAAAATTGTCTAGACACAGTATGTGGAGGTTTTAGTTTTTGTGCTGTATTTATTGTCGGTATGCACATGTGTGTGTGCTTGAGTATAGCATGTATTGTGTGTTTTTTATACAGTGTGGTGCTGTTGTTAACGTGTGTGTGTGTGTGTGTGTGTGTGTGTGTGTGTGTGTGTGTGTGTGTGTGTGTGTGTGTGTGTGTGTGTGAGTGTGAATGTGTGTGTGTGTGTGTATGAATGTGTGTACCTGATTCGGGTCTTTATTGATCTCCTATCCACCCACTGCCAGAGTGTTGTAGCATTGCCTGGGAAGCTTTAGCTAGCTGTTTCTCTTTCTGCTGTGTAATACTGGCTGGCTCATTTCCTGTCTGCTTAGAACACTTTGTTTTGACAGCACAGGGAAGATTCCGCTAGTTGCTGACACTGAGACAGCGTAGCTGAAATTTAAAGCACTGTCAAACACTGTGTGTGTGTGTGTGTGTGTTCATATGTCTATGTGTCTGCATGCGTGTGTGTGTGTGTCTGTCTTCATTGAATTAGACCGCTGCGCCACTCGGGAGCAAATGTCTATGTGTCTGAATTGAACGGTAGTGTGTGTGTGTGTGTGTGTGTGTGTGTGTGTGTGTGTGTGTGTGTGTGTGTGTGTGTGTGTGTGTGTGTGTGTGTTGTGATTTGCTCATTTCCTGTCTGTTTCTTGACAGGTCTGTCAGAGTCGTGTCTGGATGAGCTGGCCCTGGAATTCCTCATGCCTCTTCAGCTGCTTCAGAACTACATATTCCTGGTACACACACACACACACACACACACACACACACACACACACACACACACACACACACACACACACACACACACACACACACACACACACAAGGAAAGAGGAGAAGAAGAATATGATTATATGGATTCACAAAACAGGTCACTTGGATTTTGGGTTTAGTATTTTTGTGCCCTCTACTAGCCACATGTATACTGGCCACATATTTTGGGGGATGAGAATGTGGCTGTGTCCCAATTCTCTGCCTTTCTCCAAAAGTGTGTCTGAAACTGCTTGCTAATAAAGGACAGGATAGAAAGGGCGCTTAGTGTGTCACTTTGTGTTATTTATTCTTGCTGTCATCCCTCTCTCCCGGTGGAACAGTATCGTAACGTTATCTTCCACGGGCCGTAAGGGGACCTGTCAAGAGTACCTAGTCAATCAGACTTCCCTCTGCATCAACACGAAGCAGGAGTCTGTGGGTGTGGCCTGTGACATCAGGGTGGAGGTGGACAGGGCTCTGACTAAAGAACATCTGTTGGACACCTTCATCAACTGTGGTAAATAGTATTTCTAAATGTTGTTATAAAACTAGAGTTATACTTGCCTCATTCTGTTCAGTAATCTTGGATTATGCTGCTCCACAAGGTCAGTCACAGGAAGACACTGCTCCCTTAGGAACAGATCTAGGATCATCATCCGGACCAGAAAACACAAAACTGACAAAACTAAAATCCGTGATTGTGGGCGACTTCATTCTGTTATTTGTGTATCTGTGTTCCTCCAGGTGGCTGGCCCGGTTCTGGAACATAGTGGTGGTCCTTCACGTGGAGTAGGCCATCGTCTCCCGGGTGACACCGGGCATCACCTAGCAAACGCCGCCTGAGCTCGGGCCAGCGGGCGGTGGTCAAGGCTGGTCTCAGTATCCTGGTCAACAAAGTCATCCTGCAGGGATGCCCTCTGCCACGGCACAGTGGGTACACACTCCACTATTGCCTGAATTACACTATAGGGCCGACCCGACCTGTAATGGCTCAGATAGTTTCTTTTCACATTGTCCTTTCCCGCACGGGTCCAGCAACTATGGTGGATGCGTTACCAGGCCAGCTCAGTACAGCTCGGCTTGCTTGGATCGGTTTGGCCCTATAGTGTTCATCTGGATTGAATTTGTATTTGTCTTATGTATTTGGGATTGATGGATGATAGGTAGACTGCTTGTTTGCCTGGTTGGGAGGAAGGTAGATTGGTAGTTGTATAGGTGGTTAGAGAGAATAGTTTAATAGTCCTAAATGTCCATGTGTTTCCCTCCTCATCAGAGATTAACAGGCACCTGTTGGAGTTCCGAGGTGGGACCTTCCCTCTCTCAACCATTGGCTCCTGTAAAGGGAGAGGCGGCAGGAAGGGGTAGGATAGTTGCATGTAGAGATGAGCCAATACCAGCCCACGAAAGAAGGGGAAACCCCGCCTCCAACTGGAGCTGTGGAGATTCTCTTAGAGAAGGTAGGATGAATCAGTGTTTTTCACTACTGTTGTAAACTTTACCCTACCTTCGGAGTTTCAATAGCCATAATGGTTATTCATGTTGTCCTTTTCTTGCCTGCAGGGTCATTGTTCAGCACTGATGGATGTCCTCTTCATCACCAACGGCAATACTCCGAGGTCAGTGATGTTAACCTGAGCCGTTCATTTGACATTTTTGGGAAGTATCCATTTAGTATTGTTTTCCAGTAAAATGTGTTTATATGATGCAACCGCTAGTATGTTATTGATATGATGTAGCATGCTGTGTTCTAGCCTCTATGAAATGTGACCGGTGCCTGGATTTGGTCTTAAGTAGCAAAATGTTGGTGTTTTTTTATATTGGATAAAAGTAGAAACTCAGAGCTAGAAAATTGTCATATTTGTCACATACACGGGATACAGAAGGTGTAAATGGTACAGTGAAATGGTTACTTGCATAGTAGCAATATCAAAAACAGAAAGTATCCAGATATAATTATTAGATGATGCTTACCAGACACACTTGTCTAAATTGATGGGTCATGTGAAGGAAATGCTAAAACCACCACCAGTCACATCTAGCTAGGTGGATGGGTCACTATTGTCTAGACATGTACACATGTTCATGAAATACAATAGATGGCTGTAATCACCCCCAGCCACATCTAGCTAAGTGGATGGGTCACTATTGTCTAGACATGTACACATGTTCATGAAAAATAAAAGATGGCTGTAATCACCCCCAGACACACCTGGCTAACTTGATGGGTCATGTAATCATCTGGCTTAGTGTTATAGACATGTAGCTGGCTAGCTAAACAATGAACTGGCCTAATCCCAACTCATACTACTACCAATACAAACATTGTCATAGCTGTAGTATGAATCTGCAGGTAGCTAAAGCTAACCAACTAGGTTCAATGTTAGCTAGCTAACATTAGGCTATAATTAGCAATGCAAATGGATTTCTGATTCAAATAACATTAGTACACACCTCCAACACGTAACGTTAGCTAGGTAGCTACTAAATTTAGGGCATTGATGTTGTTGCGAAAAGTAGCAAAACTTTTGTAGTTCTCAATTGGCTAACGTTCTATTGTTAAAAAAGTACATGGTAGAAAGGACTATCAAAACATACCGAACAGCTCATGTTATAGACTGAAGCATTCTACGTGGCAGACCAATACAAACTCATCTCCCGGCATGTCCAGCCCATCAATTATCTCAGCCAATCATGGATAGTGGGAAGGTTCCTGACTTTGTCCATTGCTAAACCATCTTGGCTCTTAATTTAACAATGGTATTCGTATTTACGGAAGGAATACAAGTTTGTTATTAAGGCACATGAAAGTTCACGTTTCAGAAGGCATTTCTGCTCAAAAATGCAGTTTGATAAAAAAATTATGTTTGCATTCAAATGACTCTGCTTTGAGGTAGTGACTTGTGACATACACCTAGTTTCCTGAAACATGTCACAAATGTGGTAGAATAGAGTATTGCTGAGACCATCCAGCAGGGGTCAGTGTAGTGTAGTGTTCTGATCTTGTACTGTACTGATGAGCATTCTGTACTGTAGTGTGATTGTACTGATGTTGTAGTGTAGTGTGATTGTACTGATGTTGTACTGTAGTGTGATTGTACTGATGTTGTAGTGTAGTGTGATTGTACTGATGTTGTACTGTAGTGTAGTGTGATTGTACTGATGTTGTACTGTAGTGTGATTGTACTGATGTTGTACTGTAGTGTAGTGTGATTGTACTGATGTTGTACTGTAGTGTGATTGTACTGATGTTGTACTGTAGTGTGATTGTACTGATGTTGTACTGTAGTGTGATTGTACTGATGTTGTAGTGTAGTGTGATTGTACTGATGTTGTAGTGTAGTGTGATTGTACTGATGTTGTAATAGCGTGATTGTACTGATGTTGTACTGTAGTGTGATTGTACTGATGTTGTACTGTAGTGTGATTGTACTGATGTTGTAGTGTAGTGTGATTGTATTGATGTTGTAATAGTGTGAGTGTACTGATGTTGTAATAGTGTGATTATACTGATGTTGTACTGTAGTGTGATTGTACTGATGTTGTACTGTAGTGTGATTGTACTGATGTTGTAGTGTAGTGTGATTGTATTGATGTTGTAATAGTGTGAGTGTACTGATGTTGTAATAGTGTGATTATACTGATGTTGTACTGTAGTGTGATTGTACTGATGTTGTACTGTAGTGTGATTGTACTGATGTTGTAATAGCGTGATTGTACTGATGTTGTAGTGTAGTGTGGTTGTACTGATGTTGTACTGTACTGTAGTGTGAGTGTACTGATGTTGTAGTGTGATTGTATTGATGTTGTACTGTACTGCAGTGTGAGTGTACTGATGTTGTAGTGTGATTGTATTGATGTTGTAATAGCGTGATTGTACTGATGTTGTACTATACTGTGTGTGATTGCGGTGTTGTAGATGGGGACCATGTGAGTCTGTCTCTTACAACGAGACTGATCTGATCAGGGAGTTACAGACCATGTGCTCCAGCAAGTCAGAGCCAAACATCAGCAAGGTACCACGCACGCACACACACACACACACACTTTCTCTCTATCATTCTCTTTCTCACACACATACCATGAGGTTGACCTTTTCTGCCGGGTGTATTTCTATGTGTTGCAGATTGCTAGTCCAAGGAGGACTTCATCGTCTTCTCTGGCTCTCCAAATGGACAATCGCCCCGCCGCAGGACCGACCATGAAGCAACCGCTCAACCACAGATGGTGAGAAAAGTGCAGTCAGTTAGAGGCTGTAGTATTGAACACAAGATGGTCAAAAGGAGGTTTAACCGAACTAAAGCACTGGTTATGGTTTTACAGGCTTTTATTCCAGCCTTGCACTAACTCAACTAATTCACCTCATTTAGTGCAGGCCTAGAACAAAAATGTGAACTGTCTGGTGGTCCCCCATTAGAGGGTTGGGAAACACTGGTAAAGAGGTCCTCTTGCTTATCTGTCTGTCTGTACCCCTTTACAGACTGGCAGCTGTCACTCCACCCCCATCCCTGCCCTAGGCAGCCCCTTGCAACAAGAGGCGATCGACGTCCTACCCATATCCCAGCTCCCTGTCTCCAGCAGCAGGTGACAGCAGCCGCGAGCCAGCAGCAGCAGTGCCTCCGCACCACGAACACCCACTACGACCACTAACCGCAACGCGAACAGAACTGAACCAAGCAGCAGCAGCAAAACAAGGCAGGCCCCAACCAGACACAACAACAACAACAACGAAAACAACCAACAACACATCTGGATCCTACACCGAGACCTGCATGAAAACAACAACAATACCAAGTACTAGATGAACCTCCTTTCTCCTCTTTTCCTCTTCCTTCACCTTCCTTCTTTCCATCCTTCCTTCCTTCCATCCTTCCCACCACTCTGCTTTGATCCCTCCATGTTGTAAAGTTAGGGTTAATGACCACCCTTTTAGTATTTGTACTTGTTATCCGTACTTGTTACACTGTATAACAATTGTGTACTTGGGGACCATAGTTTTATGATATTATACAGTATTTAAGTATTGAAAGAAGTAAAAAAAAAAAAAGAGAAATTCGCAGGGAATTATGTCAAAAGAAAAATAAGTACTTAAAACAGGTTTTACCTTTTGGGGTGAAAGAAAAGAAACAGGACATTTTTTGGTATTACGTATTTTCGAATATTCAAGTATTTTATGTTTAAATAGTTGCAAGGTTGGTTTAAATACTGTTGAAATTAATAAAGGTTTTACCAAATATTTGTAAATAAGAATGATTAGTAAAATTAATGGTATATAGATTGGTGTATGTGGTATTAAGCTTGTACAGTGAAGAACTCAAAAAGAAAAGTGGAAGAAAAAAAACCTTGTATATATGTCTGTAATAATAGGAGAATTTGGTTAATAATTTTTCACTTGTTTCAAAGTGATTGGAATGTGGCAATAAGTAAAGATAATTGCAAACACAGGACATTTTCTTTCTTTTGACTATGAACCATAAATAAATACTTTAAACTACCCAGAATTCCATCCGAGTCACGGCTCGATTCACCTTTGACCTCTAAGTGGAGCCCGATATAAATTTCAAAGCAGCACGTTTTGTTAGTTTTCTTTTCTTTCTTTTTTAAAACTTTTTATTAATTTATTTTGCGAGGGGGGGACGTGTTATTTTGAATGGCCATTGTTGATTTATGTACAGGATATATTTTAGTCAATCTTTGGTGTTCTGTATGATAGCTGTTTGAAGTTTAAAGAAATGTCCTGGTTCCTTTAAGCACAACCATTAAAACTGCACTGTCAACCCCAAGTCCTCCACCTCTTGTCTTCTTATACCAGACCACTCTCCACTGAGAATTTAAAATAAAAAAACTTGTGAAGGCTTCATAGAGCATACATAAAGTACAAGATGCTTCACAAATTATTTACAAGGGAAAGCAGTAACACTTTACTTCAAGACTGCAGGTGTAATTCTCTATAACTTGGGTCATGTTAATGGGAGAAAATCGTGGATGTTTTTTTTTTAAATACACAGAAGCCATGTTTATACCTGGTGCTAACATGGGTCCTTTGTCCTGATCTTGTCCACATTCTGATTCTGCCCACAATTCCAGAAATGTGTCTACAACACATGGTATTTAAATGCCTGTTATCCATCCACTGTGTCTGCATTGTGACCAGATATCCTGTTCCCTTCCTTTATTCAAATTTCACAGCTATTCTTTCAAAATAATATTGATTCATTGTAAGACTCATATTGATGTAATCAATCAATAGTGCCACCTGTCATTTACTTTAGAGAGTGGAATAACTATGATTTAAATGATTTCTCTGTCCAGATCTATCTACACTTGTAAGATATCCAGACACAATGTGTATCTGACTACATCCGGAGGTGGGCAGGATGATCTGATCACGATCGGATCACAATGTGTCTTTTGATTGTCTACACCTGTCTAAAAATATGGGCACAATCAGAATGAGGACAAGATCAGGACAAATGGCGCAAGTTAGAACCAGATATAAAACGGCTAGAGGGTATCCAGGACCAGAAGAAAAACACTGTCTTACCAATGACCACTCACAAACATAAAAAAAAATTGTTTTACTGGAAATATAATCAATTGAAAACAAAATATTCTTGATTCTGGAAAACAAAACACGTCATTTATACATTTTTGGACATGTGTGTCCCTTTCCTATGAATAAGAAATAGCTTTTGTTTTTTCATTTACACTGTAAAAAAATCTGCCATTGTCACAGTTAGAATTCAGTCTGACCAGTAACCACAGTAACAAAGAGGGAGCTTGACAAATCACATTTAAAAAAGCGGGTTTCTTTTTTCTTTCTTTTTTTGCATTTGATCATTTATTTTCCTTGCTATTAACCCGCCAGGCCACCATGAAAAACTAAAGAGTACCTCAGGTTTCTTTAAAGTGCATACAAATAGAAGAAATAAGGCTACTTCAGGTTAATCACTTGTCCATAGCATCACCCATCATTCTCATTCCTGTTTTGTGTATTTACAGCTTTGAATATAAGTTGCCCTGAGGCACTAACCTTAAGCATTGGGAGGGAAACATAAAACTCAGATCAGTGTCTGTGGGCAACTTCATCCTACTCTGTATTTACAGGCAGCTTTCCAATGGGGTTAGGGACCCTATACTTTTTACAATCTTGGCCAAAAAGTATGGGCTTATATTCAAACAAAACTGGCATCCCAATGTTATTAAAGTTCAACAAAACCTCCCTCTGGAAACACCTGGACAGCGTTTTTGATTGAACAGAGCCATACCTGTACCAATAAGGACCCGCCAAAGAAAGGGACAGACCACATCTCACATTCACACTGTTATCATATACACTAAAGGGAACTTGGCTCTTTCTCAGTTTGTCTTTTCACAACTCCTTACATCCTATCTCCTTATCTCCATCTCAACCATATTGGAGGACAAGGTCCAAGATCCCTCCTCCCAGGCCTACTTCTCCAATGTGTTTTGAAAAGGAGTCGAGGAGAGAGGATGCAAGGAAACTAGGAAAGTTAAATTGAGAAAGAGCATTTCAGAAGACAAAATGTCGTCCAGTTAATCCGGTGCTCCTCCTTACAGACGTGTGTCTTGGACCTCGTCCTCAGCCTCCTCTTGCAGGGCGGTGATCTTGGGCTGCTGGGATTGAGGCGGTCGCTTGCTGGAGTTGAGGCGGTGCAGGGGGAAGAGTTTGAGGCGCTCAGCAGCACTTATGGCCTGCTTCAGGTGGCTGGTCTCGTTCAAAAGCTTCTGAATGGAGTCATACCGCTTCATAGAACTGCCCTCAATCATCTGGAGGGGAGGGGGGGGGGAGAGAGAGGGAGGGGAGGGATGAGTTGGTAGGTTCCAATGGCTACATGGGTTAGACCAGGGTTGAAAGTAGATTTCATTTCATTTTTTACAGGTACCCAAGTTCTTGCATGCATTTTTTTATACTACAAAAATAACAGGGTAGCCTACGCTGCTGACACTGACAAACATATCAATAAAAAAAGATGTTGTCTGATCCATATAATTGCCTTACGAAAAGGGGAGATACAAATACAATATGACGTCCATCTAACCTGGAGGAGGAAATGATTGTCCAAAAACAAACAAAAGTGGCACTGACCCAATGATAAAGACAGTGAATATGCACACTCACCGGGATATTTATTTATTTAACTAGGCAAGTCAGTTAAGAACAAATATTTATTTACAATGACGGCCTACCGGATATGGACGATGCTCTCCACTGGTGCCAATAAGATACTAGGATACAGTTCGCTCAATTAGCCTAAATTAAGAATTTTTTAACTAAAAGACAGATTGGAGTCTTCATTGTTATCTCTTTATAGCAATAGCCATTTGCTTTCCAAACAGTTTTTCCGCGATTGTATTTTTAAATATTGTGATATGCCTGGCTGGGTCTTTCTGCTTACACCAACAATCGCAACTCAACAATCATCTATTTTGGTATTTGCAGCGAGAATTGCCCAAATTGCTCACCCTAATAATTTGGTCCTTTTTCCCTTCATAATTTAGCCTACTGTTCTGACTTGGTGGTGCACATGTAGCCCATAGCCTGTTTTTAAGCAATGTCATCATTGAATATTGTAGGAGCTTTCATTGTCTGCTTATATCCATTTATTTATCCTATGGTTCTGACTTGGTGTACAGGGAGAATACTGTAAGAATGGCCCATGTTCTGAATTCTGTCGCTGTACATTTAAAAAGTGGTGAACAAATAGCTATATTGACTACGTCCGTCCTAGCTCGCTCAGTGTCTTAATCGAAATTACGAATTGCCTCTTATCCACTCGTTGTCCCCTTATGCCATTGTTTGTACAATTCAATTGTCACTAGAAACCACATTTGTTTAAGAAAGTCAGCCATATCGGCTATGTTTTTTTTAAAGGCAGTAAATGAGCCTGAATTAACTGTTTCGCTGCCAGACAAGGGTCCGCTGAAAGCCAGGTGTAGAAGTGGTAAGGTTTTGGGACTCTGCTGTTGGGGCAGCTTTATGTAGGCCCTAACAGTTTGTGGGCACCGTTTGTCACCATTATAGTCGAATGAATGTATTGTTTATTGTTGTGTTGTGTACTGGCTTTTCTGGCATTCATCAAAAGAAAATGGGGGGAGTTTGCCCACCAAAATGTACATGCTAAAAGGGTCATTAGGTTTAGGTTTACACTTGAATGGATGCATCCAGTGTGTCCACAGGCGACTCGGTCTCGGCCTTGACAAAATGTAAGGGAACACCCCCCTGAAATGGATAAAAATGAATGAGATCTTATTGGCACCGTACGAAACATATACACGATGTACAATACCACTCAAATGGACGTCGTTTCATTCAAAACTGATTGCAAATGCCATATTGCAAATGTCAAGTGTCACACAGCAAAAATCCAGCACGCTCCACCGTAAATGTTCTTATTGCAAATGTAACACAAGTCAAGACCCAAGAGTAAAACTTTGAAAATGTGAAAAGAAAATCAAAAACTTATCACCCCCTTAAAAAAGTGCTTTCTGGATCATTTTTGAAATTCTTTCAATTTTTTGTCAATTACACATGTATAAGAACTGTATGAACATACTTTTGTCATATTTTATTGTCAGCATTTTTATTTTTTACTTGTCCATAAGGCATATGTTTTGTCCATTTGCAATATGATTTCACAGGAAGTCAAAAGTCAAAGTCAAAGTCAGTGAACCATTGCCAAATGCAATAAGAAATGTCCAAATGCAATATGAAAGTATTGAAAGTGCCAAATCAGGATGTTTTGTCCACTTGCAATATGATTTCATAGGAAGTCAAAAGTCAAAGTAAAAATTCAGTGAACCATTGCCAAATACCATAAGAAATGTCCAAATGCAATATGAAAGTATTGAATGTGCCAAATCAGGATGTTTTGTCCATTTTCAATATGATATCATAGGAAGTCAAAAGTCAAAGTCAAAAGTCAATTTTTTTGGCCAAATGCCATAAGAAATGTCCAAATGCAATATGAAAGTATTGAAAGTGCCAAATCAGGATGTTATGTCCATTTGCCATGTACGATCATAGAAAGTCGGTTTCCAAACCCAAAAGTCAGTGAACCATGTCCAAATGGCATTTATACTGCCCAAATGATATATAGCACTATGTTAAGCCATGAATCAACCTAGATAGTCTATTTGTCATGTATGATGAGGGAGAAGTGGGACTCTGTTGTTTTTTAACCATTTTTTGAAAAACGTCCAAAATGACCAGGGGTGCCCCCTATTGGATGGGCATGGGTGGGGGGTGCTCCCTACCCAACCATAGACCCCTTGCACCCCCCTAAAGGCATTAAAAACAATTTTAAAAATGTGCTCCTGGTAATGCGTTCCAATCACCAGGCGCACGGCTGTCCATTTGCAATATGTTTCAATGGGCATTTACCATCACGAATTTGACATGCTCAAAAATACTGCAGAAATGCTAAATTGACTGGCCTGATGAACTCGGGATGGCCGGGCAGTGATAGTGGTTCCTCTCCATCGCTCGTTGTGTTGATTTCATCATGTCCATTTGGTGATATTTTCTCACTGTTGAATCTTATTGCAAATGTACTGTCCATTTGCAATATGTTTCAATGGGCATTTAGCATCACAAATTTGAAATGCTCAAAAATACTGCAGAAATGCAAAATTGATTGGCCCGATGAACTCGGGATGGCCGGGCAGTGATTCTGGTTCCTCTCCATCGCTCGTTGGTGTTGATTTCAGAATGCCCAAAATTCACAGCTCCTTCTGTTTAAACCATAATAAAAACATAAAACACGTAGTTACGTTCTAGCTGCGGGTCCAGTTCTGACATTATGTGAAGGGCTAGCTGAGGCGACCCAAAAACCCAAGTTTCGGCTTGATAGGTCATTTGGAGCCTGAGCAGCAACCTTAATTGGTGCTGAAAATCCACATTTTCCGGGCGTTTCTACGGGGTCCTTGAATGAGCTATCGGACAGAAACTTTAGGGTCCGTCCCTATGGGCCGAGGCGGTTTCAATGCACCTAGTCTTGCGACTCTGGGACTTTTCTAAATGTCGTCATTTTCGTGATGTCAAAAGGAATTGCTGTTATTGCAAATGTACGAGGCTGTTTCTCGGTCTCAGAACCTTCTAGAGCCACATAACTCACCACGCACTATCGACTTGAGCTCTAGAACAGGTTTCTAAAGTTTCAGAGCTCTAGGTCTGACGGTTCTTTGACAGTTCGAACAAAGGTAACTATTGCAGGCTCTGTGTCTCTCTAAGCCCCACACTGTCACTCCATCCTTGCTGTGTGTGTGTGTGTGAGTTTTTCTTGGAAATCTGATGGGATAAATGACTGATTTACAGTTCATGAGGGTTGCCTAATCACATGTATGAAGTTTTGGAAAGATCAGATTTTTTAACCCTTTAAAACAGCCACTGTGACCCCAATTTAAGGCACTTTCGGTTAGCACAGGAAGCTAAAAGTAAACACATATCCTCATTGGGGTAGGCTTTTACAGAATCCTGAGTTTTAAGTCTTTACATTAAGAACTGACTGATTTACACAGGGTTGAATGCACTATTTATCACAAACTGCAGGTTGGGTATGGAAAAACACTTTTAGGGTGATTTTAACCACATCCGGTTGCTCCAGGAAACTTAGAATCAACACAGGTAGACCTCATAGTGGCCTGATGAATTGTCATCGAAGACAGGTTCATAAGGCATTCATAACCCACATAGGCTTCAGGTTGAATTTAGGGGAGCAGGCAATGTATTCCTATGGGGAGAGAAGTCATTGCAAACTGGATGTAAACACCTTCTTTTCACTGTTAACTTGTTATGGATAGGGGGCAGTATTTTCACGGCCGGATAAAAAACGTACCCGATTTAATCTGATTATTACTCCTGCCCAGAAACTAGAATATGCATATAATTATTAGCTTTGGATAGAAAACACTCCAAAGTTTCTAAAACTGTTTGAATGGTGTCTGTGAGTATAACAGAACTCATTTGGCAGGCCAAAACCTGAGAAGATTCCAAACAGGAAGCGCCCTCTCTGACTATTTCTTGGCCTTCTTGATCATCTCTATCCAAAACAGGGGATCTCTGCTGTAACGTGACATTTTCTAACGCTCCCATAGGCTCTCAGAAGGCGCCAGAGCGTTGAATGATGACTTTGCAGGCCATGGCTGAAAAACAGTAGCGCATTTGGATAGTGGTCAATCTGAGAACAATGAGACTGGGGGCGCGTGCACGAGAAGACTCCATGTTTTAATTTTTTCGTCTTTGAACGAAAACAGGGTTTCCCGGTCGGAATATTATCGCTTTTTTTACGAGAAAAATCGCATAAAAATTGATTTTAAACAGCGTTTGACATGCTTCGAAGTACGGTAATGGAATATTTTGATTTTTTTTTGTCACGAAACGCGCCGGGGGCGTCACCCTTCTTTACCCTTCGGATAGTGTCTTGAACGCACGAACAAAACGCCGCTATTTGGATATAACTATGGATTATTTGGAACCAAACCAACATTTGTTATTGAAGTAGAAGTCCTGGGAGTGCATTCTGACGAAGAACAGCAAAGGTAATCCAATTTTTCTTATAGTAAATCGGAGTTTGGTGAGTACCAAACTTGGTGGGTGTCAAAATAGCTAGCCATGATGGCCAGGCTATCTACTCAGAATATTGCAAAATGTGCTTTCACCGAAAAGCTATTTTAAAATCGGACATAGCGATTGCATAAAGGAGTTCTGTATCTATAATTCTTAAAATAATTGTTATGTTTTTTGTGAACGTTTATCGTGAGTAATTTAGTAAATTCACCGGAAGTGTTCGGTGGGAATGCTAGTTCTGAACATCACATGCTAATGTAAAAAGCTGGTTTTTGATATAAATATGAACTTGATTGAACAAAACATGCATGTATTGTATAACATAATGTCCTAGGAGTGTCATCTGATGAAGATCATCAAAGGTTAGTGCTGCATTTAGCTGTGGTTTTGTTTTTTGTGACATTATATGCTAGCTTGAAAAATGGGTGTCTGATTATTTCTGGCTGGGTATGCTGACATAATCTAATGTTTTGCTTTCGCTGTAAAGCCTTTTTGAAATCGGACAGTGTGGTTAGATAAAGGAGAGTCTTGTCTGTAAAATGGTGTAAAATAGTCATATGTTTGAAAAATAGAAGTTTTGGGATTTTTGAGGAATTTGTAATTCGCGCCACGCCTATCATTGGATATTGGAGCAGGTGTTCCGCTAGCGGAACGTCTAGATGTAAGAGGTTAAGGGTTAATGCCACATGGTCAAGGTTAGGCTTGCACAGATCGGGAGGACCTCAGGAACGTTCCTGAGGTCGGATTGTGCTTCTAACCCTAACGATTCTCCCGCTGTCACCCAAAAGCACCTGAAATTTAGGGCCAGGCTTCACCGAGCGAGCTACGGTCAAGTGGGGCATCTCGTTGAACTCGGCACAGCCTAGAGATTATGGTAATGCCGTTGCAGGCTCTGTGTGCCTTTAAGCCCCGCACTGTGTCACTCCATCCTTGCTGTGTGTGTGTGTGTGTGTGTGTGAGAGCTTTTCTTTGACATCTGTTGGGAGAAATGACTGATTTACAGTTCATGAGGGTTGCCTAATCACACATATGAAGTTTTGAAGATCTGACCTTTTTAACCCTTCGAAACAGCCCCATGACACCATTTTAAGGCACTTCCAGTTGACACAGGAAGCAGAAAGTGAATTTCCTCCTTGGGGTAGGCTCTTATAGAATATTGAGTTTTAAGTCTTTACGTTAAGAACTGACTTATTTACAGAGGGTTGAATGAGTGTGTTTTATTTCAGAAAATCACAGAAATCTCGCAGAGCTCCGAAACCCGTCTTAACGGATTCGTCTGAACACGCTGCAACTGGCATTTTTTTTGAACATCACCAATTGTACATTGTACGATTTGTCTTAAATTACGATAGATAAATGTCTGGTTATTTTTTTCCTGACACCGTAGGTTCATGTACTTTGACGTGAAGCGGTCAAATTAGCGCTCTATTTTAGTTTTTGACCTTTAATCCCAGAAAAATGGCCTTAACTCAAAAAGCATTGAGGCCTCGACACCATCTTGTTCGGGGTCAACTGCCCATTATGCCAAACCTATGCTCACCAAGTTTCGTCTTCTAAGTCTTTTCCGTTTAGGAGAAACAGCCACGTCATGATTGGTGATGTTTTGTACATTTGCAATAAGATTACATTCGCCATCTGGTGGTATTTTCCAGGACAGCGGAAAAATGACAAAAATTTGAAAATTTTATACAACGGAAACCGAATGGCCGAGAGACTTCGTTCGATGACTTCCCGGAAGATATGGCCCCGGTGCACGGAATTTTACAAACATTCGCGGACGTCTAGTAAGGGACCATACATTTGCAATATGGAGTTTCTCATCGATCATACAGCAAATGCCAAAATGTTCCCTTCATGTATGTAAGCGTTCTCCTCAAACCACAACGCAATTTGGAACGTATTCCAGTCAATTCACTCATTTTTCATGCAGCTGACATTCAGTAATGGTGTAATAGCTTATCGTTTTTGGGCATGTTGTATTAATTGTGATAGGCTCACCTTTTACAGGTACAGCGTACGCCCACTATTTATTTTTACGGGACATGGTACCGGGCCATACCGCATACTTTCACCCTAGGTTAGACAGTGAAAGTAAAACAGTAAAACTGCTGCCAATGTGGTACAGTGAAGGGCTAAAATGACCACACTAGTTGTGTAATGCAGGGAGAATGAATAATGCTGGTTGTGTAATGCAGGGAGAGTGTAAAAATGTTTCAGTGTCAAGCACCCAGCATCATGTCTTACAGTGCATTCAGAAAGTATTCAGACATCTTCACTTTTTACACATTTTGTTACGTTACAGCCTTATTCTATAATGGATTAAATCGTTTTTTCCCCCATCATCATTCTACACACAATACCCCATAATGAAAAAGCAAACATTTGTTTTTTGAAATTTTTGCAAATGTATACAAAAACAACAATTGAAATATCACATTTACATAAGTATTCAGACCCTTTACTCAGTACTCTGTTGAAGCACTTTTGGCAGTGATTACAGCCTCAAGTCTTCTTGGGTATGACGCTTCAAGCTTGGCACACCTGTATTTGGGGAGTTTCTCCCATTCTTCTCTGCAGATCCTCTGAAGCTCTGTCAGGTTGGCTGGGGAGTGTCACTGCACAGCTATTTTCAGGTCTCTCCAGAGATGTTCAATCGGGTTCAAGTCCTGGCTCTGGCTGGGCCACTCAAGGACATTCAGAGACTTGTCCCGAACCACTCCTGCATTGTCTTGGCTGTGTGCTTAGGGTCATTGTCCTGTTGGAAGGTAAACCTTCACCCCAGTCTGAGGTCCTGAGCGCCCTGGAGCAGGTTTTCATCAAGGATCTCTCTGTACTTTGTTCCGTTCATCTTTCTCTCGATCCTGACAAGTCTCCCAGTTCCTACCAGCTTCCGTCTGGCCACTCTACCATAAAGGCCTGATTGGTGGAGTGCTACAGAGACGGTTGTCCACAGAGGAACTCTGGTGCTCTGTCAGTGACCATCGGGTTCTTGGTCACCTCCCTGACCAAGGCCTTTCTCCCCCGATTGCTCTGTTTGGCCGGGCGGCCAGCTATAGGAAGAGTCTTGGTGGTTCCAAACTTCTTCCATTTAAGAATGATGGAGTCCACTGTGTTCTTGGGGGCCTTCAATGCTGCAGACATTTTTTGGTAACCTTCGCCAGATCTGTGCCTCGACACAATCCTGTCTCGGAGCTCAACGGACAATTCCTTCGACCTCATGGCTTGGTTTTTACTCTGATATGCACTGTCAACTGTGGGACCTTATATAGACAGGTGTGTGCCTTTCCAAATCATGTCCAATCAATTTAATTTACCACAGGTGGACTCCAATCAAGTTGTAGAAACATCTCAAGGATGATCAATGGAAACAGGATGCACCTGAACTCAATTTGGAGTCTCATAGCAAAGGGTCTGATTACTTACTTAAGGATTTTTTTTAATATACATTTGCAAACATTTCAAAAAAGTCGCTTTGTCATTATGGGGTATTGTGTGTAGATTGATGAGGAACATATTTTATTTAAGCAATTTTAGAATAAGGCTGTAAAGTAAACCAAATGTGGAAAAAGTGAATAGGTTTGAATACTTTCCGAATGCATTGTATGTCACTGTGCCTGCCTTGTCATGCTCTCTGCTTCTGTGAACACAAACACAGGTCACTTATATTTCCCAAACAAACAAACATACACACACACACACGCATGCGGCCCACACCATACCCTAAGTCCCTCAAACTCAACTCTGGACCTTGAAGCCAGTTCCATAGCTTTTTTTTCATTGTTTCCCTTTAAGCAGGAACTGATTTAGACCTGGCACACCAGATGTATGTAATTAATGATGAGGTAGAACAGAAAACCAGCAGGCTCCAGACCTCATAGGGTAAGAGTTGAATACCCCTGCCCTATGTCATGGTACACTGTTAATCAAATAAGTGATTTACTCTGAGGCTAACAAATGGCGATGCGCTGATAGAAGAATTTAATTACACTAAAATGGAGGATAAATGATTTAGCTGGTGATTGGTGCTCTATTCTCAGCTCCAACAGGGAAATACTAAAGCATTTTAATGGAAGCGATGGGGGGGGGGTAACGAAGGGGAAAACCTCATGCTTAAAGGGGGATAGATCTTGTGTGTGTGTGTGTGTGTGTGTGTGTGTGTGTGTGTGTGTGTGTGTGTGTGTGTGTGTGTGTGTGTGTGTGTGTGTGTGTGTGTGTGTGTGTGTGTGTGTGTGTACTAACCAGGAAGGACTGGCACTCCAGCAGTGGTTCCACTCTGTGTTCTGACAGTATGACTGTACAGTTGGAGAAAGACTGTTTCAGCGTCTTCCTCAGGACCTGCAACGTTCTGTCAACCAGAAAAACATTTTTACACAACCATTAGACATCGTTCTTCTGTCAATCATACACAAACCAGAGTAGACAAAAAAAGAACCACAGAGTTTAACGATAGGCCTACATCACACACACGCGCACACGCACGCGCACACACACACACACGCACACACACAGACACAGACACACACACACACACACACACACACACACACACACACACACACACACACACACACACACACACACACACACACACACAGACACACACACACACACACACACACACACAGACACACACACACACTACCGTTCAAAAGTTTGGGGTAACTTAGAAATGTCATTGTTTTTGAAAGAAAAGCCAATTTTTTGTCAATTAAAATAACATCAAATTGATCAGAATTATAGTGTAGACATTGTTAATGTTGTAAATGACTATTGTAGCTGGAAACGGCAGATTTTTTTATGGAATATCTACATAGGCGTACCGAGGCCCATTATCAGCAACCATCACTCCTGTGTTCCAATGGCATGTTGTGTTAGCTAATCCAAGTTGATCATTTTTAAAGGCTAATTGATCATTAGAAAACCCTTTTGCAATTATGTTAGCACAGCTGAAAACTGTTGTTCTGATTAAAGAAGTAATAAAACTGGCCTTCTTTAGACTAGTTGAGTATCTGGAGTATCAGCATTTGTGGGTTTGATTACAGGCTCAAAATGGCAAGAAACATAGAACTTTCTTCTGAAACTCATCAGTCTATTCTTGTTCTGAGAAATGAAGGCTATTCAATGCGAGAAATTGCCAAGAAACTGAAGATCTCGTACAACGCTGTGTACTACTCCCTTCACAGAACAGCGCAAACTGTCTCTAACCAGAATATAAAGAGAAGTGGGAGGCCCCGGTGTACAACTGAGCAAGAGGACAAGTACATTAAGGTGTCTAGTTTGAGAAACAGACACCTCACAAATCCTCAACTGGCAGCTTCATTAAATAGTACACACAAAACAACCGTCTCAACGTCAACAGTGAAGAGGCGACTCCGGGGTGCTGGCCTTCTAGGCAGACTTGCAAAGAAAAAAACGTATCTCAGACTGGTCTATAAAAAGAAAAGATTAAGATGGGCAAAAGAACACAGACACTGGAAAGAGGAACTCCGCCTAGAAGGCCAGCATCCCGGAGTCGCATCTTCACTGTTGACGTTGAGACTGATGTTTTGCGGGTACTATTAAATTCAAAAACACACACTCTCTCTTTATCTCCCTTTACGTACACATTCCTCCCAGTCTCACCCTACAAACTCCTCCCTTCAGCCCACTAATGTGTACTTCCTGCTGAGGTTAAGATGAAAGCAGCAGGTTTGAAGTTGACCAGCGTCATCAGCAACCACTAATTCACTCATTACAGGCCCCATTTAGCGTAAAGACCTGTGTCGGTACGTGTGGTTACATACTGTACGTACCCACACAGCCAATGAGAGTTACGGTAAGTCCTGGAATTATCACCACATGCAGTGAGACACTCAAACACACACACATCTCAACACCACCCACGTCTCTCTCCTCCTCATCCTCCCTCCCTCCCTCTTACATGGGGTCGAGGTAGGCGCTGGGTTCGTCCAGCAGCAGTATGCGGGCCTTGCTAAGGATGGAGCGGGCCAAACACATGAGCTGCTTGTGTCCGTTACTCAGGACATAACCCCCGTCCTCCAGCTGGAAGTCCAGCTTGTCTGGGAACTGCTCTATCACTGACTTCAGACCCACCTGGACGACATATAGGAGAACAGGAAAAATCAGTCAGTCAATGAATGAATGAATCAATCAAACAAACAAACAATGAAATGTACCGACTCATTGATTCATATGTGTTATGTGTGTATCCCCTGATGAGAAGACAAAATACCCTACAAGGGACATTCGCAGGGCAGAACAGATCAGGTGACATGGAGGGTGGAGTCATTTAAATCTGATGTGGAGTTCAGGTTAATACTGTGTTTGGAAAGGTCCACCACCTTCATTTTAAAGGAGTTGAAACAAATACGGTATGTGCAATGGGCGATCTATGATGTCATGTTGCTCTCCTATACATGACATCATAGATCGTCAAACCTTCAAAGGTGGTGGACCTTTCAAAACACATAGTACTAACCTGAACTCCACATCAGACATGACATCAGCTATGGTCAGAGTCAAGAGAAGGAGTCTCGTGTGAGTCTCCTGGCTGTGCTTGCTATACAACCACCACTATGGTGTGTTTATGGTGGCTCCGTCAGTGCCCCGCTCCACACACATGTACACAGCAACACCTTAACATCAGCATAGCATGTTGGAATGAGGTTACTACTGTATGGTAGGAAAGGGATCAGTGTCACTCTCTGCAGTGTACAGACAGACACACAGACAAACAGACAGACAGAGTGAGTGAGGAGAAAGGTGAAGAGAGAAGAAGGACAGTGATAGAGTTGATAGGCAAAGAGAGGGCAGTTAGGGTTAGGGTTGAACCGGGTTGTGGACGTGAAGCTAGGTTTAGGATTGAACTGGGACGTGGACGTGAAACTAGGGTTAGGGTTGAGGGTTAGGGTTGAACCGGGATGTGGACGTGAAGCTAGGTTTAGGATTGAACTGGGACGTGGACGTGAAACTAGGGTTAGGGTTGAGGGTTAGGGTTGAACCGGGTTGTGGACGTGAAGCTAGGTTTAGGATTGAACTGGGACGTGGACGTGAAACTAGGGTTAGGGTTGAGGGTTAGGGTTGAACCGGGTTGTGGACGTGAAGCTAGGTTTAGGATTGAACCGGGACGTGGACGTGAAACTAGGGTTAGGATTGAGGGTTAGGGTTGAACCGGGTTGTGGACGTGAAGCTAGGTTTAGGATTGAACCGGGACGTGGACGTGAAACTAGGGTTAGGATTGAGGGTTAGGGTTGAACCGGGATGTGGACGTGAAGCTAGTGTAGGGTTGTGGTTGAAGCTAGGGTTAGGGTTGAACCGGGATGTGGACGTGAAGCTAGTGTAGGGTTGTGGTTGAAGCTAGGGTTAGGGTTGAACCGGGATGTGGACGTGAAGCTAGGGTAGGGTTGTGGTTGAAGCTAGGGTTAGGGTTGAACCGGGATGTGGACGTGAAGCTAGTGTAGGGTTGTGGTTGAAGCTAGGGTTAGGGTTGAACCGGGATGTGGACGTGAAGCTAGGGTAGGGTTGTGGTTGAAGCTAGGATTAGGGTTGAACCGGGATGCGGACGTGAAGCTAGGGTAGGGTTGTGGTTGAGGCTAGGGTTAGAGTTAAACCAGGATGTGAACATGAAGCTAGGGTTCGGGTTAAACCGGGATGTGAACATGAAGCTAGAGTTAGAGTTAAACCGGGATGTGTACATGAAGCTAGGGTTAGAGTTAAACCAGGATGTGAATATGAAGCTAGGTTTAGGGTTAAACCGGGATGTGAACATGAAGCTAGGATTAGAGTTAAACCGGGATGTGAATATGAAGCTAGGAATAGGGTTAAACCGGGATGTGAACATGAAGCTAGGTATAGAGTTAAACCGGGATGTGAATATGAAGCTAGGGTTAGGGTTAAACCGGGATGTGAACATGAAGCTAGGGTTAGGGTTGAGGGTTAGAGTTAAACCGGGATGTAAACATGAAGCTAGGGTTAGGGTTAAACCGGGATGTGAACATGAAGATAGGATTAGGGTTGAGGGTTAGGGTTGAACCGGGATGTGAATATGAAGCTAGGGTTAGGGTTAAACCGGGATGTGAACATGAAGCTAGGGTTAGAGTTAAACCGGGATGTAAACATGAAGCTAGGGTTAGGGTTGAGGGTTAGGGTTGAACCGGGATGTGAATATGAAGCTAGTTTTAGGGTTGAGGGTTAGGGTTAAACCGGGATGTGAACATGAAGCTAGGGTTAGAGTTAAACCGGAATGTGAACATGAAGCTAGGGTTAGAGTTAAACCGGGATGTGAACATGAAGCTAGGGTTAGAGTTAAACCGGGATGTGAACATGAAGCTAGTTTTAGGGTTGAGGGTTAGGGTTAAACCGGGATGTGAACATGAAGCTAGGGTTAGAGTTAAACCGGAATGTGAACATGAAGCTAGGGTTAGAGTTAAACCGGGATGTGAACATGAAGCTAGGGTTAGAGTTAAACCGGGATGTGAACATGAAGCTAGGGTTAGAGTTAAACCGGGATGTGAACATGAAGCTAGGGTTAGGGTTGAGGGTTAGGTAAGGGGACTGAGGTCTGTTACCCACAAGGGGGACAGGGTGTACAGGCACATAGGAACTTGACCAAATAATTGTATTAATCGCTAGTTAAAAGAAAACACTTCTACAAGATGTTAAGAGTGTATGGGTGGGGGTCTCACAGAACGCTCCAAACTCCTGCCAGAATCAAAAGAGTGCTCTGTAGTGTTTATAAAGGGCCACTAGATGGCATTTTATAGCCACAGGTAGGCCCAAATGCATGAAGCTCATTACTGTACATGTTCAGGAGCTGTGTAAATATAGCCCAATATAAGGCCTTTTTGGTGGGAGAAGAGACCACCACAGAATCCAAACCTCAATATATATATATATACATGAAGCTAGGGTTAGGGTTAAACCGGGATGTGGACATGAAGCTAGGGTTAGGGTTGTGGTTGAGGCTAGGGTTAGGGTTAAACCGGGATGTGGACATGAAGCTAGGGTTAGGGTTAAACCGGGATGTGGACATGAAGCAAGGGTTAGGGTTAAACCGGGATGTGGACATGAAGCTAGGGTTAGGGTTAAACCGGGATGTGAATATGAAGCTAGGATTTGGGTTGTGGTTGAGGCTAGGGTTAGGGTTAAACCAGGATGTGAACATGAAGCTAGGGTTACGGTTGTGGTTGAGGCTAGGGTTAGGATTGAATCGGGATGTGGGCATAAAACTTGGTTTAGGGTTAGACCAGACACCAGTGTGACTAATGTTAACGTTGTGTCTCACCTCCTCAGCCACCCGCCACAGTTCCTCGTCACTGTGGCAAGCGTGCGGATCCAGGTTCATACGGAACGTTCCAGTCAGGATGAAGATTTTCTGTCAAAGAAAAGAGAAAATTGAGGAGCTGTGTGAGTTGTTTTGTTTTTCAGGGTGAGCTGTGTGAGTTGTTTTGTTTTTCAGGGTGAGTTGTGAGTTGTTTTGTTTTTCAGGGTGAGCTGTGTGAGTTGTTTTGTTTTTCAGGGTGAGTTGTGAGTTGTTTTCTTTTTCAGGGTGAGCTGAGTGAGTTCTTTTGTTTTTCAGGGTGAGCTGTGTGAGTTGTTTTGTTTTTCAGGGTGAGCTGTGTGAGTTGTTTTGTTTTTCAGGGTGAGCTGTCTGAGTTGTTTTGTTTTTCAGGGTGAGCTGTGTGAGTTGTTTTGTTTTTCAGGGTGAGCTGTGTGAGTTGTTTTGTTTTTCAGGGTGAGTTGTGAGTTGTTTTGTTTTTCAGGGTGAGCTGAGTGAGTTCTTTTGTTTTTCAGGGTGAGCTGTGTGAGTTGTTTTGTTTTTCAGGGTGAGCTGTGTGAGTTGTTTTGTTTTTCAGGGTGAGCTGTGTGAGTTGTTTTGTTTTCTAGGGTGAGCTGTGTGAGTTGTTTTGTTTTTCAGGGTGAGCTGTGTGAGTTGTTTTGTTTTTCAGGGTGAGCTGTGTGAGTTGTTTTGTTTTTCAGGGTGAGTTGTGAGTTGTTTTGTTTTTCAGGGTGAGCTGAGTGAGTTATTTTGTTTTTCAGGGTGAGCTGTGTGAGTTGTTTTGTTTTTCAGGGTGAGCTGTGTGAGTTGTTTTGTTTTCTAGGGTGAGCTGTGTGACAGTTGTTCTTTGTAGCCACACTGTACTTGTTGACCAATATCGAGTTATCAACAGTACTTGAAAGTACTGATGTGTGAAATTAAGAATGGGCCACTATCAATCGGACATTGCAAGGGGCAGGGGAAAAAAATACATGTAATCCGTATGCATTTGAGGACGTTTTCCTGTGGTTAATTTTCATGCTATTTGAGGCTGTTTCGGTTGAAAAGCTTTTAAAGCTGTGCTTAATATTAGCTCTTGAGAAATACATATTTTAGCCAAGCAATAGAAAGCTGGGATCCTCCTCTTTTTAATAGAGGCCATCCAAACTCTGTTTTCACACATGATTACATGCAGTTTAGAAATGTTGTGCAATTACTGGGCTTATATACTTATTTCATTCCACGCATCAACCAGCTGTTTAAGGAGCTGGCTCTCGCTGCACAACAGGTGATATCCTGCTCAAACGCTGTATGCCAGGGCTCTCCAACCCTGTTCCTGGAGAGATACCTTCCTGACGGTTTTTGCTCCAACCTCAAGAGGTTACTGACCTGATTCAGCTTATCAACCAGCTAATTATTAGCCTCACATTTAACATGCATCCAAATGGCTGCCGTTGTGTTTGGCTTTGAGCTTGAAACAAGATCCACGACAACATGGAATGTTTTAAAATGTTATTTATGCATATTGGGTCCATTTGGGAACGGGACCTATAACTCCTATCATCTTTTATCCTCGTCCTTCCAATTATTAAAATTAAAACACGAAGTGTTTGATTTGATTGTCGATTGCATTTGCATTAATGTCAGAGTGATTTAATGGACAATAGAGCACTGAGTACCAGGCCATTAGTGACTTGAGGGCCATTAGCAAGTTTGGTAGGCTACTAACGGAAATCAGTGCCATTCATTTACAGACCATAGTTTTGGAGTAGGCCTAGTTACCGTGTCTCAACGTGGAATTTGACCGCGGTCATGAGTCGTGACCTCGGGTATGGCGGTAATACTGTTACCGTAACAACCCTAGGGACTGATGGGCGGTAATACTGTCACCTTAACAACCCTAGGGACTGATGGGCGGTAATACTGTTACCGTAACAACCCTAGGGACTGATGGGCGGTAATACTGTTACCGTAACAACCCTAGGGACTGATGGGTGGTAATACTGTCACCTTAACAACCCTAGGGACTGATGGGCAGTAATACTGTTACCGTAACAACCCTAGGGACTGATGGGCAGTAATACTGTCACCGTAACAACCCTAGGGACTGATGGGCAGTAATACTGTCACCGTAACAACCCTAGGGACTGATGGGCGGTAATACTGTTACCGTAACAACCCTAGGGACTGATGGGCAGTAATACTGTCACCTTAACAACCCTAGGGACTGATGGGCAGTAATACTGTCACCGTATCAACCCTAGGGACTGATGGTACAATAGTTGAGCTGTTTTCAGGTCCTTGAGGGGAGCTGTTTGTAACCCCATGAGGGTAAATATTTACCTGTGGCACCACTCCGAAGGCTTTTCTCCAGGTCTGTAGTGTGACAGAGTTCCAGGAGACCCCGTCAATGGAGATCTCTCCATCTGTAGAGGCCAGGCGCAGCAGGGCAGAGAGCAGGGTGCTCTTCCCTGAGCCCGTCCTCCCCAACACACCCACCTATGGACAGCAACAAATGTACACTGAGATAAGAATATGTACCATAATTAATTCAGTATATATACCCAAAATCTCCACAAGCCAGACACAGCCATTGTCTTCCTACAGGTCTCCCACTGCTCTCTCCCATTAACCTGCTCATTTTCAATAAAGATCTTGAGACAACCGTGATACTATACGCTACGTAGCATACAACATAACACTACACTGAACTGTGGGAAACTAGAAACCCTCTACTCTCCCTCAGGCCCAGAGCGTCAGTGACAATTAGGCCATTAGCAGGAAGCTTTAGCTAATGGCTAAGCAAAAGTGCTAATGGCTAGGTTAAAGTGCTAATGGCTAATCTAGGTCCAATGAGCTAGCCTCCCTCAGGTCTCGTTACCGAGAGCTCTTTCTCTGTAATTATCTCTCAAGACTCTCTCAGACGGATAGGAATGAATCTACAGTCGGTTCACCTGAGGGCAGAACAGGCCGTCCACTACATTACATTTACATTGTAGTAATTTAGCAGACACTATTATCCAGAGTGACATGTAGTGCATTCATCTTAAAATAGGTAGCACTTATAGCAAGTACATTTTCCCTCAATATAAATGTTAGCAGCAAAGTCAGTGCTAGTCTGAAAAGAAGTGCAGGTCTATTTTTTTTTAAGATGTAGGGTTTGTGACATTTTCGGAAGATGGCCAGGGACTTCGCTGTCCTGATGTTCCACCATTGGAGTGCCAGGACAGAGAAGAGCTTTGACTGGGCTGAGCGGGAGTTGACCCCACATATGGGTAGGAGCATCAGCCTCACACATGCACACACACACCCGCACCCATCCCCATCTCCACAACATCTCCACCCCCATCTCCACTCCACAACATCTCCACTCCATCTCCACCCCCATCTCCACAACATCTCCACCCCATCTCCACCCCCATCTCCACAACATCTCCACCCCCATCTCCACAACATCTCCACCCCATCTCCACCCCCATCTCCACAACATCTCCACTCCATCTCCACACCCATCTCCACACCCATCTCCACTCCATCTCCACACCCATCTCCACTCCATCTCCACCCTCATCTCCACCCTCATCTCCACTCCATCTCCACCCCCATCTCCGCAACATCTCCACCCCATCTCCACTCCATCTCCACCCCCATCTCCACACCCATTTCCGCCCCCATCTCCGCCACCTACACTTTGGCCTGCTTCCACGGTGAAGGACAGGTTCTGCAGCACAGAGCGTCCGGCCTCTGTATACTTGACAGTCAGCCCCTGGACATCCATGTGGCCCTGATTGGGCCAGCAGTCTTGTGCGTGGGGGTTGTCGAGGACCAGGTCTGTGACTTTACCACCACCACTGGGTCTAGGCTCCTCCTGCGGCAAGTCGATGAACTTGAAGACCCGATCTACCGATCGCATCTGCAGACGGAAAAGAGGCCACAGAGAGGTGAGGAAGGGGTAGGTGTGTGTGTATACATTATGTGTGTGTGACATGAGATAATATAAGTGAGTAGAAACCTGTGGGAATGTGTGTAAGGGGGGAGTGAAACGTGTGTGTGTGTGTGTGTAAGGAGTAAGTGAGTTCATACTGTAAGTGGGTCAATGTTAGTTTGTGACCTAATACTGTACCCGTGACAGTATGTTAGAGTAGTGACCTCCCTCGTACTTGTTAATGTGCTATTAATATTAATATATATACACTGCTCAAAAAATTAAAGGGAACACTTAAACAACACAATGTAACTCCAAGTCAATCACACTTCTGTGAAATCAAACTGTCCACTTAGGAAGCAACACTGATTGACAATACATTTCACATGCTGTTGTGCAAATGGAATAGACAACAGGTGGAAATTATAGGCAATTAGCAAGACACCCCAAATAAAGGAGTGGTTCTGCAGGTGGGGACCACAGACCACTTCTCAGTTCCTATGCTTCCTGGCTGATGTTTTGGTCACTTTTGAATGCTGGCGGTGCTTTCACTCTAGTGGTAGCATGAGACGGACTCTACAACCCACACAAGTGGCTCAGGTAGTGCAGCTCATCCAGGATGGCACATCAATGCGAGCTGTGGCAAGAAGGTTTGCTGTGTCTGTCAGCGTAGTGTCCAGAGCATGGAGGCGCTACCAGGAGACATGCCAGTACATCAGGAGACGTGGAGGAGGCCGTAGGAGGGCAACAACCCAGCAGCAGGACCGCTACCTCCGTCTTTGTGCAAGGAGGAGCAGGAGAAGCACTGCCAGAGCCCTGCAAAATGACCTCCAGCAGGCCACAAATGTGCATGTGTCTGCTCAAACGGTTAGAAACAGACTCCATGAGGGTGGTATGAGGGCCCGACGTTCACAGGTGGGGGTTGTGCTTACAGCCCAACACCGTGCAGGACGTTTGGCATTTGCCAGAGAACACCACGATTGGCAAATTCGCCACTGGCGCCCTGTGCTCTTCACAGATGAAAGCAGGTTCACACTGAGCACGTGACAGACGTGACAGAGTCTGGAGACGCCGTGGAGAACGTTCTGCTGCCTGCAACATCCTCCAGCATGACCGGTTTGGCGGTGGGTCAGTCATGGTGTGGGGTGGCATTTCTTTGGGGGGCCACACAGCCCTCCATGTGCTCGCCAGAGGTAGCCTGACTGCCATTAGGTACCGAGATGAGATCCTCAGACCCCTTGTGAGACCATGTGCTGGTGCGGTTGGCCCTGGGTTCCTCCTAATGCAAGACAATGCTAGACCTCATGTGGCTGGAGTGTGTCAGCAGTTCCTGCGAGAGGAAGGCATTGATGCTATGGACTGGCCTAGACCTGAATCCAATTGAGCACATCTGGGACTTCATGTCTCGCTCCATCCACCAACGCCACGTTGCACCACAGACTGTCCAGGAGTTGGCGGATGCTTTAGTCCAGGTCTGGGAGGAGATCCCTTAGGAGACCATCCGCCACCTCATCAGGAGCATGCCCAGGCGTTGTAGGGAGGTCATACAGGCACGTGGAGGCCACACACACTACTGAGCCTCATTTTGACTTGTTTTAAGGACATTACATCAAAGTTGGATCAGCCTGTAGTGTGGTTTTCCACTTTCATTTTGAGTGTGACTCCAAATCCAGACCTCCATGGGTTGATAAATTGGATTTCCATTGATTATTTTTGTGTGATTTTGTTGTCAGCACATTCAACTATGTAAAGAAAAAAGTATTTCATTAGATTATTTCTTTCATTCAGATCTAGGATGTGTTGTTTAAGTGTTCCCTTTATTTTTTTGAACAGTATATATACTGTCTATTCTCACATTAGTGAGTAGTATCAGTGTATAGTAGTATGAGTCAGTCTGGCAGTAAGGATTCATTTTTCCAAAACAAGGAGAATGAAATGACCTGCACTGTGATAATGTCACACCCTGACCATAGAGAGCCTTTTATTCTCTATGTTGGTTAGGTCAGGGTGTGACTAGGGTGGGTTATCTAGGTTGTTTTATGTCTATGTTGGCCTGGTATGGTTCCCAATCAGAGGCAGCCGTTTATCGTTGTCTCTGATTGGGGATCATATTTAGGCAGCCATTTCCCCACTGTTTTTGTGGGATCTTGTTTTGTTTATGTGTAGTTGCCTGTGAGCACTTCATTTGCGTCACGTTTCGTTCGTTCTTTATTGTTTTTGTGCGTTTCATTCAATAAACATGTGGAACCCACATCACGCTGCGCTTTGGTCTGCATGTTATTACGACCATCGTGACAGATAAGCTCTTTCGAAATCCTAAGCCTGAATAAAGCTCATGTCCACAACAACAACACTGGGGTGTGTGAACTGAATATACAGTATGCTATGTTTTGACACCTTACCAAACAACACACAAGACAAGTGGAGTATCCCACTCAAGTAAAGGTAGCCTTTTACACTCGTACCCGTATACAGGATGAAAATGGCAGATTTAGACACTGATAAGCGCCTACATTGGAACATTAGTGGCTGTACAGTAACATGCTATAAATGACATCAGAGCTCAGTCTCTGTGCTTCACAGCGCTTTATGGGTTTTGACTGACAGCCATTCTGAACTTGAGCACCGCACACGACAAGAAGTTTCCCCCATCCCTCCGGCTAATTGGGCAACTTTCGATTTTTGTTTTCTTGTCTGAGTGAAGGAAATGCTGTAAGTGAAGAGGACTTAATGTATTTTGAAAGATGAGATGTTGAGGATTATAATAAATACCACTTTGATGTCATACAAGCAAACCAAACACCCGGGAGTCCAAATGTGCACTTCACATTTCCAAATCATAAAACTCATGTCATATAGTGTCAACGTTTATGATCACTATGTTTGATGTACAGTTACAAGATGACATGGCGTCATACCCTGAGTTGTTCTGAACAGAATGAGCCTATGTTTGTCTATTGTGAAGAAAATTTGCAGCAGAACACACACCTGACTGAGCTCAGGTCTCCTTTCTATGCGCACTAGAATTACGATCTGTTTCTCTGAATTGCCGTGTGAAACCCTAACACTGCAAGATCACACTGCAAGATCTTATTTTATAACTAGTCATGTTGGCAATAGAACAAGCTTTCAAATGACGCCCACCTGACCCAGATTGCGATTTAGGAAGGGCCATTTTGGGATTTCGTAAACAACAACAGTAATTGTGTGATGGCGGGGGTGCCATCACATTTTGTGTTCCAAACAAAACAACTACAAGTGTGCTTTCTCTAGCTCTTCAACGGCACAGCTAGGTGAGCTCAGAAAAGCACCTATAATTGAAGACCCTTCTTTGAGTCATACAAGTGCACCAGTTAGTCCTCAAATCAAATTAAAATCAAACTAAATATTATTGATCGCATACACATATTTAGCTTTCTCTCTCAAACTCTTGTAATTTTGTTGTCTTATGTTGCACCTACCCCACATTTTCCAGGAATATTCTTATCATGTTACTGAATGTATCTAGAGTATTTTCAGATCTTGTTATCAACAAATATGTCAAAAAGTACAGTAAATGTAAAATGCACATATAATCAATAGGATTCAGTCCTGGATTCAGTCTTGTGTCAGGTGAACTGTTGTGTCCTCAACTTTGGTCTAATAATTTTCCATTAATCTCCAAACTGTTCCCTTTCAATTTCTACAATGGTTATGCTTTTCTTATTTCTTCTGTAAGAAACATTTCAATGTATCTCTGTCCATATAGGCCAATTCAAATGAGTGTAAAAGGTTAGTGAGATTCATATTTGTGTGAGTGTGTTGTGCATGTTTGTATGTGTGAAACTGATAACTGCCTACTGGTAATGTGGTATGTGAATGCAAATAGAAGTCTATCTACCGTGATTGATCAAAACTGTGTGTTTACATACCAGTCCATCCACAGTGATGCTGGTGATGACAGCCCATTGGAACGTACCAAGGATAAGCATGGCTAAGGCCACGATGATGCCAATCTCCCCTGGCTTGTCCTCTGTGGAACACACACACACATCACATTATCAGTGGGCACACACGCGCTAGCACACACACACACACACACATGGTCTTGTACAGCTAACCTTGTGGTTAACCTTGTGGTCAAAATCCTATTTTCCCTAAGCCCTAACCCTAAACCATACTCTTACCCTAACCACAACCCTAACCCTAACCTTAACCCCAAAACCTAATCTTAACCCTAAACCTAACCCTAGCTTCTAACCCTAAACATAAACCTAGCTCTTAACCCTAAAACAAACCCTAGCTTCTAACCCTAAACCTAAACCTAACCCTAGCTCTTAACCCTAAACCTAACCCTAGCTCTTAACCCTAAACCAAACCCTAGCTTCTAACCCTAAACCTAACACTAGCTCTTAACCCTAAAACAAACCCTAGCTTCTAACCCTAAACCTAACCCTAGCTCTAACCCTAAACCTAACCCTAGCTCCTAACCCTAGCTCCTAACCCTAGCTCCTAACCCTAACTTCTATCCCTAAACCTAATCCTAGCTCTTAACCCCAAACCTAACCCTAGCTCCTAACCCTAAAACTAACCCTAACCCTAATTCTAACCTTAACCCTAAACCTACTTGTTAGTTTACTATTCTGGTCCCCAGAAGTATAGTTAAACACGTACACACACACACACACACACACACACACACACACACACACACACACACACACACACACACACACACACACACACACACACACACACACACACACACACACACACACACACACACACACACACACACACACACGTCATAGCATACGTCACTGCAACCCCTTGTTATTATACACACACACAAACACACAGGTATTCAATGGTCTGTAAAATTACCCCTAGATTCACTACCAACATAAACACTGTGGCCCATTGAGAGATTCTCTATTTCACACAAAGATCTTTTCTACGTTGTCCATGAGAAGGCAGGAACAACTTACTCAGGCCTAAAGTAAATATGCAACGCAGTCGGCATCTGTAATATGCCAATCTCCTTTTCAATTAAATGCTGTATTGGAAATATCCTAATAATATTAAGTGTGTCTGTCTGTCCGTCCATCACTCACGGTTGGTTCCCACAGCAATGAAGGCTGCGGCGCTGAAGAAGAAGACGAAGATGATGTCACAGCGGAAGAGGAACCATCGCAGCGTGGAGAGGTAGTGGAACCATATGGCTGTGTGGGTGTTCAGGGCCTTGTGGAACAACGTCTCAAAGTAGCACTGACGTCCAAACGCACGGATGGTCCACAGACCCTTTAGAGAGATGATGAGGTGAGAGAAGATAGGGCTTCGGGCTGGGAGGAGGGGAAAGACAGAAAGAGAAAGAGAGATATTAAGAGAGTGAGCAGAGGAAGAAAACATTTGAGCAAAAAGGGAGAGAGACAAAGAGGGGAGGCAAGTAGAGAGAAATGGAGGGACAGAGGGTGGAATGGAGGGAGAGAGGTTGGAATGGAGGGAGAGAGGGTGGAATGGAGGGACAGAGGGTGGAATGGAGGGAGAGAGGTTGGAATGGAGGGAGAGAGGGTGGAATGGAGGGAGAGAGGGTGGAATGGAGGGAGAGAGGGTGGAATGGAGGGAGAGAGGGTGGAATGAGGGAGAGAGGGTGGAATGGAGGGAGAGAGGTTGGAATGGAGGGAGAGAGGGTGGAATGGAGGGAGAGAGGGTGGAATGGAGGGAGAGAGGTTGGAATGGAGGGAGAGAGGTTAGAATGGAGGGAGGGAGGGTGGAATGGAGGGAGAGAGGGTGGAATGGAGGGAGAGAGGGTGGAATGGAGGGAGAGAGGTTGGAATGGAGGGAGAGAGGGTGGAATGGAGGGAGAGAGGGTGGAATGGAGGGAGAGAGGGTGGAATGGAGGGAGAGAGGTTGGAATGGAGGGAGAGAGGGTGGAATGGAGGGAGAGAGGGTGGAATGGAGGGAGAGAGGGTGGAATGGAGGGAGAGAGGGTGGAATGAGGGAGAGAGGTTGGAATGGAGGGAGAGAGGGTGGAATGGAGGGAGAGAGGTTAGAATGGAGGGAGAGAGGGTGGAATGGAGGGAGAGAGGGTGGAATGGAGGGAGAGAGGGTGGAATGGAGGGAGAGAAGGTAGAAAGGGGGAGAGAGGGTGGAATGGAGGGAGAGAGGTTGGAATGGAGGGAGAGAGGGTGGAATGGAGGGAGAGAGGGTGGAATGGAGGGAGAGAGGTTAGAATGGAGGGAGAGAGGGTGGAATGGAGGGAGAGAGGTTAGAATGGAGGGAGAGAGGTTGGAATGAAGGGAGAGAGGTTGGAATGGAGGAGAGAGGGTGGAATGGAGGGAGAGAGGTTAGAATGGAGGGAGAGAGGTTGGAATGGAGGGAGAGAGGTTGGAGTGGAGGAGAGAGGGTGGAATGGAGGGAGAGAGGGTGGAATGGAGGGAGAGAGGGTGGAATGGAGGGAGAGAGGGTGGAATGGAGGGAGAGAGGTTAGAATGGAGGGAGATAGGGTGGAATGGAGGGAGAGAGGTTGGAATGGAGGGAGAGAGGGTGGAATGGAGGGAGAGAGGTTGGAATGGAGGGAGAGAGGGTGGAATGGAGGGAGAGAGGGTGGAATGGAGGGAGAGAGGGTGGAATGGAGGGAGAGAAGGTAGAAAGGGGGGAGAGAGGGTGGAATGGAGGGAGAGAGGTTAGAATGGAGGGAGAGAGGTTGGAATGGAGGGAGAGAGGTTGGAATGGAGGAGAGAGGGTGGAATGGAGGGAGAGAGGTTAGAATGGAGGGAGAGAGGTTGGAATGGAGGGAGAGAGGTTGGAGTGGAGGAGAGAGGGTGGAATGGAGGGAGAGAGGGTGGAATGGAGGGAGAGAGGGTGGAATGGAGGGAGAGAGGGTGGAATGGAGGGAGAGAGGTTAGAATGGAGGGAGAGAGGTTAGAATGGAGGGAGATAGGGTGGAATGGAGGGAGAGAGGTTGGAATGGAGGGAGAGAGGGTGGAATGGAGGGAGAGAGGTTGGAATGGAGGGAGAGAGGGTGGAATGGAGGGAGAGAGGGTGGAATGGAGGGAGAGAGGGTGGAATGGAGGGAGAGAAGGTAGAAAGGGGGGAGAGAGGGTGGAATGGAGGGAGAGAGGTTGGAATGGAGGGAGAGAGGGTGGAATGGAGGGAGAGAGGGTGGAATGGAGGGAGAGAGGGTGGAATGGAGGGAGAGAAGGTAGAAAGGGGGGAGAGAGGGTGGAATGGAGGGAGAGAGGTTGAAATGGAGGGAGAGAGGGTGGAATGGAGGGAGAGAGGGTGGAATGGAGGGAGAGAAGGTAGAAAGGGGGGAGAGAGGGTGGAATGGAGGGAGAGAGGGTGGAATGGAGGGAGAGAGGGTGGAATGGAGGGAGAGAGGGTGGAATGGAGGGAGAGAAGGTAGAAAGGGGGGAGAGAAGAAAAACACAGAAGCATTAGTAAATCACTCACAGGATGTCCGACATAACATCTAGATACTTCTTGACCAAAATGTACGTAGCTAACGGGTGATGTCAACTTGTTGATGGAATTTAAATTCACATCCTGGTCCCAACCCTGACTTATAGTACGCCACTTAATTCAGGTGGTGTGATAGGAAAGACCAACCACCCAAGCCAAAGACTGTTCTCTCTGCTTCCTCAATGCAAGCGGTACTGGTGCATCAAGTCTGACACCAACATACTCCGGAACAGCTTCTATCCCCATGCAATAAGACCTCACAGAACCCTACACACTACTCACACTGTTATTCCAACCTGCATACAAACACTCACATCATTTACTCACACACACACATAATACGCACATACATTTATAGTGACTCTACACCCACTCACATACAATCATCATATACGCTGCTGCTACTCTGTTTATCATATATCCTGATACCTAGTCACCTTACCCCTCTACATATCTACCTCTATCGATCTAGTATCCCTGCACATTGTAAATATGGTACTGGAACTGAGCCTGTATATAGTATGTTTACTTACTTTATTGTGTTCTTCTTATTTCTCAATGTTATATGTTGTGGGTTTTTGTTCTACCTTGATATTTTTAGTATTACATTGATATTGATTACTGCATTGTTGGGTTTAGAGCTTGTAAGAAAGGCATTTCACTGTCCTTGTGCATGTGACATTAAAACAGGAAAACATCGCAGTTTGTTGTTTCAGAAGGGCATTGTTATGCGAGGAGTTGAAGAAATCTAAAATAGAAGTGCACCAGACAGTATCACAACAATAGAGAGTATATTTTCTCAGGCCACCGTAAAACCAAGTCTCTCTTGTTGTGAGATGAACCGTGATGTTTCTCACGTATCTCTTACTACAGTCTGACACACAGAGAGACAGGCAGGAAAATGAATGAAAGGAAGGAAGAAATAAACCTGACAGTTTATCTACTCTGATCACAAGCAGGTGAGTGAAACTGTCTCTCTAAGGGGTATTATATGAATTTAGATGGCTTTATATGGATCTTTAAGGGTCTCTGCACCAATAAAGGACACATTTAGAACAAGAGCAACATACAACAAGAGAGTGTGTGTGTTTTGGCCTGTTGAGGACAGTGTGTGTGTTTTGGCCTGTTGAGGACAGTGTGTGTGTTTCGGCCTGTTGAGGACAGTGTGTGTGTTTTGGCCTGTTGTGGACAGTGTGTGTGTTTTGGCCTGTTGTGGACAGTGTGTGTGTTTTGGCCTGTTGAGGACAGTGTGTGTGTTTTGGCCTGTTGAGGACAGTGTGTGTTTTGGCCTGTTGAGGACAGTGTGTATCTTTTGGCCTGTTGAGGACAGTGTGTGTGTTTTGGCCTGTTGTGGACAGTGTGTGTGTTTTGGCCTATTGAGGACAGTGTGTGTGTTTTGGCCTGTTGAGGACAGTGTGTGTGTTTTGGCCTGTTGTGGACAGTGTGTGTGCTCTGTCCAGGGGGGAACAGTGATAGAGAAGGTATGTGTTTTGTCCAGTCGTGTGTGTTTTGTCCAGTGAGGAACAGTGAGAGAGTGATGCCAGGATGGAGCCAGAGGAAATCCCTGATTGGATTTTCACTCTGACCCCTCCGTGGCTGCAGAAAGGCCTTGTGGCCATCTGCGACACACACAGAATGACAGGATCAGGAGTGGAGTCAGAATGTCCCGAGTCCCAACACAGATACACACCTTTCTCTCACTATTTCAATCCAACACTTTGGTACAAGTAAGTTACGGGGAATGTATGGAATGTTTGCAGAATGTTGGGAATTGTTCTGGTGAGGGAAAACTCAAGCAATAGTACCATTATGTATCATATCCCCTATCTAGTCATGTCAGATCAGTGGTTACTCCAAGGCGAGAGGAAGTATCCAATTGTTAAAGGACCACCACTTTCCATCCAACTAAAGGACCCGAGGACAGATTTAGGCATCCGAAGACACCACCCATCAATTATTTTCCAATCAAATCAAAGTTTATTGGTCGTGTACGGGGTTGTGGGATCTAAAATCTAATTGGACGAGAGCTGACCTCTCACTCCGTTATGTCCCACTTCCCCTCCAGCGGACCTCGCCCCTCTGTGTATCCTCTCCAGCCTCCACCCTCCCCTCCCTCAATTCTATTCTCCCTACATCCTGCTTTCTTTTATATCCCTTACTTTCTTTGACTCCCTGCCCGGTACAATGTAACTTCTGGAATTGTTCAAAAAGCGAAAAGTCTGTTCACCTTTCTCGCCAGTCGAGATAAATCAAGCACACCTCCTGTATTTGAAAGTTCCCCAGCCCCATCCAATACCCCTACCAGTCTCACCCTCAGCTTCTAGTTGTTTGAGCTGTTGTCCGGTACGCAGGAAGTACTTCCTCAGGACCAGGAATATGACGGCCAATGGGATTGCGGCGATGAAGATGTACGGCCGCATGATGGAGACAGTGAAGATTGCTCCCAACACGATCAGAGTTAACTAGAGGGAGAGAATATGAATCATATAAAATACAGAGCTTTTCATGAAAAAAATAAAAAGAGAACCCTCAAAACAATAAAATGAATTAAGATAGAGACTGGGAGAGAATGAGACCGACAGAGCAGCCAGTCACCTACCTGGATGACAGACAGACAGACAGACAGACAGACAGACAGACAGACAGACAGACAGACAGACAGACAGACAGACAGAGCAGCCAGTCACCTACCTGGATGACAGACAGACAGACAGACAGACAGACAGACAGACAGACAGACAGACAGACAGACAGACAGACAGACAGACAGACAGACAGACAGACAGACAGACAGACAGACAGACAGACAGAGCAGCCAGTCACCTACCTGGATGACAGACAGACAGACAGACAGACAGACAGACAGACAGACAGACAGACAGACAGACAGACAGACAGACAGACAGACAGACAGACAGACAGACAGACAGACAGACAGAGCAGCCAGTCACCTACCTGGATGACAGACAGACAGACAGACAGACAGACAGACAGACAGACAGACAGACAGACAGACAGACAGACAGACAGACAGACAGACAGACAGACAGACAGACAGACAGAGCAGCCAGTCACCTACCTGGATGACAAACAGACAGACAGACAGACAGACAGACAGACAGACAGACAGACAGACAGACAGACAGACAGACAGACAGACAGACAGACAGACAGACAGACAGAGCAGCCAGTCACCTACCTGGATGACAGACAGACAGACAGACAGACAGACAGACAGACAGACAGACAGACAGACAGACAGACAGACAGACAGACAGACAGACAGACAGACAGACAGACAGACAGACAGACAGACAGAGCAGCCAGTCACCTACCTGGATGACAGACAGACAGACAGACAGACAGACAGACAGACAGACAGACAGACAGACAGACAGACAGACAGACAGACAGACAGACAGACAGGCAGACAGACAGACAGACAGCCAGACAGACAGACAGACAGACAGACAGACAGACAGACAGACAGACAGACAGACAGACAGACAGACAGAGCAGCCAGTCACCTACCTGGATGACAAACAGACAGACAGACAGACAGACAGACAGACAGACAGACAGACAGACAGACAGACAGACAGACAGACAGACAGACAGACAGACAGACAGACAGAGCAGCCAGTCACCTACCTGGATGACAGACAGACAGACAGACAGACAGACAGACAGACAGACAGACAGACAGACAGACAGACAGACAGACAGACAGACAGACAGACAGACAGACAGACAGACAGACAGACAGACAGACAGACAGACAGACAGACAGACAGACAGACAGAGCAGCCAGTCACCTACCTGGATGAGGTCAAACAGTACAAGAGGAAGCATGTCGTCGATGGTGGCCATGTCTTTAGTGAACCTGTTCATGATCCGACCTACAGGGCAGAAAAACACACACATGGAATTGACTGCTGCTGAAAGTTCGAGGCATTGACTGGTGGTGGTCGTACTGACTAACTGACTGATGTACAGGCTGTGAGATTACACAGACAATTGACCGATAAATTAGACATTTAAGCCTGTGTTCAGATACAGTACCGGTAGATGCATGTACGTATGCATTTCTAGCTGATACATAATCATTGGTTAAGCCAGGGGTTTCAGCAGTGGGCCTCACCTGTTTTCATCGTGTTGAGTACAGCCATGGGGGCCCTGAGCACAGCAGTGAGCATCTGTTCATGCAGCCTCTTGGACACGGTCAGTAAGGTGTGGACCAGTGGCAGGCCTCTGAAGAACCCCAGCGCCAGAACGCTCTCCGACGTCGCCACGTAGATATAGATGATGTAATAGGCGCTGGTTGGCGTGACGATGACTGACTGTTGGACGGCGGGTGACGAGGCGTTGGAATGTTGTTGGTCTACGTAGTTAGGCGCCGATGGGTTGGCCTCCTCTGTCCAGATCTTACTGAGAGGGAAAGAAGAGAGTACAATGGTTACAATGGTATCTGAATCGTGTTTTTTTTCTAAATATATATATTTTTTTCAACTGCTCTTTTGTTTGAGTACTTCGCGTTTAGCGGTTTACATGTGATCAGGCTGATCTGAGCTGTTTACATGTACAATGCACAACGCATCACCGGGGGCAAACTACCTGCCCTCCAGGACACCTACACCACCCGATGTCACAGGAAGGACAAAAAGATCATCAAGGACAACAACCACCTGAGCCACTGCCTGTTCACCCCGCTTCTATCCAGAAGGCGAGGTCAGTACAGGTGCATCAAAGCTGGGACTGAGAGACTGAAAAACAGCTTCTATCTCAAGGCCATCAGACTGTTAAACAGCCATCACCAACATTGAGTGGCTGTTGCCAACATACTGACTCAAATCTCTAGCCACTTTAATAATGAAAAATGTAATGTAATAAATGTAATGTAATAAATGTAATGTATAAATGTAATGTAATAAATGTAATGTAATGTAATAAATGTATCACTAGTCGCAATGCCAGTTTATATGTTTACATACCCTACATTACTCATCTCATATGTATATACTGTACTCTATATCATCTACTGCATCTTGCCTATGCCGTTCGGTCATCGCTCATCCATATATTTTTATATACATATTCTTATTCATTCCTTTACACACGTGTGTATAAGGTAGTTGTTGTGAAATTGTTAGATTACTTGTTAGATTTTACTGCATGGTCGGAACTAGAAACACAAGCATTTCGCTAGACTCACATCAACATGTGACAAATAAAATTGGATTTGATTTGATGTGCTATTAGGCTGATCTAAGCTGTTTACACGTGACCAGGCTGTTCTGAGCTGTTTACACGTTATCATGCTGTTCTGAGCTGTTTACACGTTATCATGCTGTTCTGAGCTGTTTACACGTGATCAGGCTGATCTGAGCTGTTTACACGTGATCAGGCTGATCTGAGCTGTTTACATGTTATCAGGCTGATCTGGGTTTCTTGTGGTGGATACTACTTGTTTACCATTGTAGGCTGATCATCCTAGTTCCTTGTGATGAATATTATAGCACATGTGAAAACAAACTAGTACTTACTCTGTGATAAGAAATATCCCCAGGACAGAGCCAGCAACCTACAGCACACAATAAACACAGTTAGACTGAGGGTGGCAACAGCATGCATTGAAATAATACTGTCAATAAATGCAATTATGATCCAACAGGGACCCTCTAGTCTAGCGCTACCAGACATCAGTCTGTTCAAGAATCTGGAAAAGTCCAGAAAAGCTGGAGTTGAGTTTAGGGATTCTCTAATGCAGTATCGTTATGGGTTAATATATAATATTTCCTTTAATAAAGTATTGTTATGGGTTACTATAACATCTTTCCTCTAATACAGTACCGTAAGGGGTAATATAACATCTTTCCTCTAATACAGTACCGTAAGGGGTAATATAACATCTTTCCTCTAATACAGTACCGTAAGGGGTAATATAACATCTTTCCTCTAATACAGTACCATAAGGGGTAATATAACATCTTTCCTCTAAGACAGTACTGTAAGGGGTAATATAACATCTTACCTCTAATACAGTACTGTAAGGGGTAATATAACATCTTTCCTCTAATACAGTACCGTAAGGGGTAATATAACATCTTTCCTCTAATACAGTACTGTAAGGGGGTAATATAACATCTTTCCTCTAATACAGTATCATAAGGGGTAATATAACATCTTTCCTCTAATACAGTACTGTAAGGGGTAATATAACATCTTTCCTCTAATACAGTACTGTAAGGGGTAATATAACATCTTTCCTCTAATACAGTATCATAAGGGGTAATATAACATCTTTCCTCTAATACAGTACCGTAAGGGGTAATATAACATCTTTCCTCTAAGACAGTACCATAAGGGGTAATATAACATCTTTCCTCTAATACAGTATCATAAGGGGTAATATAACATCTTTCCTCTAATACAGCACTGTAAGGGGTAATATAACATCTTACCTCTAATACAGTACTGTAAGGGGTAATATAACATCTTTCCTCTAATACAGTACCGTAAGGGGTAATATAACATCTTTCCTCTAATACAGTATCATAAGGGGTAATATAACATCTTTCCTCTAATACAGTACTGTAAGGGGTAATATAACATCTTTCCTCTAATACAGTATCATAAGGGGTAATATAACATCTTTCCTCTAATGCAGTACCGTAAGGGGTAATATAACATCTTTCCTTAAGATTCTATATTATCAGGTTGATCTGAGCTGTTTACATGTGATCAGGCTGATCTGAGCTGTTTACACGTGATCAGGTTGATCTGAGCTGTTTACATGTGATCAGGCTGATCTGAGCTGTTTACACGTGATCAGGTTGATCTGAGCTGTTTACACGTGATCAGGTTGATCTGAGCTGTTTACACATTATCAGGCCGATGATTGATTTACAGCACACAATAATTAAAAGAAAATGTCAAGAAAACTATATGCTATTACACCATTTGTTATCATCACTGCATGTCAGAGGCATGAAAAATGTGCAAATAGACTTGGAAAACAGGTGGTATAGCCTACGCTCCAAGGCAGCGATGGGTGGCTGACACCGAGACACATACACATACATTTGTGCCTAATGACAATCGCCAAATGTCATGACACCACTGTTTGGAGGCTGGAAATATGTTGCGAGTGGATGAACGTACACGGGTAGCCTAGTAAAGGAGCCCTTCGAAGTGATTGTTTTACAATCAGATGAACACATGACTGGTTGTGTTAATGCCACAATAAAAGACAATACATTTCAAAAGTTAAATTACAAATTACGACTAGACCCACAGAGATCCTATTGAATTATTAGTGATTCTACATGTATTTCTATAATGAGGCTGATAAAAAAACGTGGTGCACATATAGGAGGTTCTGTACCGGGAAGAAATTAATTCCACTTTCAACCCTGGTTAATATAGCATCTGTCCTCTAATACAGTGATGTTATCGGTTAATATAGCATCTGTCCTCTAATACAGTGATGTTATCGGTTAATATAGCATCTGTCCTCTAATACAGTGATGTTATCGGTTAATATAGCATCTGTCCTCTAATACAGTGAAGATTAGCACCACAACCATGGATATTGTTCCCCCAAGCGAATGCAAATACTATGCCTTCCGCAAGATGATTACACCTACCATTCTGAAAGAGTGAAGTGGCTTGATGCCACCGTTTTTATTCCTTAAATATATCGGTTAATATAGCATCTGTCCTCTAATACAGTGATGTTATCGGTTAATATAGCATCTATCCTCTAATACAGTGATGTTATCGGTTAATATAGCATCTGTCCTCTAATACAGTGATGTTATTGGTTAATATAGCATCTGTCCTCTAATACAGTGATGTTATCGGTTAATATAGCATCTGTCCTCTAATACAGTGATGTTATCGGTTAATATAGCATCTGTCCTCTAATATAGCGATGTTATCGGTTAATATAGCATCTGTCCTCTAATACAGTGATGTTATTGGTTAATATAGCATCTGTCCTCTAATACAGTGATGTTATTGGTTAATATAGAATCTGTCCTCTAATACAGTGATGTTATTGGTTAATATAGCATCTGTCCTCTAATACAGCGATGTTATCGGTTAATATAGCATCTGTCCTCTAATACAGTGATGTTATTGGTTAATATAGAATCTGTCCTCTAATACAGTGATGTTTTTGGTTAATATAGCATCTGTCCTCTAATACAGTGATGTTATTGGTTAATATAGCATCTGTCCTCTAATACAGTGATGTTTAGAAGTTTAGATAGCTCGCTAAATTAACTTCGCAATCTAAAAAATGTTAGCTGACATGGGATAACTGACTGACTATCAGTGACTGAAATAACAGGAGAGAAACTGCTGATGCACAACCACATTTTGAAATTCACCTTGTGTATTCTACTATTCTAACTCAAAATTGTAAGTTAAGACCCAGACTGAGTCCCCCCCCTAAAATTAAAAAAATTACTGATCCGAGGGCCTTGAAAAGGGGGGCCACGGACCGCATGTGGCTCGCGGGCCGCTAGTTGCCTGTCCTTGCTCTACAGTATGTCCGAGACAGGGATCATCTAAAGCTATCATTACCTCGAGAGCGAAGATGAGGAAGATGAAGATGAGGACGTAGACCAGGTTCCTGTTGGTGAAGATGTAACGCAAATAGGTGTTCCACGACGTCGTCTCAAACACGTTCTCACGCTCGTCTGCAAAGCATTGCTGCAAACAGACAAAAGAGATATGTCAAATGAAATACTAAAACCTAGCTGTTCTTTGTGTTTTGTCTTCAAACATTTATGTTCAAACTTTACTTTGGAAAAGGTGGTTCAAACACTGGTGAACATTCTATGACGTCCCTTTGGCAACTCCTTGATCCTAACCATAACCTCCATGTGCTCTTAAAGACCCGCAGCTACAGGGGAAAACGTCCACGCTGCTGCCTTCACTGAACCTACCTCCATGTGCTCTTAAAGACCAGCAGCTACAGGGGAAAACGTCCACGCTGCTGCCTTCACTGAACCTACCTCCATGTGCTCTTAAAGACCAGCAGCTACAGGGGAAAACGTCCACGCTGCTGCCTTCACTGAACCTACCTCCATGTGCTCTTAAAGACCAGCAGCTACAGGGGAAAACGTCCACGCTGCTGCCTTCACTGAACCTACCTCCATGTGCTCTTAAAGACCAGCAGCTACAGGGGAAAACGTCCACGCTGCTGCCTTCACTGAACCTACCTCCATGTGCTCTTAAAGACCAGCAGCTACAGGGGAAAACGTCCACGCTGCTGCCTTCACTGAACCTACCTCCATGTGCTCTTAAAGACCAGCAGCTACAGGGGAAAACGTCCAAGCTGCTGCCTTCACTGAACCTAATTCCATGTGCTCTTAAAGACCAGCAGCTACAGGGGAAAACATCCAAGCTGCTGCCTTCACTGAACCTACCTCCATGTGCTCTTAAAGACCAGCAGCTACAGGGGAAAACGTCCACGCTGCTGCCTTCACTGAACCTACCTCCATGTGCTCTTAAAGACCAGCAGCTACAGGGGAAAACGTCCAAGCTGCTGCCTTCACTGAACCTACCTCCATGTGCTCTTAAAGACCAGCAGCTACAGGGGAAAACGTCCACGCTGCTGCCTTCACTGAACCTACCTCCATGTGCTCTTAAAGACCAGCAGCTACAGGGGAAAACGTCCACGCTGCTGCCTTCACTGAACCTACCTCCATGTGCTCTTAAAGACCAGCAGCTACAGGGGAAAACGTCCACGCTGCTGCCTTCACTGAACCTACCTCCATGTGCTCTTAAAGACCAGCAGCTACAGGGGAAAACGTCCACGCTGCTGCCTTCACTGAACCTACCTCCATGTGCTCTTAAAGACCAGCAGCTACAGGGGAAAACGTCCACGCTGCTGCCTTCACTGAACCTACCTCCATGTCCTCCTCATCCACATCCTCACTGATGTCATAGACACTATCTTTGGACAGGCGTCGTGCGTAGATGTCCAGCTCAGAGGCTAGCTCGCACTGCGGCGTGACGGACAGCTTCTTCCTGAAGGATGTCTGGAGCTGCTCCCTCCTGCCCTGCCCCTGGGCGTTGGTGATGAACTGCAGCACAGACTGGCGCCGCTGCCCGCTCAGGTGCTGCAGACCGTCGTGGTACAGGTTCCCCCGGGGCAGCGACTCTTCCACCTATAATCAAATTAAAGTTAGATTTTTTGTATATATTTTGCCTTTATTTAACCAGGTAAATCATTGAGAACACATTATCATTAACAACGACCTGAGTTTATTTGTCATTTGTACAGGATACAGCAAAGTAGTGTGAACACGTTTACATACAAGCTCTCCTGTCAAACAGTGTAACAGCTATACAAGTAATCAATGAAAAACATGTAGAATAAAACACAATAAGACCAAGTTTAATTGTCACATGCGCCGAATACAACAGGTGTAGACTTTACAGTTAAGTGCTTACTTACGAGCCCATTCCCAACAATGCAGAGTTAAAAAGTATGCCACAATTTTGTTCAATAAAAAAGGCAATAGTAACACAAAAACAATAAAAGAGGCTATATACAAAGAGTACCAGTACCAAGTCAATGTGCCGGGGTACGAGGTAGTAGAGATAGTGAAGGTAATACAGTATGTATGTGTGGGTAGGGGTAAAAGTGACTAGGCAATCAGGATATATAATAAACAGAGTAGCAGCAGCATATGTGAAGTGTGAAAGTGTGTCTGTGTGAGTGTGCATGTGTGTGGTGTCAAGATGCATGTGTGTGAGCGTATGTGTTTGTGTGTGTGTGTGTGTGTGTGTGTGTGTGTGTGTGTGTGTGTGTGTGTGTGTGTGTGTGTGTGTGTGTGTGTGTGTGTGTGTGTGTGTGTGTGTGTGTGTGTGTGTGTGTGTGTGTGTGTGTGTGTGTGTGTTGGAGTGTCAGTGTAGCATGTGTGAGTGTGTGGGTAGAGTCTAGTGAGAGTGCATAGAGCCAGTGCAAGAGAGTCAGTGCAAAACAATTAAGATAAATAAATAAATAATAAGGGAGGCGGAGGGGGAGGGGGGGTCAATGTAAATTGTCCGGGTAACCATTTGAATCACTGTTCAGCAGTGTTATGGCTTGGGGTTAGAAGCTGTTCAGGTGCCTTTTGGTCTGACACTTCACATGCTGGTATCGCTTGCCGTGTGGTAGCAGAGAGAACAGTCTATGATGCCTGGAGTCTTTGACAATTTTTAGGGCCTTCCTCTGACACCACCTGGTATAGAGGTCCTGGATGGCAGGGAGTTTGGCCCAGTGATGTATTGGTCTGTACGCAATACCCTCTGTAGAGCTTTGCAGATGCCGAGCAGTTACCATACCAAGCAGTGATGCAGCCAGTCAAGATGCTCTCAATGGTGCAACTGTATAACTTTTTGAGGATCCGAGGGCCCATGTCAAATCTTTTCTCCTGAGGAGGAAGAGGCATTTTCGTACCCTCTTCACGACTGTGTTGGTGTGTTTGGACCATGATAGGTCCTTAGTGATGTGGACACCGAGGAACTTGAAGCTCAGGAGGGGACTGAGCACACACCTCTAATGGCCCCCGCGTTGAGGGTCAGCGTGGTGGATGTGTTGTTGCTTACCCTCACCACCTGGGGACGGCCTTACAGGAAGTCCAGGATCCAGTTGCAGAGGGAAGTGTTCAGTCCCAGGGTGCTTAGCTTAGTGATGAGCTTGGAGGGTACTATGGTGTTGAACGCTGATCTGTAGTCAACGAACAGCATTTTCATATAGGTGTTGCTTTTGTCCAGGTGGGAAAGGGCAGTGTGGAGTGTGGATCTGTAGGGGCGGTATGCAAATTGGAGTGGGTGTTGATGTGAGCCTTGACCAGCCTTTCAAAGCATTTCATGGCTACAGATGTGAGTGCTACAGGCGGTAGTCATTTAGTCAGATTACCTTGGTGTTCTTAGGCACAGGGACTATGGTGATTTACTTAAAACATGTAGGTTTTAGAGACTGGCCAGATAGTGGTTGAAAATGTCAGTGAAGACACTTGCCAACGCATGCTCCGAGCACACATCCTGGTAATCCATCTGGCGCTGCGGCCTTGTGAATGTTAACCTGTTCAAAGGTCTTACTCACATCGGCTATGGAGAGCGTGATCACACAGACATCCAGAACAGCTGGTGCTCTCACGCATGTTTCAGTGTTGCTTCCATCGAAGTGAGCATAGAAGGCATTTAGCTCGTCTGGTAGGCTTGCGTCACTGGACAGCTCTGGGCTGGGTTTCCCTTTGTAACCCGTGATAGTTTGCAAGCCCTACCAAATACGATGAGCATCAGAGGCGGTGTAGTAGGATTCGGTCTTAGTCCTGTATTGACGCTTTGCCTGTTTGATGGTTCGTCGGACGGCATAGCAGGGTTTCTTATAAGCTTCTGGATTAGTGTCCTGCTCCTTGAAAGCGGCAGCTCTAGCCTTTAGCTAAGTGTGTATGTTGCCAGTAATCCAGGGCTTCTGGTTGGGATATGTACGTACGGTCATGGTGGGGACAACGTCGTCGATGCAGCCGGTGACTGATGTGGTGTACTCCTTACTGCCATCGGATGAAACCCGGAATATATTCCAGTCTGTGCTAGCGAAACAGTCCTGTAGCTTAGCATCTGCTTCACTGACCACTTTTGTATTGAGCATGTCACTGGTACTTCCTGTTTGAGTTGTTGCTTGTAAGCAGGAATCAGGAGGACAGAGTTATGGTTCGATTTGCCAAATGGAGGGTGGGGGAGAGCTTTGGATGCGTCTCTGTATGTGGAGAAAAGGTGATCTAGAGTTTGTATACCTCTAGTTGCACAGGTGACATGATGGTAGAAATTAAAATCACTGGCCACCATGAGTGTCGCCTCTGGTTGAGCATTTTCTTGTTTGCTTATGGCCCCTATACAGCTCGTTGAGTGTGGTCTTAGTGCCAGAATAAGTTTGTGGTGGTAAATAGACAGCTATGAAAAATACATATGAAAACTCTCTTGGTAAATGGTATGGTCTACAGCGTATCATGGGGTATTCTAACTCAGGCGAGCAGAACCTCGAGACTTCCTTAATATTAGAGATCGCACACCAGCTGTTGTTAATAAAGAGACACCCCCCTCTGATCTTACCGAACTCTAAGAGCACTATGTAAATAAAAAATAGAAAAGCAACCTCACCTGATCATCCTCGGGCACCACAGAGAACTTCCTCTCTGACAGCTCCCGCACGCCATCCTCGATGGTAGTGGACCCTGGGGTTGGAGCCTGGCTGTTTTGGGGCCCAGTACCGATGAAGGAGAACTTACGTGCCGTTGCTAATGGATTTAAGATAATCGACTGTTTACGTTTCTCCACCACTGTGAGACCGTCGCCCCCGGGGATGGTGATGCCTTGGGGTCCCGTGTTGCCGTTGATGACCGAAGGCGGGGGCTGGCGGAAGGACTGGCGGATGGGCTCGGGACCACGGAGGACGGCGGATTCGTCGATGGAGACGCGTCGGAGGGTCTCGGTGAGGATGGAGCTGCGGCGTTCGGCTTTGATGTTGTCGTAGGCCTCCAGGCCCAGGAGCAGGGAGCTGAAGTCTGGTCTCTTGGCCTGCAGCTGGGAGAAGGAGCCGTAGAAGTAACACACTCCGTTGTGAAGCAGAAGGATCTTGTCTGCTCTCTTAAGGTGGTCCATCTTACTGGTGACCACGATACGAGTCTTGGAGGACATCAGTTTGCACAGACACCTGGCAAGAGAAAATACGTGTATCCTTTGTTTAGATTATCAACCTTTACTTTAACAGACAGGCATGAAGTGACCTTTGGAAAACAAGTCGTTTCCTAGGAACGCGAAGAGATTCACATTGTAAAAAAAAGTTTCACATTGCTGTTTAATCATGTGCTTGCCCTCATTTCTGAGGAAAGATGCTGATAACACAAATGTCTGAAAATTAGATGAAAGGTCATGAATGTCAGACACAAAGTTACATTTCCACAAAAAGCCCACACCTCACCACCTAACCCAATTGCTCAATAGGTCAAAGAGAACAAGACCTTGATCTTAACCTTCTTTCTTCACCTTAACCATTCACCCAGCCCATCCCCCACCCTCATATCCCAGACCATCCCCCACCCCCACCCTCATCTCCCAGACCCCAGCCCATCCCCCACCCTCATCTCCCAGACCCCAGCCCATCCCCCACCCTCATCTCCCAGACCCCAGCCCATCCCCCACCCTCATCTCCCAGACCCCAGCCCATCCCCCACCCATATCTCCCAGACCCCAGCCCATCCCCCACCCTCATCTCCCAGACCCCAGCCCATATAAAAGCTTCAGTGTTGAGCCACAGACAGACCTCTCAAAGATCTCTTTCTCCGTCACAATGTCCAGGTGGGTGAAAGGCGAATCCAACAGGTAGAGGTCAGCATCTTTGTACACGGCTCTGTAAAAGCACACACACACACACACACACACACACACACACACACACACACACACACACACACACACACACACACACACACACACACACACACACACACACACGCACATAGAGATGCACACTCATACAGAGATACACACAAATATAATTGGAAGTAAGTAATAAATCAAACAGGCATGTAAATTAGGAAGTCAAGTCCTTGTGGGATTCAATTCAGTTTAAGTGATACATCTAGCCAAACTGGCAGTGATGCTCTCAGTTAAGTGGGAGCAAATGGAGACCGGGGACAGTAAAACCAATAAATAATGCATATGTTCAGAATGTTGGACTAGACATAGAGATTTAATGGGAGTAAATAAACGGCTGCAGAAGCACCAGGGATATTAGATCATAAAACACTACAGTTATAGGAGTTGGACAAGATGTCTTCACGGATCCACCCGAACCTGAATACCCAAGACTCGAGCGAGTCTGGGTCCAAAATTCAACCTTTTTGCTCGGGTCCTGGTCAGGTCCTGTTTGATTGTCATCGGGTCTGGGGTCAATGTAGCTACAGCTGATAGACACGAGTGGACCCGACCAGGGTTCTGCATATATTATTTATAAAGCCCTTTTTACATCAACAGATTTCACAAAGTACATATACAGAAACCCAACTTAAAACCCCAAACAGCAAGCAATGCCGATGTAGAAGCATGCCAAGAGCATATTTATTTTACACTAGTCAGGTGAATTTATTGACTTATAGAAGGCCTAGCCAACATATAAAGGCCTATTCGTTAAAACCTGTTGGGGCTAGGGGGCAGTATTTTCACGGCCGGATGAAAAACGTACCCAATTTAAACAGGTTACTACTCTGGCCCAGAAAATAGAATATGCATAGTATTAGTAGATTTGGATAGAAAACACTCTGAAGTTTCTAAAACTGTTTGAATGGTGTCTGTGAGTATAACAGAACTCATATGGCAGGCAAAAACCTGAGAAAAATTGAATCAGGAAGTGGGAGAAATTAGAAATGTAGTTTTTCTTTTGAATCCCTTGAAAAACTACAGTGACATAGGATTTACGTTGCACCTCCTATCTTTTCCATTGGCTGTCAACAATCTTTAGGAACTGGTTTCATCCGTCACCTGTTACCGGGCAGAAAATTGTGGCTCAGGCAATCACTGGCCAGTCTGAGGACAGTTGTCTTATGACGCGCTTGCACGTGACTTCGTTGTTTTTAATTTTTCTTCTGGGATGAATACCTATTGCCCGGTTGTAAAATTATCGCAATTTTACGTAAAAAAATACCCTAAAGGATTGATTTTAAACATTGTTTGACGTGCTTCTACAAACGGTAATGGAACATTTGACCATTTCGTCTATGGATTTGCATCCACGCCACATGGCATTGTAAAGTGTTCTGGATGGGTCAACAAAACGGACGTATTTGAACATAAATGATGCTTTGCAGAACAAATGAACATTTCTTGTGGAAGTGGGTGCCCTTCCGAGTGCATTCCGCCGAAGATCAGCAAAGGTAAGTACAGGCTAAGTTCTGAGTACAGGCTAAGTTCTGTACTCAGAATATTGAAAAATGTGCTTTTTCCGTAAAGTTATTTTGAAATCTGACAAAGTGGTTGCATAAAGGAGTAGATTATCTCTAATTCTTTAAATAATTGTTATAAATTTTGTCAACGTTTATGAGTTCTTCTGTAAATGTATGTGCCTATTCACCGGGAGTTATGGGGAGAAAACATTTTCTGAACGTCACGCGCCAATGTAAAAATTGGGTTTTTGGATATAAATATGAACTTGATCGAACAAAAAAATGCATGTATTGTCTAACATGATGTCCTAGGAGTGTCATCTGATGAAGATTGTCAAAGGTTAGTGCTTAATTTTAGCTGTATATCTGGTTTTGTGACGGCCATCCGTGCCTGGACATTTTTATTTTTTATTTTTTGCTAATGTGCTATCCTAAAATAATCGAATGTTTTGCTTTCACCGTAAAGCCTTTTTGAAATCGGACAATGTGATTGGATTAACGAGTAGAGTATCTTTAAAATGCAGTATAATACTTACATTTTACTTTTGAGATTATTATTTTTTTAATTTCGCACCGTGCTATCTCACTGGTTGTTGTCCAACCAATCCCGTTAACGGGATTTTATCTCTAAGGGGTCCTCTAGAGGTTAACCAGAAGAGCAATTTGACTGATAAACATATTTTTTTGTTCACTCGGTCCAATCGGGTCTGTTCTAGGTCTGGTTGTTGTCTGGTCCATTCAGGTTCGGGTCTGAGAGTACCGGGTCTGTTCTAGGTCTGGTTGTTGTCTGGTCCATTCAGGTTCGGGTCTGAGAGTACCGGGTCCGTTCAGGTCTGACTTTTTGGACCCGAGAAGACTTCTAAGCTGAACTAACAGTCAGATGAAAGCATTGATACTGTAGTAATCATCTTTTTCATAGGGCATTATGACCAGGAATCACTATCCATACACTGTCCCATACATTTAACGAGTCACAACACTAGTCATGACTTCAAAAAATAAACCACAGTGTTTTGCCGAGTAGATCATAGAGTGAGTGACTCAACATATTGTGGGTCTTATATAATGAACGGGGAGATTTAATGAATTAATGTTGCCATGGTGACAGACGGTGAAAGGTGCTGGGGGTGAGTGATGCATGCTAAAAGACAGGTGTGTGCCTACAGGTACCTACCTGGCCAGACCTATCCTCGCCCTCTGACCTCCACTAAGGGTCACCCCTCCCTCCATAAGGGGCGTCTTGTCTTTCTCCGGCAGCAAGGCCAGATCCTGAGGCGAGAGCAGCGGGGGTTTAGATACATGCTTGAGACGCACACACACAAATCAAAAGCTGAAATATGAAATGTAGGGGAGTAGGGACATCATAGACCTACTAAATGTAGGGGAGTAGGGACATCATAGACCTACTAAATGTAGGGGAGTAGGGACATCATAGACCTACTAAATGTAGGGGAGTAGGGACATCATAGACCTACTAAATGTAGGGGAGTAGGGACATCCTAGCCCTACTAAACGTGTTGAGGAAAACAAAATCAAAAGTTCAATACCTTATTGTTTACATCTGTGTTAACAGACATAACAGACTGAGCTGGCAGCTAAAGAAATCTATGACTCCTGAAAGAATGTTGACAACAAACTGGGCAAAGACTCAAATTAATGTCCCCTAGTTTTCTGTCCAGTGTTTAAATGGGAAATTAAATTAACCTGTTGAAAACGTACAACTTGTTGAGTTTTGCAAATCCAATTCCTTTTCCACAATGGGATACAGCTGCAGCGTAATCAAATCACATGTCTTTAAAGCTATTTAATAAAGCTATTTAAAAAAGCTATTTACAGTATAAATACCCAAGCTGAAAGACAGAATGGTTTGATTTCAAAAGTCTAATAGCACCACATCAAAAATACCAAACCAGAAACACTGAAACATAAAAGGAGTATGAAAAATGACCACAGCTGAGGATAAGTTCATTATTAATTAGATTATTTCAAACACAAATGTCTGAAGCACATGTACACCAACATGTAAAATAATGAATTGAGTCATACAGTGATGGAACAGTCTACCATCATAAAACCGCCTACCTTTTTAAATGCTACTTCCGCTGTCCAAAAGGAAGGCATTGGGAATTAAGTTAACATGTTGTTTAACAGGTCTTAAAACACAGCAAGTGGCAAAAGGCACCTTGTGTGTCTCATACTGAACAAAGCCACTGTATTTGTCCCAAATGGCACCCTGTTCCCTATATAGTGCCCTTCTTTTGACCAGTAGCCTGGTCAAAAGTAGTGCACTTTATAGGGAATAGATTGCCATTTGGAATGTATCCACTGTTAGGCTAGAGCTGAAACCTACAAGCTAACAAAGGGAAAATGTGTAAAATACTTTGGGTTTACAAGATACAGCCCACCAATGGTGGTTGTCTGGTCCTGGGACGGGCCACAATAGTCTGCAGCACAATCACAAGCCCTACTAAACACAGTCTGATTGGTCTGGGCACACAGAAACAGCTGTCTCTCTTTTCTCTCTGTCTCAGACCACGTACACCAGATTGCGTTTGTCATATTACTCACTTTGAGAGATTCCATATTCATGACTCTTCTAAAGTCACTCAATTGACAGTTTGGATAAAGGTAGACGTTGCCGTTACATAAGAGGGAATGGTCACTATCGTGAGCTGTCAAAGCGATTAAATATGTTCATACAGTAGTGTTTGCTTTAAACACACTCTGATGTTGGTCAAATAGCCATTGTGTAACACACCATCCACTTTATCTGTGGCAAATCATCAATACCCCAGGGCATGAGTGGTGCCAATTTGCCACTGTAATCATTTCCCCGCCTTCTCAAAAGTCAAAATGTAAAACCAATGATAACTACTGTATAGTAGCTCTGCTGCCCAGAGTTTTCTGGTCAGGTCATGTAGTCAGGAAAAAGTGCTGATCCTAAATATACACAGATACACAGATTGACAATGAGTGCTAGTCTAATCTACATCAATGCCTGTGACTCTGCGCAAGCTGATATTCCGTTCCAATGACATAATGTGGTGTGTCCATGGCAACGGGAGTGTCTGGGACAGTAATCCAGTGACACGGCCCCCCTGCTGAGGCAGCACTTTGAACACACTGCCCACCACTTAACACTGGGGCTCCACACAGGGATGGGATGGCATTGTGTGTGTGTGTGTGTGTGTGTGTATAAACTGGAGAAATATGACACATCAACGCCTCACAAAGGCTACAGGGTAGACAGTCAAGTAGAACATATGAGTCAAGGGAGAAGGAGAGAGAATTGGGTTGGGAATGAGAGAGTAGCAACAGAACAGGGGGAGGTTGAGAGTTAGCAACAGAACAGGGGGAGGTTGAGAGTTAGCAACAGAACAGGGGGAGGTTGAGAGTTAGCAACAGAACAGGGGGAGGTTGAGAGTAGCAACAGAACAGGGGGAGGTTGAGAGTTAGCAACAGAACAGGGGGAGGTTGAGAGAGTAGCAACAGAACAGGGGGAGGTTGAGAGAGTAGCAACAAAACAGGGGGAGGTTGAGAGTAGCAACAGAACAGGGGGAGGTTGAGAGTAGCAACAGAACAGGGGGAGGTTGAGAGTTAGCAACAGAACAGGGGGAGGTTGAGAGAGTAGCAACAAAACAGGGGGAGGTTGAGAGTAGCAACAGAACAGGGGGAGGTTGAGAGTAGCAACAGAACAGGGGGAGGTTGAGAGTAGCAACAGAACAGGGGGAGGTTGAGAGTTAGCAACAGAACAGGGGGAGGTTGAGAGTTAGCAACAGAACAGGGGGAGGTTGAGAGTTAGCAACAGAACAGGGGGAGGTTGAGAGTAGCAACAGAACAGGGGGAGGTTGAGAGTTAGCAACAGAACAGGGGGAGGTTGAGAGAGTAGCAACAGAACAGGGGGAGGTTGAGAGAGTAGCAACAAAACAGGGGGAGGTTGAGAGTAGCAACAGAACAGGGGGAGGTTGAGAGTAGCAACAGAACAGGGGGAGGTTGAGAGTAGCAACAGAACAGGGGGAGGTTGAGAGTAGCAACAGAACAGGGGGAGGTTGAGAGTTAGCAACAGAACAGGGGGAGGTTGAGAGTTAGCAACAGAACAGGGGGAGGTTGAGAGTAGCAACAGAACAGGGGGAGGTTGAGAGTTAGCAACAGAACAGGGGGAGGTTGAGAGTAGCAACAGAACAGGGGGAGGTTGAGAGTTAGCAACAGAACAGGGGGAGGATGAGAGTTAGCAACAAAACAGGGGGAGGTTGAGAGTTAGCAACAAAACAGGGGGAGGTTGAGAGTTAGCAACAAAACAGGGGGAGGTTGAGAGTAGCAACAGAACAGGGGGAGGTTGAGAGTAGCAACAGAACAGGGGGAGGTTGAGAGTTAGCAACAGAACAGGGGGAGGTTGAGAGTTAGCAACAGAACAGGGGGAGGTTGAGAGTTAGCAACAAAACAGGGGGAGGTTGAGAGTTAGCAACAAAACAGGGGGAGGTTGAGAGTTAGCAACAAAACAGGGGGAGGTTGAGAGTAGCAACAGAACAGGGGGAGGTTGAGAGTAGCAACAGAACAGGGGGAGGTTGAGAGTTAGCAACAGAACAGGGGGAGGTTGAGAGTTAGCAACAGAACAGGGGGAGGTTGAGAGTTAGCAACAAAACAGGGGGAGGTTGAGAGTTAGCAACAAAACAGGGGGAGGTTGAGAGTTAGCAACAAAACAGGGGGAGGTTGAGAGTTAGCAACAAAACAGGGGGAGGTTGAGAGTTAGCAACAAAACAGGGGGAGGTTGAGAGTTAGCAACAAAACAGGGGAAGGTTGAGAGTTAGCAACAAAACAGGGGTAGGTTGAGAGTTAGCAACAGAACAGGGGGAGGTTGAGAGTTAGCAACAGAACAGGGGGAGGTTGAGAGAGTAGCAACAGAACAGGGGAGGTTGAGAGTAGCAACAGAACAGGGGGAGGTTGAGAGTTAGCAACAGAACAGGGGGAGGTTGAGAGTTAACAACAAAACAGGGGGAGGTTGAGAGTAGCAACAGAACAGGGGGAGGTTGAGAGAGTAGCAACAGAACAGGGGGAGGTTGAGAGTAGCAACAGAACAGGGGGAGGTTGAGAGTAGCAACAGAACAGGGGGAGGTTGAGAGTTAGCAACAGAACAGGGGGAGGTTGAGAGTTAGCAACAGAACAGGGGGAGGTTGAGAGAGTAGAAGAAAACTATTCAGGTAAAAGAAAAAATAGCGAGAACAAAGCAAAGACAAAGGAAAGCAGAAAAAGTAAAGAAACATTCAACACAACCACATCAAAGACCAGACCTGAGACCAAAGGAATTCTAACCAAGTTAACATGCAACACACAAACAACAAGGTTACATATTTCAGTCCAGCGTACCTCCTCCAGCTGACATGCCTTGATGACAGAGGTGTAGCGGAATTCGTCGTAGGTCAGACCAAACAGGATGTTGTCACGGATGGTTCCGGGCATGATCCAGGAGGTCTGGGGGGAGAAGGAGATCCGCCCACTGTGTTTGATCTTCCCCTCTGACGGGACCAGCTCTCCCAGGATCATCATCAGCAGGGAACTCTGGGGGGAGACACAGATAAAATAACATTTTATCTCTATGGAAGACACACATTAGTGTGTGTGTTAGCTTCCAGACGCAACTTCAGGAGTCTGTTGGGACATTGGGCTGACATTTGTGGACTCCCTTAGTTGAGCATCTCTCTGGTGCCTGACAATGGAAAATAACCCTAACCTAAAGTGTCAGTTTTTACACCATTTGTTTTTGCCTGTCAACAAAAGCAGATCTATAATTTCTAGGAATACTACTTACCAGTTGGCAGGTAAAATGCGTCCGTCGCTATCAAAAAACGCATTTATAACCAGTTTTTATCTGTTATTATTAACATTTTCCACCGAAAACACTTGATTCTTTGTGTTTCCAGTGGAAACTGTCAATAGTAGGCTAATCGTTGGAATGGAAGACCCTATGACATAATGAGATATGTGAATTACAGGGACTGCATTTGGCACATATACAGAAATGTTGATTAATGTACATTGTCCGTGTCAAATCAAATCAACCCAGACCTCCTCCTCCTCCATCCACCCCAGTGTTCCCTGACAGACTGAGTGGTAGTGGTACCTTTCCGGAGCCGGTGGATCCAGCCACGGCCAGCATCTGTCCCTTCTCCAGGTACAGGCTGATGTTCTTGAGGACGGGTGTAACATATAGGTTGGTGAAGAACAGCCCTACATCACCGTTAGGGTGGCCGTTAGACTTGTTCTCCTGCTTTATCTTCTCAAACAACTCCCCGATACCCTGGAGAGGGGGAGAGAGTTGGGGGAGAAATAGAGAGAGAGTGAGGGGGGGAGAGAGAGTAGGAGGAGAAGGAGAGAGAGAGGGAGGGGAAGAGAGAGGGGGGAGAGGGAGAGAGAGGGTGAGAAAGAAAGAGAGAGCGTGGGAGAGAGAGAGGGTGAGAAATAGCTTTACATTACATCAAATGTAAATTTCTCTCATACAATATGACCAGACCAGCTTGTCTGAAAGAGTGAGCTCATGTGTGTCCAGCTCTGGTTGTATTAGAAATACTATTTGGGCATAAAGGGGACAACAGACGAGTGATACAATGCTCTGATGACAGCTTGATGCTGAAATGTCTCAGCCATCCAGCTGGGAAAATTAGAAAGATGAGAAAGTCTTTTTTGGTCATTTATTTGGAAGATTCTGGGAATCACTGAGAAATAGGAGACTCTTGCGCCCCAAAGAAAAAAGGCCTCAAATGCCAGTATTGGCCCCTAATCCATCAACATTTCCATAGCAATCAAATCACTGGTGAGAGTTCTGTAGGAGAGAAACAGTGAACCTGGTTGGTTTGTTAAATCATTGACCTGGGTGACGTTTTATGGGTCAGTGATCTTCTAATGCCAAGGGCTTCCGTCACTTCTATAGCTTACACTGCGTCACATTCATATTCAAATGAGCTGACGTACACGCAGTCCACAATAAAGACCAGTCTGACAACTCTGGCCTATTTCCAAAACTACTTTCACAGGAGGAGACGCTGGGATAGAATCCTGGATGTGATAAATGAATGGATTCCTAACCAGATTTTCCCAGCATAGAATGGGTTTGGTATAGTTTACCACCGTCTAGCATAGCATTGGTTATCTAAATTAGTGCACAAAGCATCTGAACACAAATCATTTTTTACCTACTTGAGATGGCCATAACATGTGTCCATAAAGTTAAATGTACTGCCTGCGACACTTCAAACTGATAACGTTGTTCTGTGGTCATGATGATGAATTGCCTTTTACCTACACAATAGTAGGATTATTATCAGGAAGAATAGAATGCACACACACACACACACACACACGTACCTCATCCCAGGAGGCGGTCACGTTCACCAGCTCTACCTCAGTGGTGGTCAGGTTGTACTCTAATACTTTGTACTCCTCTTTACAGAGGTATTCCTACAGGACAGACAAAACAAGAGTTAAAACCACAAATGTATTACAAATTGAAACAGATAAGAATATTATCTTGGCAACAACAAGTCAGCTCAATACGCACGCATGCACGCGCACACGCACGCACACGCACACACACACACACACACACACACACACACACACACACACACACACACACACACACACACACACACACACACACACACACACACATTCACATTCACACATTCACAGTGGAGAACAAACAGTAGTGGCTCACAGACAGAATATACAACATGTTGTCCTACTGTAGTGCCTTGTGCAGTACTGGCTCACAGACAGAATATACAACATGTTGTCCTACTGTAGTGCCTTGTGCAGTACTGGCTCACAGACAGAATATACAACATGTTCAGGAGATAGAGGAATCCCTGATAAGAATGACACAACAACAACTGTACTGTGACCCTAATATGGCCTTTTTGGCCGTGGACTCTCTATTTCTTGATGCGCCTTATGGCAGGGCAGTATGAAGGGCATGTATGTGTCTTGGGGTGCAGTTGGTGTGGGGGGGGTGCACGCGTCTGCAGTGTTTCACCTAGGATTTTTGCAGTGGCAAAGTTAGCGTGGTAGTGGGCGTGGCCAGTTGTGCAGTCTCCAACCAACATTTTGAAAGGACTTCCTCTTGGCGACAGAGACAAAATGTTGCTGTTTTAAAGTTAATTTCCTGCAATTCTACACATTTTGTCATGGCTTATGCCATGTTTTATGCTACATGAGTGACTCAAACATAATACCAAAATCAATGAGGGCCCCATGCCATTTTTGCAATTTTTGATTCTCCTTGACTGTCTAGTTATTATTTGGGTGATTGTTATTCAAAAATCTTATTCAAAAATATATAGCTCCATTATCTCTAAATACTTTATATCTGGTTTTAGTTGTTTAAGTTTACACTGTAAACACTTTACCATCCTGAAAATGATGAAAAAAATGTAATATTAAATAGCTGCTGCTAAATGAATATAGGGGAAACACTGATCCGTATGTCTGAACATGCATTTGTGTGCATGTATGTGTGTGTGTGTTTGTGCCAATTCCTGAGTCTTCAGATACAGATTCTTCAAATACTGACAAAAAATCTCCAAAACTGACATAACCTTCAGGGACACTGACATAACCGTCGGGGACACTGACACACTGACATAGCCTTCAGGGACAGTGCCATAGCCTTCAGGGACAGTGCCATAGCCTTTAGGGACAGTGCCATAACCGTCAGGTACACTGACATAGCCTTCAGGGACACTGACATAGCCTTCAGGGACAGTGCCATAGCCTTCAGGGACACTGCCATAACTGTCAGGGATACTGACATAACCTTCAGGGACATTGACATAGCCTTCAGGGACACTGACATAGCCTTCAGGGACAGTGCCATAACCTTCAGGGACACTGACATAGCCTTCAGGGACACTGACATAACCTTCAGGAACAGTGCCATAACCTTCAGGGACAGTGACATAACCTTCAGGGACAGTGCCATATCCTTCAGGGACACTGACATAACCTTCAGGGACACTGACATAACCTTCAGGGACAGTGCCATAACCTTCAGGGACACTGCCATAACCTTCAGGGACAGTGCCATAACCTTCAGGGACACTGACATAGCCTTCAGGGACAGTGACATAACCTTCAGGGACAGTGACATAACCTTCAGGGACACTGACATAACCTTCAGGAACAGTGCCATAACATTCAGGGACACTGACATAACCTTCAGGGACAGTGACATAACCTTCAGGGACAGTGCCATAACCTTCAGCGACAGTGACATAACCTTCAGGGACACTGACATAACCTTCAGGAACAGTGCCATAACCTTCAGGGACAGTGCCATAACCTTCAGGGACACTGACATAGCCTTCAGGGACACTGCCATAACCTTCAGGGACACTGACATAGCCTTCAGGGACACTGACATAACCTTCAGGGACACTGACATAACCTTCAGGGACAGTGCCATAACCTTCAGGGACAGTGCCATAACCTTCAGGGACAGTGCCATAACCTTCAGGGACACTGACATAGCCTTCAGGGACAGTGACATAACCTTCAGGGACACTGACATAACCTTCAGGAACAGTGCCATAACCTTCAGGGACAGTGCCATAACCTTCAGGGACACTGACATAACCTTCAGCGACAGTGCCATAACCTTCAGGAACAGTGCCATAACCTTCCGGGACAGTGCCATAACCTTCAGGGACACTGACATAGCCTTCAGGGACACTGACATAGCCTTCAGGGACACTGACATAACCTTCAGGAACAGTGCCATAACCTTCAGGGACAGTGACATAACCTTCAGGGACAGTGCCATATCCTTCAGGGACACTGACATAACCTTCAGGGACACTGACATAACCTTCAGGGACAGTGCCATAACCTTCAGGGACACTGCCATAACATTCAGGGACACTGACATAACCTTCAGGGACAGTGCCATAACCTTCAGGGACAGTGCCATAACCTTCAGGGACACTGCCATAACCTTCAGGGACAGTGCCATAACCTTCAGGGACACTGACATAGCCTTCAGGGACAGTGACATAACCTTCAGGGACAGTGACATAACCTTCAGGGACACTGACATAACCTTCAGGAACAGTGCCATAACATTCAGGGACACTGACATAACCTTCAGGGACAGTGCCATAACCTTCAGGGACAGTGCCATAACCTTCAGCGACAGTGACATAACCTTCAGGGACACTGACATAACCTTCAGGAACAGTGCCATAACCTTCAGGGACAGTGCCATAACCTTCAGGGACACTGACATAGCCTTCAGGGACACTGCCATAACCTTCAGGGACACTGACATAGCCTTCAGGGACACTGACATAACCTTCAGGGACACTGACATAACCTTCAGGGACAGTGCCATAACCTTCAGGGACAGTGCCATAACCTTCAGGGACAGTGCCATAACCTTCAGGGACACTGACATAGCCTTCAGGGACAGTGACATAACCTTCAGGGACACTGACATAACCTTCAGGAACAGTGCCATAACCTTCAGGGACAGTGCCATAACCTTCAGGGACACTGACATAACCTTCAGCGACAGTGCCATAACCTTCAGGAACAGTGCCATAACCTTCCGGGACAGTGCCATAACCTTCAGGGACACTGACATAGCCTTCAGGGACACTGCCATAACCTTCAGGGACACTGACATAGCCTTCAGGGACAGTGCCATAACCTCCAGGGACAGTGCCATAACCTTCAGGGACAGTGACATAACCTTCAGGGACACTGACATAACCTTCAGGGACACTGACATAACCTTCAGGGACACTGACATAACCTTCAGGGACAGTGCCATAACCTTCAGGGACAGTGCCATAACCTTCAGCGACAGTGACATAACCTTCAGGGACACTGACATAACCTTCAGGAACAGTGCCATAACCTTCAGGGACAGTGCCATAACCTTCAGGGACACTGACATAACCTTCAGGGACAGTGCCATAGCCTTCAGGGACACTGACATAGCCTTCAGGGACACTGCCATAACCTTCAGGGACACTGACATAGCCTTCAGGGACAGTGCCATAACCTCCAGGGACAGTGCCATAACCTTCAGGGACAGTGCCATAACCTTCAGGGACAGTGCCATAACCTTCAGGGACACTGACATAACCTTCAGGGACACTGACATAACCTTCAGGGACAGTGCCATAACCTTCAGGGACAGTGCCATAACCTTCAGGGACAGTGCCATAACCTTCAGGGACACTGACATAGCCTTCAGGGACAGTGACATAACCTTCAGGGACAGTGACATAACCTTCAGGGACACTGACATAACCTTCAGCGACAGTGCCATAACCTTCAGGAACAGTGCCATAACCTTCAGGGACAGTGCCATAACCTTCAGGGACAGTGCCATAACCTTCAGGGACACTGACATAACCTTCAGCGACAGTGCCATAACCTTCAGGGACAGTGCCATAACCTTCAGGGACAGTGCCATAACCTTCAGGGACACTGACATAGCCTTCAGGGACACTGCCATAACCTTCAGGGACAGTGACATAACCTTCAGGGACACTGACATAACCTTCAGGGACAGTGCCATAGCCTTCAGGGACACTGACATAGCCTTCAGGGACAGTGCCATAACCTCCAGGGACAGTGCCATAAACTTCAGGGACAGTGACATAACCTTCAGGGACACTGACATAACCTTCAGGGACACTGACATAACCTTCAGGGACACTGACATAACCTTCAGGGACAGTACCATAACCTTCAGAGACAGTGACATAACCTTCAGGGACAGCGCCATATCCTTCAGGGACACTGACATAACCTTCGGGGACACTGACATAACCTTCGGGGACACTGACATAACCTTCGGGGACACTGACAAAACAAGAGTTGACAATGACAAAAACAGAGTTATCATCAACCTCTGTTAACAAGAACTCATTTCCCCTCCACTTCCTCAAGTCTGTACATTCCACATGCAAATGTACATTATATACATTATATACAGAATACAACATGACTACAACATGTGCTTCTCCAACCCAACTCCCAACTATTACAGCCCTGTACCAGACTGTACCAAAGTTAAATTCCGACTTCGACGATGACCCAAAGTTCCAGCGTACTGTACCGCATCTGAATGGAACTTTGAAACCCCATCCATCCCTCCCCCTGTCCTCCCCCGTCCTCCCCCATCCTTTTCCCCACTCCCTGTCCTCCCCCCATCCTTTTCCCCACTCCCTGTCCTCCCCCCATCCTTCTCCCCACTCCCTGTCCTCCCTCCATCCTTCTCCCCACTCCCTGTCCTCCCTCCATCCTTTTCCCCACTCCCTGTCCTCCCTCCATCCTTCTCCCCACTCCCTGTCCTCCCTCCATCCTTTTCCCCACTCCCTGTCCTCCCCCCATCCTTTTCCCACTCCCTGTCCTCCCTCCATCCTTCTCCCCACTCCCTGTCCTCCCTCCATCCTTTTCCCCACTCCCTGTCCTCCCTCCATCCTTCTCCCCACTCCCTGTCCTCCCTCCATCCTTTTCCCCACTCCCTGTCCTCCCCCCATCCTTTTCCCCACTCCCTGTCCTCCCTCCATCCTTCTCCCGTCCCCCCCATCCGTCTTTTCCTCCATGCCCAAGTATGCATAACCGCCTCACCTCTATCTTTGTGACCAGCGCCAGGGTGTCGTACCACATCTGTATGGAGCCGGGCAGCTGTCTGGTGAGGGTCATTCGGAGCACCATGAGGTAAGAGGCAGTGGTGAAGATACTTCTCAGGATGATGCCCTGGAAAGACCCCATTCAGATTCAACTTTATTCATCCCCAATGGAAGTATTTCACAGATGTTTTACCTCATATTCATTATATCCAGCACAATACCAGTGTCTACGTATGTGAAAAGTGTGTGTTTTGTAGTAAAACAGATAAGAAAAGGTATTTTATTAATCCCCAAGGGGAAACTAATTTGTCATACTTTCTCAACAATACAAAGACAAAAGAAATACTCACAACATCAAAAACATCACAAGTCAATTAGATTTTAAATAAATATATATATATAGACCAGTGGGGAAAGTACCTTGCTGAGGGCGTGGGGCACGATGGCTGACACAATGACCAGGATGGCAGAGAAGAAGTAGGAGGCGCTGTAGAAGTACCGCAGAGAACCAATCTTCCTCGTCAGCGTCATCTCATCCCTGGGAGGGGGGAGAGAGGAGAGGTGGGGGGGTGGGGGACCATATTTACGTCACAATCTGCCTAGACAAGGTTACAAGATGTCCTGTCACGTACTTGATGGCATAAATAGGTGGACAAACAGCCACAGGGAAATCTAATTATGGATTTAGCCCCACATTCTCCCAAATCAGACAGGGATTAAACATTGAACATTGGAACTTTACTCAAGGACTGTATAACCAAAAAACATAACACATCAAGGATAGAGCTCTCCACTGGACTACACAATGCAGGATTGTTGCTCTGATTGGCTTTGTTTGTGAAAGTCATGTGTCATGATCATAGAGTGCAATTAATGCTTCCTTTGAGCTTCGACTCATATTTAAAGGAATTGAAGCGAAATTATCTTGATGGGAATCTCATTACTGAGAGTTACAGATCATCTATCCAAACTAAGAGTTTTTAGTTCCAAGAAGATCTTAGATAGATGGGTTCCTGTTGCTAACATGACTTTTCACGTCAGAGTATTACAACAGAGTCAAAGCATGACCACTTTCCCTATAGCTCTGGGATTGTTGCCTTGAACATTTAAGCAATAAGGCACGGGGGGGGGGGGGGGGGGGGGTATATGGTCAATATACCCCGGCTAAGGGCTGTTCTTAGGCAAGACGCATCGCGAGGTATATTGGCCATATACCACAAACCCCTGAGGTGCCTTATTGCTATTATAAACTGGTTACTAAAGTAATTAGAGCAGTAAAAATAAATGTTTTGTCATACCCATGGTATACGGTCTGATATACCATAGCTGTCAGCCCATCAGCATTCAGGGCTGGAACCAACTTGTCTCTGTTTATGTACAGTATTAGGTTCTAGTTAGGTGTGTGTCTTACTGTCTGATGTTCTTGATGATAGTCTCCATCACCTCCTCCCAGCCGTAGGCCTTCACTGAGTGGATGTTCTCTACGATCTCTGAGGTCAGAGCCAGACGCCTGCTGATTAACCCTGCTCTTTTCTGCCTGATCATAGGACCCCCCCCCCCCCCCACACACACACACACACACACACACACACACACACACACACACACAGAATAAGACACACGTATATACACACACACACACACACAGAGAGAGAGAATAAGACACACACACCATATTGATACAATTAATGAGACTTTTCAACTACAGAGAGATGGCTGAGAACATAAACATGAAGACTTAACAGGTTTGGATGTTAATTAACAAGATTTACTTCTGGATCAAAGAGTTTTGTGTGGAACAGTGAAAGTTGTGCCCGTCTGAATAGGCAGTGTTTCCCACTTTGTTGACATTTCTCAGGGGCACAGGCCATGCCGTTCTGTTCCATGTGGGTAAGATGAGATCAGTGGCGGAGACCAGAGCTACCGGTCCTGTACAGACCCATCTAGAGGGCACAGTGTGTGTGTGTGTGTGTGTGTGTGTGTGTGTGTGTGTGTGTGTGTGTGTGTGTGTGTGTGTGTGTGTGTGTGTGGTGTGTGTGAACTCCTGTACAGTCCAGTACCCACCTGTGAGGCCCCATCTTCTGAGAGAGGCAGGCCTGTATGATGCCCAGCAGGGTGAGGGCAGCCAGGGCACAGAAACCATTCACCTCAATCAGCTCCCAGATCAACCCCACACACAGGATGCACTGCAGAGGGGTGATCCACACAAAGTGGGCCAGGCCAAGACTCTGCAACACACATACACATGACTGTATGAAGAGAAGACACACGCAGTAACATGTATATGTACACAGAACACACACACACACACACACACACACACACACACACACACACACACACACACACACACACACACACACACACACACACACACACACACAACAAAAATATATACGTAAGGACAAATCTACAATCCATATTTTACACCATGGGTCTTTAACCCTCCCAGGCAAATCGGGAACTCAGGGACCCCATAATACATTAGCAAAAAAACTTTTTTACACATGTTGTTTTACAATCAGGTGAATGATAATGGCAAAGAGAAGTAATCAACATTTTAAAATTAATAGATTTGGTACATAGTTTTTCATCATTTTGATCTCCCCACATTATAATTGGAAGAGGAAGTGTAAACTCTTATATAGCCTATTAGCTAGAAAGGTAACTCCAAACACATTTTCACTAAATGCAGCTGTTAAGCTGGTTAAACAAAGGTTAGCCATGTGTTGGCAAAAATGTATGTCCAATTCAAGAAAGCTTACCAGCAGCCAGCGGCACTTGCCACACTGGTCGACTATTCGCAGGTGCTTTTTCTAAGCCTATGTCCGATACTCCAGTGAGTGTAATTAGCTCCATTAGCTCCAGTGAGTGTAATTAGCTCCAGTGAGTGTAATTAGCTCCAGTGAGTGTAATTAGCTCCAGTGAGTGTAATTAGCTCTAGTGAGTGTAATTAGTTCCAGTGAGTGTAATTAGCTCCAGTGAGAGTAATTAGTTCCAGTGAGTGTAATTAGCTCCAGTGAGAGTAATTAGTTCCAGTGAGAGTAATTAGCTCTAGTGAGTGTAATTAGTTCCAGTGAGTGTAATTAGTTCCAGTGAGTGTAATTAGCTCCAATGAGAGTAATTAGTTCCAGTGAGTGTAATTAGCTCCAGTGAGAGTAATTAGCTCCAGTGAGAGTAATTAGCTCCAGTGAGAGTAATTAGTCCCAGTGAGAGTAATTAGTTCCAGTGAGTGTAATTAGTTCCAGTGAGTGTAATTAGCTCCAGTGAGTGTAATTAGCTCCAATGAGTGTAATTAGCTCTAGTGAGAGTAATTAGCTCCAGTGAGTGTAATTAGTTCCAGTGAGTGTAATTAGCTCTAGTGAGTGTAATTAGTTCCAGTGAGTGTAATTAGCTCCAGTGAGTGTAATTAGCTCCAGTGAGTGTAATTAGCTCCAGTGAGAGTAATTAGTTCCACTGAGTGTAATTAGCTCCAGTGAGTGTAATTAGCTCTAGTGAGTGTAATTAGTTCCAGTGAGTGTAATTAGCTCCAGTGAGTGTAATTAGCTCCAGTGAGTGTAATTAGCTCCAGTGAGTGTAATTAGTTCCAGTGAGTGTAATTAGCTCCAGTGAGAGTAATTAGTTCCAGTGAGAGTAATTAGCTCTAGTGAGTGTAATTAGTTCCAGAGAGTGTAATTAGCTCCAATGAGAGTAATTAGTTCCAGTGAGTGTAATTAGCTCCAGTGAGAGTAATTAGTTCCAGTGAGAGTAATTAGCTCTAGTGAGTGTAATTAGTTCCAGTGATAGTAATTAGCTCTAGTGAGTTTAATTAGTTCCAGTAAGTGTAATTAGCTCCAATGAGAGTAATTAGTTCCAGTGAGTGTAATTAGTTCCAGTGAGAGTAATTAGCTCTAGTGAGTGTAATTAGTTCCAGTGAGTGTAATTAGCTCCAATGAGAGTAATTAGTTCCAGTGAGTGTAATTAGCTCCAGTGAGAGTAATTAGTTCCAGTGAGAGTAATTAGCTCTAGTGAGTGTAATTAGTTCCAGTGAGTGTAATTAGTTCCAGTGAGTGTAATTAGCTCTAGTGAGTGTAATTAGCTCCAGTGAGTGTAATTACCTCCAGTGAGTGTAATTAGCTCTAGTGAGTGTAATTAGCTCTAGTGAGTGTAATTAGCTCCAGTGAGTGTAATTAGCTCCAGTGAGTGTAATTAGCTCCAGTGAGTGTAATTAGCTCCAGTGAGTGTAATTAGTAATTAGCAATTTTCTTGGGCCACTATAACTAACTATTTTGCCAATTGGACTGGTCCCCCCACCACACGGAACCCCACTAATCTACAGACGGAATCGCACAAGGTGGCTAAAAACAGACCTCCTCCATCTTCTACCAGCTTGCTACCTATGGCTCGGCTAGCTATCTAACTGGACCCTTTGATCACTCGGCTAAGCATGCCTCTCCTTAATGTCAATATGCCTTGTCCATTGCTGTTCTGGTTAGTGTTTATTGGCTTATTTCACTGTAGAGCCTCTAGCCCTGCTCATTATACCTTATCCAACCTCTCAGTTCCTCCACCCACACATGCTATGACATCTTCTGGCTTCAATTATGTTTCTAGAGACAATATCTCTCTCATCATCACTAAATGCCTAGGTTTATCTCCACTGTACTCACATCCTACCATACCTTTGTCTGTACATAATACCATGAAGCTATTTTTTCGCCCCCAGAAACCTGCTCCTTTTTCTCTCTATTCCGGACGTCACAGACGACCAATTCTTATAGCTTTTAGCCATACCCTTATCCTCATACTTCTCTGTTCCTCTGGTGATGTAGAGGTGAATCCAGGCCCTGCAGTGCCTAGCTCCACTCCTACTCCCCAGGCGCTCTCTTTTGATGACTTCTGTAACCGTAATAGCCTTGGTTTCATGCATGTTAACATTAGAAGCCTCCTCCCTAAGTTTGTTTTATTCACTGCTTTAGCACACTCTGCCAACCCGGATGTCCTAGCCGTGTCTGAATCCTGGCTTAGGAAGTCCACCAAAAACTCTGAAATCTTCATCCCTAACTACAACGTTTTCAGACAAGATAGAACGACCAAAGGGGGCGGTGTTGCAATCTACTGCAGAGATAGCCTGCAGAGTTCTGTCCTACTATCCAGGTCTGTACCCAAACAATTTGAACTTCTACTTTTAAAAATCCATCTCTCTAAAAACAAGTCTCTCACCGTTGCCGCCTGCTATAGACCCCCCTCGGCCCCCAGCTGTGCTCTGGACACCATATGTGAACTGATTGCCCCCCATCTATCTTCAGAGCTCGTGCTACTAGGTGACCTAAACTGGGACATGCTTAACACCCCAGCCATCCTACAATCCAAGCTTGACGCCCTCAATCTCACACAAATTATTACTGAACCCACCAGGTACCACCCCAAAGCCGTAAACACTGGCACCCTCATAGATATCATCCTAACCAATTTGCCCTCTAAATACACCTCTGCTGTTTTCAACCAAGATCTCAGCGATCACTGCCTCATTGCCTGCATCCGTAATGGGTCTACGGTCAAACGACCTCCACTCATCACTGTCAAACGCTCCCTGAAACATTTCAGTGAGCATGCCTTTCTAATCGACCTGGCCCTGGTATCCTGGAAGGATATTGACCTCATCCCGTCAGTAGAGGCTGCCTGGTTATTTTTTTTAAATGCCTTCCTCACCATCTTAAATAAGCATGCCCCATTCAAGAAATTTAGAACCAGGAACAGATATAGCCCTTGGTTCTCCCCAGACCTGACTGCCCTTAACCAACACAAAAACATCCTATGGCGTTCTGCATTAGCATCAAACAGCCCCCGTGATATGCAACTTTTCAGGGAAGATAGAAACCAATATACACAGGCAGTTAGAAAAGCTAAGGCTAGCTTTTTCAAGCAGAAATTTGCTTCCTGCAATACAAATTCAAAAAAGTTCTGGGACATTGTAAAGTCCATGGAGAATAAGAACACCTCCTCCCAACTGCCCACTGCACTGAGGATAGGAAACTCTGTCACCACCGATAAACCCACTATAATTGAGAATTTCAATAAGCATTTTTCTACGGCTGGCCATGCTTTCCACCTGGCTACCCCTACTGCAGTCAACAGCACTGCACCCCCCACAGCTACTCGCCCAAGCCTTCCCCATTTCTCCTTCTCCCAAATCAATTCAGCTGATGTTCTGAAAGAGCTGCAAAATCTGGACCCCTACAAATCAGCCGGGCTAGACAATCTGGACCCTTTCTTTCTAAAATTATCTGCCGAAATTATTGCAACCCCTATTACTAGCCTGTTCAACCTCTCTTTCGTGTCGTCTGAGATTCCCATAGATTGGAAAGCAGCTGCTGTCATCCTCCTCTTCAAAGGAGGGGACACTCTTGACCCAAATTGCTATAGACCTATATCCATCCTACCCTGCCTTTCTAAGGTCTTCAAAAGCCAGGTCAACAAACAGATTACCGACCATTTCGAATCCCACCGCACCTTCTCCGCTATGCAATCTGGTTTCAGAGCTGGTCATGGGTGCACCTCAGCCACGCTCAAGGTCCTAAACGATATCTTAACCGCCATCGATAAGAAACAATACTGTGCTGCCGTTTTCATTGACCTGGCCAAAGCTTTCGACTCTGTCAATCACCACATCCTCATCGGCAGGCTCAATAGCCTTGGTTTCTCTAATGATTGCATCGCCGGGTTCACCAACTACTTCTCAGATAGAGTTCAGTGTGTCAAATCGGAGGGCCTGTTGTCCGGACCTCTGGCAGTCTCTATGGGGGTGCCACAGGGTTCAATTCTTGGGCCAACTCTTTTCTCTGTATACATCAATGATGTCGCTCTTGCTGCTGATGAGTCTCTGATCCACCTCTACGCAGACGACACCATTCTGTATACTTCTGGCCCTTCTTTGGACACTGTGTTAACAACCCTCCAGACGAGCTTTAATGCCATACAACTCTCCTTCCGTGGCCTCCAACTGCTCCTAAACACAAGTAAAACTAAATGCATGCTCTTCAACCGATCGCTGCCTGCACCTGCCCGCCTGTCCTGCATCACTACTCTGGACGGTTCTGACTTAGAATATGTGGACAACTACAAATACCTTGGTGTCTGGTTAGACTGTAAACTCTCCTTCCAGACTCACATCAAACATCTCCAATCCAAAGTTAAATCAAGAATTGGCTTCCTATTTCGCAACAAAGCATCCTTCACTTATGCTGCCAAACATACCCTCGTAAAACTGACCATCTTACCGATCCTCGACTTTGGCGATGTCATTTACAAAATAGCCTCCAATACCCTACTCAACAAACTGAATGCAGTCTATCACAGTGCCATCTGTTTTGTCACCAAAGCCCCATATACTACCCACCACTGCGACCTGTACGCTCTCGTTGGCTGGCCCTCGCTTCATAATCGTCGCCAAACCCACTGGCTCCAGGTCATCTACAAGACCCTGCTAGGTAAAGTCCCCCCTTATCTCCGCTCACTGGTCACCATAGCAGCACCCACCTGTAGCACGCGCTCCAGCAGGTATATCTCTCTGGTCACCCCCAAAGCCAATTCCTCCTTTGGCCGTCTCTCTTTCCAGTTCTCTGCTGCCAATGACTGGAACGAACTACAAAAATCTCTGAAACTGGAAACACTTATCTCCCTCACTATCTTTAAGCACCAGCTGTCAGAGCAGCTCACAGAACACTGCACCTGTACATAGACCATCTATAATTTAGCCCAAACAACTACCACTTCCCCGACTGTATTTATTTATTTTATTTTGCTCCTTTGCACCCCATTATCTCTATTTCTACTTTGCACTTTCTTCTACTACAAATCTACCATTCCAGTGTTTTACTTGCTATATTGTATTTACTTTGCCACCATGGACTTTTTTTGCCTTTACCTCCCTTATCTCACCTCATTTGCTCACATTGTACATAGACTTAATTTTCTACTGTATTATTTACTGTATATCTGTTTTACTCCATGTGTAACTCTGTGTTGTTGTATGTTGTCGAACTGCTTTGCTTTATCTTGGCCAGGTCACAATTGTAAATGAGAACTTGTTCTCAACTTGCCTACCTGGTTAAATAAAGGTGAAATAAATAAATAAAAAAGTTCCAGTGAGTGTAATTAGCTCAATATTAGAAGTTGAGAAATAAAGTTGACATCATTAGAGAGAAAATATTCTCCTATTTTCTACTCTAGGTATGTAATTACAATTTAGTTTATTCTGTTGCTGTTAGTGATATTCATGAAAACATTGAAATAATAAAATAAAATAATGTATTTTCTTATTTTTTCCTGCACACCCCTGCAGATCACCGGTTGACATTTTACATTAACATTTTAGTAATTTAGCAGACGCTCTTATCCAGAGCGACTTACAGTAGTGAATGCATACATTTCATACATTTAATTTCATTTCATGCATTTTTTGTTGTTGTTGTACTGGCCCCCCGTGGGAATCAAACCCACAACCCTGGCGTTGCACACACCATGCTGGCGTTGCAAACACCATGCTCTACCAACTGAGCCACAGGGAAGACCAACTGACCCCCTGCAGACCCCCGGTTGACCCCCTGCAGACCCCCGGTTGACCCCCTGCAGACCCCCAGTTGAATATCGCTGTTTAACACATTCCTTGAGAAGTGTGGAGAGACATGCTGTAGGCTAAACTACATACTGTCAATTAAAATACATAATGTCAGTTAAACTGCATACTGTCGGTTAAACTACATACTGTCAGTTAAACTACATACTGTCAGTTAAACTGCATACTGTCAGTTAAACTACATACTGTCAGTAAAACTGCATACTGTCAGTTAAACTACATACTGTCAGTTAAACTGCATACTGTCAGTTAAACTACATACTGTCACGTCCTGACCAGTAATAAGGGTTATTTGTTATTGTAGTTTGGTCAGGACGTGGCAGAGGGTATTTTGTTTATGTGGTTCGGGGTGGTGGTGTATGTAGTAGGGTGTTTGATTTGTAATTTCCGGGTTTTGGTCTATGTTCTATGTTTTGTATTTCTATGTTCTTTCTGGTTTGTTATATTTCTATGTTTAGGTCAATGGGGGGTTGGACTCTCAATTGGAGGCAGGTGCTTTCTCGTTGCCTCTGATTGAGAGTCCTATATATGGGTAATTGTTTGGTTTAGTGTTGTGTGAGCATGTTTCTTGTTTTGCCTGTGTGAGCATGACAAGACTGTTTTGTTGTTTGTGCGTTCTTCGTTTTGTTATTTTGGTGTTCTCTTTATATAAAATAAATAACAAGATGAGCATCCACATTCCTTCTGCGTTTTGGACCTCTATCCCCGACGACAACCGTTACACATACTGTCAGTTAAACTACATAACGTCAGTTAAACTGCATACTGTCAGTTAAACTACATACTGTCAGTTAAATTACATACTGGCAGTTAAACTACATACTATCGGTTAAACTACATAACGTCAGTTAAACTGCATACTGTCAGTTAAAATACATAATGTTAGTTAAATTACATACTGTTAGTTAAATTACATACTGTCAGTTAAACTACATACTGTAGGCTAAACTACATACTGTCAGTTAAATTACATACTGTTAGTTAAATTACATACTGTTAGTTAAATTACATACTGTCAGTTAAACTACATACTGTCAGTTAAACTACATACTGTAGGCTAAACTACATACTGTCAGTTAAAATAGATACTGTCAGTTAAATTACATACTGTCAGTTAAACAACGTACTGTCAGTTAAACTACATATTGTTGGCTAAACTACATACTGTCAGTTAAAATAGATACTGTCAGTTAAATTACATACTGTCAGTTAAACAACGTACTGTCAGTTAAACTACATATTGTTGGCTAAACTACATACTGTCAGTTAAAATAGATACTGTCAGTTAAATTACATACTGTCAGTTAAACAACGTACTGTCAGTTAAACTACATATTGTTGGCTAAACTACATACTGTCAGTTAAAATAGATACTGTCAGTTAAATTACATACTGTCAGTTAAACAACGTACTGTCAGTTAAACTACATATTGTTGGCTAAACTACATACTGTCAGTTAAAATAGATACTGTCAGTTAAATTACATACTGTCAGTTAAACAACGTACTGTCAGTTAAACTACATATTGTTGGCTAAACTACATACTGTCAGTTAAAATAGATACTGTCAGTTAAATTACATACTGTCAGTTAAACAACGTACTGTCAGTTAAACTACATATTGTTGGCTAAACTACATACTGTCAGTTCAATGACAAAATGTCAGTTAAATTACATACTGGAGGCTAACCTAGCACTCACAAGCACAAACGTGCATTCAGGGGCAGATAATGTCTGGTGGACTACTTAATCATAAGAAGACACACTGTACACACAAATGTATTACTTGAACCACAGTTTCTGTCCACATGGGTGTAATTCTCAATAGTCTTCTCCTCATCTCCTTTCCTTCATCTGCACTGATGTGAAATAACTGCAAGGACAAGTTACTTTCACTACTTACAGCGTATTCGGAAATTATTCACCCCTTGGCTTTGTCCATATTTTGTTACGTTACAGCCCTATTCTAAAATGAATGTAATATTTTTTTCCCCTCAACAAACTACACACAATACACCATAATGACAAAGTGAAAACAGGTTTTTAGATATTTTTACAAATTATTTACATAAGTATTCAGACCCTTTGCTATATGACTCGAAATTGAGCTCAGGTGTATCCTGTTTCCATTTATCATCTTTGTGATGTTTCTACAACATTATTGGAGTCCACCTATGGTAAATTCAATTGATTGGACATGATTTGGGAAGGTACACACCTATCTATATAAAGTCCCACAGTTGACAGTACATGTAAGAGCAAAAATCAAGCCATGAGGTCAAAGGAATACTCTGTAGATCTCATAGACAGTATTGTATCGAGTCACAGATCTGGGGAAGGGTACCAAAAACATTCTGCAGTATTGAAGGTCCCCAAGAACACAGTGGCCTCCATCATTCTTAAATGGAAGAAGTTTGGAACCACCAAGACTCTTCCTAGAGCTGGCCGCCTGGCCAAACTGAGCAATCGGGGGAGAAAGGCCTTGGTCTGGGAGGTGACCGAGAACCCGATGGTCACTCTGACGGAGCTCCGGAGTTCCTCTGTGGAGATGGGAGAACATTCCAGAAGAACAACCATCTCTGCAGCACTCCACCAATCAGGCCTTTATGGTAGAGTGGCCAGACGGAAGCCACTCCTCAGTAAAAGGCACATGACAGCCCACTTGGAGTTTGCCAAAAAGCCTGAATGCCAAGCGTCATGTCTGGAGGAAACCTGGCACCATCCCTACGATGAAGCATGGTGGTGGCAGCATCATGCTGTGGGGATGTTTTTCAGCAGCAGGGACTGGGAGACAAGTCAAGATCGAGGGAAAGATGAACTGAGCAAAGTACAGAGAGATCTTTGATGAAAACCTGCTCCAGAGCGCTCAGGACCTCAGACTGGGGTGAAGGTTCACCATCCAACAGGACAATTGCCTTTCTAAAGTCTTCGAAAGCCAAGTGAACAAACAGATCACCGACCATCTCGAATCCCACCGTACCTCTATGCAATTCAGTTTCCGAGCTGGTCACAGGTGTACCTCATCCACGCTCAAGGTCCTAAACAATATCATAACCGCCATTGATAAAAAACAGTACTGTGCAGCCGTCTTCATTGACCTGGCCAAGGCTTTTGACTCTGTCAATCACCGCATTCTTATCAGCAGACTCAAAAGCCTTGGTTTCTCTAATGACTGCCTCATTTGGTTCACTAACTACTTCTCAGATAGAGTTCAGTGTGTCAAATCGTAGGTCCTGTTGTCCGGACCTCTGGCAGACTCTATGGGGGTGCCAGAAGGTTCAATTCTCGGGCTGACTCTTTTCTCTGTATATATCAATGATGTCGCTCTTGCTGCCGGTGACTCTTTGATCCACCTCTACGCAGATGACACCATACTGTATACATCTGGCCCTTCATTGGACACTGTGTTACCAAACCTCCGAACGAGCTTCGATGCCATACAACACTCCTTCCGTGGCCTCCAACTGCTCTTAAACGCTAGTAAAACTAAATGCATGCTCTTCAATCGATCGCTGCCCGCACCTGCCCGCCATCCTAGCATCACTACTCTGGACAGTTCTGACTTAGAATATGTGGACAACTATAAATACCTAGGTGTCTGGCTAGACTGTAAACTCTCCTTCCAGACTCATATTAAGCATCTCCAATCCAAAATTAAATCTAGAATCAGCTTCCTATTTCGCAACAAAGCCTCCTTCACTCATGCTGCTAAACATACCCTTGTAAAACTGACTATCCTGCCGATCCTTGACTTCGGCGATATCATTTACAAAATAGCCTTGAACACTCTACTCAGCAAATTGGATGCACTCTATCACAATGCCATCCGTTTTGTCACCAAAGCCCCATATACTACCCACCATTGTGACCTGTATGCTCTTGTTGGCTGGTCCTCACTACATATTTGCCGCCAAACCCACTGGCTCCAGGTCATCTATAAGTCTTTGCTAGGTAAAGCTCCGCCTTATCTCAGCTCACTGGTCACCATAGCAACACCCACCCGTAGCACGCGCTCCAGCAGGTATATTTCACTGGTCATCCCCAAAGCCAACACCTCCTTTGGCCGCCTTTCCTTCCAGTTCTCTACTGCCAATGACTGGAACGAATTGCAAAAATCACTGAAGTTGGAGACTTATATCTCCCTCACTAACTTCAAGCATCGGCTGTCAGAGCAGCTTACCGATCGCTGCAGCTGTACACAGCCCATCTGTAAATAACCCATCCAACCTACTACCTACCTCATCCCCATATATATATATTTTTTTATCTTCTCTTTTGCAAACCAGTATTTCTACTTGCACATCCTCATCTGCACATCTATCACTCCAGTGTTAACTGCTAAATTGTAATTACTTCGCCACTATGGCCTGTTTATTGCCTTACCTCCTTACTTAAACAACGACCCTAAGCACACAGCCAAGACAAAACACAGGAGTGGCTTCGGGACTCTCTGAATGTCTCTGAATGTCCTTGAGTGGCCCAGCCAGAGCCCAGACTTGAACCCGATCAAATATCTCTGGAGAGAACTGAAAATAGTTGTTTAGCGACGCTCCCCATCCAAGCTGACAGAGCTGGAGAGGATCTGGAGAGAAAAATGTGAGAAACTCCCCAAATACAGGTGTGCCAAGCTTGTAGCGTCACACCCAAAAAGACCCGAGACTGTAATCGCTGCCAAAGGTACTGAGTAAAGGGTCTGAATTCTTTTGTACATTTTATATTTCTGTTGTTTATTTTGTATACATTTGAAAAAAATTCTAAAAATCTGTTTTTGCTATGTGATTATCAGGTATTGTGTGTAGATTTAATCCATTTTAGAATAAGGATGTAACATAAATAAATGTGGAAAAAGTGAAGTGGTCTGAATACTTTCTGAATGCATAATAACTGCATCATAATTCATAAACATAGTCTCTCATAATAGATTGTTAGCATTAAAGGGACATTTCTAAAATGTTCAACTTCATTTTCATCATCTCCAGCACCACCCCAACATCAACATATGTGAAAATAGCATGTTTCTATATTTTGTCATAAACAAAATAGAGGAAGATAAGTGTTTCCAATGATATCATCAACCAATTAGTAGGACATTAGTAGGTAATGCCTACTATAATTGGTTAAAATCACACGATGGTGTCATTGGAAACAGTTATCTTCCCCTATCTTCTTTACTACAAAACATAGAAATGCGCAATTTTCACATACTGTACAAATCCAATCAAATCTAGTTTTATTGGTTACATACATATATTTAGCAGATGTTATTGCGGGTATAGCGAAATGCTTGTACATTTTTCCGGCTGCATGTAATAACACAAAAAACGTTCTGGGCTAATAATGTAAGAAAGAACACACAAAAAAACAAAATACTGCAAAGTTGCTTTGGAGCTAGAAGCAGAGCTGCCATGTCTGTAGACACCATCTTGAGTGAAGGAGATGATCAAGGGTGAACAAGCAACACTTCAGGTATTTTGTCTTTGTACTTTGAGCTTATTGCTTGGACTTGGGGATCAATGAATGTTATTGCTGGTATGCAAGTTTTAAGGTGTTATCTATTTTTGTCTGTTTTCCCCCTTTCCAGCTTTAATTGTCTGGAGCCTGGTGTTGTTGTGGCCAAGGAGCTTTCACTCAGATGGAACCAGGTTTCAGGTGCTGTGCAATGTTGACGTCCTTCCTCCCAGAGATGTGAAATCATCCCCCAGTGTCATGTCCTGACCAGTATAGAGGTTATTTGTTATTGTAGTTTGGTCAGGACGTGGCAGGGGGTGTTTGTTTTATGTGGTTTGGGCTATGTATTTAGGTAGAGGGGTGTTTGGTTTATGTGGTCCGGGGTTTGTTAGTCTATGTTCTATGTTAGTATTTTTCTATGTTCTATCTAGTCTATTGTATTTCTATGTTTAGTTCATTGGGGTTGGACCTTCAATTGGAGGCAGCTGGTTATTGTTGCCTCTGATTGAAGGTCCTATAATTAGGAGTTTGTTTTTCATGGGTTTTTGTGGGAGATTGTTCTTGTTTAGCTGTTTGCCCGACGAGACTGTCCAGTTCATTTGTGTTTTGTATACGTTATTTGTGTTTGCCTTCTTCACCAAATAAAAAGAAGATGAGTGTACATTTTCCCGCTGTGTCTTGGTCTCTACCCTACGACAACCGTGACACCCGGGCTGGACACAACCCGGCAAACATATATTTTTGAGAAGATCAGGACTTTTGCAATGAAAAGGCCATGTACATGTCCTGCTCCAAATGGCAGGACAGAAATATGCTCTATGGCTAGATTCCTTTTTTCATATCGTAACATGACCTGAACCAAAATTACTCAAAGGATCTGATGATCAAATCAAATCAAAGTTTATTTGTCACGTGTGCCGAATACAACAGGTGTAGACCTTACAGTGAAGTGCTTACTTACAGGCTCTAACCAACAGTGCAAAAAAGGTATTAGGTGAACAATAGGTAGGTAAAGAAATAAAACAACAGTAAAAAGACAGGCTATATACAGTAGCGAGGCTATAAAAGTAGCGAGGCTACATACAGACACAGGTTAGTCAGGCTGATTGGGGTAGTATGTACATGTAGATATGGTTAAAGTGACTATGCATATATGATGAACAGAGAGTAGCAGTAGCGTAAAAGAAGGGTTGGCGGGTGGTGGGTGGCGGGACACAATGCAGATAGCCCGGTTAGCCAATGTGTGGGAGCATTGGTATTGAGGTAGTATGTACATGAATGTATAGTTAAAGTGACTATGCATATATGATAAACAGAGAGTAGCAGCAGCGTAAAAGAGGGGTTGGGGGTGGCACAAAATGCAAATAGTCCGGGTAGCCATTTGATTACCTGTTCAGGAGTCTTATGGCTTGGGGGAAAAAACTGTTGAGAAGACTTTTTGTCCTAGACTTGGCACTCCGGTACCGCTTGCCATGCGGTAGTAGAGAGAACAGTATATGACTGGGGTGGCTGGGGTCTTTGACAATTTTTAGGGCCTTACTCTGACACTGCCTGGTGTAGAGGTCCTGGATGGCAGGCAGCTTAGCCCGAGTGATGTAATGGGCCGTACGCACTACCCTCTGTAGTGCCTTGCGTTCGGAGGCCGAGCAATTGCCGTACCAGGCAGTGACGCAACCAGTCAGGATGCTCTCAATGTTGCAGCTGTAGAACCTTTTGAGGATCTCAGGACCCATGCCAAATCTTTTTAGTGTCCTGAGGGGGAATAGGCTTTGTCAAGCCCTCTTCACGACTGTCTTGGTGTGTTTGGACCATTCTAGTTTGTTGTTGATGTGGACACCAAGGAACTTGAAGCTCTCAACCTGCTCCACTGCAGCCCCGTCGATATGAATGGGGGCGTGCTCGGTCCCCCTTTTCCTGTAGTCCACAATCATCTCCTTAGTCTTGGTTACGTTGAGGGATAGGTTGTTATTCTGGCACCACCCGGCCAGGTCTCTGACCTCCTCCCTATAGGCTGTCTCGTCGTTGTCAGTGATCAGGCCAACCACTGTTGTGTCGTCTGCAAACTTAATGATGGTGTTGGAGTCGTGCCTGGCCATGCAGTCGTGGGTGAACAGGGAGTACAGTAGGGGACTGAGCACGCACCCCTGGGGAGCTCCAGTGTTGAGGATCAGCGTGGCAGATGTGTTGCTACCTACCCTCACCACCTGAGGGCGGCCCGTCAGGAAGTCCAGGATCCAGTTGCAGAGGGAGGTGTTTAGTCCCAGGATCCTTAGCTTAGTGATAAGCTTTGAGGGTACTATGGTGTTGAACGCTGAGCTGTTGTCAATGAATAGCATTCTCACATAAGTGTTCCTTTTGTCCAGGTGGGAAAGGGCAGTGTAGAGTGCAATAGAGATTGCATCATCTGTTTGGGCGGTATGCAAATTGGAGTGGGTCTAGGGTTTCTGGGATAATGGTGTTGATGTGAGTGATTACCAGCCTTTCAAAGCACTTCATGGCTACGGACGTGAGTGCTACGGGTCTGTAGTCATTTAGGCAGGTTGCCTTTGTGTTCTTGGGCACAGGGACTATGGTGGTCTGCTGGAAACATGTTGGTATTACAGACTCAATCAGGGACATGTTTAAAATGTCAGTGAAGACACCTGCCAGTTGGTCAGCACATGCCCGGAGCACACGTCCTGATAATCCGTCTAGCCCCGCATGATCACACAGCGTGATCACACAGTCGTCCGGAACTGCTGATGCGCTCATGCATGTCTCAGTGTTGCTTGTCTCGAAGCGAGCATAGAAGTGATTTAGCTCGTCTGGTAGGCTCGTGTCACTGGGCAGCTCGCGGCTGTGCTTCTGTTTGTAGTTTGTAATAGTTTGCAAGCCCTGCCACATAAGACGAGCGTCGAAGCCGGTGTATTATGATTCAATCTTTGCCCTGTATTGAGGCTTTGCCTGTTTGATGGTTCGTCACAGGGCATAGCAGGATTTCTTGTAAGCTTCCGGGTTAGTGTCCTGCACCTTGAAAGCGGCAGCTCTATCCTTTAGCTCAGTGCGAATGTTGCCTGTTATCCATGGCTTCTGGTTGGAGTATGTACGTACAGTCACTGTGGGGACGACGTCCTCGATGCACTTATTGATAAAGCCAGTGACTGATATGGTGTACTCCTCAATGCCATCGGAAAAATCCCAGAACATGTTCCAGTCTGTGATAGCAAAACAGTCCTGTAGGTTAGCATCTGCTTCATCTGACCACTTTTTTATAGACCACCGGTGCTTCCTGCTTTAATTTTTGCTTGTAGGCAGGAATCAGGAGGGTAAAGTTGTGGTCGGATTTACCAAATGGAGGGCCAGGGAGAGCTTTGTACGCGTCTCTGTGTGTGGAGTACAGGTGATCTAGAATTTTTTCCCCTCTGGTTGCACATTTAACATGTTGATAGAAATTTGGTAGTTCTGATTTAAGTTTCCCTGCATTAAAGTCTCCAGCCACTAGGAGCGCCGCCTCTGGGTAAGTGGTTTCCTGTTTGCTTATTTCCTTATACAGCTGACTGAGTGTGGTCTTAGTGCCAGCATCTGTCTGTGGTGGCAAATAAACAGCCACGAAAAGTATAGCTGAAAACTCTCTAGGCAAGTAGTGTGGCCTGCAATTTATCACAATATACTCTACTTCAGGTGAGCAAAATCTAGAGACTTCCTTAGATTTTGTGCACCGGCTGTTGTTTACAAATATGCACACACCGCCCCCCCTCGTCTTACCGGAGTGTGCTGTTCTATCTTGCCGGTGCAGCGTATATCCCGCTAGCTGAATATCCATGTCATCATTCAGCCACGATTCCGTGAAACATAGGATATTACAGTTTTGATGTCCCGTTGGAAGGTAATATTCGTGATCGTACCTCGTCTAATTTATTGTCCAATGATTGCACTTGGCGAGTAGTATTGACGGTAACGGCAGCTTTCCCACTCGCCTTCTGCAGGTCCTCACGAGCCATCCGTCTCTTTGTCCTCTGTACCTGCGTCGCTTCCTCTTGCAAATAATGGGGATGTCGGCCTTGTCGGGTGTTTGGAGAATGTCCTGTGCGTCTTGCTTGTGGTAGAAAAATCTTTGTCTAATCCGAGGTGAGTGATCGCTATCCTGATATCCAGAAGCTCTTTTTTGCTGTAAGATACGGTTGCAGAAACATTATGTACAAAATAAGTTACAAATAACGCAAAAATCCCACATAATAGCACAATTGGTTGGGCGCCCGTAAAACTGCTGCCATTTCTTCCGCCGCCATTTTAACTATATAGGTCTAGGTCTAGATATTATTTTTAGCTAAGCCTTTATGTGTTTTACATTTTTCCTAATTGTAGGCTACTACAATTTTTTAAACACTACCTCACTGCTTTAGCACGTGGCCACATTCGCTTGTGTTTCAATATGAATTCCTTAAGAGACGGGTGGGTCTAAGGCTTTAGTGTAACGGGTTTCGTTGGAAGGAGTGGACCAAAGCGCAGCGTGGTAAGTGTTCATGATTTTTATTATCAAAAAACACTCAAACAAAACAACGTAAGGGAAAAACGAAAGCGCACAGTTCTGTCAGGTACAGAATAACAAAACAGAAAACAACTACCCACAAATACAGGTGGGAAAAGGCTGCCTAAGTATGATTCCCAATCAGAGACAACGATAGACAGCTGCCTCTGATTGGGAACCCTACTCGACCAACACAAAGAAATAGATAACATAGAATGCCCACCCCACATCACACCCTGACCTAACCAAATAGAGAAATAAAACAGCTCTCTAAGGTCAGGGCGTGACATTTAGAGGGTGTAAATAATGCTAAATGGGCGTAAACAAAGAACAGCACTGTAGCTGATCAATGTGAAGGTTATCTTTATTATACAACAGTTTTTTGTTTGGCTAATCTGGGAACTTGGTGAAATAATGTTCAGAGAATCCATTTTGGCAATTTGGTGAAATTATTCCTTTTCTAAATATTCAGTACGATTCCCAAGGATTGATGTAGAGCAAGTGTGAAAATCTAAATGTTTGAATTCCTTTTTCTTCTAAATTGGATTATAAATTGATCAACTTTTAAGGCAGCATTACTTCCCCATGTTTTCTCTAACTACAGTGTATGATACGCCATTTAAAAAAAACATAATTTGAAATTGTAGGACATAAGACTGAAAAGAGACAGTGGGTCACATATGTTGATGTTGGGGTGGTGCTGGAGATGATGAATATGAAGTTGAATAAAACAATACAATCTAGCTGGCCTGCGCACATGTGAGATTTGTTTCAGAGTGCCCGAAATCAAGTAAAGTGTTAACCGTCTACCCCTTTATCCAAAAAACCTAGATGGGAGGGATTGGCAATGTAAACGCATGCTAGTTCGTAGAGATAGCTTTGGGCAAAGCCACAAGAGAGGAGAAGAGAGAGCTTGGGAACAAGTGAGAGTTTGAAGCCACATCCAATCCAGGTGATAATTGCCTAGGGAGCAGGTAGCAGAGTGTATTGACATTCAACACCCCTTTACTAGCCTAGCTACGGCTAAATTACACACCCCTCTCATCCCATGTTGGCTTGACAAACGGCTGGCTTCACTTGTTTTCCACCACTGAGCACTGACATAGGACTCATGCCCAAGCCTAACCGGAGTGGAGAAATGTGCTCGGAGTGTGACTCACATTTTTTACGTCCTTCTCTCATTGACATCTGCATGATGTATGATTTTGCAGGGAGGTTGGAGTTGCCTGGCTGCGTGTGTATCTCGAGCTGGGATTCGGCCCATGCTGCAGTTTGTTTGTTACCACATAGTTCAATTGGGAGATATTCCTGGGAGCACAGCTAGTGTTGTGGTGTCTCAATTCGTAGAAAGCATAGCTTGGTGTTTGGATGACGATGCAACAACGATTCAAAGTAGTTGAGATTGCAAAATGTCACTCCTGCCCTCGACTACGGTATACTGGCCCAACCTGGCCCCTTCAACCTGGTCCCCTCATACCACCATAGCCACCTAACTATCCCCTAACTAACTGGCTCATTCAAATCCCCCACCTTTACACCACTGAAACTCTTCCCCCATTGTCTTCTTACATGTTTCATCACTCCTATGCAACGGTGAAGAAAATCACGCTTTCTGACACAAGACAATGCTCTTCTTGACATCATTGTTATAAAGAAGAATGCATTCTCAGTCGACTAACCTGGTAAACTGACAGTTAATAAGTAGATTACTTGGGTCCTTAGTTCCCATGGAGATTATTGAGGTTGAGGTTAGAGTTAGTACAGCAGATGAGTTGGGTGGTTCTTACCTCATCCAGTTTGTTGAGGTGGGCTGACATCAGGCTGACCAGCTGACCTGTGCTGATCTTGTCCAGGACCCGGCTGGACAGCTTCAGAGTCTGAGGTGTCAAAGGTCAGGGGTTAGGACAGACACAAAGGGTTAAAAAGCTGAAGCAGGAGAGGCTGCAGTGTGACACTAAGAGGGTGTGGCAGCCACACAGCCCCACCCTCACACAAGAGTCTGGCTACACTAAAGAGGGCAATGTAGATCTTCATGCCTGCCAAGGTGGTGGCATGCCAAAGATGTGCCCATACCCACACACCCACACCTTGCCCACACAAACACACACACCTTCTTATAGATGAGGCTGAAGAGAGCGATGCGTATCTGCATGCCCAGGTGGTGCAGTCCAAAGATGGCTGGCTGCAGGAGCAGGAAGCGAGCAGTGAAGAGAAGACAGAGACCCAGGGCTAGGTAGTAACCCTGCTCCCGCTCAGGGGCATGGATGGGGTCAAACGAGCCGATTATTCGACCCAGGAGCTGGGGCTGCACTGTTTTCGACGCCTCCTGTAAGAAAAGAGAAAAAAAGCATCCAGAGACATTGATGTAAAGAGTTCAGAATCTATCCTACAAAATACAATTTGGTGGCAGCTTGATATCATTGTCTTAATGATGTACCTTGATACCTCTAGTCTTATTTCCAATCAATTCTGAACTGAACTTATGGGCATTCCTAGAAGGTTCCACGGGGAACACCCCACACCACTAGGTTACGCAAGACCTGCTACTGACGTCATCTTTCTCTCCGAGCCGAGGACACTGGGATACTCACACTGCAGTGACATATGCATCTTCTCCATACTCTGGTTATGCCACTAATTCACTAGTAAGTAACACACAGGTACAGGACAGAACAGGCTAACAGCCAGCCTGGGTAGGGTTGAGGTCAGTTCCATTCCAGTTCCAACTCCCTCCATCAATTTAGCAAGTGAATTTGAACTCCTTGTCATTGACAATAAATGGGCGCTTTTTTTTTCATTCTTTAATTGGATATTTCCATTTCCCTCCTGAATTTAATTGATCACACACACAACCCTAGCAATGGCATAACACGTCTGCTGTCACAATACATGACATGTTCTCATATGCAAGATATTGTCATGTGCGTATCACAGTAAATGTAGGTGCTGGGTGAAATACCACTATAATAAGAACCAAACAGTGACCTACATTTTAAACACAAAGTGGTTCATCATCTGGTATCGTACTAGTAAAGTATGGAGTCCTTTTTGACAAACGTGGCCAACTCCGGTGCCCACAATGTGTGCAGGCTTTTGCTCCAGCCCAGCTCCAACACACCTGATCACATAGACTGTTAAACTGCAGCCTCTCCAGGTAACCGTTGGCCAACTGTGCTTTACGCGGAGAGATGGACTCACCCCAAAGTACAGCAGGATTCCGTAGAACACAAAAGGCCAGAGGAAACAACGGGATAGTGCCCGCAAGAGCCGAGGCTTCTTCTTGGCCGATGCCACTTCTCGGTCCCATTCTCTACACCAAGAACACAGACCAGAGGAGTTAGAAACTGTAAAAAAACACACACATTAGCTAACAGTAAAAGTAAAGTAGGGGCACATTGTTCAGGGCACTGGTGTATAACCTGGGTGATTTGGTTAACTTATTAAATGGAGTGCAGAGACCTTAACAAACAAGGGAGAACAAGAGGAAAGAGAAAAAGATGACAACATTTATGAGAAAAATAGAGCAAGGAGGGAGGGAGAAAAGCAGAGAGAGGAGGAAAAAAATTGAAAATGTGAGAGAGAGAGAGATTGAGAGAGAGGGTTAGAGACAGAGTGAGAGATTGAGAGAGAGAGAGACAGAGAAAGAGAGAGAGAAAGTGAGAGATTGAGAGAGACAGAGAAAGAGAGTGAGAGCTTGAGAGAGAGAGAGAGAGAGAGAGACAGAAAGAGAGTGAGACAGAAAGAGAGTGAGAGAGAGAGACAGCGAAAGAGAGTGAGAGCTTGAGAGAGAGAGAGAGAGAGAGAGAGAGAGAGAGAGAGAGAGAGAGAGAGAGAGAGAAAGAGAGTGAGAGAGAAAGAGAAAGAGAGACAGAGAAAGAGAGTGTAAGAGAACGCGTGCGCGCATCATAGATTGAGGGACCATACCAACCTGTTAATTCAATGTAAAGTTCAAATTCCCATGCAGCTACCAACAGTATTTGGCAGATTTAAAAAATGACCCGGTCATTTATCACTCTCCGGGCATCTGGCCCTTTTAAAGGTTGACTTTTACACCCCTTTAGAGGGCTGCTGGCACCCTTTACCGTGACGCTGCCCTGCCCCCCCCCCCATAGGGGCCCCCGCAGCAGGTCATCATGGGGAAGGGCTGTGTTTGCATTGTTTCGGGGGCGAAAACACGGGTGGCATTTAACGGGTGGCCTAAGATCCTTCCCTTTTTTCTTTGTTCTTTCTACAATCCTCTCAAAGGTGTGACATTTACTTGCTCTTAAATAACGGGGACAGAGCGGAGAGGAGAGGGCACATACAGTGAGGGGAAAGGGAAAGGGGAGAGACTTAGAGAGAGAAAGGGACAGAGGGATTGGAGAGAAAGTGAGATTGAGAGAGAGGAGGACGTTAGAGAGAGAGAGCCCAGCCTGACTCATCCCGTCTCCATTGTGTTTGTTTGGGACACGCTAAGGTTTATGTTTGTCTGTCCACCTCCAACCAAAAACCATCCCATATTTAAGGTTGGGGTTGTCTGTCTAGAATTTCCAGTTCCTTAGCTAATCATTGCAATCATTGGATGGGCGGTGGAATGGATGGGGGGATATTACAGTAAATAGACTTAAAGGGCAGTAAGAAACATGAATTATCATCTCTCACAACTCAACAAGACAACAACAAAGAAGGGACAAACAACAATGCCAACAGGAGCACTCAATTTGATATATTGATATAGCATGAGGCTAATCTTCTATCAAAATATTTTGTGTTCTATATCATTCATATGGCTGGAATCAAATGAATAACTATGAGACATAAGTAAAAATAGGTTCTCTAAATAGGCTACTGTATGTGCCTACATGTGTGTAATCCAATTAGTTTCTCATCTTGTATTTAGTAACTTCCAATGCCGCACACGTCTGTGATTCTGATTTAGATTAAGAATAATAGTTATAAAATGGTTATATCAATTTAATATGACTCCAACGTGCCTTACATATTCATAAAGTGAGGCACTTTGATACAAACCTTTCTAGTCGTTCAGAAAGATTGTCTGCGAGATCAAAATATGGTGCTTTATAAACATCTGTCAACTCCAACTTCTTTCTGAAGCCCTTCCTCAACAGTGGAGATGTCCACCTGCAAAACAACCAAATGGGTATTGGAGGTTTGGTTGGTAATAAACTCCTATCACATTTCTACACTCACACAAGCGAACACATCATCCCACTGAGCACAGACATCATTTCAAAGTCCTGTTTTGATTTACATTTGATGGAGTTATCAATTCATTTTAATTCAACATTACATTTAAAAAAACGTCACCATGTCATTGGATTTAGATTAACAGTTGGATGAAAAAAATACAAAATTCCCTTCTGAGGTACCTACATAGATCAATGTTCTCCGAAGTTGACCACAGATAGGCCAAATCAATAAATGTATAAATTAATTAAGCAAACGCCTAGTCATATCTATTGGGTGACAAAATCAAACAGCAAGCCAATAGCAGAGTGTATGTAGCTGGAGAATTAGGCCTACTACATCTTAGATAGCTATATAGATAGTAAAAAGATAGCTGAATATCTATTTGTTAAAAAAATATATAGGCAATCCTGAGTAGGCTATGTGCATTATAATGAGTTTTGGGACGACATGGGCTTTTCTAATGGCAGGAAGCGTGTGGTGAGTAAGCCTATTGTAGGCTACAAGATGACAATGTAGAAGTCTTTTACGCGCCTGAGAAATGACGAGAGATGTTTAGTATCAATTTCACATTTCATACAAAGATAATCATTATGAAAGTTGGAGGACAATCGACACGTGACGCACTGGAGCGCAAAAGGGCTGCTGGAATTTCCTCTCAGAGCAAAACAGGACACAGAAACTGTCTATGGTGCATAGTTGCCCTAAAAGTGACCATTGAAACATCTATAAAATAATAAGTAAGATTCCTGGGACCTGCCTTGACCTGACCTGGTCATCTTTCAACAGCGCGCTCTCCAAATCTGGCAACCACGTCTAGAAAATCATTCCATGGTTTATTTACGCGTCAAATCAGCCGGCACATAGATGAAGAAAACACATCATTCCTTACCAGAAGAAATATTGGGAGAGGAAGTTTGCATCTTCCACGGGTGACTTCTGCATCCTAAGAGCACCGCCAGTTTGATTTCACTGCAGCTGTGTCGCTCACATTTGTGTCCCTCTGTTTCCCTTTTTCTCGAGGATGACCCAGCGCTTGTGCTTTTCTGACTGTGCCACCTTGTGCCGATTGTAGCCTAAATGCGCAGATCAGAGGTGACGTCACTGTTGTGAAATTGTCTCTTCCCAACCTGGAGCTACGACCACTATCCAACCCACTATCGCACTATCCGACTTCTCAGATCAGCATTCACTGTTCTCACACACTGCCGAGCGCACAACACTGACCGCAGCAAATGGGCTGTCTTGTCCTTTCCTTGATCCTAACAATGAGAACACGGTGGTTAGCAAGAGAATAATTTATGGTCTCGCCAAAGATCCCGAGCGCGTCATTTCCATACTGACAGGCCTCTGCAAAAAATGACACGGGTTGCATATTGTGGCAACCCAATTTGCAGAGACATAAACTACTACACGGCGTACCACTTTTTAGCAGGCAGGTTTCAGAGAAATCACCTCTTCTGCAATTATGTGACCTATTATTTGAATCAATAGGAGGATATGTGATATCATACATTTTATAGAATGAATGTGGTCCTTCAGAAAACCCTGTTAAATCACCTGAGGCTCCATGCAATAAACGCATTAGTCTTAAAAGATTAGATGATGGAGTTAGTCTGGAGAATATTCAAGACAGAGTACGTTAAATCCTTTTTGTGGGTCATTCCACGAAATGAATTTTAAATGCCTGTTATATTAAACTAAGTGCCCTTTAATATAGACCATATGGAAAATTCAATACATCTGATTTTTAACCCTCTACTGCACATCGGCAACAGGAAACATTTTATCCATTCACACTACCCATATATATTTGTTTAAATTCCTACACATGACAATATGTGATGACATGTCTGTAAACAATCTAATGAGGTCCAGAAGTCTGTATGATGTCTCAATTGGGGGAGGGACCTTCTTTCAGGAACCAATAGCGACCTGAGTGCATTGTGTGAGTGAAAAGTACAGTAACGTTACATGTAATTATTTTGCATGTTTCAATAGAGATAAATTGACCAAAAAAAGTAATAGTGTAATAACCTCTAAAGAAGCACATTTGATATATTTTTTTTTTTTTTTTTTACATATTTTGTTCTTATATACAGTACCAGTCAAAAGTTTGGACACACCTACTCATTCATGGGTTTTTCTTTATTTTACTATTTTAATAGTGTAAACATCAAAACTATGAAATAACACATATGGAATTCTGTAGTAACCAAAAAAGTGTTAAACAAATCAAAATATATTTTAGATTTTAGATTCTTTAAAGTAGCTTTTCCAACAGTCTTGAAGGAGTTCCAACTGTGCACTTGTTGGCTGCTTTTCCTTCACTCTGCGGTCCAACTCATCCCAACCATCACAATTGGGTTCAAGTCAGGTGATTGTGAAGGCCAGGTCATCTGCTGCAGCACTCCATCACTCTCCCAACACAGCCTGGAGATGTGTTGGGTCATTGTTCTATTGAAAAACAAATGATAGTCCCACTCAGCGCAAACCAGATGGGATGGCGTATCACTGCAGAATTCTGTGGGAGCCATGCTGGTTAAGTGTGCCTTGAATTCTAAATAAATCACAGACAGTGTCTCCAGCAAAGCACCCCCACAACATCACACTTCCTCCTCCATGCTTCACATGCGGTGATCATCCGTTCACCGTTCACCGACTCTGCGTCTCACAAAGACATGGCGGTTGGAACAAAAAAAACTCACATTTGGACTCATCAGACCAAAGGACAGATTTCTACCAGTCTAATGTCCATTGCTCATGTTTCTTGGCCTAAGCAAGTCTCTTCTTATTATTGGTGTCCTTTAGTAGTGGTTTCTTTGCAGCAATTCAAGCATGAAGGCCTGATTCACGCAGTCTCCTCTGAACAGTTGATGTTGAGATGTGTCTGTTACTTGAACTCTGTGAAGCATTTATTTGGGCTGCAATGTCTGAAGCTGGTAACTCTAACGAACTTATCCTCCGCAGCAGAGGTAACTCTGGGTATTCCTTTCCTGTGGCGGACCTCATGAGAGCCAGTTTCATCATAGCGCTTGATGGTTTTTGCGACTGCACTTGAAGAAACTTTCAAAGTTCTGGAAATGTATCAGATTGACTGACCTTCATGTCTTAAAGTAATGATGGACTGTCGGGTCTCTTTCCTTATTTGAGCTGTTCTTGCCATAATATGGACTTGTTCTTTCACCAAATAGGGCTATCTTCTGTATACCATCACTACCTTGTCACAACACGACTGATTGGCTCAAACACATTAAGAAGGAAAGGAATTACACAAATTAACTTTTAACAAGGCACACCTGTTGAAATGCATTCCAGGTGACTACCTCATGAAGCTGGTTGAGAGAATGCCAAGAGTGTGCAAAGCTGTCATCAAGACAAAGGGTGGCTACTTTGAAGAATCTCAAATATAAAATATATTTTGATTTGTTTAACACTTTTTTTGGTTACTACATGATTCCATATGTGTTATTTCATAGTTTTGATGTCTTCACTATTATTCTACAATGGAGAAAATAGACAAAAATTAAGAAAAACCCTTGAATTAGTAGGCGTGTCCAAACCTTTGACTGGTACTGTATATTTAAAATAGTTTTCTTTTTGTTAGGAGAGGCTACCTTTTTCTGTTGCCTCAGGGAAATGTAGTTCAGTAGACAACTTTTCAGGGCAATAAAATGCTCAATGAATGACATAATTTGATGTAAAATGAAGGCCTTGGTCAATGGTATGCCAACATATCCACTGACATTCACAGCCTTCACAGGCAATGAACACAGGGAAGAATCTCAAATGGGTGAAAGGAGCCTAATCGAGCATACCCTCTGATTGTGAGGACAGTGACAATGTGGGAAGAATGGGCCCCAGAATCAGGTTTGAGAGGCGGTAAAATATTTGTTTATGACCAACTTGTATTTTCTCATGAACATTTTTATTTTTATTATTGATACATTATCAGAAAGCCAAAATCTTCCAAAAAGGAGGAGATGCAATATCTTTTAAAATGATGAAACTAAATGTGTGCAGTAAAAGGAACTAAAAAGGCTTCTCATATGGCCAGTAGGAGGCACTCTTTCCTCTGGTCTAAAAACAATGTCCCGGTGATTGGGGACATTGCCCTGTGTAGGGTGCCGTCTTTCAGATGGGACGTTAAACAGATGTCTTGACTCTCTGTGGTCACTAAAGATCCCATGGCACTTATAAGAGTAGGGGTGTTAACCCCGGTGTCCTGGCTAAATTCCCAATCTGGCCCTTGTACCAATCTGGCCCTCATCCTCGCCCCTATAACTATTCCCCAGGTCATTGCTGTAAATGAGAATGTGTTCTCAGTCAACTTACCTGGTAAAATAAGGGTACAATTTTGGGGGGAATTATGTGTAGAGAATCATTGTACAATCTAAAATGCTGTGAGATATATTTTCATTAACCAAAAATATTGTATTTTCAGCTGTTTGAGGCTGGTGTACAAAAAGTAAAGCAAAAGCTAAACTTAAGAATGGGAAGCATATAAATAGCGCACATAGAACAGATCTACCGCTTCTTAGACATGCTTTCAATGAGAGTGACAGATCTATAACTCACTTTTCTATGTGAATTGGTGGGTTCTCACCCAAAAAGTTACATATTGAAGCTTTAAGATGGGAAAACATGTTTTTTATTAAGTTGAACATGTGCTCTTCATGACAGAATGTTCAAATTTGGTGAAATCAAACGTTCTTTTACAACAAGTTACACTACACAAAAAGGATTCACTCCGTGGAACAACTCTTCTACACTTTGAAATAGCAAGAAAAAAATGAATAGTGTGGGCTACATCCAATGGCTTTAGAATAAAATAGCCTACTTAATGCACAATACTGTATTATATTTTAATAACCTGAGTGTATTAACTCACAAAACGTTAGAGTAGAGATAGGAAACAAGTAGACATAGAGATAGGAAACAAATGATTCAACAATGTCATTCACAAATTGCTGTAGAATGATCAGATTACACCATGTCAGACATCAAAAGGCATAGTACCAACAATTCTTACAATCGTATTCTGAGATTACAGGAGCAAAAACAAACAATATGGCTCTGCTAACTGAGAGAACTTGAAACTTTCTATCAGCTTAATCAGTACAGTTTTAGGGAGGATGAAAAAGTCAAGACATTCCATTATGGAACACAGATAAAAAGTGAAAGCCAGCCTTAACTTCCTTTTGTAGCCTTTAAAAAGCGTGCTAGTGGGCTACAAACAGTGTTCTCTCACATCTTGACCCCTCATCATAATCAGTACACTCTTAGAAAAAAAGGTGCTAGAACCTAAAAGGGTTTTTCGGCAGTCCCAATAGGAGAACCCTTTTTTGGTTTCAGGTATAACCCATTTGGTTCCATGTAGAACCCTTTCCAGAGAGGTTTTTTTATTTTAAATGTTTTAATTTAACTGGGCAAGTCCTTGAAAATAAGAATTTGTTCTTAACTGACTTGCCTAGTTAAATAAAGGTTAAATAAAAAAATCAAATAAAAAGTCAGCTAAGAACAAATTCTTATTTACAATGACGGCCTACCCTGACCAAACCCTAACCCAGACGACACTTGGCCAATTGTGCACCGCCCTATGGGACTCCCAATAACGGCCGGTTGTGATACAGCCTGGAATCGAACCAGGGTCTGTAGTGACGCCCCTAGCACTGAGATATAGTGCCTTCGACCGCTGCGCCACTCGGGAGCCCATGAACAGTTGCGGTTCTACATGGATCCCAAAAGGCTTCTACCTGGAACCAAAAAGGGTCCTCCTATAGGGACAGCCGAAGATCCCTTTTCAAAGAGTGTAGGACACATCAGGTATTCTCTCATGCCGGGTTACAAACAGTGTTTCTCAGTTCACCATCAGGTGAGACCATACAAAATGCCTATTCTCCAAACAGCTACCATGGTCAGGTGCCATGGTCAGGTGAGACCATACAAAATCCCTATTCTCCAAACAGCTACCATGGTCAGGTGCCATGGTCAGGTGAGACCATACAAAATGCCTATTCTCCAAACAGCTACCATGGTCAGGTGCCATGGTCAGGTGAGACCATACAAAATGCCTATTCTCCAAACAGCTACCATGGTCAGGTGCCATGGTCAGGTGAGACCATACAAAATGCCTATTCTCCAAACAGCTACCATGGTCAGGTGCCATGGTCAGGTGAGACCATACAAAATCCCTATTCTCCAAACAGCTACCATGGTCAGGTGCCATGGTCAGGTGAGACCATACAAAATCCCTATTCTCCAAACAGCTACCATGGTCAGGTGCCATGGTCAGGTGAGACCATACAAAATGCCTATTCTCCAAACAGCTACCATGGTCAGGTGCCATGGTCAGGTGAGACCATACAAAATGCCTATTCTCCAAACAGCTACCATGGTCAGGTGCCATGGTCAGGGCCGTAACCAAGATTTGAGTTTTAGTAAGGTCTGGAAGGAGGGGGGGCTGTTTCTGAAAGTTGATGCTCATTTACTACATTTATTTACAATTAAAAAAACTTTAATATGCTATTTGGAGAAGAGCAAAAACAAGCGAAAATGACCCCAGCCATTATCACCTTTGCTGCTGAAGGTCTACAAAAACATGGCCTATTAGTTATACAATTGTAATGTTACACCCCTGAAAGTGAGAAATATTAGAAATAATTCACACTGACACGTAGCATCAGAGACGAAACAGAAACCTGACTGTAAGACGTGTATATGGGAGGCGAAGTCAAGTGCAGGACAGCGGAGTATAATAAACAGGTGCACTTTAATACCGGTTACCAAATGACAGCACATAACACATACTAGTGCCAAAAACACGGTCTAAAACAAAAGTGACGCGCCTGACAAATATCCACGTAACAATAAACAATCACTCACAAATACAACATGGGGAACAGAGGGTTAAATAATAAACGAGTAATTGGTTGAGTGAAGCCAGGTGTGATAAGACAAAGACAGAACAAATGGAAAATGAAAAGTGGATCGGTGGTGGCTAGAAAGCCGGTGAAGTCGACCGGAACCACTGTACTCACCTCTCTGCTTGCTTCCTCCCCTTCACCAGCCACACCACTGATCACCACGTCACTGATCACCACGTCACTGTCTGTCTCAGTAGCCTATGAGCAATTAGTAATGTATTTCTTACTCCGTTTAACATTAGCTTCTACTTCATCCTAGCTGACTAAGTAATACTTGCCAGAAACCTTCAACATTACTGCAATAGAAGTCTCTGGTGGCAGCTATAAGCGACTATTTACAGTATTAGTTGTGCACTCCTTCTCCGATAGTCGGTTTTTGTTTGTATTGAGATGTCTGTAGGGTCCCGGGACAGTTTTTTCGATCTCTCGTAAACACACTGTCTGCAGGGTCTCTAGTTGCTCAATTGAGCGGGCTCGGATCTGGGGTAGTTCGTTTCACCTCGGCCTGTGCCGTGAGAGGGCAGAGTTAAACGTTTGAGAGAGTGGTGAACGTACTGCTAAAAAGGCAAACTTTTGCTTCGCAAGTCCCAACTTTCCATATTCATTATACTTCTTATTCTCGTCATACTTTTTATAGGTGGGACTTGCAAAGCAAAAGTCCCGACTTTAATTTTCGTCATACCTCTTTTTCTTATTATTCTTCTGCATACTACTCCTCTTACACCGTTTAAGCTAGAAAAGCCATTCAAACTTTTAAAATATGGTCTGGAATAATGTTTTTTAATATTATTTATACTTTTTAAACTATACATTTGTGTCTTTATTTTTGTCCATCTTCATTCAACATTCGAAAGCTCCTCATTGTGACATCATCACTTCCATTCACTGTAAATGCAACTTTTGACACAAATCAGCTACTTTGACCACTTTGCGAAACACTTCCCCAAAAAGTTAGTGTATGACATCTTCCTCTACTTCTCTGCTATTCAAATCTAAAATAATAACAAAATTATTTGGTACCAACCAGATGTTACAGCTGCTTAAGTGACCGCATCAACAACATTTTCTGTAACTTTTTATAAACAACTGACATTTTGACCACTTTCCGAATAAGTTAGAGAAAAAGTTAGAGGGTATGCCATCTTTCTCTACTCTGCAATTCAAATCTGTCTGCGGAACAAAAATTTCCGCAATGGATCTAACGATACAGCTGTTTTTGTAGGAGTTTAGAGTGACGAAAAAAACAAGCTAACATGTTCCTTGTCTCAATAAAACCCTTTTTTTGGTAAAATGTATTTTTATTATTGACAAGCCAGCTAGTTAACCTTAGATCACAGTTCTTGTAGTCATACTTTTTGATGTAGTGACATGCTAGCTAACGTTAGCACGGCACCATGGCAAGGATCGTTAACTAGCATGTCACCCCGTAATAAAGTCTGACTACATGAACGGTGAGCTAACGTTAACTAGCTAGCTAGCTAAATATCGCCTGGTGGGCTATCTAGCCATATTAGTATGTTGAAGGACCTTTGGCAGCGATTACAGCCACGAGTCTTCTTGGGTATGAAGCTACAAGCTTGGCACACTTGTATTTGGGGAGTTTCTCCCATTCTTCTCTGCAGATCCTCTCAAGCTCTGTCAGGATGGATGGAGAACATTTCTGTACAGCTATTTTTAGGTCTCTTCAGATATGTTAGATTGGTTCAAGTCCGGGCTCAGGCTCAAGGACATTCAGATACCTGTCCCGAAGCCACTCCTGCATTGTCTTGGCTGTGTGCTTAGGGTCATTGTCCTGTTGAGCTGAAGCTTCGCCCCAGTCTGAGCTCTCTTGGTTTCATCAGACTTTCTCATGGTCTGAGAGTCCTTTAGGTGCCTTTTTGCAAACACCAAGCGGGCTATCATGTGCCTTTTACTGAGGAGTGGCTTTTGTCTGGCCACACTACCATAAAGGCCTGATTGGTGGAGTGCCTCAGAGATGGTTGTCCTTCTGGAAGGTTCTCTCATCAACACAGAAGAACTCTGAAGCTCTGTCAGTGACCATCGGGTTCTTGGTCACCTCCCTGGCCAAGGCCGTTCTCCCCGATTGCTCAGTTTGGCTGGGCGGCCAGCTCTAGGAAAGGTCTTGATGGTTCCAAACTTCTTCCATTTAAGAATGATGGAGGCCACTGTGTTCTTGGGGACCTTCCAAGCTGCAGAAATGTTTTGGTACCCAACCCCCAGATCTGTACCGCGCCACAATCCTGTCTTAGAGCTCTACGGACAATTCCTTCGACATCATGGCTTGGTTTTTGCTCTGACATGCACTGTCAAATGTGGGACCTTATATAGACAGGTGTGTGCCTTTCCAAATAATGTCCAATCAATTGAATTTACCACATGTGGACTCCAATCAAGTTGTTGAAAAATCGCAAGGATGATCAATAGAAACAGGATGCATCTGAGTTCAATTTGGAGTCTCATAGCAAATACATATAAATAAGGTATTTCTGTTTTTAATTTTTTATAAATTTGCAAAAATGTCTAAAAACCAGTTTTCATTATAGGGTATTGTGTGTAGATTGATGAGGGAAAAGTTTTATTTAATCAATTTTAGAATAAGGCTGTAACGTAACAAAATGTGGAAAAAGGAAGGGGTCTGAATACTTTCCGAATGCATTGTATATCTGCACAGTATGTTTGTGTATGGTTCTCATGATTTAGGATTGGGTGTTGAGGGACCACTTGTCACGTTGTCCAAGGTGTGTTTGTGTTATGATAAACAATTCATTTTCTGTCCAGATAAAGATGGTGATACAGCACTGAAAAAGACCCACCACATCCCTCAGGCAATCCGGTGCATGGACATCTTGACCCGTGAACTCAGTTAGACGTCATTTCCTTTCAGACAATCCGGCAACCACTGTTGGTCCTCCTTAGTGATCTCGCGACTCACAGGGTTAACTTTCCTCTTGAGAATTAGAATCAGAAATACAGTCATATTAGTAGTACCCTAGACTGTCCTGATCACCTAGGTGAGCATTACAGATAAATCCTCCCTCCCATGGTCTTTCACCTCAGCATTCTGAGGGAAACATTTGCCAGAAGTGGTGACCTCCGTGTTCTAAGAAAGTGCTTCAACTCATTGTCCAGTGAGTGAGGCTTGCCTCCATAGTCTTTAGTTAGTAGCCTAGTTGTGGTTCTTGTTATTCCCACCAGGTGTTTCTTCAGGCTGTTGGGGACTGGCTCAACATTTTCCCGACACAAATCACAAAGACAGTTTTGCTCCACTTAGTGCATCTGTTAAACATGACTAGTTCAATGACTGACCGACTTGACTTAAGCCCATGGCTCCAATAAGTCAGGGCTTCCCCAAATTCGGTCCTGGGTCTCTGTTGCACATCACATTGCTATCCTGTTGACTTTAAGGTTTGATGCTTTAACTGGATGGTCATTGACTGTACTGACGTAGAAGTTGCTACTCCAAGTTAGATGGATCTGCAGAAGTAAACCTACTCAGTGTACCGTTCGATGCACTCCTTCAAGCTACTCCTTGAAGGATCTGTAACGCGATCTGTATACAGGATCTGTGTCAGACAACACTAAAAACAACAACCATACAGAAATACACAAGATAAATAATGGGATCAGTACTTTCCTATACTTTTCATATGAGGACTAGTGCAGTTTTTCCATAAACTTTTAATTGATCACTTTGGATTTTATCACTTGACTTATCAATTACAATGGGAAGGATCATACAAATTAAGACTGTGAATGCATATAGCTCTGTGACAGTGGTTCCCAACCTGAGGTACTAGGACCCCTGAAGGTTCTTGGCCTATCCACAGGGGGTACTTGAGAAGACTCATGAGACCATAGTCCTAATGGTAAAATGCACATGTGGGGGTACTTTAAGGGTACTCCGGGCAAAGTGAAATTCAGTTGGGAACTACTGTTCTATGACAGACCACTCCTAAAAAGTACATTTGAAGATTTGTATCTGGATGTCTAAACAATACATATGTCAATAGATTTTTTTGATTCATTCTCATCAATGACAACATTCTAGAACTGAGTTATCACTCATCTAAGTCTGGTATCCACACTGTATTGCTAAGATGCTCAAACTTTTCTTAATAGCTACACTCACTGACACAGGATAAACTTTAACACTCATGCTGGCCCTGACCGAACCGGAATGTTGCCCTTCATCATAGCTGCACTTCTCCACATGGCCAGACTTATAGTAGTCTTTCCACCTTTTAATGCTCAAGCTCATCCTTCAAAAATGCCATAAGGTCTGAAATAGAGACCAAAGTCAACATACTGTACAAACAACTATATAGGCTAAGTAAAAACACATATTTTTGTATCTACTGCTCTGCTAACTAGCTAGCTAAATTGTAGTCAGTGGGTAGCTAAGACAGAGAGAAAGGGAACTGAAGAAGTTCAACACATTCAAATCAATTCATTTTAATACAGCACAGGGATTCCTCATTGATTTGGCACAGAAGGTAGCTGACAGGGTCGGCTAGAGATGACGTGCAGTAGCTTCCTGCAGGAATTTGTAGTCTTGCATGAGGTCTTCTCTGTTGCTAATTAGCATTTAACAATTTTGAGAGTAAATTGAGGCCAATATATTGATCAAACTCACCTTGTCCGAGAGAGAAATTACACGGTTATCAAAACGTCACGCCAAGGTAAGCCTACACCAAACACATACTTAATTTGAAGTGTTTCTAAAATCTCATAAGGGAAAAATGAATGGTGGAAAAACGACTGGTATTACAACGCACCCACTGTGGGGCTGAATTAACTCCAAACCAACGCTGAGATGTTTAGACTCACCCTACTTAGATTGCTTGTCAAAACATTTTTGATACTATATACACTTAACAGAAATATAAACACAACATACAAAACATTTTAAGATTTTACTGTGTTACAACTCATATAAGGAAATTAGTAAATTGAAATAAATAAATGAGGCCCTAATCTATGAATTTCACATGACTGGGGATACAGATATGCATCTGTTGGTCACAGATACCTTAAAAAAAAGTAGGGGCGTGGATCAGAAATCAGTATTAGCAACAGAGAAGACCTCATGCAAGACTATAAGCCTCATTTAGAACGACACATCTCCTTTGCATAGAGAAGGACTGCAAAATTCTCCAAAATAATGTTGAAGAGGTTTATGGTAGAGAAATTAACATTCAATTATCTAGAAACAGCTCTGGTGGACATTCCTGCAGTCAGCATGCCAATTTCACACTCCCTCAAAACTTCAGTCATCTATGGCATTGTGTTGTGTGACAAAACTGCATATTTTAGAGTGGCCTTTTTTGTCTCCAGCATACGGTGCACCTGTATAATGATCATGCTGTTTAATCAGCTTTTTGATATGCCACACCTGTCAGGTGGATCTTGGCAAAGGAGAAATGCTCACTAACAAGGATGTAAACAATTTTTTTGCACAACGTTTTTGCAAAATAAGCTTTTTGTGCGTACATTTTGCGTTTATATTTTTGTTCAGTGTAATTCAAATGCAAATTAATTTATGCAAATGTTAAAAGGTTATAGTAATAGACAGACACACACACACACACACACACACACACACACACACACACACACACACACACACACACACACACACACACACACACACACACACTTGTGGGGCCCCCCACCTCAGAGACAATACATTTTAGTAGCCCCCCTCCTGACGACAGAGATAAAAAAATGTTTTAGTGTTAAAGTAAAAAAAACGTGCAATTCTACACATTATGTCATGGAGTGAAGAGAACATTTTGTAAATTTACAGCTAATTTCCTGAAATTAATGATTCTTGAGTGAGAGTGAATAACAAAATCAATGGGGGCCCCCTTGAGGTCAGGGCCCCTGGGCACGTGCCCTGCGTTTAGATATCTGGCTAGACTAATTTATCAATCAAAAAAAAGAAAATGCTGACATGGCTAATTGAGTTACTGCCAGTGACTGCCATAACAAGTAAATTAAAACCCCAACTGAGTTCCTAAAAATAAAAAATATAAACATTTTGGGGGCCTGGGGCCCTAAGCGACTGCTTACATACACACACCACCATGCACACACCACCACTTATGCTGCTGCAATACTGTTTACTAAAATTACCCTGCTACCAGTCACTTTCTCGTAATACCTGCCTATGTAGCACATGGGGATGTGTGAAATTTACTCCTCAGCCTAAAGTGTCCACACTTGCTTCAGAGAATAGCTATCTTTTCGAAATAGAATGTAAGCTCCTGAGAATGTAAGCTTGGAGATCAGGCTTCAGTATCCTTGCACATTGAAAATGTGGTACTGGCACTGACCTTGTATATGGCTTCCTGTTATTTATCGAACTGCGCAGGTATCCTACTTTTTGAAGTGATTGGTTTGACAATCATGCAGGCTGGCATGGCTGCAACAAACAGAACATGCACATTCTTACAACTTAACTGGAATGGCAGCTTCAAAGTCAAATAGGTTGCCCCTTTGGTCCGGCAGTTTTCCACTGGGTAGAACTCTGAAATGTTTTTACAACACCCCCAATTCCTGTTCTTAAAATACTTTTGGATTATGTTCTCGACCACTGATGTATATTGCATATGAACGATGTAGACCTGGATGCGCAAACCTGACCTGAATCTGACATTGTCACCCGAGTGGCCTTATGGAGCGCCCTCCCATGGTCACGTGCGTCTTGCAGTTTTTTACACAACACACTCTTCACGTCACTTGATACGAAGTGATTTTCGTACCAGGTTAGGATATCATTTTCGCAAACCCTAACTCTTTTCCTAATCTCAGTCTCCTAACCTGTTACGAAAAACTAACTTCGGTATCGAAGTACCGTGAAAAGAGTGTTCCCCTGTTTACAGAAGATCCATACTCGAGGCCATCATGTCCAACAAGGTGGAATATGCCTTCCCTGCGGGAGACGAAAGCGATGGGAGCAACGACGAGTGGGACATTGGATTTTCAAAGTCGATAAAGGTCCCCTTAATTAAGGTGACATATTTCCTATTTGTTTCTCCAATAGCATATCTGTCATCTTGCGCTCGAGCCAGCTAAAATGCTAATGCCAACTAGGTAGCTATAGTAAATGTTTAAGATGAATTGGCTAGGTATTTGCCATCTCTGTTGAATGCGCAGTAACTTATCAGGTTATCTCGTTTGAATATGATCCAAGACAACCATTTATCTTTAGTATTTTTATTGTTTAGTTACGATACTTAAAAATAAATCTAGCTAGCTAGCTATTGCGTGCATGTAACAGTGCCAGAGGAAGATGGGAAATCCAATCCAGCAGGTGGCGACAACAGACGGTCTGTCTTGTCTAGTAGTTTATGGCCAGGCTAGCTTCATGACCTAGCTACCAACCTGACAACAATCACTTTTGAAATACAACACACAGTGAAGTACTCATCATTTAATGTACCAGCATTGTGTAATTCATTTCTAACAGAAAGGTATTTCACTGTACGTGTGCATGTGACATTAAAACTTGAAACTAACAGAGCACAGATGCAGGGGTCCCAGAAGCAGAGGACAAGGTCTCCACTTTGAAAAGAGCCATCAACACCAAAGATGTCCAGCTGGTCCAGCAGCTGTTGGACAATGGCAGGTTTTTGATAATGAACAGTCAATTCTACATTAGGAAATTGCCATTATGATCTGTTCCTTTTTTGAAATTGAAGAACCAGTTATACAGTCAGCCTTTTACTGAGTAGTATAATCTTTGGTGTTAGCCCTCTTGTTCAGGCAATGTTCTGTAAATGACAGTGTTTGCAACCTTTGGTACTGATCTGAGTTATTTTTATATCAATTACAATGATGGAAGCTACAATCTATCAGTAATATTAAAGCTGATCTACCCCCTAAAAAAAGTTTGTGTATACTACCGTTCAAAAGTTTGTGCTCACTTAGAAATGTCCTTGTTTTTGAAAGAAAATCACATTTTTTTTTATTTTAAAATAACATCAAATTGATCAGAAATACTTTGTAGACATTAATGTTGTAAATGACTATTGTAGCTGGAAACGGCTGATTATTTTTTTATTTTTTTTAATGGAATATCTTCATAGGCGTACAAAGGCCCATTATCAGCAACCATCACTCCTGTGTTCCAATGATGCTGGCTGGGATGCTGGCCCCTCGAGGCAGAGTTCCTCTGTCCAATGTCTGTGTTCTTTTGCCCATCTTAATCTTTTCTTTTTATTGGCCAGTCTGAGATATGGCTTTTTCTTTGCAACTCTGCCTAGAAGGCCAGCATCCCGGAGTCGCCTCTTCACTGTTGACGTTGAGACTGGTGTTTTGCGGGTACTATTTAACGAAGCTGCCAGTTGAGGACTTGTGAGGTGTCTTTCTCAAACTAGTCACTCTAATGTACCGTCCTCTTGCTCAGTTGTGCACCGGGGTCTCCCACCCTTTCAATTCTTGTTAGAGACAGTTTGCGCTGTTCTGTGAAGGGAGTAGTACACAGCGTTTTATGAGGTCTTGAGTTTCTTGGCAATTTCTCGCATTGAATAGGCTTCATTTCTCAGAACAAGAATAGACTGATGAGTTTCAGAAGAAAGTACTTTGTTTCTGGCCATTTTGAGCCTGTAATCGAACCCACAAATGCTGATGCTCCAGATACTCAATTAGTCTTCAGCGAGCAGGCCTTTCTAATCGACCTGGCCCGGGTATCCTGGAAGGATATTGACCTCATCCCGTCCGTAGAGGATGCCTGGTTGTTCTTTAAAAGTGCTTTCCTCACCATCTTAAATAAGCATGCCCCATTCAAAAAATATGTAGAACTAAGAACAGATATAGCCCTTGGTTCACTCCAGACTTGACTGCCCTTGACCAGCACAAAAACATCCTGTGGCGTACTGCATTAGCATCGAGTAGCCCCCACGATATGCAACTTTTCAGGGAAGTCAGGAACCAATATACACAGTCAGTTAGGAAAGCTAAGGCTAGCTTTTTCAAACAGAAATGTGCATCCTGTAGCACTAATTCCAAAATGTTTTGGACGCAGTAAAGTCCATGGAGAAAAAGAGCACTTCCTCCCAGCTGCCCACTGCACTGAGGCTAGGAAACACTTTCACCACTGATAAATCCACGATAATCGAGAATTTCAATAAGCATTTTTCTAGGGCTTGCCATGCTTTCCACCTGGCTACCCATACCCCAGCCAACAGCTCTGCACCCCCTGCAGCAACTTGCTGGTCATGGGTGCACCTCAGCCACGCTCATGGTCCTAAACAATATCATAACCGCCATCGATAAGAGATAGTACTGTGCAGCCGTCTTTATCGACCTGGCCAAGGCTGTCGATCACCGCATTCTTATCGGCAGACTCAGTAGCCTTGGTTTCTGAAATGACTACCTCGCCTGGTTCACCAACTACTTCTCAGATAGAGTTCAGTGTGTCAAATCGGAGGGCCTGTTGTCCGGACCTCTGGCAGTCTCTAAGGGGGTGCCACGGGGTTCAATTCTCGGGCCGACTATTTTCTCTGTATACATCAATGATGTTGCTCTTGCTGCTGGTGATTCTCTGATGCACTTCTACGCAGACGACACCATTCTGTATACATCTGGCCCTTCTTTGGACACTGTGTTAACAAACCTCCAAACGAGCTTCAATGCCATACAACACTCCTTCCGTGGCCTCCAACTGCTCTTAAATGCTAGTAAAACTAAATGCATGCCGATGGCTGCCTGCACCTGCCCCGCCCGCCTAGCATCACTACTCTGGACGGTTCTGACTTAGAATATGTGGACAACTACAAATATCTAGGTGTCTTGTTAGACTGTAAACTCTCCTTCCAGACTCATATCAAACAAAATCAAATCTAGAATCGGCTTTCTATTTTACAACAAAGCCTCCTTCACTCATGCTGCCAAACATACCCTCGTAAAACTGACTATCCTACCGATCCTCGACTTCGGCGATGTCATTTACAAAATAGCCTCCAACACTCTACTTAGACTGCATCCAATTTGCTATCACAGTGCCATCTGTTTTGTCACCAAAGCCCCACCATTGCGACCTGTATGCTCTCGTTGGCTGGTCCTCACTACATATTCGTCACCAAACCCACTGGCTCCAGGTCATCTAGAAGTCTTTGCTAGGTAAAGCTCCCCCTTATCTCAGCTCACTGGTCACTATAGCAACACCAACCTGTAGCACGCACTCCAGCAGGTATATTTCACTGGTCATCCCCAAAGCCAACACCCCCTTTGGCCGCCTTTCCTTCCAGTTCTCGGCTGCCAATGACTGGAAAGAACTGCAAAAATCACTGAAGCTGGAGAATTATCTCCTTCACTAACTTTAAGCATCATATGTCAGAGCAGCTTAACGATCACTGTACCTGTACACAGCCCATCTGTAAATAGCACATCCAACTACCACATCCCCGTATTGTTATATATATTTTTTTGTTTGCTGTTTTGCACCCCAGTATCCCTACTTGCACATTATCATCTGCACATGTATCACTCCAGTGTTCATGCTAAATTGTAATTATTTTGCCACTATGGCCTATTTATTGCCTTAACTCCCTAATCTTACTACATTTGTACACACTTTACGTAGATTTTTCCATTGTGTTATTGACTATGTTTGTTTATCCCATGTGTAACTTGTTTTTGTAAAATGATAAACTTGGAGTAGCTAACACAATGTGCCACTGGAACACAGGAGTGGTGGTTGCTGATAATGGGCCTTTGTACGCCTATGTAGATATTCCATAAAAAAATCTGCTGTTTCCAGCTATAATAGTCGTTTACAACATTAACAATGTCTACACTGTATTTCTTGTCAATTTTATGTTATTTTAAATGGACAAAAATGTGCTTTTCTTTCAAAAATAAGGACATTTCTAAGTGACCCCAAACTTTTGAACGATAGTGTGTGTGAATGTGTACAGTGAGGGAAAAAAGTATTTGATCCCCTGCTGATTTTGTATGTTTGCCCACTGACAAATAAATGATCAGTCTATAATTTTAATGGTAGGTTTATTTGAACAGTGAAAGACAGAATAACAACAACAAAAATCCAGAAAAACACATGTCAAAAATGTTATAAATTGATTTGCATTTTAATCTGGAAAATAAGTATTTGACCCCCTCTCAATCAGAAAGATTTCTGGCTCCCAGGTGTCTTTTATACAGGTAACGAGCTGAGATTAGGAGCACACTCATAAAGGGAGTTTTCCTAATCTCAGCTTGTTACCTGTATAAAAGACACCTGTCCACAGAAGCAATCAATCAGATTCCAAACTCTCCACCATGGCCAAGACCAAAGAGCTCTTCAAGGATGTCAGGGACAAGATTGTAGACCTACACAAGGCTGGAATGTGCTACAAGACCATCGCCCAGCAGCTTGGTGAGAAGGTGACAACAGTTGGTGCGATTATTCGCAAATGGAAGAAACACAAAAGAACTGTCAATCTCCCTCGGCCTGGGGCTACATGCAAGATGTCACCTTGTGGAGTTGCAATGATCATGAGAACGGTGAGGAATCAGCCCAGAACTACACGGGAGGATCTTGTCAATGATCTCAAGGCAGCTGGGACCATAGTCACCAAGAAAACAATTGGTAACACACTACGCCGTGAAGGACTGAAATCATGCAGCGCCCGCAAGGTCCCCCTGCTCAAGAAAGCACATATACATGCCCGTCTGAAGTTTGCCAATGAACATCTGAATGATTCAGAGGACAACTGGGTGAAAGTGTTGTGGTCAGATGAGACCAAAATGGAGCTATTTGGCATCAACTCAACTCGTTGTGTTTGGAGTAGGAGGAATGCTGCCTATGACCCCAAGAACAGCATCCCCACCGTCAAACATGGAAGTGGAAACATTATGCTTTGGGGGTGTTTTTCTGCTAAGGGGACAGGACAACTTCACCGCATCAAGGGACGATGGACGGGCCCATGTACCGTCAAATCTTGGGTGAGAACCTCCTTCCCTCAGCCAGGGCATTGAAAATGGGTCGTGGATGGGTATTCCAGCATGACAATGACCCAAAACACACGGCCAAGGCAACAAAGGAGTGGCTCAAGAAGAAGCACATTAAGGTCCTGGAGTGGCCTAGCCAGTCTCCAGACCTTAATCCCATAGAAAATCTGTGGAGGGAGCTGAAGGTTCGAGTTGCCAAACGTCAGCCTCGAAACCTTAATGACTTGGAGAAGATCTGCAAAGAGGAGTGGGACAAAATCCCTCCTGAGATGTGTGCAAACCTGGTGGCCAACTACAAGAAACGTCTGACCTCTGTGATTGCCAACAAGGGTTTTGCCACCAAGTACTAAGTCATGTTTTGCAGAGGGGTCAAATACTTATTTCCCTCATTAAAATGCAAATCAATTTATTACATTTTTGACATGCGTTTTTCTGGATTTTTTGTTATTCCGTCTCACTGTTCAAATAAACCTACCATTAAAATGATAGACTGATCATTACTTTGTCAGTGGGCTAACGTACAAAATCAGCAGGGGATCAAATACTTATTTCCCTCACTGTATATATTTATATGTTTTCAGGGGGTAGATCAGCTTTAATGTTGCAGATTGTAGCTTCCATCAATGTAATTGTCTGTCATTTCCAATCCCATATTTATATATTTATTTATTTTTAAATACGTTTTCGTTTATTATTTTTTCCCCCTAACCCTACCACCCTTTCCTTAATTGGAGTAAACTAATGGAAAACAAAACTTAAGCTTCTACTTCCAGCTTATACATACTCTATACATTTTACTGATCTGTGGTCTTTGTGCCTAGCAAAATAGCTAAGTGCTGTAACTCTGTATGGACTGGTTTAACCTTTCTAATCCCTGCCTTGTTAGGCCTGGATGTGGAGACAAGGCTGGGGTTTGAGTGGACACCGCTGATGTGTGCTGTGCACATGGCTCACTATGACATCGCCAAGCTGCTGCTGGACAGAGGGGCCAGCGCTAACTTCAGCAGAGGTAAGAAAGACGTGTCATGTTATGTAAGCTGTATTCAATACCATGCCCTCACCAGCACTCTTATGTGCACTACAGGTGTGAAAATATGTTGCATTGTAGTTGAACAAAAGTACAGCCTTATTCTAACAAAGGTTAATAGGCCTAAATGTTGAATCATTCCGCCAGGGCGTTATTTTTGGCACTTCATGGTTTTTCAGGGTTTCATAGACAGGTGTGTGATCTAGAATTTGACTCGTTGCTGCCAGACTCTTTCACATCTTCCAGTTTATGCAAGTCTCTGCTTGTAGAAGAGACTATCTGCTCTACCCATCTCTGTAGAGACCGAGAACTGAGAGCAATAAAGAGAATGCTCCCTCTGACTACATCAGCCCGTCAGAACTAGGACAGATGGTGGGATACTAAAACAGAACAGCCACAATGGACAAGGAAAGGAAGGAATTCTGTGATATGGAACGACACAAGCCTTGCTTGGTCAGACTTAATCGTCCCGTCCTCCGACGTGCCACTTCAGCTTTCCTTGATGAAGCGCACACATGCACACCAACGCACACATGCACACCAACGCACACATGCACACCAACGCACACATGCACACCAACGCACACATGCACACCAATGTGCATGACGCACACCAACGCACACATGCACACCAACACACACATGCACACCAACGCACACCAACGCACACATGCACACCAACGCACACACGGTGATACAGAGTGACCCCCACTTCTCACACCTTCTTTCAATTTCCACATGTGTCCCGGCCAAAGACTGGAGAGCGAATTAGAAGCCTCGCCACATAGTTCATCTGCCATTACTTAATATCTATGACGTTAAAGAGGAATCGTCGAAAAACATGCTGCTAATCCGCCGGTGTGTTTTCAGTTTCCAGCTCCGACTCTTTCATTCCTCTCGTCTTTCTCTCTATCTCTCGTGGAGAAATTGAATGCATCTGTTGTATCGGTGATCTTGGAAAGGGAGACGAGAGTCATGGATAGACTGAGGACAGTGCTACCACGCTTGGATGTTACAGGTGTCTCGGTCTGTGTGAATGTTATTCCAGTCAGTACATACGACAGGGATGGTTGTGTACAATACTTGTGTGTGTCTGTGTTTACACACACCGTGGCAGCATCTGTTGCCAGAGGCTTTGAAAGGAAACTATTAAACGGGAGAGTGGCGGTCACTTCCTATTTTGTGTTTCTCCAAGCGAGAGAGAAAGAGAGGGGGAGGAATGCAGGAGTGATTGATAAAGCTGGTATACAGAGCGTGGTGCTGTCGTCATAGCAGTAGGCCAACCCCAGACTTTTATTTATTTTCCCCGGTCCACTGCAGACGCAAACCGTCAGTCTGGTTGCAACTGCCCTCAATGATTGCTTCCACCTAAAACATACTCACAGACACGTACACTCCACACACGCACAGTCAGTCCATGTCGAAACAGGAATTCAGCAGATTGCGTTGTGAGTCTGAGATGTCAAGACAATGCCACTGATGTCAACACCATAAAGAACACCACAGTTCCCGAGTTAAGATAAAAGGATATCGATCACATCAACTTTCACAGGGCCAACTTCGAAATTCTATTTATTATGCTGTCTCATCCTGCACTGTCTGGTGTGATGTCTGGTTTCTTATTATCCTAATGACTCTTGGTTGAATGTCTAATGTGATGTTTTATCCATTGACATTGGTTTTGTTGTCATTGAATTGTCTAGTTAAATGATAGTCATGAGATTATGCATGGCCTGAATATTCTGGCCCGGTCCTAATGCTCTTTGTGTGTATGTGTGTCACATAGACCAGTACACTGTACTGATGGCTGCATGCACAGCTTCTGCCACTGAGGACAAGATCGTCCAGTGTGTGGAGCTGCTCTTGTCCAGAAACGCTGATCCCAACACATTCACCAGGTGAGAGAGACGGTGTATGTGCCTGTCTTTGTCTGTCATGATGTGAGTATCTCTGTGTGGATTTTATAGTGGAATTTCATGTCATTTCATCATAAGACATGGTATATTTTATACTCTGCAGCACAGGGACTGATATGGGCTCCAGAGTGGCGCAGCGGTCTAAGGCACTGCATCTCAGTGCAAGAGGCGTCACTACAGTCCATGGTTCGAATCCAGGCTGTATCACATCCGGCCATGGTTGAGAGTCCCATAGGGCAGAGCACAATTGGCCCAGTGTCGTCTGGGTTTGGTCGGTGTAGGCCGTCATTGTAAATAAGAATTTGTTCTTAACTGACTTGCCTAGTTAAACAGGGTAAATAAACAATATAATATAGCCTCCGATGGCCAAGCTTGTGAAACGCTACTACAGTATGTATTTCCTTCTAGCCACAGGACCACACTGTTATGTTGGCATCGCATAATAGACGTGAACAGCAACATGTTATTACATTCATTAAGGGTTAGAGTTCCCATTCATCCACTGTTTTATTCATTTAGACATGATTTACTGTGATGGAATGTACCAGGACTGAAGCAGTGTTTCCTGTTGCCTGGCACCATGTCTTGACCCTGGCTTTGACCACCTTGTGACATTCTCCTGTGCTGTCCAGTGTCCCTGTTCACCACTACACCACATGGAGTACAGTGTGTGTTTGTCTCAGTACAGTGTGTGTTGGTCTGCATTTATCTTTTGTGTGGAATGCCCTGTTATGGCATCTGCATGCACACATACCCAGATCCCCTTCAGACAGACAATAAACACTTACAGAGCAGTGGGGGAGAAGGACTAAACAAGAGTAAGAGAAGCCCTCCTCCACACCACCTAAACTCACTGTACTGCCTGATGCTGCCCAGACACAGAGAGCAGGCAGGGAGGGAGAGAGCAGGCAGGCAGGGAGGGAGAGAGCAGGCAGGCAGGGAGGGAGAGAGCAGGCAGGGAGGGAGGGAGAGAGCAGGCAGGCAGGCATGGAGGGAGGGAGAGAGCAGGCAGGCAGGGAGGGAGAGAGCAGGCAGGGAGGGAGGGAGGGAGAGAGCAGGCAGGCAGGGAGGGAGAGGGCAGGCAGGGAGGGAGAGAGCAGGCAGGGAGGGAGGGAGGGAGAGAGCAGGCAGGCAGGCAGGGAGGGAGAGAGCAGGCAGGGAGGGAGGGAGAGAGCAGGCAGGCAGGGAGGGAGGGAGAGAGCAGGCAGGGAGGGAGAGAGCAGGCAGGGAGGGAGAGAGCGAGCAGGGAGGGAGGGAGAGAGCAGGCAGGGAGGGAGAGAGCAGGCAGGCAGGCAGGGAGGGAGAGAGCAGGCAGGGAGGGAGGGAGAGAGGAGGGAGGGAGAGAGCAGGCAGGCAGGGAGGGAGAGAGCAGGCAGGCAGGGAGGGAGAGAGCAGGCAGGCAGGCAGGGAGGGAGAGAGCAGGCAGGCAGGCAGGGAGGGAGAGAGCAGGCAGGCAGGCAGGGAGGGAGAGAGCAGGCAGGCAGGCAGGGAGGGAGGGAGAGAGCAGGCAGGCAGGGAGGGAGGGAGAGAGCAGGCAGGCAGGGAGGGAGAGAGCAGGCAGGGAGGGAGAGAGGAGAGAGGAGGGAGGGAGAGAGGAGGGAGGGAGAGAGCAGGCAGGGAGGGAGAGAGCAGGCAGGCAGGGAGGGAGAGAGCAGGCAGGGAGGGAGGGAGAGAGCAGGCAGGGAGGGAGGGAGGGAGGGAGGGAGAGAGCAGGCAGGGAGGGAGGGAGGGAGAGAGCAGGCAGGCAGGGAGGGAGGGAGAGAGCGAGCAGGCAGGGAGAGAGCGAGCAGGCAGGGAGGGAGGGAGGCAGGGAGAGAGCGAGCAGGCAGGGAGGGAGAGAGAGAGCGAGCAGGCAGGGAGGGAGAGAGAGAGAGAGAGAGAGAGAGGGAGCAGGCAGGGAGGGAGAGAGAGAGAGAGAGGGAGCAGGCAGGGAGGGAGGGAGAGAGGGAGCAGGCAGGGAGGGAGGGAGAGAGGGAGCAGGCAGGGAGGGAGAGAGGGAGCAGGCAGGGAGGGAGGGAGGGAGGGAGAGAGGGAGCAGGCAGGCAGGGAGAGAGAGAGCAGGCAGCAGGGAGAGAGAGAGCAGGCAGCAGGGAGAGAGAGAGCAGGCAGCAGGGAGAGAGAGCAGGCAGCAGGGAGAGAGAGCAGGCAGCAGGGAGAGAGAGGGCAGGCAGGCAGGGAGAGGGCAGGCAGGCAGGGAGAGGGCAGGCAGGCAGGGAGAGGGCAGGCAGCAGGGAGAGAGCAGGCAGGGAGGATTCTGGAACCACTTACCCGTTGTCATTATCGCTGGACATTTCTCATGGCAAGCCAAGGATAAAGCCCCGAACTTAGCCTTCTCCCCTCCACCTCTATTGCCCTTCGCCCACCCCTCACAAACTCTCCGCCACCCCTGTCTCATGCCGCTGCCCGAGCCACACACCACCCCTTCCCTCCTACACACACACCGTCCAGAAAGCGAGCGAGAGTAGGCGGTGGGAAATTGATTGTTTCCTCTCCAGACAAAATATTTGAAGAACGGTAACGAGAGACAGAAGGGATGTAGGGGGGAAGAACGGAGTTACAGCAACAGGAGGAGAAGAAAGGGGGGAAGAACGGCGTTACAGCAACAGGAGAAGAAGAAAGGGGGGAAGAACGGAGTTACAGCAACAGGAGAAGAAGAAAGGGGGGAAGAACGGAGTTACAGCAACAGGAGGAGAAGAAAGAGGATCAGGGGTTCTTGTGGGTAGACAGGTATGGCCTTAACCTCTGCGTATTTCACCAGCAATTCACACCAGATGCATTTCTTTCCTTCAGCATCATAAACAAATGAACCTTTAAAAATGGTGTTTGTTCAGGAGCAAGATGTGGGGTCCACTCTCTCAGCCTACAGCAGGGATCATCAACGACATCATTTATTTTCTGGAGTGGATGGTCAGGGGGCCGGAACATCATTTCTGATCATTTGTAGACTGCAAGAAGCCCAAACAGATATAATATTTGACTAAAACATAACCTTTTCAAATCTTGTTTATATTTTATGCGTGGGAATACTTTGGAACAGATGTCCAAAATACTAATAATTTGGAGCTGATTTTCTTATATATTTTTTAAATATATGTATATATTTTCCTCAGAACCTCGGAGGGCCATATAAAATCAGTTTGGGAACCCTGGCCTACAATAACCTGGATCATTGGATGGTGCAGCAAAGTGAGGTCCTTTTACATACACAATAGACTATACACTGAGTATACCAAACATTAGGAACACCTTCCTAGTATTGAGGTATATCCCCCGTTTTGCCCTCAGAACAGCCTCAATTCGTAGGAGCATGGACTCTACAAGGTGTCGAAAGCGTTCCACAGGGATGCTGGTCCATGTTGACTCCAATGCTTCCCACAGTTGTGTCAAGTTGGCTGGATGTCCATTGGGTGGTGGACCATTACTGATACACAGGAAACTGTTGAGCATGAAAAATCCAGCAGTGTTAGTTCTTGACACAAACCAGTGCGCCTGGCACCTACTACCATATCCCATTCAAAGGCACTTAAATATTTTGTCTTTGCCATTCACCCTCAATGGCATATACACAATGTCTCAAGCCTTAAATCCTTCTTTAACCTGTCTCCTCCCCTTCATCTCTCTCTGTGTGTGTGTGTGTGTGACATCAATAGGGGATCATAGGTTTCACCTGGTCAGTCTATAAATAAAAAAAAGCAGGTGTTATGATCACATTTCTGGTTTGTCCTCTGCGTCCTCTACTGTGTCTGTCCTCTACTGTGTCTCCTCTACTGTGTCTGTCCTCTACTGTGTCTGTCCTCTACTGTGTCTGTCCTCTACTGTGTCTGTCCTCTACTGTGTCTGTCCTCTACTGTGTCTGTCCTCTACTGTGTCTGTCCTCTACTGTGTCTGTCCTCTACTGTGTCTGTCCTCTACTGTGTCTGTCCTCTACTGTGTCTGTCCTCTGCTGTGTCTGTCCTCTGCTGTGTCTGTCCTCTGCTGTGTCTGTCCTCTGCTGTGTCTGTCCTCTGCTGTGTCTGTCCTCTGCTGTGTCTGTCCTCTGCTGTGTCTGTCCTCTGCTGTGTCTGTCCTCTACTGTGTCTGTCCTCTACTGTGTCTGTCCTCTACTGTGTCTGTCCTCTGCGTCCTCTACTGTGTCTGTCCTCTACTGTGTCTGTCCTCTACTGTGTCTGTCCTCTGCGTCCTTCTACTGTGTCTGTCCTCTGCGTCCTTCTACTGTGTCTGTCCTCTGCGTCCTCTACTGTGTCTGTCCTCTACTGTGTCTGTCCTCTGCTGTGTCTGTCCTCTGCTGTGTCTGTCCTCTACTGTGTCTGTCCTCTACTGTGTCTGTCCTCTACTGTGTCTGTCCTCTGCGTCCTTCTACTGTGTCTGTCCTCTGCGTCCTTCTACTGTGTCTGTCCTCTGCGTCCTCTACTGTGTCTGTCCTCTACTGTGTCTGTCCTCTACTGTGTCTGTCCTCTGCGTCTGTCCTCTACTGTGTCTGTCCTCTGCGTCTGTCCTTACTGTGTCTGTCCTCTGCGTCCTCTACTGTGTCTGTCCTCTACTGCGTCTGTCCTCTACTGTGTCTGTCCTCTGCGTCCTTCTACTGTGTCTGTCCTCTGCGTCCTCTACTGTGTCTGTCCTCTACTGTGTCTGTCCTCTGCGTCCTTCTACTGTGTCTGTCCTCTGCGTCCTCTACTGTGTCTGTCCTCTGCGTCTGTCCTCTACTGTGTCTGTCCTCTGCGTCTGTCCTTCTACTGTGTCTGTCCTCTGCGTCCTTCTACTGTGTCTGTCCTCTGCGTCCTCTACTGTGTCTGTCCTCTGCGTCCTCTACTGTGTCTGTCCTCTACTGTGTCTGTCCTCTACTGTGTCTGTCCTCTGCGTCCTCTACTGTGTCTGTCCTCTGCGTCCTTCTACTGTGTCTGTCCTCTACTGTGTCTGTCCTCTACTGTGTCTGTCCTCTACTGTGTCTGTCCTCTGGCTTTTGAATAACAGGTGAAGCCTTTTCCTCCAGTCTATATACCTGCCAGTTGGATAAGAGCTGGAAATCAGTTTCAGCTGAAACCTTTGAGGAGATAAGGACTGTTTGGGATGCAGGATGAGAGTAGGCAGCCTGTGTGTGGTGTGGTCATCCTCTCCAGAGGTTATGAACAGGATATGTACTGATTATAACCTGTCACAATGGTTTCATAGGAAGGGGAGTTTGGTCGTTTTATCTAGTATGGTTGTTTTATCTCTCAAGGCCATTGTTCTCAGAGTTGTGACGTCGGTTTTGTGTTTGCTCTAAACCGTCTACGTATCGATTCTCTGCTCATTTGGAACTGGTGATGAAAAACACATACAGTACAAACACACACCACCCTTTACTCTCTGGCTGTACCCCACCGCGAGCCAATGACCTTGTCACCGGTTTGCCACTGAGACCAATACCTTGGGAAAAACAGGTTTGGCCTGTCTCCTGTGCTCAGAGGAAGGAAAATGGAATACCTGGAATGTGTTAGGATGATAGATTACTACACCCTGACTCACCTAGGTCTAGATGTCACCAATACACACAGATTTACAAACTCTCTCACACACACACACACACACACACACATCCTCCCTCTGTATCCCTGGGAAACGTCACATATTGTGATGAATGGCCACAGGCCATTCCCACACCTCTGGATTGATGCAGTTTCTCACCCTCTGTTCTGTCAGTGTTGGGTGATTAAAGTTGAATTGTGTCAGTGGTTGGCACTTGCAGGTTTGTTGCTCAACACAATAGGATGGGTAACCAATGGCATGGGCTGCCTCACTCTTGCCCCAAAAATATTGTGTTTTGTGGGTGTTCCCCAATGATAGAAGGGGGGCTGAGTGAAAAAGTTTAAGAACTGACCTAGAGCAGGGTTTCCCAAACTCTGTCCTGCCCCACTGGGTGCATGTTTTGGTTTTTTGCCCTATTACCACACAGCTAGTTCAAATAACCAATTTAAGCTTTGATTATTTGAATCAGCTTTGTAGTGCTAGGGCAGAACCCAAAACGTGCTCCCAGAGGGGCCGCAGGACAGAGTTTGGGACTGACCTAGAAGACGGCTTGTTTGGGCCAAACAGTGTGCGGAACCACTAAGTAATACAGTACTTATTACTTATTACAGTACTTATTACTAAGTAATACAGTACTTACAGTAATTGTTTAACTTACAGTAAGTAGTCTAAGTTACAATATGTTTTATGTTACCCTAGAGGTGTCAAAGCCAAGCGCTGCATTGTGGAAAATGTTCTCCCTTACAGCATGTTTCCATAGAGAATGTAACCTGGGCAGGTCTGCTGTAGCTGGTCACTCAAGAGTTGAGGGCTTGGTGTCTGTCTCCCTCCAGTGGTTTCAAGTGTTTAAAAGCTGTTCTACCACTCATTATTTTTTACCTAGATAGGCAGAAGACACATTGAGATTGGGAGAAGAAAAATGTCTGTTTCTCCAAAAAATGTACAAACTATCTATTCTATTCCATTTCATTCTCGGATGTCCAATGAAAAACATATTTTGGCCAATGGGTAAAATAGTGTTAATTGTGTAGATAATCCTATAAGAAAGCCATTGGTCCAAACCTCATGTCTTTTTATTGGAATTTTTACCCTTATAGGATGGCCAGAATTAGTTACTAAAATCAATGGAGGCCAGATACAGTGTTATTGCTACTATATAGATATAGTGTTACTTATAGGATGGCCAGAATTAGAGACTAAAATCAATGGAGGCCAGATACAGTGTTATTGCTACTATATAGATATAGTGTTACTTATAGGATGGCCAGAATTAGTGACTAAAATCAATGGAGGCCAGATACAGTGTTATTGCTACTATATAGATATAGTGTTACTTATAGGATGGCCAGAATTAGTGACTAAAATCAATGGAGGCCAGATACAGTGTTATTGCTACTATATAGATATAGTGTTACTTATAGGATGGCCAGAATTAGAGACTAAAATCAATGGAGGCCAGATACAGTGTTATTGCTACTATATAGATATAGTGTTACTTATAGGATGGCCAGAATTAGTGACTAAAATCAATGGAGGCCAGATACAGTGTTATTGCTACTATATAGATATAGTGTTACTTATAGGATGGCCAGAATTAGTGACTAAAATCAATGGAGGCCAGATACAGTGTTATTGCTACTATATAGATATAGTGTTACTTATAGGATGGCCAGAATTAGTGACTAAAATCAATGGAGGCCAGATACAGTGTTATTGCTACTATATAGATATAGTGTTACTTATAGGATGGCCAGAATTAGTGACTAAAATCAATGGAGGCCAGATACAGTGTTATTGCTACTATATAGATATAGTGTTACTTATAGGATGGCCAGAATTAGTGACTAAAATCAATGGAGGCCAGATACAGTGTTATTGCTACTATATAGATATAGTGTTACTTATAGGATGGCCAGAATTAGAGACTAAAATCAATGGAGGCCAGATACAGTGTTATTGCTACTATATAGATATAGTGTTACTTATAGGATGGCCAGAATTAGAGACTAAAATCAATGGAGGCCAGATACAGTGTTATTGCTACTATATAGATATAGTGTTACTTATAGGATGGCCAGAATTAGTGACTAAAATCAATGGAGGCCAGATACAGTGTTATTGCTACTATATAGATATAGTGTTACTTATAGGATGGCCAGAATTAGTGACTAAAATCAATGGAGGCCAGATACAGTGTTATTGCTACTATATAGATATAGTGTTACTTATAGGATGGCCAGAATTAGAGACTAAAATCAATGGAGGCCAGATACAGTGTTATTGCTACTATATAGATATAGTGTTACTTATAGGATGGCCAGAATTAGTGACTAAAATCAATGGAGGCCAGATACAGTGTTATTGCTACTATATAGATATAGTGTTACTTATAGGATGGCCAGAATTAGAGACTAAAATCAATGGAGGCCAGATACAGAGCATTCAGAAAGTATTCAGACCCCTTGAATCTTTCCACATTTTGTTACATTACAGCCTTATTCTAAAATTGATAATTGAATTTGTTTCCTCAATCTACACACAATACCTCATAATTACAAAGCGAAACTGTTTTTTAGACATTTTTGCAAATTTATAAAAAATAAACATATCCCATTTTACATAAGTATTCAGACCCTTTACTCAGTACTTTGTTGAAGCACCTTTAGCAGCGATTACAGCTTCGAGTCTTCTTGGGATCTTATGCTACAAGCTTGGCACACCTGTATTTGGGGAGTTTCTCCCATTCTTCTTTGCAGATCCTCAAGCTCTGTCAGGTTGGATGGGGAGTGTCGCTGCACAGCTATTTCAAATCAAATGTTATTTGTCACACGCGCCGATTACAACCGGTGTAGACCTTAAAGTGAAATGTAATTACAAGCCCTTAACTGTTAGCAGTTGATGTTACTCCTCAATAACACAGACCCCGAAGCTTGATGTTACTCCTCAATAACACAGACCCCGAAGCTTGATGTTACTCCTCAATAACACAGACCCCGAAGCTTGATGTTACTCCTCAATAACACAGACCCCGAAGCTTGATGTTACTCCTCAATAACACAGACCCCGAAGCTTGATGTTACTCCTCAATAACACAGACCCCGAAGCTTGATGTTACTCCTCAATAACACAGACCCCGAAGCTTGATGTTACTCTTCAATAACACAGACCCCGAAGCTTGATGTTACTCCTCAATAACACAGACCCCGAAGCTTGATGTTACTCCTCAATAACACAGACCCCGAAGCTTGATGTTACTCCTCAATAACACAGACCCCGAAGCTTGATGTTACTCCTCAATAACACAGACCCCGAAGCTTGATGTTACTCCTCAATAACACAGACCCCGAAGCTTGATGTTACTCCTCAATAACACAGACCCCGAAGCTTGATGTTACTCCTCAATAACACAGACCCCGAAGCTTGATGTTACTCCTCAATAACACAGACCCCGAAGCTTGATGTTACTCCTCAATAACACAGACCCCGAAGCTTGATGTTACTCCTCAATAACACAGACCCCGAAGCTTGATGTTACTCTTCAATAACACAGACCCCAAAGCAGATCAGGGGGAGGAAAATAGGTTTATTCTTATTCAAAGAGGACAAATCATGCTGGGAGGTAGATGTTCATGCTCCCCTGTCCTCAGTGATTCTCTCCCCAGAAAAAAAATAACAGGATGTAATTTAGAACCCACCCCACCCTAGCCTGTGGCTGACCAATTAGAAGTCCTTGCAGTACAACTGGGCCAATGGCCAAATAAAAAGTATCCTTCTCCAAACTCAGTCAAATTAAAACATAGCACACATAGCTATGAGTTCAGGACTGACATTCCTAACACATTCTAAACAGATGTTGAACTGAAAAACAACCATTTTCATTCATCGTTAATTCTAGTCCTCTCATCCTCTGCGTTGTGTATTTATCTTCGACATATTCTTACTCTCCCTAGACCAATTTAAAAAGAAATATACTTGCAATGTATATTTTGAAAACAACATGAAAAAACAAAATAGCATAAAATCATTCACATTAAACACCTTGCATTTCTATAAAACACAAAGGGAATAGTTTACTTGCTGTTACAATAAGAAATATATTTCGAACAAAGTTATAGAAAATAAGTGTTAACAGGTGTAATGATGATGTCCCTTACGATTCCTACCACATCCTGTATTAGGAGGAAACTCACACACAAAAAATTGTCTACAAGACAATAATATTCAATCGTCCTATTGGGAAGGTAATCATTCACCAAGTCTTTTAAGTGACCATTTCTTCCACACTGGTATCAGTCCCACATAGATAACTATTAGAAATTATGTTCTGACATTCTGCCAATAGTGAGGAATTCTTCCGTTCTAATTTTTCTTCTGTTCCACTGGTCGATAAGGACTTCTCTAATGAACACTTCATCGGTGATCTTGTATCGTTTCAGGTACAGTTCTTGGGTCAAGGGATATTGCTTCAGCTTCAGACGGTAGATTCTCATAGCTTGTAACGAAGGAAACAAACAAGTGAAAGTAACATGTCCTGGTTTCAAGAGGATTTCGTATTTCACATAGATTTCCCTAAGTAAGCATGTCCTGATTTTCAGGAAACCGTTGGACATTTCACCTAGATATCCCTAATATGATGACTGTGGTATACAACATAGACGCTTATCAGGTTCTGATCATCTTACTATGCTGCTTCACCTGAGATTGGCCCCCAATTGCTAATCAATCAGTTCTTTATTCTCCAGGCTCTGCTTTGTCATTAAAATGGACAACCTTGCAATGAGTGACATGTATCCATCGTGATTTTCCCTGGACTTTTACTGCTGACCTCATTATGACAACAACTTGATAAGGACCTTCCTATTTTGGCCCTAATGTCTGTTCCATTTTTTAAATTTATTTTTATTTATTTTTACCATCACCCACTGTCCTGGTACTACGTCATGTCCCCCCTCGGGACTTATTCCCCACACCTCTTTTACTTGTCTGTCTGCTTCCCCTACTGCATTAGAGAGTTGTATGCAGTAGTTAAGCATTGTGTCACTCATAAAGTGAACGTCTGCTTTTCTCAAATCTAACGTGCCTGTTAGGGACATGGGTCGACCTGTGACGACCTCAAACGGACTCAACCCTGTGGTTTTCTTATGTGTTGCTCGTACACTACATAATACCTTAGGCAATGCTTCCGGCCATGCCATCCCTTCTTGAATTGTTCACTGTAGAGTCAAGTTGCAAAATAACATCAAGGCCTAAAATAGGTTGTTCAAATGAGCCTATCCACACCCCTGCATCAATCTTCATTGGACCAATAAAAAATTGATAATGGTTTGTTTCATATCTGTCTCCCACCCAGTCCTGTTGCTCTCATCTTCTTGCCCGTGTATTGAGGACATACAGTTGAAGTCGGAAGTGTTCAGACATTTAGGTTGGACTCATTAAAACAAGTTTTTCAACCACTCCACAACTTTCTTGTTTAACAAACTATAGTTTTGGCAAGTCGGTTAGGACACCTACTTTGTGCATGACACAAGTAATTTTTCCAACAATTGTTTACAGACAAATTATTTAAAATCAAATGTTATTTGTCACATACACATGGTTAGCAGATGTTAATGCGAGTGTAGTGAAATGCTTGTGCTTCTAGTTCCGACAATGCAGTAATATCCAACGAGTAATCTAACCTAACAATTTCACAACAATTACCTTATACACACAAGTGTAAAGGAATGAATAAGAATATGTACATAAAAAAATATATATGAAAAAGTGACGGTATAGAATGGCATACATACATATGAGATGAGTAATGTAGGCTATGTAAACATTATATGAAGTGGCATTGTTTAAAGTGGATAGTGATACATTTATTACATCAATTTTTCCAGTATTAAAGTGGCTGCAGTTGAGTCAGTATGTTGGCAGCAGCCACTCAATGTTAGTGATGGCTGTTTAACAGTCTGATGGCCTTGAGATAGAAGCTGTTTTTCAGTCTCTCGTCCCTGCTTTGATGCACCTGTACTGACCTCGCCTTCTGGATGATAGCGGGGTGAACAGGCAGTGGCTCGGGTGGTTGTTGTCCTTGATGATCTTTTTGGCCTTCCTGTGACATCGGGTAGTGTAGGTGTCCTGGAGGACAGGTAGTTTGCCCCCGGTGACCCTCTGGAGAGCCTTACGGTTATGGGTGGAGCAGTTGCCGTACCAGGCGGTGATACAGCCCGACAGGATGCTCTCGATTGTGCATCTGTAAAAGTTTGAGTGTTTTGGTGACAAGCAGAATTTCTTCAGCCTCCTGAGGTTGAGATGGCGCTGCTGCGCCTTCTTCACCACGCTGTCTGTGTGGTTGGACCATTTCAGTTTGTCTGTGATTTGTACGCCGAGGAACTTAAATCTTTCTACCCTCTCCACTACTGTCCCGTCGATGTGGATAGGGGGGTGCTCCCTCTGGTTTTCCTGAAGTCCACGATCATCTCCTTTTGTTTTGTTGATGTTGAGTGTGAGGTTGTTTTCCTGACACCACACTCTGAGGGCCCTCACCTCCTCCCTGTAGGCCGTCTCTTCGTTGTTGGTAATCAAGCCTACCACTGTAGTGTCGTCTGCATACTTGATGATTGAGTTGGAGGCGTGCATGGCCACGCAGTCGTGGGTGAACGGAGTACAGGAAAGGGCTGAGAATGCACCCTTGTGGGGCCCCAGTGTTGAGGATCAGCTGGGTGGATATGTTGTTACCTACCCTCACCACCTGGGGGCGGCGTGTCAGGAAGTCCAGGACCCAGTTGCACAAGGTCTCGAGCTTGATGACGAGTTTGGAGGGTACTATGGTGTTAAATGCTGAGCTGTAGTCGATGAACAGCATTCTTACATAGGTATTCCTCTTGTCCAGATGGGTTAGGGCAATGTGATTTCTATTGCGTCATCTGTGGATCTATTGGGGCGGTAAGCAAATTGGAGTGGGTCTAGAGTGTCAGGTAGGGTGGAGGTGATATGATCCTTGACTAGTCTCTCAAAGCACTTCATGATGACGGAAGTGAGTGCTACGGGGCGGTAGTCATTTTGCTCAGTTACCTTAGCTTTCTTGGGAACAGGAACAATGGTGGCCCTCTTGAAGCATGTGGGGACAGCAGACTGGGATAAGGATTGATTGAATATGTCCGTAAACACACCAGCCAGCTGGTCTGTGCATGCTCTGAGGACGCGGCTAGGGATGCCGTCTGGGCCTGCAGCCTTGCGAGGGTTGACACATTTAAATGTTTTGCTCACGTCGGCTGCAGTGAAGGAGAGCCTGCAGGTTTTGGTAGCGGGCCGTGTCAGTGGCACTGTATTTCCTTTTATAGTCCGTGATTGACTGTAGACCCTACCACATACCTCTTGTGTCTGAGCCGTTGAATTGCGACTCTACTTTGTCTCTATACTGACGCTTAGCTTGTTTGATTGCCTTGCGGAGGGAATAGCTACACTGTATTTGGTCATGTTTCCGGTCACCTTGCCCTGATTAAAAGCAGTGGTTCGCGCTTTGTTTTGCGCGAATGCTGCCATCAATCCACGGTTTCTGGTTTGGGAATGTTTAAATAGATGCTGTGGGTACGACATCGCCGATGCACTTGATAATAAACCCGCTCACCGAATCAGCGTATCCATCAATGTTGTTCGCCGCAATGCGGAACATATCCCAGTCCACTGATCGAAGCAATCTTGAAGCGTGGAATCCGATTGGTCGGACCAGCGTTGAACAGACCTGAGAGCGGAAGCTTCCTGTTTTAGTTTCTGTCTATAGGCTGGAAAATGGAGTCGTGGTCAGCTTTTCCCGAAAAGAGGGCGGGGGAGGGCCTTATATGCATCGCGGAAGTTGGAATAACAATGATCTAGGGTTTTGCCAGCCCAGGTAGTGCAATCGATATGCTGATAGAATTTAGGGAGCCTTGTTTTCAGATTAACCTTGTTAAAATCCCCAGCTACAATAAATGCAGCCTCAGGATATGTGGTTTTCAGTTTACATAGAGTCAAATGAAGTTCGTTCAGGGCCATCGATGTGTCTGCTTGGGGGGGATATATGCGGCTGTGACTATAATCGAAGAGAATTCTCTAGGTAGATAATGCGATCGGCATTTGATTGTGAGAAATTATAAGTCAGGTGAACAGAAGGACTTGATTTCCTGTATGTTGTTATGATCACACCACGTCTCGTTAATCATAAGGCATACACCCCCGCCCTTCTTCTTACCAGAAAGATGCTTGTTTCTGTCGGCGCGATGCGTGAAGAAACCAGCTGGCTGTACCGACTCCTCCGATAGCGTGTCTCGAGTGAGCCATGTTTCCGTGAAACAAAGAATGTTAGTCTCTCTCTGTCTCTCCGGAAGGCTACCCTTGCACGGATTTCGTCTACCTTGTTGTCAAGAGACTGGACATTGGCGTAACATAGTATGCTCGGGAGCGGTGCGCGATGTGCCCGTCTACGAAGCCTGAACAGAAGACCGCGCCATCTGCCCCTTCTACGGCGTCGTTGTTTTGGGTCACCAGCTGGTATCCGATCCATTGTCTTGGGTTGTGGGCAAAACAGAGAATCCGCTTCAGGTAAGTCGTATTTCTGGTCGTAATGTTGGTGAGTTGACATTGCTCTTGTATCCAATAGTTCCTCCCGACTGTATGTAATAAAACCTAAGATTACCTGGGGTAACAATGTAAGCAATAACACATAAAAAAAACAAAATACTGCATAGCTTCCTAGGAACGCGAGCGAGGCGGCCATCTCTGTCGGCACTTATAATTCACTGTATCACAATTCCAGTGGGTCAGAAGTTTACATAAACTAAGTTGACTGTGCCTTTAAACAGCTTGGAAAATACCAGAAAATTATGTCATGGCTTTAGAAGCTTCTGATACGCTAATTTACATAATTTGAGTCAATTGGAGGTGTACCTGTGGATGTATTTCAAGGCCTACCTTCAAACTCAGTGCCTCTTTGCTTGACATCATGGGAAAATCAAAAGAAATCAGCCCCAAAAAAACTATTGTAGACCTCCACAAGTCTGGTTCATCCTTGAGAGCAATTTCCAAATGCCTGAAGGTACCATGTTCATCTGTACAAACAATAGTACGCAAGTATAAACACCATGGGACCACGCAGCCGTATTACCGCTCAGGAAGGAGGCGCGTTCTGTCTCCTTGAGATGAACGTGCTTTGGTGTGAAAAGTGCAAATCAATCCCAGAACAGCAAAGGACTTTGTGAAGATGCTGGAGGAAACTGGTACAAAGGTATCTATATCCACAGTAAAACGAGTCCTATATCGACATAATAAATATATACTGCTCAAAAAAATAAAGGGAACACTTAAACAACACATCCTAGATCTGAATGAAAGAAATAATCTTATTAAATACTTTTTTCTTTACATAGTTGAATGTGCTGACAACAAAATCACACAAAAATAATCAATGGAAATCCAATTTATCAACCCATGGAGGTCTGGATTTGGAGTCACACTCAATATTAAAGTGGAAAACCACACTACAGGCTGATCCAACTTTGATGTAATGTCCTTAAAACAAGTCAAAAAGAGGCTCAGTAGTGTGTGTGGCCTCCACGTGCCTGTATGACCTCACTACAATGCCTGGGCATGCTCCTGATGAGGTGGCGGATGGTCTCCTGGGGGATCTCCTCCCAGACCTGGACTAAAGCATCCGCCAACTCCTGGACAGTCTGTGGTGCAACGTGGCGTTGGTGGATGGAGCGAGACATGATGTCCCAGATGTGCTCAATTGGATTCAGGTGGTTTCAGGTGGATGAGGTCTAGCATTGTCTTGCATTAGGAGGAACCCAGGGCCAACGGCACCAGCATATGGTCTCACAAGGGGTCTGAGGATCTCATCTCGGTACCTAATGGCAGTCAGGCTACCTCTGGCGAGCACATGGAGGGCTGTGCGGCCCCCCAAAGAAATGCCACCCCATACCATGACTGACCCACCGCCAAACCGGTCATGCTGGAGGATGTTGCAGGCAGCAGAACGTTCTCCACGGCGTTTCCAGACTCTGTCACGTCTGTCACGTGCTCAGTGTGAACCTGCTTTCATCTGTGAAGAGCACAGGGCGCCAGTGGCGAATTTGCCAATCTTGGTGTTCTCTGGCAAATGCCAAACGTCCTGCACGGTGTTGGGCTGTAAGCACAACCCCCACCTGTGGACGTCGGGCCCTCATACCACCCTCATGGAGTCTGTTTCTGTCCGTTTGAGCAGACACATGCACATTTGTGGCCTGCTGGAGGTCATTTTGCAGGGCTCTGGCAGTGCTTCTCCTGCTCCTCCTTGCACAAAGGCGGAGGTAGCGGTCCTGCTGCTGGGTTGTTGCCCTCCTACGGCCTCCTCCACGTCTCCTGATGTACTGGCCTGTCTCCTGGTAGCGCCTCCATGCTCTGGACACTACGCTGACAGACACAGCAAACCTTCTTGCCACAGCTCGTATTAATGTGCCATCCTGGATGAGCTGCACTACCTGAGCCACTTGTGTGGGTTGTAGACTCCGTCTCATGCTACCACTAGAGTGAAAGCACCGGCAGCATTCAAAAGTGACCAAAACATCAGCCAGGAAGCATAGGAACTGAGAAATGGTCTGTGGTCCCCACCTGCAGAACCACTCCTTTATTGGCGGTGTCTTGCTAATTGCCTATAATTTCCACCTGTTGTCTATTCCATTTGCCCAACAGCATGCGAAATTTATTGTCAATCAGTGTTGCTTCCTAAGTGGACAGTTTGATTTCACAGAAGTGTGATTGACTTGGAGTTGTTTAAGTGTTCCCTTTATTTTTTTGAGCAGTGTATATTTATTTAATATATGAATAGCCACTCAGCAAGGAAGAAGCCACTGCTCCAAACCCACCATAAAAAAGCCAGACTACGGTTTGCAACTGCACACGGGGACAAAGATCGTACTTTTTGGAGAAATATCCTCTGGTCTGAGGAAACAAAAATAGAACTGTTTGGCCATAATGACCATCATCATGTTTGGAGGGAAAAGGGGGAGGCTTGCAAGCCGAAGAACATCATCCCAACCGTGAAGCACGGGGGTGGCAGCATCATGTTGTGGGGGTGCTTTGCTGCAGGTGGGACTGGTGCACTTCAGAAAATAGATGGCATCATGAGGCAGGAAAATGATGTGGATATATTGAAGCAACATCTCAAGACATCAGTCAGGAAGTTAAAGCTTGGTCGCAAATGGGTCTTTCAAATGGACAATGACCTCAAGCATACTTCCAAAGTTGTGGCAAAATGGCTTAAAGACAACAAAGTCAAGGTATTGGAGTGGCCGTCACAAAGCCCTGACCTCAATCCTATAGAAAATTTTGTGGGCAGAACTGAAAAAGCATGTGTGAGCAAGGAGGCCTACAAATCTGACTCAGTTACACCAGCTCTGTCAGGAGGAATGGGCCAAAATTCACCCAACTTTGTGGGGAGCTTGTGGAAGGCTACCCAAAACGTTTGACCCAAGTTAAACAATTTTAACTTCTGACCCCACTGGGAATGTGATGAAAGAAATAAAATCTGAAAGAAATAATTTTCTCTACTATTATTCTGACATTTCACATTCTTAAAATAAAGTGGTGATCCCAACCGACCTAAAACAGGGAATTTTTACTAGGATTAAATGTCAGGAATTGTGAAAAACTGAGTTTAAATGTATTTGGCTAAGGTGTATGTAAACTTCCGAATTGAACTGTATATGTTTTGCATAAGATGTGGGCAAAACAGTGAGTTCAGCACCTGTATCTACTGAAAAATCTACTGCAAAGTTGTTAACAATCATGATCACATATATTCAATCTGATTTCATATGTACACCAGTTGAGATGGAATGTAAGAGGGGGTCTATAAGTTTCCCTCCACAGCATCCAGCAAACTCTGCTGCTGAGCCGGAGAGAGCTGCTTAAATTTCTGCATCAGCTTTGTGTTGTTGGGGCCGTTGTCTTGATTCCATTTTACATTTACATTTACATTTTAGTCATTTAGCAGACGCTCTTATCCAGAGCGACTTACAAATTGGTGCATTCACCTATAATATCCAGTGGAACAACCACTTTACAATAGTGCATCTAAATCTTTTAAGGGGGGGGTTAGAAGGATTACTTTATCCTATCCCAGGTATTCCTTGAAGAGGTGGGGTTTCAGGTGTCTCCGGAAGGTGGTGATTGACTCCGCTGTCCTGGCGTCGTGAGGGAGCTTGTTCCACCATTGGGGTGCCAGAGCAGCGAACAGTTTTGACTGGGCTGAGCGGGAACTGTGCTTCCTCAGAGGTAGGGAGGCGAGCAGGCCAGAGGTGGATGAACGGAGTGCCCTTGTTTGGGTGTAGGGCCTGATCAGAGCCTGAAGGTACGGAGGTGCCGTTCCCCTCACAGCTCCGTAGGCAAGCACCATGGTCTTGTAGCGGATGCGAGCTTCGACTGGAAGCCAGTGGAGAGAGCGGAGGAGCGGGGTGACGTGAGAGAACTTGGGAAGGTTGAACACCAGACGGGCTGCGGCGTTCTGGATGAGTTGTAGGGGTTTAATGGCACAGGCAGGGAGCCCAGCCAACAGCGAGTTGCAGTAATCCAGACGGGAGATGACAAGTGCCTGGATTAGGACCTGCGCCGCTTCCTGTGTGAGGCAGGGTCGTACTCTGCGAATGTTGTAGAGCATGAACCTACAGGATCGGGTCACCGCCTTGATGTTGGTGGAGAACGACAGGGTGTTGTCCAGGGTCACGCCAAGGCTCTTAGCACTCTGGGAGGAGGACACAAGGTAGTTGTCAACCGTGATGGCGAGATCATGGAACGGGCAGTCCTTCCCCGGGAGGAAGAGCAGCTCCGTCTTGCCGAGGTTCAGCTTGAGGTGGTGATCCGTCATCCACACTGATATGTCTGCCAGACATGCAGAGATGCGATTCGCCACCTGGTTGTCAGAAGGGGGAAAGGAGAAGATTAATTGTGTGTCATCTGCATAGCAATGATATGAGAGACCATGTGAGGATATGACAGAGCCAAGTGACTTGGTGTATAGCGAGAATAGGAGTGGGCCAAGAACAGAGCCCTGGGGGACACCAGTGGTGAGAGCACGTGGTGCGGAGACAGATTCTCGCCACGCCACCTGGTAGGAGCGACCTGTCAGGTAGGACGCAATCCAAGCGTGCGCGGTGCCGGAGATGCCCAGCTCGGAGAGGGTGGAGAGGAGGATCTGATGGTTCACGGTATCAAAGGCAGCAGATAGGTCTAGAAGGATGAGAGCAGAGGAGAGAGAGTTAGCTTTAGCAGTGCGGAGAGCCTCCGTGACACAGAGAAGAGCAGTCTCAGTTGAATGCCCAGTCTTGAAACCTGACTGATTAGGATCAAGAAGGTCATTCTGAGAGAGATAGCAAGAGAGCTGGCCAAGCACGGCGCGTTCAAGAGTTTTGGAGAGAAAGGAAAAAGGGATACTGGCCTGTAGTTGTTGACATCGGAGGGATCGAGTGTAGGTTTTTTCAGAAGGGGTGCAACTCTCGCTCTCTTGAAGACGGAAGGGACGTAGCCAGCGGTCAAGGATGCGTTGATGAGCGAGGTGAGGTAGGGGAGAAGGTCTCCGGAAATGGTCTGGAGAAGAGAGGAGGGGATAGGGTCAAGTGGGCAGGTTGTTGGGCGGCCGGCCGTCACAAGACGCGAGAGTTCATCTGGAGAGAGAGGGGAGAAAGAGGTCAAAGCACAGGGTAGGGCAGTGTGAGCAGGACCAGCAGTGTCGTTTGACTTAGCAAACGAGGATCGGATGTCGTCAACCTTCTTTTCAAAATGGTTGACGAAGTCATCCGCAGAGAGGGAGGAGGGGGGGGGAGGGGGAGGAGGATTAAGGAGGGAGGAGAAGGTAGCAAAGAGCTTCCTAGGGTTAGAGGCAGATGCTTGGAGTTTAGAGTGGTAGAAAGTGGCTTTAGCAGCAGAGACAGAAGAGGAAAATGTAGAGAGGAGGGAGTGAAAGGATGCCAGGTCCGCAGGGAGGCGAGTTTTCCTCCATTTCCGCTCGGCTGCCTGGAGCCCTGTTCTTTTTTTCTTAGACCCTGCTTCTCCTGGCCATTCCTCATAAGAACACATTTTCTTTTCCGACATTCTCGTTGCCAGTGACCAGATATCCCGCAATAATGACGTACAGCAGGTTTCTCATCTGCTGAACGAATAATGTTGTTGGTTTCACTTGGAACCTGTTCAACTCTGATACCCATGTCTCGTGGATGCTTCAAAGTTTTTGACCATTCATCCAACTGTTTTGGAGATGTTGATTTATGTGTGATTACTGTCACCGGAGGTTTGTCTTTACTACCTTTTACAGCCTATGTTCTGGTTGGCCTACGACATTGTTCATCACTGCTATCAGAATCCGTTGACTCAAAGCCAGGCAATGCTGACCAGATGCTTGAAACCTGATCATCCTTGCGCAACTCAGCGTGAGGGTAGATTGAGGGAACAAAGGGTCCACTTGTTGGAGCCAAGTCTGTTTTTACAACCCTCTCCTGTAATTGTTGAATCTCTTCTTTCAAGGTTTTTCTGTTCACCAAGAATTTTCAAACAATCCTTATCTCTGCAATGTCCTGTCATGATTCTCCAGAAATAATTTCTCATCCTGTTTTCGCCTAGAACAGTTAAAGACCATCTTTTTTTTGTCAATGAGTATTTTTCCCCAAGCTTTTTGTATTTCAGACAGATTCCATCTTTGTCAACAATTACGGAATATTTCTTTATTATCTCTTGCATACACTTCTCTACTTTGAAATGGTTCTTCATATCACTAGACAGTGAATGTAAAATCTTTTTCATGGTGGGTGATAACCTTCAATCTGGATAATAACACAAAACAAAGGACTGAAATCCTGCAGCACCCGCAAGGTCCCCCTGCTCAAGAAAGCACATATACATGCCCGTCTGAAGTTTTCCAATGAACATCTGAATGATTCAGAGGACAACTGGGTGAAAGTGTTGTGGTCAGATGAGACCAAAATGGAGCTCTTTGGCACCATTCAACTTACCGTGTTTGGAGGAGGAGGAATGCTGCCTATGACCCCAAGAACACCATCCCCACCGTCAAACATGGAGGTGGAAACATGCTTTGGGGGTGTTTTTCTGCTAAGGGGACAGGACAACTTCACCGCATCAAAGGGACGATGGACGGGGCCATGTACCGTCAAATCTTGGGTGAGAACCTCCTCTCAGCCAGGGCATTGAAAATGGGTCGTGGATGGGCATTCCAGCATGACAATGACCCAAAACACACTGCCAAGGCAACAAAGGAGTGGCTCAAGAAGAAGCATATTAAGGTCCTGGAGTGGCCTAGCCAGTCTCCAGACCTTAATCCCATAGAAGATCTGTGGAGGGAGCTGAAGGTTCGAGTTGCCAAACGTCAGCCTCGAAACCTTAATGACTTGGAGAAGATCTGCAAAGAGGAGTGGGACAAAATCCCTCCTGAGATGTGTGCAAACCTGGTGGCCAACTACAAGAAACATCTGACCTCTGTGATGGCCAACAAGGGTTTTGCCACCAAGTACTAAGTCATGTTTTGCAGAGGGGTCAAATACTTATTTCCCTCATTAAAATGCAAATCATTTTATAACATTTTTGACATGTGTTTTTCTGGATTTGTTTTGTTATTCTGTCTCTCACTGTTCAAATAAACCTACCATTAAAATTATAGACTGATCATTACTTTGTCAGTGGGCAAACGTACAAAATCAGCAGGGGATCAAATACTTTTTTCCCTCACTATCTTCAAATATAAAGTGGAACACAAAAGCACTAATTCAACACAGTGAAGATACTGTGCCTTCTGTTTACTAAGTTTGTATGTGTGGATGGTGTGGTGTGTGTTTTTTTGATGTTTGGGAAAGTGTGGCGTTGAGTGAGAAAGGAAATGGTTGCAAATCTCAGAACCAATGTATTGCTGTGAGCGGGGCTGTGAGAGAGCTTTCAATGTTGTTCAGATGATGGATATACTTTTTATAATGAATTATGTCTTTGTATTTATTTATTGTCCGATCATGGTGGAACAGTGTTTTAAAATAAATAATACATTTAATTTATTTATTGTCCTATCATGGGGAACTACATTTTTAAAATAAATTATATCTTATTTATTACATTTACATTTATGTCATTTAGCAGACGCTCTTATCCAGAGTGACTTACAAATTGGTGCATTCACCATATGATATCCAGTGGAACAACCACTTTACAATAGTACATCTATATCTTTTTTGGGCGGGAGGGTTAGAAGGATTACTTAATCCTATGCCAGGTATTCCTTAAAGAGGTGGGGTTTCAGGTGTCTCCGGAAGGTGGTGATTGACTCCGCTGTCCTGGCGTCGTGAGGGAGCTTGTTCCACCATTGGGTGCCAGAGCAGCGAACAGTTTTGACTGGGCTGAGCGGGAACTGTGCTTCCGCAGAGGTAGGGAGGCGAGTAGGCCAGAGGTGGATGAACGCAGTGCCCTTCTTTGGGTGTAGGGACTGATCAGAGCCTGAAGGTACGGAGGTGCCGTTCCCCTCACAGCTCCGTAGGCAAGCACCATGGTCTTGATCCTATATTGATGGAACGGTCCACAACCCTATACCCCCACCTGAATGACCCAGATACTAAGAAGTCCCGAACTGTTTTATGGGCCTGCTGTAACCGGTATGTATGTATGCAGTCAGAGACCTAGCGCAGCACTGCCCCCTCAAGATTCTGAGCCTGCTTGGCAGGGTTGGTCCTGCAAAGCCAAAGCCCCCTAAAGGGAGAGCATACTGTACATGGAATTTCTCAAAGCTGCTAATGAGAACCTTGACGACCTTGTACCTAGCCGGTGGGGATTCCGGTGGGGTGCCCCCACCCAGGCAGTGGCAGTGTTGGCAACACTAGCTGCAGTAACCAATGGGGAGGTGGGTCACACTCGGACATTCAGAGAGGGGGTATATTATTGTGGCACTGGTGGCACAAAGTCAAAAGTCTGACTGCATGGAGATGCTTGGGAATATGGTCAATACGGGGGACCGTGTTGGTGTTTTCAGCGAAAAGGTACATTATTGCAAGCAATTATTATATTAGCAAACAATTATTGTGAATCATCCTATATTGTCCCTAACATTTGACCTCCATTTAGGATGTGGCAATGGTTAATAAAATCTCTCCATTTCTGCCCTTTTTTTCCTGCACGGTCTTGCAGGCCTTCTCATACAGTTGCAACTGTATATTAATTTGTAAATCAAGACCTTTCTTGAGTTGGGCTCTGGGATAGTGCAACTGTTGAGAATATGAGCCTATGGTTGTGTGGGGGGGAAATGGTTGAGTGTGTATGTGCGTATCCCACAACTGTTGTGAAGGAGTAAAAGATGTTAGGGACAATATAGGATGATTCACAATAATTGTTTGCTAATATAATAATTGCTTGCAATAATGTACATTTGGTAATGGTGAGACTGGTAAGAGGTAAAATCCTTTGCATAAATTGCCTACATTACTACAGACATTAACTAATTATGGAAATGAAGAAACAGGATTTTTTTAAATATATATATCTATAATTATTATTTAAAAAAAATGGATTGCTAAATAATACAAATCGAGGTGAGGGCGATGGAAATGCATTTGGTGGTTGATCTACTTCTGTTCTGTAAATTGCACTGTGTTCTCTTTTCGAAGGATGGATCCCAGTTTTTTCAGGGCTATGGGATACGGGGGGTATGGGTGGTCTGTCGGGCATTGGGATGACAACCCAACTCGGGATGAGGGCTTTTAGCGGGTGGAATAGTGGGAACCAATTGGAGGTTTACTTAGTAGCAATGCAAATATCATGATACAGCTATATAGACACTCAATCATCATGTTACTTTTTAATGGTACGTTTACAAACATATATTTTGATAAATAGAAATTATAGTTGTCTCATTATAGTAAGTGGTGAAATCAGTATAGCCAGTTACAATTGTAATGGCCTAGCAGATAATAAGAAAAGACGATCAGTATTTACCTGGATAAAAGAGAAGGAATATACTATCTATTGTTTACAGGAAACTCGTTCAACAATTTTAGATGAAGTTTTGTGGAAAAAGGACTGGGGGGGGCGGGCGATATTTTTCCCATGGGCAAAGAAATTCAAAAGGGGTGACGGTTTTATTTACAGTAATTTTTATCCAAATGTACAAATTGTCAAAACAGATCATCAAGGTAGATGGATTATTTTTAAATATGTTATTGGACAATAAACAGATATGGCTTATTAACCTATATGGTCCAAATAATGATGATCCAAGCTTCTTTGAAAATATATATAAGAATTGATCAACTCTACAAGCAACACTAGACTCTATTATTATGGTGGGAGATTTTAATACGGTCTTAAATACCTCTATGGACGGGAAAGGAAATCACACTACAAACTATCACCCTCAGGCACTTTGTGATAGGGGGTAGTATTTTCACATCCGGATGAAAAGCGTGCCCAAAGTAAACTGCCTGTTACTCAGGCCCAGAAGCGTGTGTCAAGCCAAGTGGACTCTTCTGTTTGACTGGAACTGGAACACGCTTCACGTTGTATTGAACACAGTATATCCCGTCTTACATTTGATCGATTATTGGATTAGCAACGTTGTTTGAAATGTTTGGACCAAGTTTACAGGTTACTTATTAGATACTTTGTGTATTTGTGTATGAGTATTTCTGTTTTTGAATTTGGTGCGCTGCAATTTCACTGGATGTTGTCAAATCAATCCCGTTAACGGGATTTGAGCGGGAAGGGATCACTAAGAAGTTAAGTAAATCATGAAGGTCATGGACATATTGGAATTAGTGGATATATGGAGACTAAAATACCCTGACCTAGTGAGATATACATGGCGGAGGCTTTATCAAGCTAGTCGTCTTGACTACTTTCTTATGCCATTCTCTCTGGCACCAAAAGTTTCAAAAAGTGTTGATAGGGGACAGAATGCTGTCGGATCATCACATAATTGGCATATATATTACTTTTACAGAATTTCAAAGTGGGCGAGGATATTGGAAATTTCATCAAAGCCTACTAGATGATAAATTGTTTAGAACTAGGACAGAAGAATTTATAATTGACTTTTTCAGACATAACATAGGTACAGCAGATCCCCTTATTGTATGGGACACTTTTAAATTTGCCTTTAGAGGCCATGCAATTCAGTATTCATCTATAAAACAAAAGAAATTCAGATCAAAAGAGTCCCATATTAACAAAGGAAATTGAAGGACTAACAGTACAGTTAGATAGCAATAAAAACGGTACCATAGAGGCACAGAGTAAGTTAGAGGAAAAACAAAAAGGAGGAACTTATTCAAGAAAGATCCAGTGCAATATATTATAAAAATAATGCGAACTGGATGGAATATGGAGAAAAATGCAGCAACTTATTTTTCAATCTTCAATATAGAAATGCTACCAAAGAAAATGTGTTGAAACTTGTTACAAATGATGGAGTCGCGCATGATTCACCGAATTATATTTTGAAATAGGAAGTAAAGTGCTTTGTTCGTTTCAGTCTCCTCCATCTCCACTAACTGAAACTAATTGTATGGATTTTTTTCATAATAATAATGTCAAATTAACATCTGTACAGAAAGACTCGTGGCCAAATTACAGAGGAGGAACTTCTTGATGCAATTAAAGCCTTTAAGGCTGGGAAAACTCCAGGGCTGGATGGCATACCAGTGGAAGTATACAAAACGTTTTTTTGATATACTCAGTGGACCATTATTAGCATATTTTAACCACTCCTATATAAATGGTAGATTATCAGACACACAACAAGAAGGTCTGATATCATTATTACTGAAACAGGACCCAAATGGTATATATAAAGATCCAGTCCATTTAAAAAATTGGAGACCTCTTACACTTCAGTGTTGTGATGCAAAAATCCTAGCAAAATGCTTGGTGCCTAGAATTAAAGTATTGTCAGATATTATTCATCCTAATCAGACAGGTTTTTTACATGGATGATACATTGGCGATAATATAAGACACGTACTGGAAACAATAGAATACTATGAATTATCGGGGACACCAGGCCTGGTTTTCATAGCTGATTTTGAAAAGGCTTTTGATAAAGTCCGACTGGAGTTTATATATAAATGCCTAGAATATTTCAATTTTGGGGAATCTCTTATAAAATAGGTTAAAGTTATGTATAGTAACCCTAGGTGTAAAATAATAAATAATGGCTACATCTCAAAGTTTTAAACTATCTAGAGGAGTAAAACAAGGTTGTCCACTATCGGCATATTTATTATTACTACTGAAATGTTAGCTGTTCAAATTAGATTCAACAATAATATTAAGGGGTTAGAAATCCGTGTCTTAAAAACTAAGGTGTCATTGTACGCTGATGATTCATGTTTTCTTTTAAAACCACAATTACAATCTCTCCACATCCTCATAGAGGATCTAGATACTTTTGCTATCCTCTCTGGATTAAAACCAAATTATGATACGTATTGGATCACTAAAAAAATGCACATTTTACATTACCGTGTAGTTTACCTATTAAATGTTCTGACGGAGATGTGGACATACTAGGTATACAAATCCCGAAAGAAATTATCTTACTCCAATACATTTTTATAGAAAGTTAGCAAAAATAGACAAGATCTTGCTGCCATGGAAAGGAAAATACCTGTCTATTTGTGGAAAAACCACCCTGATTTAACTCTAGTTATATCACAGTTTACCTATTTGCTTATGGTTTTCCCTACACCTAGTGACCTGCTTTTGAAATTATATGAACAAAAAATATTCAATTTTATTTGGAACGGCAAGCCAGACAAAATTAAAAGGGCCTATTTATATAATATGAATTCGGAGGGCAGAAATGATTAAATATTAAAGCATTAGACCTCTCACTAAAGGCATCAGTCATACAAAAGTTATACTTAAATCCAAACTGGTTCTCTAGTAAATTGGTAGGAATGTCTCATCCTATGTTCAACAATGGCCTTTTCCCCTTTATTCAGATTACACCTGCTCACTTTAGGTTGTTTGAAAAACGTATTTTTCAAAGAAATGTTTAAAAAAGGTATTTTTGTGAATATCATAAACAGGACTGGTGGAGTTTTGTCACACATGCAGCTAACACAGACATATGGAAATGTCTGCTCTACCCAAAATTACAACCAACTAATTGCAGCATTACCACAAAAATGGAAGAGGCAAGTAGAAGGGGGAAAAGTAAGGAATTTGGATGTCGGCCCTGTATTAACCTGTTTGGGATAGGGGGCAGTATTTTCACGGCCGGATAAAAAACGTACCCGATTTAACCTGGTTACTACTCCTGCCCAGAAACTAGAATATGCATATAATTAGTAGATTTGGATAGAAAACACTCTAAAGTTTCTAAAACTGTTTGAATGGTGTCTGTGAGTATAACAGAACTAATATGGCAGGCCAAAACCTGAGAAGATTCTATACAGGAAGTGCCGTGTCTGACAATTTGTTCTCCTTCTAGGGCATCTCTATCAAAAATACAGCATCTCTGCTGTAACGTCACATTTTCTAAGGCTTCCATTGGCTCTAGGAAGGTGCCAGAAAGTGGAATGAGAGCTCTCCAGTCTCTGGGTGAAAAACAGCAGGGGTTTTTGTGAGTGGTCCTTCTGAGAACAATGACACTGAGGCGTGCGTGCACGAGACGACTCAATTTTTTTCTTTCAGTGTTTGAATAAGCACAACGTCGCCCGGTTGGAATATTATTGCTATTTTGTGAGAAAAATAGCATAAAAATTTATTTTAAACAGCGTTTGACATGCTTCGAAGTACGGTAATGGAATATTTTGACATTTTTTCACGAAATGCGCTCGCGCGTCACCCTTCGGATTGTGACCTGAACGCTTGAACAAAACGGAGCTATTTCAATATAACTATGGATTATTTCGAACCAAAACAACATTTGTTGTTGAAGTAGAAGTCCTGGGAGTGCATTCTGACGAAGAACAGCAAAGGTAATCCAATTTTTCTTATAGTAAATCTGAGTTTGGTGAGGGCCAAACTTGGTGGGTGTCAAATTAGCTAGCCGTGATGGCCGGGCTATCTACTCAGAATATTGCAAAATGTGCTTTCGCTGAAAAGCTATTTTAACCTCTTACATCTAGACGTTCCGCTAGCGGAACACCTGCTCCAATATCCAATGATAGGCGTGGCGCGAATTACAAATTCCTCAAAAATACAAAAACTTCAATTTTTCAAACATATGACTATTTTACAGCATTTTAAAGACAAGACTCTCCTTTATCTAACCACACTGTCCGATTTCAAAAAGGCTTTACAGTGAAAGCAAAACATTCGATTATGTCAGCAGAGTACCCAGCCAGAAATAATCAGACACCCATTTTTCAAGCTAGCATATGTCACAAAAAACAAAACCACAGCTAAATGCAGCACTAACCTTTGATGATCTTCATCAGATGACACACCTAGGACATTATGTTATACAATACATGCATGTTTTGTTCAATCAAGTTCATATTTATATCAAAAACCAGCTTTTTACATTAGCATGTGACGTTCAGAACTAGCATACCTCTGGTGAATTTACTAAATTACTCACGATAAACGTTCACAAAAACATAACAATTATTTTAAGAATTATAGATACAGAACTCCTTTGTGCAATCGAGGTGTCCGATTTTAAAATAGCTTTTCGGTGAAAGCACACTTTGCAATATTCTGAGTAGATAGCCCAGCCATCATGGCTAGCTATTTAGACACCCACCAAGTTTAGCCCTGACCAAACTCCGATTTACTATTAGAAAAGTTTGATTACCTTTGGTGTTCTTCGTCAGAATGCACTCCCAGGACTGCTACTTCAACAACAAATGTTGGTTTGGTTCAAAATAATCCATAGTTATATCCAAACAGCGGCGTTTTGTTCGTGCGTTCAAGACACTATCCGAAGTGTAAATAAGGCTCACGCGCACGACGCATTTCGTGACCAAAAATGTCTAAATATTCCATTACCGTACTTCGAAGCATGTCAACCGCTGTTTAAAATCAATTTTTATGCCATTTTTCTCGTAAAAAAGCGATAATATTCCGACCGGGAAAGCGTGTTTACGTACAAAAGAGAGAGAAAATAAAAGCATGGGATCCCCTCGTGCACGAGCCTGAGTCTCATAGTACTGTGACTGGCCACTCTCCAAACGCGCTAATGTTTTTCAGCCAGGGGCTGCCTCGATATCATTCAGCTTTTTGCCGCCTTCTGAGAGCCCATGGGAGCCGTAGGAAGTGTCACGTAACAGCAGAGATCCCCTGTATTGGATAGAGATAATCAAGAAGGCCAAGAAATGGTCAGACAGGGTACTTCCTGTACAGAATCTTCTCAGGTTTTGGCCTGCCAAATGAGTTCTGTTATACTCACAGACACCATTCAAACAGTTTTAGAAAGTTTGGAGTGTTTTCTATCCAAAGCTAATAATTATATGCATATTCTAGTTTCTGGGCAGGAGTAATAATCAGATTAAATTGGGTACGTTTTTTATCCGGCCGTGAAAATACTGCCCCCTAGCCATAACAGGTTAAAATCTGACATCGCGATAGCATAAAGGAGTTTTGTATCTATAATTCTTAAAATAATTTATGTATTTTGTGAACGTTAATCGTGAGTAATTAAGTAAATTCACCGGAAGTATGCTAGTTCTGAACATCACATGCTAATGTAAAAAGCTGTTTTTTGATATAAATATGAACTTGATTGAACAAAACATGCATGTATTGTATAACATAATGTCCTAGGAGTGTCATCTGATGAAGATCATCAAAGGTTAGTGCTGCATTTAGCTGTGGTTTTGGTTTTTGTGACATATATGCTTGCTTTGAAAATGGCTGTGTGATTATTTTTGGCAGGGTACTCTCCTGACTAGAGGTCGACCGATTATGATTATTGGAGGGACAGAAAAGCCGATACCGATTAATCAGCCGATTATTGTTATGATTTTTTATATGCGTGTATATATACACACACACACACACACACACACAGCTCTGAAGTGACAACAATACTGAAGAGTCTGCTTAGGAGACAAATACTCTCAACTGTTTGAATTATAAAAATAGAGTTACCTGTGATGAATGCTGAAAACAAAAACTGTAATTTCTATACGCAGGGAATCCTATTTTAATAATGGGCATGGTAAGAATTGACTACCAAAGTGCGAGTCATAATTCCCATGACACCTTCTAGCAAAATCTGAAAAGCGGTTCCTTCATTTATTCCATAGGATATTTTTAGATTAACTTAAAATAAGGTCTGTGTTTGGTTTAGGCTTACACCTCCTTGCCAATTTTATAACTGTGTAGATATCCATAGGATATAACTCTGATCAATATAAGCGAAGATACATTTTTTTGTAGAGTGGATTTATGAAAATATGTTGACAAACGTTACCTAGTGAGATTTACACGGGTATCAAAACGCCGAGGCGGTTTAAGCACAAAACACAGACCTTATTTGAAGTAGATCAAGACATTCTCTATGGAAGACATGAACGGTAAAATAACGAAGGAACCCCTTTCAAGTTCAGCCGCAAGTTATTACAGGAATTATGACGCGTCGACTATTTCTCTCTAAACCATATACCTTTGACTACTACGAGCCTGCTGCTGCCTACCACTGCTCAGACTGCTCTATCAAATATCAAATCATAGACTTAACTATAATATAATAAACCTTAGTTTCCGGATTTGACCATATTAATGACCTATCATCTCAAACATTATTCTTTCAGTGACATATCGTATTTTATCTAACGGGTGTCATCCATAAATCTAAATAATCCTGTTACATCGCACAACCTACAATGTTATTTCATAGTTCCGTAAAATTCTGGCAAATTAGTTCGCAACGAGACAGAGTCTGTATACCCTGATTCTGCGTGCAACGAACGCAAGAGAACTGACACAATTTCACCTGGTTAATATTGCCTGCTAACCTGGATTTCTTTTAGCTAAATATGCAGGTTTAAAAAATATATACTTCTGTGTATTGATTTTAAGAAAGGCCTTGATGTTTATGGTTAGGTACAGTCGTGCAACGATTGTGCTTTTTTTTTGCAAATGTGCTTTTGTTAAATCATCCCCGTTTGGCGAAGTCTGCTGTCTTTGTTAGGAAGAAATAGACTTCACAGTTCGCAACAAGCCAGGCGGCCCAAACTGCTGCATATACCCTGACTCTGTTTGCAAGAGAAGTGACACATTTTCCCTAGTTAAAAGAAATTCATGTTAGCAGGCAATATTAACTAAATATGCAGGTTTAAAAATATATACTTGTGTATTGATGTTTATGGTTAGGTACACGTCGGAGCAAAGACGGTCCTTTTTCGAGAATGTGCACCACATCGATTATATGCAAAGCAGGACAGGCTAGATAAACTAGTAATATCATCAACCATGTGTAGTTAACTAGTGTTTATGAATGATTGATTGTTTTTTTATAAGATAAGTTTAATGCTAGCTAGCAACTTACCTTGGTAACGTAAAGCAGGTGGTTAGAGCGTTGGGCTAGTTAACGTAAGGTTTCATCCCCAAGCTGACAAGGTAAAAATCTGTCGTTCTGCCCCTGAACAAGGCAGTTAACCCACCGTTCCTAGGCCGTCATTGAAAATAAGAATTTGTTCTTTAACTGACTTGCCTAGTTAAATAAAGTTTTTTTTTTTTAAATACATATATTTTTTAATCGGCAAATCGGTGGCCAAAAATACCGATTACAGATTGTTATGAAAACTTGAAATCGGCCCTAATTAATCGGCCATTCCGATTAATCGGTCGACCTCTACTCCTGACATAATCTAATGTTTTGCTTTCGCTGTAAAGCCTTTTTGAAATCGGACAGTGTGGTTAGATTAATGAGAGTCTTGTCTTTAAAATGGTGTAAAATAGTCATATGTTTGAGAAATTGAAGTTATAGCATTTATGAGGTATTTGTATTTCGCGCCACGCGATTCCACTGGCTGTTGACTAGAGTGGGACGCCCATAGAAGTTAAATGCAGACAGAGAAGAGCTCCAACTTCTTCATCAATTTTGTCCCGCACATTGAATATAGTTGCGGAGAGTCCCTGTAATCCTAGATTCAGATCATTCAGGTGAGATAAAACATCACCCAGATAGGCCAGTCGTGTGAGAAACTTGCAACCAAGATGGCGTAGCAGTAGGACGTGTGTATTTGTCTTTGTCTTATCCCGTGTCTTATCCCGTGTAAATAACCAGTCTTTTTCGTGTATATCTTAATCTCACTTTCTGTCTATGAACTAAACTTTCCTGCAACCCGCCTCATCCAATGTGGTACGGATGTGCTGTTTTCGTTCCTTATAACTGGAACTTCCATCAGGAGCTAACCAGATAACTAGCTACTAGTCTTTGTTAGCTACGGCTAGCGGTCTTCACCTTTTTCTCGGTCATCAGCCGGCCACCAGCCAGCCTTAGCTCGGACAACACCTGCCAGTCTGCACAGCGCGATATCAACTCACAGCATATCGGACTGCTTCTCTCTACCATATCACCGGATTCCTGCTGCTCTGGATCATTACACTGGATCATGGCAGCTAGCTAGCTGAAAACGAGTGGCTACTGTTAGCTAATGCCTCTGTCCCAAAGCAAGCACCAGCTAGCTTTGAGCTAGTCTCGAGCTAGGCCCATATACCAGCTAATTCTAGGGCTACAATACCTCCTTTGCCAACTGGCCTGGACCCTTTACTGTCGACACGGAGCACCGCCGATCCATCACGACTGGACTGCCGACATGATCGCCCGATGTGGTCTCAACAGGCTATCTGTTACGATGTCGCCGAAGAACCGTACACAAGCCCCGGCCCGCTAGCTTTTCTGAACGCTGTGTCCCCTGCTCGCCTAGCGTAGTAGTGACTACCGAATGGCACCCTGACTCAGCTATTGCTGCTCTTTTGACCATATGATCACTCGGCTACACAGCTGATGCCCCCTGGACTGTTTCAATAACACAGTACCTCATTTTGTTTATCTGTCAGCCCCAGCCTCGATCTCAGGTCCTGTATGTACCTAACTGACCCGCTCTGCCCATTCATCACCATTTACCCGTTGTTGTCTTAGCGCTCCTGATCAACACCTGTGATTGCTTTATGCCTCACTCTAATATAAAAGCGTCCCACCTTGCCCAGGGAGGTTAAAGACCATTGCTGACTGCAGGAATGTCCACTGAACGATTCAGAACATCAATAATCATATTTCTCTTGGTAAAATGTATTATATAACATTTCCTTAAGTCTTCATACCCCTTGACTTATTCCACATTTTGTTAGTCTGAATTCAAAATTGAATAAATGTATTTTATTCACACAATACCCCATAATGACAGTGAAAACATGTTTTTAGAATAAATAAAAAAAGTTTTTAAAATGAAATACAGATATCTAATTTGCATTGAACAAAAATATAAACGCAACATGTAGTGTTGGTCCCATGTTTCATGAGCTGAAATAAAAGATTCCAGAAATTGTCCATACGCACAAAAAGCTTATTTCTCAGAAATGTTGTGCCCAAATTTGTTTACATCCCTGTTAGTGACCATTTCTCTTTTGCTAAGATAACCCATCTACCTGACCAGGTGTGGCATATCAAGATGCTGATTAAACAGCATGATCATTACACATATGCACCTTGTGCTGGGTAAAATAAAAGGCCGCTATAAAATGTGCAGTTTTGTCACAAAACATATGTCTCAAGTTTTGAGGAAGCGTGCAATTGGCATGCTGACTGCAGGAATGTCCACCAGAGCTGTTACCAGAGAAGTTAAAGTTAATTTCTCTACCATAAGCCTCCAACCGCAGACCACGTGTAACCATGCCAGCCCAGGACCACCACATCTGGCTTATTCACCTGCGGGATTGTCGGAGACTAGCCACCCGTACATCTGATGAAAATGTGGGTTTGCACAACCGAAGAATTTCTGCAGACTGTCAGAAACAGTTTTATTTCAATTGACTGATTTCCTTATATGAATTGTAAGTTCGTAAAATCTTAGAAATTGTTGCATGTTGCGTTTTTATATTTTTGTTCAGTGTTTACTGAACTTTGTAGAAGCACCTTTGGCAGAGGTTTGCCTGTGCTTAGCTCTATTCCCTAAAAAAAAAATCCTGAAAACTCCTTAGTCCTTAACGACTACAAGCCATAGCATGATGCAGCCACCACTATGCTTAAAAATATGGAGAGTGGTACTTGAGTGTATTGGAATTGCCCCAAACATAACACTTTATATTCAGAACAAAAATTAATAGCTTTGCAATTTTTGGGGGCAGTATGTAGTGCCTTGTTGCAAACGATGCATGTTTTGGAATATTTTTATTCACTCAGTCAATTAAGTGGAGTAACTACAATGTTGTTGATTCATCCTCAGTTGTCTCCAATCACAGCCATTAAAATCTGTAATTGTTTTAAAGTGACCATTCGCCTCATGGTGAAATCCCTGAGTGGTTTGCTTCCTCTCCGGCAACTGAGTTTGGAAGGACGCCAATATATAAAGCTAGTCAAGGAGAGGGATATTAATCCAGATGCTTATAAGAAGTCCCGCTATGCCCTCAGACGAACCATCAAACAGGAAAAGCGTCAATATAGGATTAAGATAGAGCCAGTGTAGTAGGATTCAGACGCTCGTCGGATGTGGCGGGGCTTGAAAACTATTACGTACTACAAAGGGAAAACCAGCCGCGAGCTGCCCAGTGACGCGAGCCTACCAGATGAGCTAAATTCGTTTTATGCTCGCTTCGAGACAAGGAACACTGACACATGCATGAGAACACCAGCTATTCCGGACGACTGTGTGATAATGCTCTCGGTAGCCGATGTGAGCAAGACCTTCAAACAGGTCAACATTCACAAAGCTGCGGGGCCAGACGGATTGCCAGGACGTGTACATGCGTGGACAAACTGGCAAGTGTCTTCGCTGACATTTTCAACCTCTCCCTGACCGAGTCTGTAATACCTACATGTTTCAAGCAGACCACCATAGTCCCTATGCCCAAGGATGCGAAGGTAACCTGCCTAAATGATTACTGCCCCGTAGCACTCATGTCAGTAGCCATGAAGTGCTTTGAAAGGCTGATCATGGCTCACATCAACAGCATCATCCTGGATACCCTAGACCCACTCCAATTCACGTACTGCCCCAACAGATCCACATATGACGCAATCTCAATGCCCTTTCCCACCTGGACAAAAGGAACACCTATGTGAGAATGCTGTTCATTGACTACAGCTCAGCATTCAACACCATATTGCCCACAAAGCTCATCACTAAGCTAAAGACCCTGGAACAACACCTCCCTCTGTAACTGGATCCTGGACATCCTGACAGGCCGCCCCCAGGTAGTAAGCGTAGGCAACCACACGTCTGCCACCACGCTGATCCTCAACACTGGGGTCCCACAGGGGTGTGTGCGTAGTCCCCTCCTGTACTCCCTATTCACCCACAAGATTGTAAGCAAGACAAAGGAGCTGATCGTGGACGTCAGGGAAAGGCGGGCTGAACAGGCCCCCATTACCATCGACGGGGCTGTAGTGGAGCGGGTCGAGAGTTTCAAGTTCCTTGGTGTCCACATCACCAACAAACCATGGTCCACACCAAGACAGTCGTGAAGAGGGCACGACAACACCTTTTCCCTCACGGGAGACTGAAAAGATTTGGCATGGGTCACCAGATCCTGAAAAACTTCTACAACTGAACCGTTGAGAGCATTGCCTGGTATGGCAACTGCTTGGCATTTGACCGTAAGGCGCTACAGAGGGTAGTGCGTATGGCCCAGTACATCACTGGGGCCATCCAGGACCTACAGTGAGGGGGGAAAAGTATTTGATCCCCTGCTAATTTTGTACGTTTGCCCACTGACAAAGTAATGATCAGTCTATACTTTTAATGGTAGGTTTATTTGAACAGTGAGAGACAAAATGACAACAAAAAAATCCAGAAAAACGCATCTCAAAAATGTTATAAATTGATTTGCATTTTAATAAGGGAAATAAGTATTTGACCCCCTCTGCAAAACATGACGTAGTACTTGGTGGCAAAACCCTTGTTGGCAATCACAGAGGTCAGACGTTTCTTGTAGTTGGCCACCAGGTTTGCACACATCTCAGGAGGGATTTTGTCCCACTCCTCTTTGCAGATCTTCTCCAAGTCATTAAGGTTTCGAGGCTGACGTTTGGCAACTCGAACTTACAGCTCCCTCCACAGATTTTCTATGGGATGTGCTTCTTCTTGAGCCACTCCTTTGTTGCCTTGGCCGTGCGTTTTGGGTCATTGTCATGCTGGAATACCCATCCACGACCCATTTTCAATGCCCTGGCTGAGGGAAGGAGGTTCTCACCCAAGATTTGACGGTACATAGTCCCGTCCATCGTCCCTTTTGATGCGGTGAAGTTGTCCTGTCCGCTTAGCAGAAAAACACCCCCAAAGCATAATGTTTCCACCTCCATGTTTGACGGTGGGAATGGTGTTCTTAGGGTCATAGGCAGCATTCCTCCTCCAAACACGGCGAGTTGAGTTGATGCCAAAGAGCTCCATTTTGGTCTCATCTGACCACAACACTTTCACCCAGTTGTCCTCTGAATCATTCAGATGCTCATTGGCAAACTTCAGACGGGCATGTATATGTGCTTTCTTGAGCAGGGGGACCTTGTGGGCGCTGCAGGATTTCAGTCCTTCACGGCGTAGTGTGTTACCAATTGTTTTCTTGGTGACTATGGTCCCAGCTGCCTTGAGATCATTAACAAGATCCTCCCTTGTAGTCCTGGGCTGATTCCTCACCGTTCTCATGATCATTGCAACTCCACGAGGTGACATCTTGTATGGAGCCCCAGGCCGAGGGAAATTGACAGTTCTTTTGTGTTTCTTCCATTTGTGAATAATCGCACCAACTGTTGTCACCTTCTCACCAAGCTGCTTGGCGATGGTCTTGTAGCCCATTCCAGCCTTGTGTAGGTCTACAATGTTGTCCCTGACATCCTTGGAGAGCTCTTTGGTCTTGGCCATGGTGGAGAGTTTGGAATCTGATTGATTGATTGCTTCTGTGGACAGGTGTATTTTATACAGGTAACAAGCTGAGATTAGGAGCACTCCCTTTAAGAGTGTGCTCCTAATCTCAGCTCGTTACCCGTATAAAAGACACCTGGGAGCCAGAAATCTTTCTACTTATTTCCCTCATTAAAATGCAAATCAATTTATAACATTTTTGCCATGTGTTGTTCTGGATTTTTTTGTTGTTATTCTGTCTCTCACTGTTCAAATAAACCTACCATTAAAATTATAGACTGATAATTTCTTTGTCAGTGGGCAAACGTACAAAATCAGCAGGGGATCAAATACTTTTTTCCCTCACTGTATATACTAGGTAGTGCCAGAGGAAAGCCCAAAAAATTGTCAAAGGCTCCAGTCACCCAAGTCTCACAGACTGTTCTCTCTGCTACCGCACGGCAAGCGGTACCGGAGTGCCAAGTCTCTGACCAAAAGGCTCCTTAACAGCTTCTACGCCCAAGCATGCTGAACAATTAATCAAATGGCCACCCGGACTATTTACATTGACCCCCCCCCCCCCCATTTGTTTTTACACTGCTGTTACTCACTGTTTGTTATCTATGCATAGTCACTCTACCCTTACCTACATAAACAAATGAAGTCGAGGAGTATGAATACTTTCTGAAGGCAGTGAAATTTCGTTACCAAAGTGCATTTTCACCCATTCTAGGTAGATAGGGTGGACACCCTATTCATTCTATTGTAATTCCCAGGTCTCGTATGACATCCCTGATGCTGGCATCCCGGGACGGCTACAGTCAGGTGATCAACCTGCTGTTGTCTCATGGGGCAGAGATCAACTCCCAGGATGAAAATGGGTACACGGTAAGGATGCCTACCTGGTGTAATGCGTGTCTCACATAAGCGGACACTTTCGTTTTTACTTTTATACATCAGCCTTCCATGCGTCCCAATAATCTCTCCTTTTTCCAAAAGTGTGGACTTGTTCACTTCCCTTGGGACATAGTTTGAAAGCATTAACAAGCATTTCGCTACACCCGCAATAACATCTGCTAAATATGTGTACATGACCAATAACATGTTATTTGAAAGAAAATGACTGGTTTAGGAAATATGGTGGAAACTCCCTCCAGCCCATGCTTACAACAATCAAATGCTTTTACATTCTCTTGATTGATTCTAACTGTGATTGATAGTAATGATTGGTGACACTGTTGTTATTAATAGTAATTAGGATGCCGCTAGACATTGATAGTAGGTGATGACCTGCTGTGACCTTTGGCCCCAGGCCTTGAGTGTGGCGGTGCAGTACGGAAGAGAAGAGGCCGTCCTCAAGCTGCTCCAGCTGGGGGCAGACAAGACCATCAAGACCAAAGCAGAGAAGAGTGCTGCCGACTTGGCCAAGGTCTTCAAGCGACCACAGGTAAACACAACCAGTAATTATATTATTTATACTGAACAAAAATATAAATGCAACAGTTTTAACGATTTTATTGAGTTATAGTTCATATAAGGAAATCAGTCAATTGAAATAAATTCATTAGGCCCTAATCTACGGATTTCATGACTGGGCAGGGGCGCAGCCATGGGTGGGCCTGGGAGGGTGTAGGCCCACCCAGCCAATCAGAATGGGCTGGCATGGTTACACGTGGTTTGCGGTTGTGAGGCCGGTTGGACGTACTGCCAAATGAACATTGAGTTCTCTGGCAACAGCGCTGGTGGATATTCCTGCAGTCAGCATGCCAACTGCACGCTCCCTCAAAACTTGAGACATCTGTGGCATTGTGTGACAAAACTGCACATTTTAGAGCGGCCCTTTATTGTCCCCAGAACAAGGTGCACCTGTGTAATGATCATGCTATTTAATCAGCTTCTTGATATGCCACAGCTGTCAGGTGGATGGATTATCTTGGCAAAAGAGAAATACTCACTAACAGGAATGAAACAAATTTGGGCACAGAGAAATAAGCTTTTTGTGCATATGGAACATTTCTGGGATCTTTTATTTCAGCTCATGAGACATGGGGCCAACATGTTGCGTTTATATTTTTGTTCAGTATATATTATCAAGAGAAAGAGTGCTTCTGATATAGCCACGGTGTTCAATTCACCACATGTAGAACCAACAGAACCCCACAGTCACAACTTTGTTTCCCACACAGTTTGTCAAGTACATAACTCTGGCACCAAAATCTGGTGTTTAAACAACCACAGGTACAGTAAAACCAAACACTAACCACAGCCACAAATTTACCACACTATGAAATGGTAGTCCTGAGGCGTGAGACTAGTGCCATCTTCCCCTTCTCTTGCAAACATTATATCAAATACACGGAGTGTACAAAACATTAGGAACACCTTCCTAATATTGAATTGTACCCCCTCAATTCGTCGGGGCATGGACTCCACAAGGTGTCTAAAGCGTTCCACAGGGTTGCAGGCCCATGTTAACTCCTATGCTTCCCACAGCTGTGTGAAGTTGTCTGGAAGTCCTTTGGGTGGCTGACCATTCTTGATACACACAGGAAACTGTTGAGCGTGAAAAACCCAGCAGCACAGCAGTTCTTGACACTCAAACCGGTGTATCTGGCACCTACTACCATACCCCGTTCAAAGGCACTTCAATCTTTTCTTTCCCATTCACCCTCTAAATGGCACACATACACAATCCTCGATGTCTCAAGGCTTAATAATCCTTCTTTAACCTGTTTCCTCCCCTTCATCTACACATGCTGAAGTGGATTTAACAAGTGACATCAATAAGGGATCATAGCTTTCACCTGGTCAGTCTGTCATGGAGAGAGTTTTGTATATCTGGTCTTCTTCCCCCGCAGATTGCCAGGATCCTGGCATCCCCAGGCAATGCCCTCACCAACGGGCAGGTAACCTCGAAGGAGGAGACCCTCTTCAAGTTCTTCAAGAGGGACTCCGATCTATCTGCTGACTCCAAGGAGAGGTGAGACCATTGCTAAATCTCAATTCATCTTCGATTCCTTACATCCTATATCCTCTTCTCAACCGTATTGGAGGAGGTAAAAGGTCCCTCCCCTCAGGAGTTCATTTACAATTCGTTTTTAGGAGATGACGACAGAGGATGCGAGGAATCGAGGTAAGATGAATTGAGAAAAGGCCACAGATCAGTCAGTGGAGGCCAGCCGCCGTGATTGGTATTTGAGGCCCTCTAGTGGACGTAGAGTTAAGTGTCCCATGCCATGTGACCGGTTTTTAGACAAAACAAACATCTAGGGACTAGCTGCTAAATCTGCACCATAATGCTTTAACATATTTAGTCTTATGTGTTTGACAGTTGAAGATTCAACGTTTTCATTTGGATTGTTTAATCTGTCAATGTTTATCTGTTCTGAAATATTTTAGGCGTCCGACTTGGCTACGTGGGGTTGATGTAGTACGCTCTTAAACCTATTTATGTATTTATTTATTGCTTTTATTTAACCGGGGAAGTTATTGAGAATGCATTACTTTGAAAGCATAAGCAAACTGACTGATTTTACAAATAATGTTGAGTAGGTGATTTAATGATTTAAAGGTTGATTTGTTGATCAGTGATTCTGCACAGTTGGACTGCAATGTAGTCAATCTCAAATGCGCCCATTCACTTTTAAAATAACGACCTTGAACCTCTCCTAGTCTGGCCAAACTGTGTGACATCGAGCTGCTTCTGCACGGACTCAACCTGGAGTACCTCTCTGACATAATGCTAGTAAGTAGTGTACTGCTTAAACACACACACACACACACACACACACACACACACACACACACACACACACACACACACACACACACACACACACACACACACAGGAGTACCTCATCCTCACTGTGGTTGGGCAGTTTTCAGATTTTCATACCTCCTTCATGCCATATCCCAGCATATGGTATTATCAAATACCTGTCCAACCCTACTGCTGGCTTATTGATGTTGAGCAGGCAGGTGTAAAGACTGTGTCTAACTCTGGAGTGATTGGGGTAAAAACTATACTGTATGAAGCTCAGGTTGGGGCGGCGGGGGTGGATTGATATTTTCATCATTAGATCAAATAGACATACCGGTAACAAGTAGCTACACAACACAAACACATACTGTAATCTGTTACCGGTATTAAAAAAACAATACACATACCTGTAGCTACACAACACAAACACATACTGTAATCTGTTACCGGTATTAAAAAACAATACACATACCTGTAGCTACACAACACAAACACATACTGTAATCTGTTACCGGTATTAAATAAATACACATACCTGTAGCTACACAACACAAACACATACTGTAATCTGTTACCGGTATTAAAAAACAATACACATACCTGTAGCTCCACAACACAAACACATACTGTAGTCTGTTACCGGTATTAAAACAATACACATACCTGTAGCTACACAACACAAACACATACTGTAATCTGTTACCGGTATTAAAAAAAGACACATACCTGTAGCTACACAACACAAACACATACTGTAATCTGTTACCGGTATTAAAAAACAATACACATACCTGTAGCTACACAACACAAACACATACTGTAATCTGTTACCGGTATTAAATAAAAATACACATACCTGTAGCTACACAACACAAACACATACTGTAATCTGTTACCGGTATTAAATAAATACACATACCTGTAGCTACACAACACAAACACATACTGTAATCTGTTACCGGTATTAAAAAAATACACATACCTGTAGCTACACAACACAAACACATACTGTAATCTGTTACCGGTATTAAAAAACAATACACATACCTGTAGCTACACAACACAAACACATACTGTAATCTGTTACCGGTATTAAAAAACAATACACATACCTGTAGCTACACAACACAAACACATACTGTAATCTGTTACCGGTATTAAATAAAAATACACATACCTGTAGCTCCACAACACAAACACATACTGTAGTCTGTTACCGGTATTAAAAAACAATACACATACCTGTAGCTACACAACACAAACACATACTGTAATCTGTTACCGGTATTAAAACAATACACATACCTGTAGCTACACAACACAAACACATACTGTAGTCTGTTACCGGTATTAAAAAAATACACATACCTGTAGCTACACAACACAAACACATACTGTAATCTGTTACCGGTATTAAATAAAAATACACATACCTGTAGCTACACAACACAAACACATACTGTAATCTGTTACCGGTATTAAAACAATACACATACCTGTAGCTACACAACACAAACACATACTGTAATCTGTTACCGGTATTAAATAAAAATACACATACCTGTAGCTACACAACACAAACACATACTGTAGTCTGTTACCGGTATTAAAAAACAATACACATACCTGTAGCTACACAACACAAACACATACTGTAATCTGTTACCGGTATTAAAACAATACACATACCTGTAGCTACACAACACAAACACATACTGTAGTCTGTTACCGGTATTAAAAAAATACACATACCTGTAGCTACACAACACAAACACATACTGTAATCTGTTACCGGTATTAAATAAAAATACACATACCTGTAGCTACACAACACAAACACATACTGTAATCTGTTACCGGTATTAAAACAATACACATACCTGTAGCTACACAACACAAACACATACTGTAATCTGTTACCGGTATTAAAACAATACACATACCTGTAGCTACACAAATGCAGTTTGTAAATGATAGTACAATATCTGTTCAGGCTGTGGGCTGGTTTGCAAGTTGTCAGATCGTCAAAGTAGTTTTTCTTCTTTCCGTAGGAAAATGACATCACTTGGAGCTACCTGGTAACCATGGAGAAGGATGACCTGGAGAAGGTATGACACAACTCTTTATGTCAGTCTGTCAGCAAGCTTCCAGGTTTTTCTGAAATCTATATGGTTCCTGGAATCAGTACGGAATTAGCATGGAGGGAATCCTCCAACTGAGAATGCTCCTACCAGGATTTCTGAAAAACCTGGGAACTTTGGGAACGTTTTGGGAATTTTGCAACCTGAGTTACCAGTATGTTGCATTCTCCCCCAGATTGGTATCTCCGACCCAGAGGACCAGCAGAAGGTTCTGAGTGCAGTGAAGGAGATGCATCTAGACCGGGTCGACCTGGACACTGTCGACCAGCTGGAGAACATAGACAGCGGGTAACATTAAAGTACAATGAAGAAAATTATTATTTTGAGCAATTACTTCCAGGTCAAGCACAATAACATATTTTCTTGACACATTATATATGCAACACAAACACCTACAGACTTACATTACATACTGTACACAGTCCATCCTCCAGCACATCACTGGAAGTCATCTGTCAGACTGACCTAAAGCATCTATCCCCCTGTTATTCTCCCACAGCCTCCTATAGTCTCCCACAGCCTACCTCCTATATTCTCTCCGAGCTTCTGAGAGCAGTCCTAATGGTTTATTAAATGGGGCCGTAATGATTTGTAAGGTGAGAGGCGATGGAGTGAAATCCTCTCTTTCACCCCCCCCCCCCCCCCCACCCCCACCCCCCTCTCTGTGACTGATGATAGGATAGCTCTCAGGCCAAGCGGTCATGTCTGCCTGCAGCCACTCACGTCATGAATCCTGAAATGTGATGGCCATGTCCTCCCCTGTACTGTAGTGTTAGGGCCAGGGCTACAGGGGTACTTTTACTGAGCCTTTAAATCCCCCAGGAGTAAATCCTCTGATGGCCACACTGTAAACATTAAAGCACTAGATTACCACATCCCTTATGCTTTATGCTCATCCCAGGACCTAGTGGCCATGTTCTAGTTGGCCTGGGATGTTAGATGGCCTGGGATGTTAGATGGCCTGGGATGTTAGTTGGCCTGGGATGTTAGATGGCCTGGGATGTTAGATGGCCTGGGATGTTAGATGGCCTGGGATGTTAGATGGCCATGTTCTAGTTGGCCTGGGATGTTAGTTGGCCTGGGATGTTAGTTGGCCTGGGATGTTAGATGGCCTGGGATGTTAGATGGTCATGTTCTAGTTGGCCTGGGATGTTAGTTGGCCTGGGATGTTAGATGGCCTGGGATGTTAGTTGGCCTGGGATGTTAGATGGCCTGGGATGTTAGTTGGCCTGGGATGTTAGATGGCCATGTTCTAGTTGGCCTGGGATGTTAGATGGCCTGGGATGTTAGATGGCCTGGGATGTTAGATGGCCTGGGATGTTAGATGGCCTGGGATGTTAGATGGCCTGGGATGTTAGATGGCCTGGGATGTTAGATGGCCTGGGATGTTAGATGGTCATGTTCTAGTTGGCCTGGGATGTTAGTTGGCCTGGGATGTTAGATGGTCATGTTCTAGTTGGCCTGGGATGTTAGATGGCCTGGGATGTTAGATGGCCTGGGATGTTAGATGGCCTGGGATGTTAGATGGCCTGGGATGTTAGATGGCCATGTTCTAGTTGGCCTGGGATGTTAGATGGCCTGGGATGTTAGTTGGCCTGGGATGTTAGATGGTCATGTTCTAGTTGGCCTGGGATGTTAGATGGCCTGCGATGTTAGATGGCCTGGGATGTTAGTTGGCCTGGGATGTTAGATGGCCTGGGATGTTAGTTGGCCTGGGATGTTAGATGGCCTGGGATGTTAGATGGCCTGGGATGTTAGATGGCCTGGGATGTTAGATGGCCTGGGATGTTAGATGGCCTGGGATGTTAGATGGCCTGGGATGTTAGATGGCCATGTTCTAGTTGGCCTGGGATGTTAGATGGCCTGGGATGTTAGATGGCCATGTTCTAGTTGGCCTGGGATGTTAGATGGCCTGGGATGTTAGATGGCCTGGGATGTTAGATGGCCTGGGATGTTAGATGGCCATGTTCTAGTTGGCCTGGGATGTTAGATGGCCTGGGATGTTAGATGGCCTGGGATGTTAGATGGCCTGGGATGTTAGATGGCCTGGGATGTTAGATGGCCTGGGATGTTAGATGGCCTGGGATGTTAGATGGCCTGGGATGTTAGATGGCCTGGGATGTTAGATGGCCATGTTCTAGTTGGCCTGGGATGTTAGATGGCCTGGGATGTTAGATGGCCTGGGATGTTAGATGGCCTGGGATGTTAGATGGCCATGTTCTAGTTGGCCTGGGATGTTAGATGGCCTGGGATGTTAGATGGCCTGGGATGTTAGATGGCCTGGGATGTTAGATGGCCTGGGATGTTAGTTGGCCTGGGATGTTAGATGGCCTGGGATGTTAGATGGCCTGGGATGTTAGATGGCCTGGGATGTTAGATGGCCATGTTCTAGTTGGCCTGGGATGTTAGATGGCCTGGGATGTTAATTGGCCTGGGATGTTAATTGGCCTGGGATGTTAGTTGGCCTGGGATGTTAGATGGCCTGGGATGTTAGATGGCCTGGGATGTTAGATGGCCATGTTCTAGATGGCCTGGGATGTTAGTTGGCCTGGGATGTTAGATGGCCTGGGATGTTAGTTGGCCTGGGATGTTAGATGGTCATGTTCTAGTTGGCCTGGGATGTTAGATGGCCTGGGATGTTAGATGGCCTGGGATGTTAGATGGCCTGGGATGTTAGATGGCCTGGGATGTTAGATGGCCTGGGATGTTAGATGGCCTGGGATGTTAATTGGTCATGTTCTAGTTGGCCTGGGATGTTAGTTGGCCTGGGATGTTAGATGGCCTGGGATGTTAGATGGCCTGGGATGTAGATGGCCTGGGATGTTAGTTGGCCTGGGATGTTAGATGGCCTGGGATGTTAGATGGCCTGGGATGTTAGATGGTCATGTTCTAGTTGGCCTGAGATGTTAGATGGCCATGTTCTAGATGGCCTGGGATGTTAGATGGTCATGTTCTAGTTGGCCTGGGATGTTAGTTGGCCTGGGATGTTAGTTGGCCTGGGATGTTAGATGGCCTGGGATGTTAGTTGGCCTGGGATGTTAGATGGTCATGTTCTAGTTGGCCTGGGATGTTAGTTGGCCTGGGATGTTAGTTGGCCTGGGATGTTAGTTGGCCTGGGATGTTAGATGGCCTGGGATGTTAGATGGCCTGGGATGTTAGATGGCCTGGGATGTTAGTTGGCCTGGGATGTTAGATGGTCATGTTCTAGTTGGCCTGGGATGTTAGTTGGCCTGGGATGTTAGTTGGCCTGGGATGTTAGATGGCCTGGGATGTTAGATGGCCTGGGATGTTAGATGGATTTTCACCTGTAGTACATGACTAATGGACTGACAGACAGATTGATGGACAGGGGGGATCTTCACACCGGGGACCAACTGACACGGACGGACGGGCGACTGGGCAGACACAGTTAAATCAACTGACCTCTACACAACAGACAAATGAACAGACATAAGACTGTGTGTGGCCAATGACCAGGATTTCCTCTCATAACTCAAAACTAGATTTAAAAAAAATATATATGTTTTACATCCAAATTATTTGTACATCGTGTTCATTGCGGTCTGTTTTTTTACATTTCTTTTGTTGCTGCGATTGTTCCGCTGCCCTGTGTGTGTTGATGGGTTGTTTTATCTTAATGGTACATTTCCCTGCATGTGTAGCAGCCGTTTTGTGATGCTCACACTCTGTCAGCGGGCGTGTAAACAGTGTCAGTCAGACTGGAGTTACTATCTCCTTCCAGAGGCTCGGGACCTGGGACTACAGCTCTGTTAGTTTATCTAGCACACCCAGGACTGATAGTACAGGATAGAGAGGAGAGGGGGAGATGTCTGTCTGTTGCAGGTGACCTCTGTCTCTCCCTCCCTCCTGGTCTAGGTGAGACATATAGGGGGTATACTTGAGATGGGCAGGAATGCGGACTGACACGGGTTGTGCTGCTCACCCACTCACACTGACAGTCACACATAAACACACTTGGGTTGAGGTAGAAAGAGACTCATCAACTAGGCATGGTCACGGTTAATCGAATATCCGGATGTTTGGCCTATTTTAACAATGAAAAGGCTATGTCTAAATTAAATTATCCTTGTGACATTTCTACCTACAAGGCTATAGCATGACATTTGAAATTCTTAATTTAGTAAAACAAAAATATTTTGTATGTAGTTTTTCTAACTGTGCATTGAGTTACTGCCCTCCAGGCTGCCCTGGCATCGGTATGCTGTTTCCCCCTCTTCAAATAGCAATTAAAGGCAGTCCGCAAATGGAGTTTCCACAATACCTGAAACATATCAATGCAAAACACTCACCAGAAAAGCTATTTGTAACAGAATCAGTTCTATCATTGCAAAAATCAGACTTTTCCTTCGCTGTTGCTGACAAATTACTGAAGAAAAGCGCCCTGTCTGCTGTTTACCTCTGCCATGGACATCCCAGGCCATCTAGATATCCGGAAAATGGCATTATTGGGGTGGCAGGTAGCCTAGTGGTTAGAGCGTTGGACTAGTAACTGAAAGGTTGCAAGATCGAATCCCCTAGCTGACAAGGTACAAATCTGTCGTTCTGCCCTTGAACAAAGCAGTTAACTCAAAGTTCCTAGGCCGTCGTTGAAAATAAGATTTTTTTCTTAACTGACTTGCCTAGTTAAATAAAGATAAAATAAAAATAATGAAAAATGGTATAATTGAAAATGCCCATCCCTTTCATCAACACTGATAGATAGTGGGAAGTACTGTGAAAAGTTGTCTAATGGTGTATGTGTGTCCTTATAGAAGTGAGGAGCTGTATAACTTCCTGATCAGTCTGAGGCAGCAGTGCTGCTACTTGACAGAGACGGTACAGGACGTCATCAGCCGCTTCCCCCGCCGAGCCTCTGAGGTGTGTGTCATTCCCTGTCCCTCTCTGATAATCTAAAGGACTGGCGACTGATCCATCAATGCTGTTGTCTGACTGAAAGCAGACCGTATGGTTGTATAACCTACTAAAGTGGGGTGCCCCCACTCATGTTTGTGGTTAGATTAAGTGAGTGCGTTTTCAGTCAGACACTATAGTACTGATGGATTTTTCTAGAGCGAACCTGTTTCTAGCTCCCCTAACTTACTCTCTCTGTCCTCAGCTGGTGTTGTCCCTGGACCCTAAGAAGGAGGCCCAGGCCATCTGTAATGAGCTGGTGGCCCAGACTGGAGACCTGCAGAAAGAGGTCGCCTGCCTTAAGAACCTGCTGCACAAGGTACATCTCACACCTTTTTCTCTGACTGCTGTGTGCGTGTCACTGTCACCCAAGAGCCCCCGCCACTATGTTTCTGCTCCCCTCAGTGGGCCACTCTGAGAGAACGAATTGGAGAACAGTCTGTTTCCTTCGTCTGGTCCTCCACACCCTTTCACTGCCCTAACCATCTCTCTTGGTCTGGTCCTCCACACCCTTTCACTGCCCTAACCATCTCTCTTGGTCTGGTCCTCCACACCCTTTCACTGCCCTAACCATCTCTCTTGGTCTGGTCCTCCACACCCTTTCACTGCCCTAACCATCTCTCTTGGTCTGGTCCTCCACACCTTTTCACTGCCCTAACCATCTCTCTTGGTCTGGTCCTCCACACCCTTTCACTGCCCTAACCATCTCTCTTGGTCTGGTCCTCCACACCCTTTCACTGCCCTAACCATCTCTCTTGGTCTGGTCCTCCACACCCTTTCACTGCCCTAACCATCTCTCTTGGTCTGGTCCTCCACACCCTTTCACTGCCCTAACCATCTCTCTTGGTCTGGTCCTCCACACCCTTTCACTGCCCTAACCATCTCTCTTGGTCTGGTCCTCCACACCCTTTCACTGCCCTAACCATCTCTCTTGGTCTGGTCCTCCACACCCTTTCACTGCCCTAACCATCTCTCTTGGTCTGGTCCTCCACACCCTTTCACTGCCCTAACCATCTCTCTTGGTCTGGTCCTCCACACCCTTTCACTGCCCTAACCATCTCTTCCCAGGTCTGCTCCAAACTTCCTGCACACTTGGGTCAACTCCCCTTCTCATCCTCGCCATGGCTCATCCAGCGTTTACACACTGTGTGTGTGCGCTGTGTGTAGGATTCTGACAGGGCGAGTCCTCACAGCCTATAACTCAGAGACAGTGTGACAGTGTCCTGTCAGAGTGGAGACGGGGGACGGGGGATGGGGGGGGTTAGGGTGAGGAAGGAGGGGGGTAGGAATCCGACAACCAACAGAGGCCATTTGGAGACACTGGCTCAGGGCCCAGGGGGAAGGCCCTTGCACCCGTTTATCTTATCTGTGGGGGCTCGTCTTGACACCCATCCCCCTACACACACACAGAGCGCAGGTGCGCACACACACACAATATATCTGCCCTGACAGAAAGTTTGGAGATGGGGGGGGGGATGAATTGTTCCCTGGGGTGGACATTACTGTGTAGAATGGTAGATCTGTGCCAAATCTACCTGTCAGGTGCAGCAGGTGGTATACTGTGCAGAGTGCTTCTTATTCAAAATCTAATTTGCATACTTAAACAGATCACCTCACCCAGATCGGTTTCATTTTATTCCTAATAAATGGACCGATTGATAGGACACAACGGTGTGTGAAGAGTTGTCACATGACAAAACACTGCTCATGGCTACCATCTAGTGTCAAGACGGAAGGTTCTTGTAGGGCAGGAGTGTTAAATCTACAATCCGACGGTGTCCAATCCGAGGGGGGGAAACAAACTCAATATGACTAAAACCAAATGGAAACAGTGTAGTAATGATAAAGGACTTAAATTCATTCAGTTTCTGGACTGTATCCAGCTCAATGATAATCCCTGAAATGAACGCTAAACAGTCAGGGAGCATAGAAAAAGAGGGGGAAAAAAATCTATATTTTGGAGGCAAGAAAATATAATAAAATTCAGTGCGGACCTTGTTGAAGACCGCATCTTCTCCCCCCCCCCCCCCCCCCCCCCCCCATGATAATCCAACTAACTTGGGAGTAATATTTTCAAAATGTCACATACTGTAAAACTTTCTTTTTATACACTAGTATGGGTATTCAGACACAGCCATGGTGTGTGCGCATCTCTAGTTTGTGTGTCCACTGTGCTTTTTCTCACCTCTTACCATGTGACGTTCTGCTGCTCCTCTTCCTAAGATGGACCCAGCAGGAGATTTCTGCCCACTTCCTCCACCTGGTTCCCACGGCGACTGGAGGAGACGGGTCCTGAAGAGGCTTGCACTGAGCATGCTTGGAGCAGGCCTGCTGTTTGCCCTGTTCAGAGCAAAGAGTGTCAAGGTTTACCTTTAGACTGACAGCTCCTTTATTATCCAATTTACTCTTACTTTGGATAAATTGTCATAGGTTACCAATCAATTAGCTTAATTGTCTTAATTTACATTTCTGTTTGAGGAATTATGCCGAATGAGAATAACTCAAATGCAAAAAAGTTTAGTTTTTGACTGAGGTACCTTATATTTGTTATACTTTGTTCTTGTTTTTTTATTGAGTTCTTAATCGTTTTAAGCAGTTTTGTGGGCTTTTGTAAAATAAAAACTATTTCTTCATCCAGCATTTTTTTTTGCATGATGTTGCTGCACAAGTTAGGACATTATTAGGGAAATCCATCCCCTACATATTATTCAATATTCAGTACTTTATGTAGTTGACTATATGACAAACTATTTAGGCTACTAAAAATCTAATCACATTTTTTTGGTCGCATACACATATTTAGCAGATGTTATTGCGGGTGTAGCGAAATACTTGCATTCCTAGTTCCAGCAGTGAAGTAATATCTAACAATACAAATAAATATAAAAGTTAAAGAATGGAATTAAGAAATATATAAATATTAGGTAGAGCAATGTCCAGAGTATCTACAGTACCTGTCAAGTTTGGACCCGCCTACTCATTCAAGGGTTTTTCTTTATTTTTACTATTTTCTACATGGTAGAAAAAAAGTGAAGACATCTTAACTATGGAATAACACCTATGGAATAAGAAAAAACAGTTAAAGAAATCAAAATCGGCTCAAATAAGCAAAGAGAAACGACAGTCCGTTAATTTAAGACATGAAGTTCAGTCAATCCGTAAAATTTCAAGAACTTTGAAAGTTTCTTCAAGTGCAGTCGCAAAAACCATCAAGCACTATGAAGAAACTGGCTCTCATGAGGACCGCCACAGGAAAGGAAGACCCAGAGTTACCTCTGCTGCAGAGGTACATTGGAGTTCCCAGCCTCAGAAATTGCAGCCCAAATAAATGCTTCAGAGTTCATTAAGAAGGAAAGAAATTCCACAAATGTACTTTTTAACAAGGCACACCTGTTAATTGAAATGCATTCCTGGTGACTACCTCGTGAAGCTGGTTGAGAGAATGCCAGCAAAGCTGTCATCAAGGCAAAGGGTGGATACTTTGAAGAATCTAAAATATATTTTGTCTTCACTATAATTCTACAATGTAGAAAATAGTAAAAATAAAGAAAAACCCTTGAATGAGTAGGTGTGCCCAAACATTTAACTGGTACTGTGTGTATGTACACTGAACAAAAATATAAACCCAAATGTAAAGTGTTGGTTGCATGTTTCATGAGCTGAAATAAAAGATCCCAGAAATTTTCCAGACGCACTCAAAGCTTATTTCTCTCTAAGCTTTTACATCCCTGTTAGTGAGCATTTCTCCTTTGCCAAGAATCCCTCCACCTGACAAGTGTAGCATATTAAACAGCATGATCATTAGACAGGTGCACCTTGTGCTGAGGACAATAAAAGGCAGCTCTAAAATGTGCAGTTTTGTCACACAAATAAATGCCACAGATGTCTCAAGTTTTGAGGGAGTGTGCAATTGGCATGCTGACTGTAGGAATGTCCCCCAGAACTGTTGCCTGATAATTTAATGTTAATTTCGCTACCATAAGCCATAAGCAACGATGTTTTAGAGAATTTGGCAGTACGGCCAACCGGCCTCACAACGGCAGACCACATGTATGGCGTTGTGTGGGCGAGTGGTTTGCTGATGTCAACGTTGTGAACAAGAGTGCCTCATGGTGGCGGTGGAATTATGGTATGGGCAGGCATAAGCGACGGACAACGAACACAATTGCATTTTAGGGCCTAATGAATTTATTTCAATTGACTGATTTCCTCATTGTACTGTAACAGTAAAATATTTCAAATTGTTGCATGTTGCGTTTTATATTTTTGTTAAGTATATGGATATTTGGTATATCTGTAGAGTACATAGGCTAGAATAGTACATAAACAGCAGTAGTTTAATGGGATGGCATTGACTAGAATACAGTATATAAATATGAAATGAATAAAACAGTATGTAAACATTAAAGTGACCAGGAATTCCATGTCTATGTACAGTACATTGAAAAGTATTCCGACCCCTTGACTTTTTTTCACATTTTGTTATGTTACAGCCTTATTCTAAAATTGATTAAATACATATTTTCCTCATCAATCTACACACAATACCCCATAATGACAAAGCGAAAAAAGCCTATTAGAATTTTTTGAAAATGTATTCAGACCCTTTTCTATGACACTCAGAATTGAGCTCAGGTGCATCCTGTTTCCATTGATCATCCTTGAGTCCACCTGTGGTGAATTCAATTGATTGTGAGTGTGCGGCTCTCACTTATTTTCAAGTTTCCTACTCCGTTACCCAGCACCTCGCCTTAATAGGTGTGCGTTTCTTTTTCTTCTAGAGAATTCAATTGATTGGACATGATTTGGAAAGGCACACACCTGTCTATATAATGTTCCACAGTTGACAGTGCATGTCAGAGCAAAAACCAAGCCATGAGGTTGAAGGAAATGTCCGTAGAGCTCCGAGACAGGATTGTGTCGAGGCACAGATCTGGGGAAGGGTACCAAAAAATGTCTGCAGCATTGAAGGTCTCCAAGAACACAGTGGCCTCCATCATTCTTAAATGGAAGAATTGTGTAACCACCAAGACTCTTCCTAGACCTGGCCAAACTGAGCAATCGGGAGATGGACCTGATGGTCACTCTGACAAAGCTCCGGAGTTCCTCTGTGTAGATTGGAGTACTCTCCAGAAGGACAATCATCTCTGCAGTACTCCACAAATTAGGCCTTCATTGTAGAGTGGCCAGTCGGAAGCCTCTCCTCAGTAAAAGGAACATGACAGCCCACTTGGAGTTTGCCAAAAGGCACCTAAAGACTCTGACAATGAGAAACAAGATTCTCTGGGTTGATGAATCCAAGAATGAACTCTTTGGCCTGAATGCCAAGCGTCACGTCTGGAGGAAACCTGGCAACATCCTTACGGTGAAGCATGGTGGTGGCAGCATCATGCTGTGGGGATGTTTTTCAGCAGCAGGGACTGGGAGACGAGTCGGGATCAAGGGAAAGATGAACAGCGCAAAGTACAGAGAGATCCTTGATGAAAACCTCCTCTAGAGCACTCAGGACCTCCGACTGGGGCGAAGGTTCAACTACCAACAGGACAATGGCCCTAAGCACACAGCCAAGACAACACAGGAGTGGCTTCGGGACAAGTCTCTGAATGTCCTTGAGTGGCCCAGCCAGAGCCTGGAGTTGAACCCGATCTAACATCTCTGGAGAGACCTGAAAATAGCTGTGCAGCGACACTCCCCATCCAACCTGACAGAGCTTGAGAGGATCTGCAGAGAAGAATGGGAGACACTGCCGAAATACAGGTGTGCCAAGCTTGTAGCGTCATACCCAAGAAGACGCAAGGCTGTAATCGCTGTCAAAGGTGCTTCAACAAAGTACTAAATAAAGGGTCTGAATACTTATGTAAATGTGATATTTCAGTTTTTTTATTTTTAATACATTTGGGGAAAAAATTAAAACCTGTTTTTGCTTTGTCATTATGGGGTATAGTGTGTAAATTGATTAGGGGAATTTTTTTTAAATCAATTTTTAAAATAAGGCTGTAATGTAACAAAATTTAGAAAAGGTCAAGGTCTGTATACTTTACGAATGCACTGTATATAGGGTAGCACCCTCTAAGGTGCAGGGTTGAGTAGCCGGGTGGTAGCCGGCTAGTGACCATGACTAAGTTCAGGGCAGGGTACTGGGTGGAGGTCGGCTAGTGATGGCTATTTAACAGTCTGATGGCCTTGAGATAGAAGCTGTTTTTCCAGTCCCAGCTTTGCTGTACCTGTTCTGATCTCGCCTTCTGGATGATAGCAGGGTGAACAGGCCGTGGCTCAGGTAGTTGATGTCTTTGATCTTTTTGGCCTTCCTGTGACTTAGGGTGCTGTAGGTGTCCTGGGGCAGGCAGTGTGCCCCCGGTGATGCATTGAGCAGACCGCACCACCCTCTGGAGAGCCCTGCGGTTGCGGGAGGTGCAGTTGCCTTACCAGGCGGTGATACAGCCCGACAGGATGCTGTCAGTGGTGCAAACTATATTGAAATGTTCAGATATAAAGTAAATATTGTGTCTTTGGGAGAACATTTTTTCCCCTTAAAGATACTTTTTGGTAGAGATTTTCCATTTCAATTATGTTTATTTTCTAACAGATTTATATTGAGTTCATTAACTTAATTGAAAGATTACTATGGTTAATATTTTGTCTCCAAATAGTTTAGTCTTAAGCATTATAAAAACAGATATTGAAACAACTTGTGGATAATTTTGATATTGAACATTTAACAATTTATAAACTAAATAGTTTCAAGACATATAATCCATATTGTGGGATTATAATTAGTATTCATTCTTACATGTTTATAATGCCTCTATAAACAATGCATCGAATATCATGTGACGCAATTCAGTTGATAATCCTTTCACTGCAATCTGTAGGACTAGCCTATTCTTGCAATTGATAGTGGTGTTTAATGCTGAAAAAGCAAGCAATGAAGCCTCAAAGTTTCTTCATAAGACTGGTGGCATATTGGTTTTATGAATTTTCCCTACGTTTTGTTCAATTCTTCCACGAAGATCATGAGAGTGACTCCAATTTGAGCATTAATCTCATCCGGTCAGAAGATCAGACCTCCCGATACAAAGACGAGACGAACATTAAATCGCTTACATAAAACGGAGATCAAAGATAAAGTAAATACAATGTGACAATCGTACAGATTGAGAAGAGAGTTCAAAAGAATGTGATAATCCCATTTTAAATGCACACATCACCTTTTGTTGCGGCCTTTGAGGAATCTGTGCATTTAACGTCTACGAATATACCAAATATTAACCCTCCTGCTGTGTTCCGGTGGAATTTAACCGATTTACAAGTTTTCTCTGAAAAATGTAGTTAATTTAATCTGATTGTCATAAGGTTCCATGACTTTGTCCGAACAGGGCATCTGAACACACAAAATACATTTTGGGTGTTTTATTTAACTTTTGTACACCTGTGGTGTTCCCGGTCATTAGAAATGAATGGGTGAGGCTACAATTAGTGTATAAAATTGAGTTCAGGCACATGCCCATTCATCAGATGAACACACTTCCTCTCCCAGACATGCATGTGTGTTTGCGCGCACACACACACACCTCACCTCCTCTTCTTGGCTTCCATGGCAATCCCCACGGGAACCTTTCCCCAATAGAATCTTTCCCCCATGGGAACCACACCTGTTGGCATTCTCACAAACAATCGCAACATTGTTTCAATAATATATGGAACTTTTCTCGCAGCTCTGGTATATAAAGCTTTTTTGAGGCCTTGCTCGCAATTCTTTCTGTGGCAGCACAATGACCAAACGATATACTTGCTGTATGTGAGGCTCTTGATCATATCTTTGATCATGACACTGGTGAAGAGAGAGTCCTTGTTAAACTTTGACACAAAGTAGTCTGATAAATAGCACAATATGTTTCATATGAGTATTTGTTATAGTCAAAATAATCCATACATTATGCTTTTATTACTCAAAAACGAGTGTATGAGCTCAGGTCAATGAGGCCTACAGGCCATAAATAGCAAATAGAAGTTAAAAACCTGTAATGTTCACAATAACTTAAGTTAATAAAAAGATCTAACACAACATTAGGTGATAATATATGTATTATTATGGATTTATAATCAGCTATAATGGGGCGGTTATTTTGGACCGGGAACACATAATTAATTAACATGAAACGAACACAACAGGAGGGTTAATCAAGGGCCTATCTCCACATCTAATATTTAATCTGTGTGCATAATATGGCGTCATGGCTGTGAGTTTCTGGAATATTTGGCATTTGGGCGTTATAGGCATAACCATAACTAAACGCGTTTGCGCGCACCAGTTCCTCCCAAACACGTCAAATGTTTTTGTTAAAACACTCAGGGTTTAACGCATCACGTTGTACCACATTCTACAACTTGCCGCTTGGAAATCGGCCAAGCTTGTGTCTGGTGTCAAGCTAGCCTGAACAGATACTTTCAGACATCTAATTTCTTCACCTCATTCCTGAGACAGGACTGCGCCCACCCCTTGTGTAAGCAATTTAAACCTGATAGCAGCCGATCATTTGCCTATCTTTACACTGCAAATCTTTGTTAACTTTATATCGACCCAATATCTCATGCGCTTCTTTACCATAATCATTGTCATTTTTTACGCGCAAAGCTCCACCCGGGCCGTAAACCTCTTCTGATTATCGATTTTTAATGCAAGACAGAGCAGAACTTTGATTGGTGCAATCGAGAGGCTGTAGACTCCTGTCTGACGCGCGCCTGTGTTCTTTTCTACCCATGGAAATGCTCAGTACAGGTGCCTGAATGTGCACAACGACAACATTTTAATAATATGAACTTATTGCCAAGTGGAATATGTTTTTATTTATCTGTAGCAATCTGCTGGCTAACGTCAAGGGTCGACGGATCTTGGTGGTGAGTAGGCTCTCAAGAATGTGAAAATAGCACTTACGACTAATGAAAATGTAAAGTTGGTAGAAAATATTATCGGCTATAGGAACAATATATATACACAATGGAGTCTACACTTTATAGTATCCGCTATTGGCAAGGACTGCGTGAGACAATGCATGACTTTGGACACAGGCTATGATCTGTATAAACGTTGGTTTAATTTGAATTAAACTATAATCATTTACAATAAAATATGTTCATGTGTAAAATAATCGAATGTATAACACTAGACATGCATGTTTCTTTAATTTGGACACATTATGGGGCAGATCATTGTTTTATTCCTTTATTCGTGTTCTAGAAGCCTAGTTTTTAATTATATATATATATAAATAAACACCATAGCCCACAAGGACATTCAAACAGATTACAGTTGCATGGTCAAAGCCAAAACCTCTTTCATCTTTCTATGCAGGTACATGGGTACCCTCGGGTCGCAAGTGATGTGCGACAACATCCCCGGCTTAATCAACAAACAGCGGCAGCTGTGCCGCCAGCATCCCAAAGTTATGCAGGCGATCGGAGCCGGGATTAAAGACTGGATCGGAGAGTGCCAACATCAGTTTCAGAACCACCGCTGGAACTGCAATACCATGGCGCGAGACCACAACTTGTTCGGACGCCTACTGCTGCGTAGTAAGTATTGAGAGAGAGTAAAAAACTCATGCATATGCCTACTGTAAAAATATGCAATTTCATATTTAATTAAATACATTTTAAATTATACTGAACAAAAATATAAACACAACATGCAGCCATTTCAAAGATTTTACTGAGTTACAGTTCATATGAGGAAATCAGTCAATTGAAATAAATGTATTAGACCCTATGGATTACACAACTGGGAATACAGATATAAATCTATTAGTCACAGATACCTAAAAAAAAAAAGGGATTCACAATGGGCCTCAGGATCTCTTCACAGTATTTTTATGCATTCAAATTTCCATCGATAAAATGCAATGGTGTTCGTTGTCCATAGTTTATGTCTGCCCATACCATAACCCCACTGCCACCATGGGGCACTCTGTTCACAACGTTGACATCAGCAAACTGCTCGCCCACACGACGCCATATACATGGTCTGCGGTTGTGAGGCTGGTTGGACGGTTGGACACTCTGCCAAATTCTCTAAAAAGCTGCCTCTGCTTATGGTAGAGACATTAACATTCAATTATCTGTCAACGGCTCTGGTGGACATCCTGCAGTCATCATGCCAACTGCACACTCCCTCAAAACTTGAGACATTATGTGGCATTGTGTCATGTGACAAAACTGCACATTTTAGAGCTGCCTTTTATTGTGCCTCAGCTTCTTGATATGCTACACCTGTCAGGTGGATGGATTATCTTGGCAAAGGAGAAATGCTCACTAACAGGGATGTGAACAAATTTGTGCACAACATTTTAGAGAAATAAGCTTTTTGTGCATATGGAACATTTCTGGGAACTTTTATTTCAGCTCATGAAACATGGGACCAACACTTTACATGTTGTGTTTATATTTTGGTTCAGTGTTATTGATCAAATCAAATAAAAATTGTAGGCCTATATATGAACTAAATATCATATTTTTCATTCTCAAATACGAGCATGAACATGTTATTAGCTAAATTGCTCAGGTAAAAAATGCAGCTATTAAATTACCATGCGTAAAATAGCTGATATTCTGGAATGTTTTTCTAATTGTGTGCTGGGAAAGTAATATAGTCTACTCATCTTCGTCCTCATGTACAAGACAAGCACGTCTGAACAATAGACTAGTAATTCCCACGTTATCTGCTAGACTCTAGGCTCCTAGATATATAGCAAATATGGTATGCGTTTTTCCCCAACCAATTATTAACAGTGGTGAACCTATAAAGTTCTAGCCTTTATCAAAGTGAAAGAATTTGTGTGAAATTCATGTTCTTCTTTGACAGATGTTTTCCCTGTGTGCTTGCATTCCATACATTGTCTCACTTTACAGCTCTAGATGTATCAATATGACATGCCTGCTTGCTGCTACTCTGATGAGAAGGGTGTAATTGCGACACGCAATTCGGGGTGTTCCTGCATGTGGTCATTCCTGTATCTGCAGGAACCCCGCTTTATACTTCTATTGGTTGATCCATTTTTATAAGCTAGGACTCCAGTAAACAGGCAGGAGGTGGCAGCTCTCCTATACAGTAGATGGCGCCAACCACCAATAAACCCCACAGAAGAAGAAAAAGAAGATGAAGAAGAAGAAACGGGGGTGACAACTGTAGCTAGCTAGGACACCGGTAGACAGTGTCCTCCGTTCTGTTAGAGAGGGCAGGTGTTTGGCAGGTGGGCGCGAACGACACTATGTGCTAGCTAGCTAGGACTCCGTTACACAGCAGGTGGGGTAGGTAGCTAGCTAGGACTCCGGTACACAGCAGGTGGGGTAGGTAGCTAGCTAGAACACGACACCGGTACACAGCAGGCGGGATAGGTAGCTAGCTAGGACTCTGTTACACAGCAGGTGGGGTAGGTAGCTAGCTAGGACTCCGGTACACAGCAGGCGGGATAGGTAGCTAGCTAGAACACAACACCGGTACATAGCAGGCGGGATAGGTAGCTAGCTAGGACTCCGGTACACAGCAGGTGGGATAGGTAGCTAGCTAGAACACGACACCGGTACACAGCAGGTGGGGTAGGTAAAAAAAAAAAACATGTAAAAAAATGTAGCTAGCTAGAACACGACACTGGTACATAGCAGGCGGGATAGGTAGCTAGCTAGGACTCCGGTACACAGCAGGTGGGGTAGGTAGCTAGCTAGAACACGACACCGGTACACAGAAGGCGGGATAGGTAGCTAGCAAGGACACGACACCGGTACACAGAAGGCGGGATAGGTAGCTAGCTAGGACTCCGGAACACAGCAGGTGGGGTAGGTAGCTAGCTAGAACATGACACCGGTACACAGAAGGTGGGATAGGTAGCTAGCTAGGACACGACACCGGTACATAGCAGGCGGGATAGGTAGCTAGCTAGGACACCAGTACACAGCAGACGGGATAGATAGCTAGCTAGGGCACCGGTAGACCGTGTCCTTCGTTCTGAAAAACTTGGATAATACTTTTATTTCCCTTTATTTATTTTTCTCCACATTTTAATTGTATACACAATCATGCAGGAACCAATGGAATGCTCGAGGGGGGACGTTCACTCAGGAACCAATTGGATGCTCGAGGGGGGAATATCCATATGCAGGAACGCCCTGAATTGCGGGCCGCAATCACACACTATTGGCTCTGATCGGTATCAGGTTCAGTGCTCTACATGCTTATAAAACTGCCACAGCTGACAAATATGGGGAGTCAAGAATAAGTGTGTCAACTCCCATCTCGTCACCTCACCAGCTTGGAATGTCTTTTTAATTGGTATAAATGTGAGCATCCACTCCACCTTGGGGGTGATCATAGAAATAAAATGGGTAATTCTATTGGGCATCATGTCCCAGTCCTCCAGTTATTCCAAGGCGGAACTTTAATGGCCAGTTTCCCAGAAAGACTAGTCCTGGACTAAAAATAATGTTCAATGGCGATTCACTATTGAAAGTATTTATTTTTACTCCTGGACTAGGCTTAATCTGTGTCCAGGAAACCGACCCTGAGAATTACGTGTAATTTGGTTCTTTAATCGTCCCTTTGGTATTCAGACCTCCCAGACTCGGCTCTGGTTGTGTCACACAACATTAGGAAGCTGCTCTGATTGGCAGCATTATCGATGTGGCACCGTGAGAAGCTACTTATTGTCAATGTCAGGACGCTAATTTAAAACAATTACTGAGTTTTCTTTTTTTGGATGGTTTCATGTTCTCATCCTTTAGTTTATCTCCTCATTAACCAGATTAAACATTCATAGTCATTCACAGGCGCACACACAGTGTGTGTGTGTGTGTGTGTGTGTGTGTGTGTGTGTGTGGTGTGTGTGTGTGTGTGTGTGTGTGTGTGAGAGAGCGAGAGAACATCTTGACATAAAAAACAGCATTGTGAACTGAAGTTTGGCGTTTCCTGATCTCAGACACACACACACACCCCCTTCACTATCCATAGTCTTTGATCCCACAGATCTCTCATCAGTTAGAAGAGAAGTAAGGGGTATTTTATCACAGAGCATTGCTGGTCAATTTCACCAGTTTCCCCATCTTGGAGTTAGATGAAGCAAAACACTGCCATGCCTTAAATAAAAGACTTGAAAGAGTAACACACAGTATCCATGCAGGTACCCCAACCTCAACCAATAGCTAGCTCTTTGTTTTTACAGGATCCTATTTAAACTGTGAACCGTCCGAGCAAGACATTTTTACATAATGTTCACTGTGTACAGTACACACACACACACACACACACACACTGTAGTGGTTATGCATCTTTATGGGATACTGGCTGGATACAATTTACAGTATATCTGTGCATTCGTGTAACTTATACAGTGAGTATACAAAACACTAAGAACTTCTCTTTCCATGACACAGACTGACCAGGTGAATCCAGGTGAAACTATGATCCCTTATTGAGGTCACATGTTAAATCCACTTCAATCAGTGTAGATGAAGGGGAGGAGACAGGTTAAAGGAGGTTTTTTTTTTTTAAGCCTTGAGACATGGATTGTGTATGAGTGCCATTCAGAGGGTGAATGGGCCAGACAAAAGATTGAAGTGCCTTTGAACAGGGTATGATAGTAGGTGCCAGGCGCACCGGGTTGTATCAAGAACTGCAACGCTGCTGGGGTTTTCACGCTCAACAGTTTCCCATGTGTATCAAGAATGGTCCACCACAAGAAGGACATCCAGCCAACTTGACACAATATTAGGGAGGTGTTCCTAATGTTTTGTACACTTGGTGTATGTTTGTGCAATGAGTTTCTGTGCATTAGTCATGGCCTTTAGGTAAGCCTATTCACACAGTTGAAGTCGGAAGTTTACATACACCTTAGCCAAATACATTTAAACTCAGTTTTTCACAATTCCTGACATTTAATCCTAGTAAAAATTCCCTGTCTTAGGTCAGTTAGGATCACCACTTTATTTTAAGAATGTGAAATGTCAGAATAGACATTTATTTAACCTTTTATTTCTTTCATCACATTCCCAGTAGGTCAGAAGTTTACATACACTCAATTAGTATTTGGTAGCATTGCCTTTAAATTGTTTAACTTGGGTCAAACGTTTCGGGTAGCCCTCCACAAGCTTACCACAATAAGTTGGGTGAATTTTGGCACATTCCTCCTGACAGAGCTGGTGTAACTGAGTCAGGTTTGAAGGCCTCCTTGCTCGCACACACTTTTTCAGGTCTGCCCGCAAATCTTCTATAGGATTGAGATCAGGGCTTTGTGATGGCCACTCCAATACCTTGACTTTGTTGTCCTTAAACCATTTTGCCACAACTTTGGAAGTATGCTTGGGGTCATTGTCCATTTGGAAGATCCATTTGCGACCAAGCTTTAACTTCCGGACTGATGTCTTGAGATGTTGCTTCAATATATCCACATCATTTTCCTACCTCATGATGGCATTTATTTTGTGAAGTGCACCAGTCCCTCCTGCAGCAAAGCACCCCCACAACATGATGCTGCCACCCCCGTGCTTCACGGTTGGGATGGTGTTCTTCGGCTTGCAAGTCTCCCCCTTTTTCCTCCAAACATAATGATGGTCATTATGGCCAAACAGTTCTATTTTTGTTTAATCAGACCAGAGGACATTTCTCCAAAAAGTACGATCTTTATCCCCATGTGCAGTTGCAAACCGTAGTCTGGCTTTTTTTATGGCGGTTTTGGAGCAGTGGCTTCTCCCTTGCTGAGCGGCCTTTCAGGTTATGTCGATATAGGACTTGTTTTACTGTGGCTATAGATACTTTTGTACCTGTTTCCTCCAGCATCTTCACAAGATCCTTTGCTGTTGTTCTGGGATTGATTTGCACTTTTCGCACCAAAGTATGTGGTACCTTCAGGCGTTTGGAAATTGCTCCCAAGGATGAACCAGACTTGTGGAGGTCTACAATTTTTTTTCTGAAGTCTTGGCTGATTTCTTTTGATTTTCCCATGATGTCAATCAAAGAGGCACTGAGTTTGAAGGTAGGCCTTGAAATACATCCACAGGTAAACCTCCAATTGACTCAAATTATGTCAATTAGCCTATCAGAAGCTTCTAAAGCCATGACATCATTTTCTGGAATTTTCCAAGTTGTTTAAATGCACAGTCAACTTAATGTATGTTAAACTTCTGACCCACTGGAATTGTGGTACAGTGAATTATAAGTGAAATAATCTGTCTGTAAACAATTGTTGGAAAAATTACTTGTCATGCACAAAGTAGATGTCCTAATTGACTTGCCAAAACTAGTTTGTTAACAAGAAATTTGTGGAGTGGTTGAAAAACGAGTTTTAATGACTCCAACCTAAGTGAATGTTAACTTCACTGTGTGTCCATGTAACTTATACCTTCTGGTGTGTATACTGTTCCCTGTTTGTGCTTGCGTAGTGTAGTGTGTGTAGTGGGTATGTGTGCGTGTAGTGTGTGTGCATGTGGAGTGTGAGCTTGCTTACGTGTGTGTGTTCAGCACTCACACAATGTCTTCCTCCCTATGCCTACCAGGCAGTCGTGAAGCGGCCTTTGTGTACGCCATCTCCTCGGCTGGGGTGGTCCACACGCTGACCCGGGCTTGCAGCCAGGGAGAGCTGCAGTCGTGCTCCTGTGACCCCACCAAGAAGGGCTCGTCCCGGGACGCCAAGGGGACGTTCGACTGGGGCGGCTGCAGCGACCATGTGGAGCACGCCATGAGGTTCAGCCAGTCCTTCATAGACGCCAAAGAGAGAAAAGAGAGAGACGCCAGGGCTCTGATGAACCTCCACAACAACCGCGCTGGGAGAAAGGTGGGTTCAAAGTTCAAACACATTATGGGGGAGTAATGACTCCAACTGAACCAATTTGATCTAGATCAGTGTTTTCCAAACAGTTGGTTTGCATATTTTGTATTCCTGAACTGGCACACCAGATTCAAATAATCAAGGGCTTGATGTTTAGTTGAGTAGTGGAATCAGGTGTGCCAATCAAGGGCTGGTGATCCAAGAGTAGAGGGTTGGAATCGACTTGTTTAGAGGAATTTGATAGACTATTACCCTGTGTAGATTCCTTCCATAGACACACGTGCACATACACCAACATACAAACCCTACCTGACACACAACCACCAACCAACCGGATACATACCTAGCCTCCCTAACAACACTTCTTTCTCTCTCCATCCCCTTCCTCATCACCACACAGGCGGTGAAGCGGTTTATGTCCCTGGAGTGTAAGTGTCATGGCGTGAGCGGCTCCTGCAGCGTCCGGACCTGCTGGCTGGCCCTGGCCGACTTCCGCCGCACAGGCGACCACCTGCGGCGGCACTACAACGGGGCGGTGCAGGTGGCCATGAACCAGTATGGCACGGGCTTCACCACCGCACAGCGACACTTCAAACGGCCCAGCAAGAACGACCTGGTCTACTTCGAGGACTCGCCAGACTACTGCATAAGAGACCAAGAGTCTGGTGAGTTTGGTTTGTAGTGTTACGATTTCGTCCACAGTCTAGACAGAGATACTGACGTAGATGATGTACGCTGTCTGTCTGACATGACTGTCTCTCTGTAGAGTAGAACACCGTACTACTTGTCCATAATATCTTCAGTATGTGGTAATATTTTCACAGGGTAACCACTCAGCCTCTTGTACAGTAGGGTTATTCTCTTAATGCTGCACAGGATAACACCAGATGTAGTATGTGAGTTCAAAACAGAGAGAATGTGTTGGTGTGCCTGTGAGCGAGAGGGAGAAAAGTGTGTGTGGGTGTGTTTCTGAGACGGCAAGAAAATAGTGTTTGTGTGTGAGTGAAAACAATGTGTGTGTGATCTGAAGGACCTGAGTGCCCGTCAGGCAGCAGATGATCCGAGGTGATCAGGTGTCGGCCAGTTTAAGGGACATTACACACTTCTGTGGGCTGAAACCCAACCTGCCGCGCACCACTATAAATTACCCCTGCTGGAGCACACACACATACTCTTGGGCACAGTGATGGCCCCTACACCTCTGCACGCTTGGACCCCCAAAATGGAGGAATATTTGGAGGGTAAGTCGTATCTCTCAAACCCCTCTGACCGACATCAAAGCTTACCACCCCTAATGTAGACCTGGGGGGGTCTCTCTGAAGTTCCCTCCCCTCTTTGTCTCCTCTCCTTCATTACGCTGACCTAAAGTCACAGGATAGGTGAAGGCAATATGGTTAACACCCAGTACTGAGGATAGGTGAAGGCAATATGGTGAACACCCAGTACTGAGGATAGGTGAAGGCAGTATGGTGAACACCCAGTACTGAGGATAGGTGAAGGCAATATGGTGAACACCCAGTACTGAGGATAGGTGAAGGCAATATGGTGAAAACCCAGTACTTAGGTCTTTAACGTCAGTGCAATTGAAGAAAAGGAAACAAGGAGAGGAAGAGCTATGCATTTGGAAAGTATTCAGACCCCTTGACTTTTTTCACATTTTGTTATGTTACATCCTTATCAATCTACACACAATACCCCATAATGACAAAGAGAAAATAGGTTTTTAGAAATGTTTGCAAATTTATAACAATTTTTAAAACAGAAATACTTTACATATGTACTCAGACCCTTTGCTATGAGACTCTAAATTGAGTTCAGGTGCATCCTGTTTCCATTGATCATCCTTGAGGTGTTTCTACAACTTGATTGGAGTTCACCTGTGGTAAATTCAATTGGTTGGACATGATTTGGAAAGGCACACACCTGACTATATAAGGTCCCACAGTTGACAGTGCATGTCAGAGTAAAAACCAAGCCATGAGGTCGAAGGAATTGTCCGTAGAGCTCTGAAACAGGATTGTCGAGGAACAGATCTGGGGAACGGTACCCAAAAAATTCTGCAGCATTGAAGGTCCCCAAGAACACAGTGGCCTCCATCATTCTTAAATGGAAGAAGTTTGCAACCACCAAGACATTTCCTAGAGCTGGCCGGAAGGACAAACATCTCTGCAGCACTCCACCAATCAGGCCTTTATGGTAGAGTGACCAGTCGGAAGACACTCCTCAGTGAAAGGGACATGACAGCCCACTTGGGGTTTGCCAAAAGGCACCTAAATGACTCTCAGACCATGAGAAACAAGATTCTCTGGTCTTATGAAACCAAGATTCAACTCTTTGGCCTGAATGCCAAGCGTCATGTCTGGAGGAAACCTGGCACCATCCCTACGGTGAAGCATGGCGGTGGCAGAATTATGCTGTGGGGATGTTTTTCAGTGGCAGGGACTGGGAGACTAGTCAGGATTGAGGGAAAGATGAACGGAGCAAAGTACAGAGAGATCCTTGATGAAAGCTCCAGAGCGCTCAGGACCTCAGACTTGGGCGAAGGTTCAACTTCTAACAGGACAATGACACTAAACACACAGCCAAGACAACGCAGGAGTGGCTTCGGGACAAGTCTATTATGTAAATGTGATATCTTTTTATTATTAAGACATTTTAGAAAGTTCTAAAAACCTGTTTTTGCTACATCATAGGGTATTGTGTGTAGATTGATGAGGGGAAAAAACTATTTAATCCATTTTAGAATAAAGCTGTAACGTAACAAAATGTGGAAAATGTCAAGGGGTCTGAATACTTTCCGAATGCGCTGTATACACTCCGTGGACAGTTTATTTGGTACACTCATCTAGTACTGGTTTTGACCCCCTCTGCCTCCAGAACAGCCTGAATGGATACACCTGGTCAGCAAAAATGTTAAGATACGCTGTGGCGTTCAATCATTGTTCAGTTGATATCAAGTGACCTAACGTGTGCCAGGAAACATTCCCCACACCAGTACACCACCTTCATGGACTCATGCTGGACTCATGCTTACGCCAAATCCTGACTCTGCCATCAGCATGATGCAAGAGGAACCGGGATTCTCGGACCAGGCAATGTTTTTCCACTCCTCAGTTGTCCAGTGTTGGTGAACGTGTGCCCACTGGAGCCACTTCTTCTTGTTTTTAGCTGATCGGGGTATAACGTCTGCTGCAACAGCCCATCCGTGACAAGGATTAACGAGTTGCACATTCCGAGATGCATTTCTGCACACCACTGTTGTACTGTGCCGTTATTTGTCAGTTTGTGGCCCTCCTGTTATTTTGCACGATTCTTGCCATTCTCCTTCGTCCTCTCTCATCAATGAGCTGTTTTCACCCACACTACTGCTGCTGACTGGATGTTTTTTGTTTACTAGACAATGTAGTGCATGAAAAGCCCAAGATGCGGCCATTTCTGAGATACTGGATCTGGCATGCCTGGCACCGACGATCATACCACGCTCAAAGTGGCTTAGGTCACTCGTTTTGCCCATTCTAACGTTAAATAGAACAGTAAATGAACGCCTCAAATCCAGTCTGCCTGCTTTATATGAAGGGTCTTTATGGGCTGTATACATGTAAGCATGGTGAGCTCACTGATCATGGCCCCTCTCATGAGAACCTCTCTCCACAGACATTGGCTCCAGTCATCTTGGACGCCACACACACACACACACACACACACCACACACACACACACACACACACACACACACACACACACACACACACACACACACACACACACACACACACACACACACACACACACACACACACACACAGAGCCCTGGGAGACAGATACTGTAGAGACTGCACCCCCCTGTGCCTCTCCAAAGTGTGAAATCAATTTCCCTCGGCCCCATGGAGGCTCAGGTGCTAAACTCATCTCTCGGCGCCCCCTCATCTTAATTCAATAAGCAGACGCCAGGAGAGAAGAGAGATCGAGAGGGAGAGAGAGAAGGGGGGTGGAGTCTGTCCTTGATGTCAACCCTAGCTGTGCAGCATACCATGACTGACGGAGAGGCGGACATGTTGTCGGGTGGGGGTGGAGTCTCATCGTGCCCAGACACAATACCTGGCTGCTCTCCCTCTCTCTCTATCTCTCAGCAGTGAGGAACAGATGGACAGAGAGGGAGGGATGAGGAAGAGGAGAGCATAGAGGGCTATAGAAATAAGCTGCCTAGAACAGACATGATCTGTTCCCAATCCCAAATCAACTCCTAGCTAGCCCCTTTGTCAGGACATTCATCGTCATGTGTACAGGGTTTTCACCTTAGTGCAGAGGAAGGAGGTAAAGAAAGGAAGCTACTTTAGACTATTTAGATGCACCCCATTGAGGTTTGAGTTGAGGCCTCAAATAGTCAATATGGATCTTATTTAATTGTATTATGGGATGATTTCTGCGAGTCCAATAAGCCTTGCACGGTCACTCTGAGAAGAGGTGCAGGAGTGTGTGTGTGTGACAGTGAGTGCCAGCCAGGGTGTAAAATGAACACCTGATGAAGAGCCTGAGTACCAGCTGATGGATCCTATCATCAATCGCTCATCCTGTCTCCCTTCATCCTCTTATCCCTCCTCATCTCCCCCCTCCTCCACCCCCTCCATGCCCTGCTCACTCCATCACTCACCGTCTCATGCAGTTTAGATTGAGTACACTGCATTCTATTGGAATGATGTCAATACCTGTACGGTAGTGGGGCTTAGACTGCTGTTTGCCAACAACCACTCCATTGCAGCTAAAGATTAGATTGTCTATTTGGTATGTTATAAGGATTGTATGTGGATCACAAGGTAAAAAAGCTTACTGATTCAATATACAGGCAGAATATATACCAGTGTGGAACAAGTACAACCCCTGATTGTGTCTCTTCTGATTTGGATGAGGATGTGATTCATCATTTCTCTCCCTCGCCAGGCTCGGTGGGGACAGGAGGGCGGGTGTGCAACAGGACGTCTCGCGCCGTAGACAGCTGCGAGGTTATGTGCTGCGGCCGGGGCTACGATACAACACGCGTCAGCCGCACCACCAAGTGTGAGTGCAAGTTTCACTGGTGCTGCGCCGTGCACTGCCGGGACTGCAACCAGGAGATGGACGTGCACACCTGCAAGGCCCAGACATGACCACAGTTCACCACTATACCACCAACCAACCGCTTATCCAGATTTGGTCTGAAAAGGCAACCTATTTCCTATGGTGCACTACTTTTGACCAGAGCCCTTTGCAGGTCCTGATCAAAAGTAGTGCACTAACTAGTGAATAGGGTGGATTTTGGACATAGCGCCAAATCAGTCTGACTTGCACCTGACTAAGAAGCATCAGGGTTTGACGCCCCCTGTAGGCTATTGCACCAAGAACACCTTACAATCTCATTTTGTTCTTCCCTCACATTCCATTATATTTATTTGCTCTCTCAAGTACCAAAAAAAACATTTCTGAAATGTATTCAAATTTTTATATGTAAATACAAACTTTATGTAATTTAAAAGAAAGTTTAGTGTATAGTTTATGGAAACTGGTGGAAATTGATAGCAGACCTGACCATACACCCCTGTCCTCAACCAGCCAGTTACAAGACATGCTTTAGTCACCTGACCGCCATCTAAGTTCCATGGCCCACGGGAATATTTATTACAGTTGTGATATGCTTGACAATCAAAATGGTGTAGTAGAAGTTGCAGCAATACACAAAGTCCTTTATTTTATTTTACTATTTTTTTTTCTCACTTTTTTAATGATGGCAATTGATCACCTTTTTTTGTACAACAAAAAAACGTTTTTTTTTTTTTTACATGACATTTGAAAACAAAATTGAACATATCAAATAAAGTCAAAACCGATTCAGAATGTTTCCCTTTTCTCTTCTCTTCCATCCTCTCTGTCCGTCTAATCCATGATCTTGGCACAAAGGGTGTGTCAGTCAGTCTGGTTCAGTCTAGTCCAGTCGGAGCCAGTCAGATGCGTGTGAGCTGGTGCCACAGACTGGATGGCAGGATGCTCTCCACTTTCTCCATGATGAAGTTCAGAGGAGCAAACAGGGTGCTAAGAAACTACATACAGAGACATGTTAGAACACATGCCAATTCCTAGTGGAACCATTGCAACCAGACTTATCCTGAACATGTCAAGGTACTGTATGTAGACAGGTGCACCATAACATTCCAGTTGAGAATGTACCCATCTTTACTGAAGCTCTGCACATTTCAAGGTAGCTACTGTGGGTTGTCGTTGGCCTCAAATGATAGCTAGAGGACCATGATAGGAGCACCATAGCATGCCAGTTTAGGGACTGTGCTCAATGGGGCAGAACCAGAACTTGTCTACCAGGTATGTTGACTACTGACTGTGCTCTAAGCCCTAAGAGTGGTAGTGGACTCTCTGTCAGCTCCCCATTCATCTCTCCTTCATCCTTCTCCCCTCTGATGTTATTTTGCTCCCTCTCTTTCTGTTCACACCACCCTCGCTCTCATCCCTCTCTCTCCTCTCTGATGTGTTTTGGCAACATGCAGTGTGGGGGATAGGGGCTCCCTCAGAGGGATTGAGGGTGGAGGAGGTTTGGCTTTGTCTGATGGCAGATAAAAGGCTGTCAGGGAGAGGTGGAACAAGCACCTTGTTTACATGCTAAGAGGGAGAGAGGCCCTGTTCCAATGCTTTGAAGATGCACCTTTACTTCCTTCCGTCTTTCCTTGGGAGAACCCACTGATCTGACATGATTCGATAGGTAAAAGCCAAGTCATGTTTTCATCCATTCAATCATATTAGATCAGTGCTTACTTTAAGGAAGGGAGGAACAGTGCCTCTACCCTTGCATGTAAACCAGATGCTGATTAGTTTGTCTTTGAAGTACTGGAAGTGGATCAGAGTGTGTCTGACCATTCTGTCTCTCATTACATATACCAGAATGTTTCTATTGGCAAGAACATACTCACCTTCACCGTTAAGGCGAGGATGCAGGTTCCACCAACTAAATACAACCTAGCACTCTGCAAACCATGATCTGTTTTGTATCTCACATGATGTAATAGAGTCTGTTGCAGATATTCTTAATGGTTTCCATTCATATAAGGACCAGTACATATGTAACCTTTATTTAACTAGGCAAGTCAGTTAAGAACAAATTCTTATTTTCAATAACGGCCTAGGAACACTGGGTTAACTGCCTTGTTCAGGGGCAGAACGACAGATTTTTATCTTGTCAGCTCAGGGATTCGATCTAGCAACCTTTCGGTTACTGGCCAAACGCTCTAACCACTAGGCTACCTGCCGCCTCACATATCTAGACATGACCGCCTCGTTGACCATATAGCTAGTGAGATGAAACAGGCAGTACCGCCATCAGTGCATATTCAAACATTCTCATCAGAGGAGGCTGATGTTGAGTTTTCTTGTATACCAAATATGTCAGATATTGTTGTTGTGGAGGGAGGCCAGAAGGGGGTGCTAATTTGGAAGTAGGTTGCTTTGACACCTACATGAAGCATACCTTCGCTGCTAAGCCCCTTGTCACGCCTAAACAGCCTTGGTTATGAGTGGAAACAGGCTGACAGGACGTGGCCTTCAGATTGCAGGGCTACATAGGACAAAGGCAAAGCAGCTAGCGAGGTACTGCGCCGTTGTAGCGGTCATGGGCAGCCTAGCTTCATGGTGAAGGTGCTTTCTATGACCAGATATCCGTGACCTTTGATATGTTTGAATCATTCTCGACTGTAATGTGATTTGTGGATTCAAATAAAGTATGTAAAGTTTGTGTGTGTCATCAGCACCCAACTAAACCAGTGCAGGGTCAGAACAGAGCAGAGCAAGCCCCTGCAGAGGAGATGGTAGCTGCTGATAAGAGTCACACCAGGAGCAGAGAGATGAGCTCACACACATTCCAGGGGAGTGGCACCACAGACAGCACAGGCCTGCTGAGGAAGAACATCACGGCGAGGAGAATGCCCTCCACTGGTAGATAGGAGAGGGCCTGTGTAGGTTCTAGGGGTTGGATTCAACAGTTTGAAGCTGCTTCCTTTACGTATTTCCTTCCCTGCATCACCACTGATCTACAAGAACTTGCATTGATATAGGACCTTGCATCAACTTGTATGGAGCTTTCCTAGTCTCCTGTCATCCAGACTTCAGATAAAAGCAAATCTATGGTTGTTATAGTCAAAACAAAAATGGCCCAATGACAACCTCTGTACAGGACATTTCAGAAGAATGAAACAAACTGAATGGCCACCTTATGAAGAATCTGAATGCAAATAACCTTATTGGAGATGGGGACTTGGCTTACAAAGGGAACTGGTATGTGTGCGAGTGTGAAAGCGACCGGTGCAGGAGACTCACCGCTTTAGCGAAGACTCCCATGAGCTCGGGGAACTGGTGTGTTAGCAGAGCCAGCATGGCGGTGAAGGAGCAGAGACCAGCCGTGAAAAGGATGAAGAACGGCAGCTCCTTCTTAGGATACACCGACACCTCATGAAACACTGCTTCCCCATGAGATAGAGAGCATTAACACACTTACATACTTTATTCACACACACAGTATTATCTCATACCCCTGAACATTGACTCGGTACTGGTACCCTTGTGTCCAGTGCATTCGGAAAGTATTCAGACCCCCTTGACTTTTTCCACATTTTGTTACGTTACAGCCGTATTCTATAATAGATTCAATCTTTTTTTCCTTCTCATCAATCTACACACAATACCGCATAATGACAAAGCGAAAACAGGTTTAGACATTTTTGCAAAAGTATCAATAATTAAAAAAACAAAACAGAAATACCTTATTTACATAAGTATTCAGACCCTTTGCTATGAGACTCTAAATTGAGCTCAGGTGCATCCTGTTTCCATTGATCATCCTTGAGATGTTTCTACAACTTGATTGGAGTCCACCTGTGGTAAATTAAATTGATTGGACATGATTTGGAAAGGCACACACCTGTTTATATAAGGTCCCACAGTTGACAGTGCATGTCAGAGCAAAACCAAGCCATCAGGTTGAAGGAATTGTCCGTAGAGCTCTGAGACAGGATTGTGTCGAGGCACAGATCTGGGGAAGGTTACCAAAAAATGTCTGCAGCATTGAAGGCCCCCGAGAACACAGTGGCCTCCATGCTTCAGAGAGCTCAGGACCTCAGACTGGGGTGAAGGTTTACCTTCCAACAGGACAACGACCCCAAGCCCACAGCCAAGACAACACAGGAGTGGCTTCGGGACAAATCTCTGAATGTCCTTGACTGGCCCAGCCAGAGCCCAGACTTGAAGCCGATCTAACATCTCTGGAGAGACCTGAAAATAGCTGTGCAGCAACACTCCCCATCCAACCTGACAGAGCTTGAGAGGATCTGCAGAGAAGAATGGGAGAAACTCCCCAAATACAGGTGTGCCAAGCTTGTAGCGTCATACCCAACAAAACTCAAGGCTGTAATCAATGCCAAAGGTGCTTCAACAAAGTACTGAGTAAAGGGTCTGAATACTTATGTAAATGTGAGGTTTTTTTAATTTTAATAACTTTACAAACATTTCTAAAAACCAGTTTTTTCTTTGTCATTATGGGGTATTATGTGTAGATTAATGAGGAAAAAAAAATATATATTTTAGCATAATGCTGTAATGTAACAAAACGTGGAAAAAGTGAAGGGTCTGAATACTTTCCGATGCATTGTTGCCAAGTGATCATTAATCATTTGTGTATTAATTCCTTGTGTTATTAATTCCTATTAAATTTGTTTCTCTCTGCATTGTTGGGAAGGTAAGCATTTCACTGATAGTCTACACCTGATTTTTACAAAGCATGTAACAAATAATATTTGATTTGTACACAGACACCTGAGAGAAATACAGAGAGTCAACACACTGCACACACAGATGAATCCAGAGCGTCTCTTACTTGGTAGCAGCTCTCTGTCTGCGGTCTCTGTGCAGATGGGGTATGGGTAGAAGAGGTGTCCTTTCTCCAGAGGGTAGGGGATCATTCTAAAAGCTGGGGACGAAAGAGGACACAGCAGTCAGAATAGGTTCAGTCAGGTACAAAGGTTTCATGTTCAGCTCAGAATTGTAGTGTACCATTAGAAAAAACTGAAAATGTGTGCATGTGTGTGTTACAGAGTAAAGGCAATGTGTAACACAATGCAGTTATGGCGTATGAGGTAAAGCGGATGATGTGTGTGTTACTCACTGCCCTCCCAGGTACAGTGGAGCAGGTTAAGGGCCCCCTCCACCCTCTTCCAGTGCTGCAGGTGAAAGAAGGCGTAGGCTATGGCCTCACTGTCCCCTCGCTTCAGAATGTGCTCTGGGGGCAGTATTAAACTTTTCATTTCTAACAGGTACTGTGGAAGAGAAGGAGAGAGTCGTCAGTAAGGACAATATAAAATGTACAACAGAAACATACTTTTTAATGCAACGTTATACCAGTTATTTTACAACCAGGAGAACGTCGATCAGCATTCAAGTAGCACCATTATAAGCGTTGTAGTAGTAGTAGTAGTAGTAGTAGTAGTAGTAGTTAGTGGTGCTGCAGTAGTAGTAGTAGATAGTGGTGCTGCAGTAGTAGTAGTGGTTAGTGGTGCTGCAGTAGTAGTTGTTAGTGGTGCTGCAGTAGTAGTTGTTAGTGGTGCTGCAGTAGTAGTAGTTAGTGGTGCTTCTGTAGTAGTAGTAGTAGTAGTTAGTGGTGCTGCAGTAGTAATAGTGGTTAGTGGTGCTGCAATAGTAATAGTGGTTAGTGGTGCTGCAGTAGTAGTAGTAGTAGTAATAGTGGTTAGTGGTGCTGCAGTAGTAGTAGTAGTAGTAGTAGTAGTAGTAGTAGTGGTGCTGCAGTAGTAATAGTGGTTGGTGGTGCTGCAGTAGTAGTGGTGCAGTAGTAGTAGTAGTAGTTAGTGGTGCTGCAGTAGTAGTAGTGGTGCTGCAGTAGTAGTAGTAGTAGTAGTATAGTAGTAGTAGTTAGTGGTGCTGCAGAAGTAGTTAGTGGTTAGTGGTGCTGCAGTAGTATTAGTAGTAGTAGTAGTAGTAGTAGTAGTAGTAGTTAGTGGTGCTGCAGTAGTAGTTAGTGGTACTGCAGTAGTAGTAGTAGTAGTAGTAGTAGTAGTAGTGCTGTAGTGGTTAGTGGTGCTGCTGCAGTAGTAGTAGTAGTAGTAGTGGTTAGTGGTGCTGCACTAGTAGTAGTAGTAGTTAGTGGTGCTGTAGTAGAAGTAGTAGTGGTTAGTGGTGCTGCAGTAGTAATAGTAGTGGTTAGTGGTGCTGCAGTAGTAATAGTAGTGGTTAGTGGTGCTGCAGTAGTAATGGTAGTGGTTAGTGGTGCTGCAGTAGTAATAGTAGTGGTTAGTGGTGCTGCAGTAGTAATAGTAGTGGTTAGTGGTGCTGCAGTAGTAGTACTAGTAGTAATAGTTAGTGGTGCTGCAGTAGTAATAGTAGTGGTTAGTGGTACTGCAGTAATAAGAGTAGTAGTAGTAGTTAGTGGTGCTGCAGTAGTAGTAGTAGTAGTAGTAGTTAGTGGTGCTGCAGTAGTAATAGTAGTGGTTAGTGGTGCTGCAGTAGTAGTAGTAGTAGTAGTAGTAGTAGTAGTAGTAGTTAGTGGTGCTGCAGTAGTAGTAGTAGTAGTAGTAGTAGTGGTGGTTAGTGGTGCTGCAGTAGTAGTAGTAGTAGTAGTAGTAGTAGTAGTGGTTAGTGGTGCTGTAGTAGTAGTAGTAGTGGTTAGTGGTGCTGTAGTAGTAGTAGTAGTAGTAGTAGTAGTGCTGCAGTAGTAATAGTAGTGGTTAGTGGTGCTGCAGTAGTAATAGTAGCAGTAGTAGTAGTGGTGGTTAGTGGTGCTGCAGTAGTAGTAGTAGTAGTCGTAGTAGTAGTATTGGTGCTGCAGTAGTATTAGTGGTGCTTCAGTAGTGATACAGTAGTAGTAGTAGTAGTAGTAGTAGTAGTAGTAGTAGTGGTTCTGCAGGGGTTAGAAGGATTACTTAATCCTATCCCAGGTATTCCTTAAAGAGGTGGGGTTTCAGGTGTCTCCGGGAAGGTGGTGATTAAAAGTAGTAGTAGTAGTAGTAGTAGTAGTAGTAGTAGTAGTAGTTAGTGGTACTGCAGTAGTAAGAGTAGTAGTAGTAGTTAGTGGTGCTGTAGTAGTAGTAGTAGTAGTAGTAGTAGTAGTAGTTAGTGGTGCTGCAGTAGTAGTTAGTGGTACTGAAGTAGTAGTTAGTGGTGCTGCAGTAGTAGTAGTAGTAGTAGTTAGTGGTGCTGCAGTAGTAATAGTAGTGGTTAGTGGTGCTGCAGTAGTAATAGTAGTAGTAGTAGTTAGTGGTGCTGCAGAGAGTAGTAGTAGTAGTAGTAGTAGTAGTAGTAGTGGTTAGTGGTGCTGCAGTAGTAGTAGTAGTAATAGTAGTGGTTAGTGGTGCTGTAGTAGTAGTAGTAGTAGTAGTAGTAGTAGTAGTAGTGCTGCAGTAGTAATAGTAGTGGTTAGTGGTGCTGCAGTAGTAATAGTAGTGATTAGTGGTGCTGCAGTAGTAGTACTCGTAGTAATAGTTAGTGGTGCTGCAGAAGTAGTAGCGTCAGTAGTAGTAGTAGTAGGAGTAGTAGTGGTTAGTGGTGCTGCAGGGGTTAGAAGGATTACTTAATCCTATCCCAGGTATTCCTTAAAGAGGTGGGGTTTCAGGTGTCTCCGGGAAGGTGGTGATTAAAAGTAGTAGTAGTAGTAGTAGTAGTTAGTGGTGCAGCAGCAGTAGTAGTAGTAGTAGTAGTAGTAGTGGTGCTGCAGTAGTATTAGTGGTTAGTGGTGCTGCAGTAGTGCTACAGTAGTAGTGGTTAGTGGTGCTGCAGTAGTAGTAGTAGTAGTAGTAGTGCTGCAGTAGTATTAGTGGTTAGTGGTGCTGCAGTAGTGCTACAGTAGTAGTGGTTAGTGGTGCTACAATAGTAGTAGTAGTAGTAATAGTAGTGGTAGTAGTAGTGGTTAGTGGTGCTGCAGTAGTGCTACAGTAGTAGTGGTTAGTGGTGCTATAATAATAATAATAATAATAATAATAGTAGTAGTAGTTAGTGGTGCTGCAGTAGTGCTACAGTAGTAGTGGTTAGTGGTGCTACAATAGTAGTAGTAGTAATAGTAGTGGTAGTAGTAGTGGTTAGTGGTGCTGCAGTAGTGCTACAGTAGTAGTGGTTAGTGGTGCTATAATAATAATAATAATAATAATAATAATAATAATAATAATAATAATAATAATAGTAGTAGTAGTAGTAGTAGTTAGTGGTGCTGCAGTAGTGCTACAGTAGTAGTGGTTAGTGGTGCTGCAGTAGTAGTAGTAGTAGTAGTAGTAGTAGTAGTAGTAGTAGTAGTGCTGCAGTAGTATTAGTGGTTAGTGGTGCTGCAGTAGTGCTACAGTAGTAGTGCTTAGTGGTGCTACAGTAGTAGTAGTAGTAGTAGTAGTAGTAGTAGTAGTAGTAGTAGTAGTAGTAGTAGTAGTAGTTAGTGGTGCTACAGTAGTGCTACAGTAGTAGTGGTTAGTGGTGCTATAATAATAATAATAATAATAATAATAATAATAATAATAATAGTAGTAGTAGTAGTGGTGCTGCAGTAGTAGTAGTAGTATTAGTAGTGGTTAGTGGTGCTGCAGTAATGTTACAGTAGTAGTAGTAGTAGTAGTGGTTAGTGGTGCTGCAGTAGTGCTACAGTAGTAGTAGTAGTAGTAGTAGTAGTAGTGCTGCAGAAGTATTAGTGGTTAGTGGTGCTGCAGTAGTGCTACAGTAGTAGTGCTTAGTGGTGCTACGAGTAGTAGTAGTAGTAGTAGTAGTAGTAGTAGTAGTTAGTGGTGCTACAGTAGTGCTACAGTAGTAGTGGTTAGTGGTGCTACAATAGTAGTAGTGGTAGTAGTAGTGGTTAGTGGTGCTGCAGTAGTAGTAGTTAGTGGTGCTACAGTATTAGTAGTTAGTGGTGCTACAGTAGTAGTAGTAGTAGTAGTAGTAGTAGTAGTAGTAGTAGTAGTAGTAGTAGTAGTAGTAGTTAGTGGTGCTGCAGTAATGTTACAGTAGTATTAGTAGTAGTAGTAATAGTAGTGGTTAGTGGTGCTGCAGTAGTGCTACAGTAATAGTAGTAGTGGTAGTAGTAGTAGTAGTAGTAGTAGTAGTGCTGCAGTAGTAGTAGTAGTAGTAATTCTGCAGTAGTATTAGTGGTTAGTGGTGCTGCAGTAGTGCTACAGTAGTAGTGGTTAGTGGTGCTACAATAGTAGTAGTGGTAGTGGTTAGTGGTGCTGCAGTAGTAGTAGTAGTAGTAGTAGTAGTAGTAGTAGTGGTAGTGGTGCTGCAGTAGTAGTAGTAGTAGTAGTGGTAGTAGTAGTGGTGCTGCAGTAATGTTACAGTAGTAGTGGTTAGTGGTGCTGCAGTAGTGCTACAGTAGTAGTGGTTAGTGGTGCTACAATAGTAGTAGTGGTAGTGGTTAGTGGTGCTGCAGTAGTAGTAGTAGTACTAGTAGTAGTAGTAGTAGTAGTAGTAGTAGTGGTAGTGGTGCTGCAGTAGTAGTAGTAGTAGTAGTAGTGGTAGTAGTAGTGGTGCTGCAGTAATGTTACAGTAGTAGTGGTTAGTGGTGCTGCAGTAGTGCTACAGTAGTAGTGGTTAGTGGTGCTACAATAGTAGTAGTAGTAGTAGTAGTAGTAGTAGTAGTAGTAGTAGTAGTAGTAGTAGTAGTAGTAAGTGGTGCTACAGTGGTAGTAGTAGTAGTAGTAGTAGTAGTAGTAGTTAGTGGTGCTGCAGTAGTGCTACAGTAGTAGTGGTTAGTGGTGCTGTAGTAGTAGTCAAAGTGGTGGTTAGTGGTGCTGCAGTAGTAGTAGTAGTAGTAGTAGTAGTAGTAGTAGTAGTAGTAGTAGTAGTAGTAGTGGTTAGTGGTGCTGCAGTAGTGCTACAGTAGTAGTAGTAGTAGTAGTAGTAGTAGTAGTAGTAGTAGTGGTTAGTGGTGCTGCAGTAGTAGAAGTAGCTAGTGGTTCTGTAGTCAGTGGTGTAAAGTACTTAAGTAGTACTTTCAAGTATTTTTACTTAAGTAATTTTGGGGGGAATCTGTACTTAAATATTTATATTTTTGACAACTTTTACTTCACTACATTCCGAAAGAAAATGATGTACTTTTTACTCCATACATTTTCCCTGACACCCGGAAGTACTCGTTACATTATTAATGCTTAGCAGGACAGGAAAATGGTCTAATTCACACATTTATCAAGATAAAATCTCTGGTCATCCTACTGCCTCTGATCTGGCGGACTCACTAAACACATGCTCCATTTCTAAATGACATCTGAGAGTTGGAGTGTGCCCCTGGCTATCCGCATTTACATTTTATGGTTCCGTCTGGTTTGCTTAATATACGGAATTATAAGTGACTTATACTTTTACTTTTGATACTTAAGTATATTTAAAACCAAAGGCTTTTAGACTTTTACTCAAGTAGGATTTTACTGGGTGACTAACTTTTACTTGAGAAATGTTCTATTAAGGTATCTTTACTTTTACTCATTGGGTACTTTTTCCACCACTGGCTGCAGTAGTAGTTGTTAGTGGTTCTACAGTAGTAGTAGTAGTAGTAGTAGTAGTAGCAGTGCTGCAGTAGTACCAGCAGTGCTACAGTAGTATTTGTAGTAGAGGTCGACCGATTATGATTTTTCAACGCCGATACCGATAATTGGAGGACCAAAAAAAGCCGATACCGATTAAAATCGCCCGATATATATATATTTTTAAAAAATCGTCGTGAGGGAGCATGTTCCACCATTGGGGTGCCAGAGCACATTGCCCTACCCTATGCTTTGACCTCTTTCTCCCCAGATGAAATCTTGCGACTTGTGACGGCCGGCCGCCCAACAACCTGCCCGCTTGACCCTATCCTCTCCTCTCTCCTCCAGACCATTTCCGGAGACCTTGTCCCTTACCTCACCTCGCTCACCAACTCATCCTTGACCGCTGGCTACGTCCCTTCCATCTTCAAGAGAGCGAGAGTTGCACCCCTTCTCAAAAAACCTACACTCGATCCCTCCGATGTCAACAACTACAGACCAGTATCCCTTCTTTCTTTTCTCTCCAAAACTCTTGAACGTGCCGTCCTTGGCCAGCTCTCTTGCTATCTCTCTCAGAATGACCTTCTTGATCCAAGTCAGTCAGGTTTCAAGACTGGTCATTCAACTGAGACTGCTCTTCTCTGTGTCAAGGAGGCTCTTCGCACTGCTAAAGCTAACGCTCTCATCCTTCTAGACCTATCTGCTGCCTTTGATACTGTGAACCATCAGATCCTCCTCTCCACCCTCTCCGAGTTGGGCATCTCCGGCGCGGCTCACTCTTGGATTGCGTCCTACCTGACAGATTGCTCCTACCAGGTGGCGTGGCGAGAATCTGTCTCCGCACCACGTGCTCTCACCACTGGTGTCCCCCAGGGCTCAGTTCTAGGCCCTCTCCTATTCTCGCTATACACCAAGTCACTTGGCTCGGTCATATCCTCACATGGTCTGTCCTATCATTGCTATGCAGACGACACACAATTAATCTTCTCCTTTCCCCCTTCTGATAACCAGGTGGCGAATCGCATCTCTGCATGTCTGGCAGACATATCAGTGTGGATGACGGATCACCACCTCAAGCTGAACCTCAGCAAGACGGAGCTGCTCTTCCTCCCGGGGAAGGACTGCCCGTTCCATGATCTCGCCATCACGGTTGACAACTCCATTGTGTCCTCCTCCCAGAGTGCTAAGAGCCTTGGCGTGACCCTGGACAACACCCTGTCGTTCTCCGCTAACACCAAGGCGGTGACCCGATCCTGTAGGTTCATGCTCTACAACATTCGCAGAGTACGACCCTGCCTCACACAGGAAGCGGCGCAGGTCCTAATCCAGGCACTTGTCATCTCCCGTCTGGATTACTGCAACTCGCTGTTGGCGGGGCTCCCTGCATGTGCCATCAAACCCCTACAACTCATCCAGAACGCCACAGCCTGTCTGGTGTTCAACCTTCCCAAGTTCTCTCACGTCACCCTGCTCCTCCGCACACTCCACTGGCTTCCAGTTGAAGCTTGCATCTGCTACAAGACCATGGTGCTTGCCTACGGAGCTGTGAGGGGAACGGCACCTCCGTACCTTCAGGCTCTGATCAGTCCCAACACCCAAAGAAGGGCACTGCGTTCATCCACCTCTGGCCTGCTCGCCTCCCTACCTCTGCGGAAGCACAGTTCCCGCTCAGCCCAGTCAAAACTGTTCGCTGCTCTGGCAATCACCACCTTCCGTAGACACCTGAAACCCCACCTCTTTAAGGAATACCTGGGATAGCATAAAGTAATCCTTCTAACCCCCCCCCCCAAAAAAAAAAATATATATGTAGTATTGTAAAGTGGTTGTTCCACTGGATATCATAAAGGTGAATGCACCAATTTGTAAGTCGCTCTGGATAAGAGCGTCTGCTAAATGACGTAAATGTAAATGTAAGAAGTTTTAGGTTGTAGTTATTATAGGAATTATAGGACTATTTATCTCTATACCATTTGTATTTCATATACATTTGACTATTGGATGTTCTTATAGGCACTATAGTATTGCCAGCTTAATCTCGGGAGTTGATAGGCTTGAAGTCATAAACAGCGCAATGCTTGAAGCACAGCGAAGAGCTGCTGGCAAACGCAGGAAAGTGCTGTTTGAATGAATGCTTACGAGCCTGCTGCTGCCAACCACCACTCAGTCAGACTGCTCTATCAAATCATAGACTTAATTATAATATAATAACACACAGAAATACGAGCCTTAGGTCATTAATATGGTAAAATCCGGAAACTATAATTTTGAAAACAAAACGTTTATTCTTTCAGTGAAATACGGAACCGTTCCGTATTTTATTGAATGGGCAGCAACGCTAAGTCTAAATATTGCTGTTACATTGCACAACCTTCAATGTTATGGTCATAATTATGTAAAATTCTGGCAAATTAATTACGGTCTTTGTTAGGAAGAAATGGTCTTCACACAGTTCGCAACGAGCCAGGCGTCCCAAACTGCTGCATATACCCTGACTCTGCTTGCACAGAACGCAAGAGAAGTGACAGAATTTCCCTAATTAAAATAAATTAATTAGGCAGGCAATCTTAACTAAATATGCAGGTTTACATTTTTTTACTTGTGTATTGATTTTAAGAAAGGAATTGATGTTTATGGTTAGGTACACATTGGTGCAACGACAGTGCTTTTTTCGCGAATGCGCTTGTTAAACCATCACCCGTTTGGCTAAGTAGGCTGTGACTCGATGATAAATTAACAGGCAACACATTGATTATATGCAACGCAGGACAAGCTAGATAAACTAGTAATATCATCAACCATGTGTAGTTGACTAGTGATTATGTTAAGATAGTTTTTTATAATATAAGTTTAACGCTATCTAGCAACTTACCTTGGCTCCTTGCTGCACTCGCATAACAGGTGGTCAGCCTGCCACGCAGTCTCCTCGTGGAGTGCAATGTAATCGGCCATAATCGGCGTCCAAAAATGCAGATAACTGATTATGAAAATTTGAAATCGGCCTAATTAAATCGGTCGACCTCTAATTTGTAGTAGTAGTAACAGTAGGAGTGCAACAGTAGTAGTAGTTAGTGGTTTTCCTGGGAGACTCACTTTTACTTGAGTCATTTTCTATTAAGGCATCTTTACTTTTACTGAAGTATGACAATTGGGTACTTTTTCCACCACTGGCTGTAGTAGTAGTTGTTAGTGGTGCTACAGTAGTAGTACGAGTAAACTCAGCAAAAAAATAAATGTCTCTTTTTCAGGACCCTGTCTTTCAAAGATAAAAATACAAAAAAATTAAAAACACTAAAGGGTTTAAATACAGTTTCCCATGCTTGTTCAATGAGCCATAAAAAATGTATGAACATGCACCTGTGGAACGGTCATTAAGACACTAACAGCTTACAGACAGTAGGCAATTAAGGTCACAGTTATGAAAACTTAGGACACTAAAGAGGCCTTTCTACTGACTCAGAACAACACCAAAAGAAAGATGCCCAAAATCCCTGCTCATCTGCGTGAACATGTCTTAGGCATGCTGCAAGGAGGCATGAGGACGGCAGATGTGACCAGGGCAATAAATTGCAATGTCTGTACTGTGAGATGTCTAAGACAGCGCTACAGGGAGACAGGATGGACAGATGATCGTCCTCACAGTGGCAGACCACCACAACACCCGCACAGGATCGGTACATCACACCTGCGGGACAGGTACAGGATGGCAACAACAACTGCCCGAGTTACACCAGGAACGCACAATCCCTCCATCAGTGCTCAGACTGTCTGCAATAGGCTGAGAGAGGCTGGACTGAGGGCTTGTAGGCCTGTTGTAAGGCAAGTCCTCACCAGACAACAACGACAGGACTGGCAAAAAGTGCTCTTCACTGACGAGTTGCGGTTTTGTCTCACCAGGGGTGATAGTCGGATTCGCGTTTATCGTCGAAGGAATGAGCGTTACACCGAGGCCTGTACTCTGGAGCGGGATCGATTTGCCGGTGGAGGGTCCGTCATGGTCTGGGGCGTTGTGTCACAGCATCATCGGACTGAGCTTGTTGTCATTGCAGGCAATCTCAACGCTGTGCGTTACAGGGAAGACATCCTCCTCCCTCATGTGGTACCCTTCCTGCAGGCTCATCCTGACATGACCCTCCAGCATGACAATGCCACCAGCCATACTGCCCGTTCTGTGCGTGATTCCCTGCAAGACGGGAATGTCAGTGTTCTGCCATGGCCAGCGAAGAGCCCAGATCTCAATCCCATTGAGCACGTCTGGGACCTGTTGGATTGGAGGGTGAGGGCTAGGGCTAGGGCCATTCCCCCCAGAAATGTCCGGGAACATGCAGGTGCCTTGGTGGAGGTGTGGGGTAACAACTCACAGCAAGAACTGGCAAATCTGGTGCAGTCCATGAGGAGGAGATGCACTACAGTACTTAATGCAGCTGGTGGCCACACCAGATACTGACTGTTACTTTTGATTTAGACCCCCCCCACCCCCCCCCTTTTGTTCAGGGACACATTATTCCATTTCTGTTAGTCACATGTCTGTGGAACTTGTTCAGTTTATGTCTCAGTTGTTGAATCTTGTTATGTTCATACAAATATTTACACGTTAAGTTTGATGAAAATAAACACAGTTGACAGTGAGAGGACGTTTCTTTTTTTGCTGAGTTTACATGGTCTGCGGTTGTGAGGCTGGTTGGACGCTCTGCCAAATTCTCTAAAAAGCCGTATCGGCTTATGGTAGAGACATTAACATTCAATTGTCTGGTAACAGCTCTGGTGGACATTCCTGCAGTCATCATGCCAATTGCACACTCCCTCAAAATTTGAGACATCTGTGGCATTGTGTCGTACGACAAAACTGTACATTTTAGAATGGCCTTTTATTGTGCCCAGCACAAGGTGCTGTTTAATCAGCTTCTTGATATGCTGCCACACCTGTCAGGTGGGTGGTTTATCTTATATCTGAGTTTAGTAAGTGGTAGTAGTGGTAGTAATAGTAAGTTGTGCTACAATAGTAGTAGTAGTAGTGCTACAGTAGTAGTAGTAGTAGTAGTAGTGCTACAGTAGTAGTAGTTGTAGTAATAATTAGTGGTGCTACAGTAGTATTGGTAGTGCTACAGTAGTAGTAGCACTACAGTAGTAGTATTTGTAGTAGTTGTAGTAATAGTAGGAGTGCTACAGTAGTAGTATTAGTTAGTGGTTTTACAGTAGATGTAGCAGTGGTGCTACAGTAGTAGTAGTAGTAGTAGTAGCTACAGTAATAGTAGTACTTTGTAGTTTGTGGTGCTACAGTAATAGTGGTGCTATGGAAGTAGTAGTAGTTATGGGTTCTGTAGTAGTGGTAGTAACGGGTTCTACTATAGTAGTAGTTGTAACGGGTTCTACTATAGTAGTAGTAGTAGTACTCGTAGTAGTAGTAGTAACAGGTTCTACAGTAGTAGTCGTTGTCGTAGTAGTGCTACAGTAGTAGTAGTAGTAGTAGTAGTAGCAGTAGTAGTAACGGGTTCTACCGTAGGAGTCACTGTCATAGTAGTGCTACAGTAGTAGTAGTAGTAGTAGTAGCAGTAGTAGTAACGGGTTCTACCGTAGGAGTCACTGTCGTAGTAGTGCTACAGTAGTAGTAGTAACGGGTTCTACCGTAGGAGTCGCTGTCGTAGTAGTGCTACAGTAGTAGTAGTAGTAAAGGGTTCTACAGTAGGAGTCGTCGTCGTGGTGCTACAGTAGTAGTACAGTTGAAGTCGGAAGTTTACATACACTTGGAGTCATTAAAACTCGTTTTTCAACCACTCCACAAATTTCTTGTTAACAAACTATAGTTCTGGCAATTCGGTTAGGACATCTACTTTGTGCATGACAAGTCATTTTTCCAACAATTGTTTACAGACAGATTATTTCTCTTATAATTCACTGTATCACAATTCCAGTGGGTCAGAAGTTTACATACACTAAGTTGACTGTGCCTTTAAACAACTGAAATTGCAACCAATCACGACCAGTTGTGATACAGCCAACCTAAATAAGAAATACATTTGATTGATAGAATTCTCCCCCTACCCTCCTTCTAGGCAAGTCTATTGTCCAGCTACCTGCTAATAGCCATAATGGTGCTGTACAACGTGACTGTGTGTGTTTGAAGGAGTATTTTCCAGTAAGCAACAAGTTGTTTACATTCATTAGACAACTTTGTTCCAATATTTCTGTAATTCAGTGATATTTATTCCCATAGTAATTCGTTATGGATCCATAACTAAATAAACAAACATCGGCATTTTGAAAGAGTATTTTTATCATTATTTTATTAACAAAAGCATAAAGATGCCATTATTAGTTACATTGTTTTAGTTTGAACGTGCAGACTGGCACTAAGAACAGCGAGAACATTTCCCTAGTCAGCGCCAGTATTAGTGCAATGCCCCTTAAAGTGTTGCTCTGTGCTACCCAGTGTGGCAGGGTGGGGGTTCACCCCCCTCCCTCCTCTTCCCCATGGGCTAGGTCGCTCTTCTGTGCACGGCTCTGCGGCCCATCCCGTGCCCCCTGCCCTCGTGCCTTAAACCTTGCACACTTTCAGTGGATTCAGCTGGAGAACTGCAAGGCAATCCCATTGTGCGCCACTCAGGAGCCATGAACAATATGACCAATATATATTGTCCTGCTAATAACAGGGTTAATAATATATCTGTGAGAATATCTAACGGGCTTTTATATCATTCTACATTAATAATAATCGCTTTGTTTAAAAATATCTATATTTTGGAGATGATTGCGTTTTCAAATAACGTAAAATGAGCAAGAAAAAATCCATTCTTGAACATGGTGTGAGACATTGCTACTAATTTGTAAATAAAGCCAATTTGTTTTTTAAAATGATTTATTTCTGTTTTTAGAGGGAGAGAAACCTCATGGGTCTCCCAGTCGAGGCCACGGGCATTGAACCAGCATCTGTAGTGGTGTCTTAGACCGTTGCACCACTCAGGCGCTGTACAACATGACCGCTCAGGAGTGGCCTACACTATTACAGTAAGAGCTAAATAATCCTAACAAAATAAAATAATAACAACCTTAGTGTAACAACAGTTTTAGTAAGTAATACTGAAGTCCTGCACAATTATCAGTTTCTATTTAGGTTTATGTCGCCCATTCATTGTCAGAGACACAGTAGGACCCAAAAGTATAATCAGTGCTCTAACTCCCCCTTGTGGTGGTCTGGAGAAATGAAGTGGTGACGCAGGGTACCGTACTAAACCACACATTACCTCTAAGTCCCGCAGCATAATCACAAAACTTTTAGTGGAGCAACCACTGTAGTAATGCTACTAGCAGTGTTCAGTATGTAGCTCCATTGTTGTGTCTTACTTTGGGGACGTGTGGGTTGAACTCCACAGCTCTGTGTATGGCTTCTACAGCATTCATCTCTGCTGTACTCAACCCTCGCCTCGACGCTGCCTCTGGAGAGAACCTGCATGGGGAACACAGGACACCAGTGTGTGTGTGTAAGAATGTGGGTCATTGAGTGTATGTGAAAGTGTAGTGTGTGTGTGTGTGTGTGTGTGTGTGTGTGTGTGTGTGTGTGTGTGTGTGTGTGTGTGTGTGTGTACCTGCAGTCATAGGGGCTACTATGCTAAGATAAATGGAATCCTCTCAGTCTTATACACAGAACTAGATGTCCTCTAGGTGTTTTAAAATGCCCTAACCCATTTCAAAACGGAATCACTCAATATCATTCTCTCTGTCACACAAATAGCCCCAGGCTAACTTTTAAATACTACTTCAGGTATGTGAATCACTTGGTGCCATTGTAACAGTAGTAAAAGGATACTCACTTGTCCGATACCGCCCTGGCTTTGAGCAAGGCTGCTGTGTAGCATATTGTTGCTGATTTGGGTAAACTAATATCTGTGGAGAGACAAAGCACATATCAACAGTGTTCTTTTTCCTCCACTAAACTAGAAGACATTTACACTAGACAGGGAAGGAATAGGGCCCCTAAGGGTTTTTACTGAAGGTATTGGAGGGTTTACAGGATTTCACTAGAATACAGTCTCACTTTACTTTAAGTCATATGGTAATGGTTGAATGTAGACTTCTATTATCTAATGATTTGTATTTTATGACTTTTGTTATGTAATGTCTGTCATTCAAACTTCCCCTATGGCTGGTTATGTCTCATCTCCAGAAATAAAATCACAGTGACATTGTTAGTACTTCCTAGGTGTCTCTTGAATGTCTGGTCATAGACCAATGAGCAACAGTTAACGTTTAACTCTTTTTCACTCTTAGAGGTGTGTGTGTCTTACCGTCGTACTTGGCTAGTACGGCCTGTACGTCTGCGTAGTTCTGCAGCTCTAGCAGCGACTCCAGCAGGTTCTCATGGATATTGAACATACTGAGGAGAGGGAACTCCTTCATTAACTGGAAAACATACAACTGTTGTTACATGTAATACCAGACAGGCAGTGAAACAACAGTCAGACTTTAGTAACCCCGCCCAGTCCCACACAGCCTCAAACCTAGTCTGGTGCCAGACCTATTCTCTCTGTCTTGTAAAATTGTCATGGCAATAAGAGACGACGCGACAGCAGCAGATCTGGGACCAGACTACCTCCAACCATTTCCCCAGACCTCTATGTTCTGAGGCTGCAGAACGTACTGTACATTTCCAGTGGAGTCATTTAGCAGACACTCTTAACCAGAGCGACATATGGGAGAAATGAAGGTGCCTTGCTCAAGGGCACAGACAGATTTTTTACAAAGTCGGCTCGGGGATTCAAACCAGCGACCTTTCGGTTACTGGCCCAATGCTCTTAACTGCTAGGCTACCTGCCGCCACTGTTGTTTCGTTACATGTTTTTGTTACATTTATCATACAAATGTATAGTGATTGAAAACATTGGCATGTAAAAATGGGGCAAATCCTAACTTTTACTAAAGTCACATTTTCACACAGTCCCCCCCTAGTTCCCCCTGACATCAATGCTGATCTAACAGACAAGTCAACTTCAGTGGGAACTACAGTAGGATTGGGGATTGGTCCGTAACCTCCTGGCGGCTTGGTGTATACTGTACTTACGTCTCTCAACATTTTGACAGCTTCTCTGGTTCGGCCCAGCTTTCTAGAGCACATAGCAAGTCTCCTCTTAATGTAAACCAGAACATTGGTGTCCCTTCCTGAGAGAAACACCGCAGCAAAGTTATTTCAGCTGGTATAACACACATGGACACACACAATAATAGATTTATTAGCGTATATGTAAGTGTTTGAGAGTGTGTGTCTGTGTTTCCAACCAGGTGCATGCGTAATCTTTCAACTGTGTGTGTAGGTTCAACTGTGTGTATGTTTGACTGTCTGTGTGTGTGTGTGTGTGTGTGTGTGTGTGTGTGTGTGTGTGTGTGTAGGTTTGACTGTCTGTGTGTGTGTGTGTGTGTGTGTGTGTGTGTGTGTGTGTGTGTGTGTGTGTGTGTGTGTGTGTGTGTGTGTGTGTGTGTAGGTTCAACTGTGTGTAAGTTTGACTCTGTGTGTGTGTGTGTGTGTGTGTGTGTGTGTGTGTGTGTGTGTGTGTGTGTGTGTGTGTGTGTGTGTGTGTGTGTGTGTGTGTGTTAAATTGTATGTTTGGCTGTGTGTGTAGGTTAACCTGTGTGTACGTTTGACTGTGTGTGTGTGTGTGTGTGTGTGTGTGTGTGTTCAACTGTATGTTTGGCTGTGTGTGTAGGTTAACCTGTGTGTACGTTTGACTGTGTGTGTGTGTGTGTGTGTGTGTGTGTGTGTGTGTGTGTGTGTGTGTGTGTGTGTGTGTGTGTGTGTGTGTATGTGTGTGTGTGTGTGTGTAGGTTCAACTGTATGTTTGGCTGTGTGTGTAGGTTCAACTGTGTGTGTAGGTTCAACTGTGTGTATGTTTGACTGGATGTTTGGCTGTGTGTGTGTTTGACTGTGTTTGTTTGTACTCTACTCACTGTGCTGTGCCTCGTACTGTGCCCCATGGTGTTGAAGCTGTTGGCTGCGTCTGTAGCAGCCCTCTCCTGCCTTCAGGGCCTGTTTGAAGAGCTTCTCTGCCTCCACGATGGTGGTGGCCTCCTCCTCTGCCAGCAGGATGGACGCTGTTGCACAGCTGACAGGACAAGACAGAGAGAAGATAAGTTGGAAAAGAGTGAAAATTATTTTTGGGGAAGACGACACAGGAGAGGAAGACAACATACAGTATATATACAAAAGTATGTGGACACCCCTTCAAATGAGTGGATTCGGATGTATAAAATAGAGCACACAGCCATGCAATCTCCATATGTTGTTGGACAGGATGCCACCTTTCCAACAAGTCAGTTCGTCAAGTCAGCTGCTCCGGTAAACTGTAAGTGCTGTTATTGTGAAGTGGAAACGTCTAGGAGCAACAACGGCTCAGTTGTAAAGTGGTAAGCTTGTTGAATGCCAAGTTCTTTTTTTTTTTAACATTTACATTTTTTTTTACCTTTATTTAACTAGGCATGTCCGTTAAGAACAAATTCTTATTTACAATTACGGCCTAGAACTGCCTTGTTCAGGGGCAGAACGACAGATTTTTAACTTGTCAGCTCGGGGATTCCATCTAGCAACCTTTCAGTTACTGGCCCAACACGCTAAGCACTAGGCTACCTGCCGCCCCAAAGTGATGGCTGGAGTGGTGTAAAGCTTGCCGCCATTGGACTCTGGAGCAGTGGAAACGTGTTCTCTGGAGTGATGAATCACGCTTCACCCTCTGGCAGTCCGAAGGACGAATCTGGGTTTGGCGGATGCCAGGAGCCTGCCCAACTGCCAACTTTAAAGTTTGGTGGAGGAATAATGGTCTGGAGCTGTTTTTCATGGTTCGGGCCCCTTAGTTCCAGTGAAGGGAAATCTTAACGCTACAGTATACAATGACATTCTAGTGCAGTCTCTGCTTCCAACTGTGTGGCAACAGTTTGGGGAAGGGCCATTTCCTGTTTCAGCATGACAATACCCCCGTGCACAAACTGAGGCCCATGCAGAAATGGTTTGTCGAGATCGGTGTGGAACAACTTGACTGGCCTGCACAGAGCCCTGACCTCAACCCCATCGAATCCCTTTGGGATGAATTGGAACGCCGTCTGCGAGTCAGGCCTAATCGCCAAACATCAGTGCCCGACCTCACTAATGCCCTTGTGGCTGAATGAAAGCAAGTCCCCGCAGCAATGTTCCAACATCTAGTGGAAAGCCTTCTGAGAAGAGTGGAGGCTGTTATGGCAGCAAAAGGGGGACCAACTCCATACTAACGCCCGTGATTTTGGAATGAGATGTTTGACAAGCATGTGTCCACATACTTTTGGTCATGTAGTGTAGCTGGAGGAAGACACATGGGAAGACCACACACTAAGCACAAAGGAGAATTGTCATGCTGTTGACCCCTAAAAACAAGTATCCTGAAAGACGATGTGAAAATGTTGTGTGTATCTCACACTTTATAGTCAGGCTGTATATACACAACAGTATACAGGTGGAGTTGATACAACCTCAACTGAGGAAGAGTTGAAGAGACCTCATTGAAGAGTCCAACCATGTTACACAGCATCTCTGTAGGTGAAAGAGGTAACTACTTACTCCTCTAGCTCCAGGGATTGGTGTGCAGCAGAGATTCGTGCCTGTGGGTTTCTCTCTCTCCACGCTTTCTGCATTACTAAAAACACACACACATTAGTAAGTGTTATTGACGTCAGAGAGGTATGATACTACCTGTGAACATGAATCACACCTCCCTGGAGATGGGGTGAGTGACAGGGTGTGCTGTGTCTCTCTCTGGGTGCTGGGTGTGTGTGTGTCTCTGGGTGCTGTGTGTGTGTGTGTGTGTGTCTCTGGGTGATGTGTGTGTGATGCGAGTGTCTCTGGGTGATGTGTGTGTCTCTGGGTGATGTGTGTGTGTGTGTGTGTGTGTGTGTGTGTGTGTGTGTGTGTGTGTGTGTGTCTGTCTCTGGGTGATGTGTGTGTCTCTGGGTGATGTGTGTGTGTGTGTGTGTGTGTGTGTGTGTGTGTGTGTGTGTGTGTGTGTGTGTGTCTCTAGGTGCTGTGTGTGTATGTGTGAGTGTCTCTGGGTGATGTGTGTGATGCGAGTGTCTCTGGGTGATGTGTGTGATGCGAGTGTGTCTGGGTGATGTGTGTGATGCGAGTGTGTCTGGGTGATGCGAGTGTGTCTGGGTGATGCGAGTGTGTCTGGGTGATGCGAGTGTGTCTGGGTGATGCGAGTGTGGCGAGTGTGTCTGGGTGATGCGAGTGTGTCTGGGTGATGCGAGTGTGTCTGGGTGATGCGAGTGTGTCTGGGTGATTCGAGTGTGTCTGGGTGATGCGAGTGTGTCTGGGTGATGCGAGTGTGTCTGGGTGATGCGAGTGTCTGGGTGATGCGTGTGTCTGGGTGATGCGTGTGTCTGGGTGATGCGAGTGTCTGGGTGATGCGAGTGTCTCTGGGTGATGTCTGGGTGATGCGAGTGTGTCTGGGTGATGTGTGTGTCTGGGTGATGCGTGTCTGGGTGATGCGTGTGTCTGGGTGATGCGTGTGTCTGGGTGATGCGTGTGTCTGGGTGATGCGTGTGTGTCTGGGTGATGCGAGTGTGTCTGGGTGATGTGTGTGTCTGGGTGATGTGTGTGTCTGGGTGATGTGTGTGTCTGGGTGATGTGTGTGTCTGGGTGATGTGTGTGTCTGGGTGATGCGAGTGTGTCTTGGTGATGCGAGTGTGTCTTGGTGATGCGAGTGTGTCTGGGTGATGCGAGTGTCTCTGGGTGATGCGAGTGTCTCTGGGTGATGCGTGATGCGAGTGTCTCTGGGTGATGCGAGTGTCTCTGGGTGATGCATGATGCGAGTGTCTCTGGGTGATGCGAGTGTCTCTGGGTGATGTGTCTGGGTGATGCGAGTGTGTCTGGGTGATGCGAGTGTGTCTGGGTGATGCGTGTGTGTCTGGGTGATGCGTGTGTGTCTGGGTGATGCGTGTGTGTCTGGGTGATGTGTGTGTGTCTGGGTGATGTGTGTGTCTGGGTGATGTGTGTGTCTGGGTGATGTGTGTGTGTCTGGGTGATGTGTGTGATGCGAGTGTCTCTGGGTGATGTGTGTGTCTGGGTGATGCGAGTGTCTCTGGGTGATGTGTGTGTGTCTGGGTGATGCGAGTGTCTCTGGGTGATGTGTGTGTGTCTGGGTGATGCGAGTGTGTCTGGGTGATGTGTGCGTGTTCCTTACTGGCGTCAGCTGGCCGGAGGTGGTCCGAGTCACATGTGAAAAAGGTCTGGTGGTCTTGTGCCGAAAGATTCATATCGTAATATGTGAGTGGCTCTCGGCCCGTCACCCACGTATACCTGGTAGACACACACACACGGTTCAAATAATGTTCATGGTTCTACTAAAAGTCTGGGGGGAGTGAGAGATCTAGAGAGAGAGAGAGATCTAGAAAGAGAGAGATCTAGAGAGAGAGAGAGAGAGAGAGAGAGATCTAGAGAGAAAGAGAGATCTAGAAAGAGAGAGATCTAGAAAGAGAGAGAGAGATCTAGAGAGAGAGAGATCTAGAGAGAGAGAGAGAGAGATCTAGAAAGAGAGAGAGATCTAGAAAGAGAGAGAGATCTAGAGAGATCTAGAAAGAGAGAGATCTAGAGAGAGAGAGATCTAGAGACAGATCTAGACAGAGAGAGATCTAGAGAGAGAGAGATCTAGAGACAGATCTAGAGAGAGAGAGATCTAGAGAGAGAGAGATCTAGAGAGAGATCTAGAGAGAGAGAGATCTAGAGAGAGATCTAGAGAGAGATCTAGAGAGAGAGAGATCTAGAGAGAGATCTAGAGAGAGATCTAGAGAGAGAGAGATCTAGAGAGAGATCTAGAGAGAGAGAGATCTAGAGACAGATCTAGAGACAGATCTAGAGACAGATCTAGAGACAGATCTAGAGACAGATCTAGAGAGAGAGATCAAGAATGAAAGTGGAGAGAGAGAAACGTAATAGAGAAAAGGCATCACTGATCTAATAACATGGGCTCCTGGTGAGGCAGAGATTCTCTCAGCCTGTTGACACCATATCAGACCCAGCCATTACTACCAACTCTCTCGAGGTGAGAGAGCAAGAGTGGACATAGCAGGGCAGAGAAACAGAGAGAGGGAAGGAGGGAAGAACAGGACAGAGTATGGAAAAGCGTGAAGAACACGGAGGAGATGTGGAGAGAAACAGGGGTACTTTAAGGGAGAGTGACGGAGGAGAGGAAGGGATCATGTGACTCACCGGTTATATTCCGCCCCTCGAAATAAATTCAGTGGATTTCGCCATACTTTACATTCTGAGGGTACAAGAGGAGAAAGACATTGTTCGGGATGGTTTGTAGGCGTATTCGACAAAGTAGACTCCTAAATGTACTCCTGAGCAAGTTAGGGATCAAGTGTACATCATGAAATTCCTACACTAAATTACACTACAGTAAGGCAACTTCATAAGCTTCAGGTTAGTACTACCAGACTGCATACCAAATCCACAGGTCTTCATCACTAGCCAGTCCATCTTAAAATCCCCCTCCTTTCCCCAGACACAGGGATTACACCAGCAAATAATTCTAAAGCAATTTCACCAATCATGCCGTGTTGATTCAACACAGCTCAGATAATCCCATTTCACTCAACGAAAACAAAAACACACTGATTTCTCACTGGTGTTGGAGCGAACAATAAAGCACTCAATGGTACTAAATGCTCTATTTGTCTGTAGTAGGCCTAAATGCTCTATTTGTCTGTAGTAGGCCTAAATGCTCTATTTGTCTGTAGTAGGCCTAAATGCTCTATTTGTCTGTAGTAGGCCTAAATGCTCTATTTGTCTGTAGTAGGCCTAAATGCTCTATTTGTCTGTAGTAGGCCTAATGCTCTAATGTGTAGGCAGATTCTCTATCTGTTAATGAGCTGGGCTGTGTCTTTTCTTCTACCAACAAGGCAACAATAAACATGTCGGCCCCCATAAATGATGCAGCGCCACCACTTGGGATATCAGATATGACTAACAAATCTAAGTTAATTACTGTAGTTTCCACCTCGGGCCAATCAGTGTCATTACGTAAATGCCAGATCTCTATGGCAAGACGCATCATTCACCCAAGTTCCCTCAAAATCGTCCCAGTGCTGTCTGAGATATCGCGTGGGACTAACGTACGAACGGAGACAGATCCACAGTCCCCTCCCCATTTCATCTTGGGGGACAACAATATACTCAATCTGGCTTTAGTAAACCAGAGTCTCAGGTTCTTCACTGAGGAGCTGGGTCACTAACAGTGAACACTCTGGTGAACGCTCACTGAAGGCTTTACCTCGTTTGTAAATGCTCTATACCTAGTACATGCTCTATATATGTAGTGAATGCTCTACCCATATAGTAAATCTCTGAGTCTTACCAGACACACTCTGTCGGTTGGAGTCTGCGTCTCCATTACTGGTGTTGGAGTTGGTTGGGGAGCTGTTGTCCACGCCGCCCAGCAGAGGGCGCAGGTGGCTCACTGACACCTGCTCGATGAAGGAAGTACCGTACTTCCTGAAGTACCACCACTCAAATATCTGACAGGAGACCGACACGAGGCAGTTGATTCAGGGAGGATTCAGTAGGGTCAGAGAGAAACAATATGTGACTGTATAATTGGTATGACTGATCTATTCCAAATCGGTCTTTAGGGCCGAGTCGATTTAGTTGAATGTCCTTTGGGTAGGTTTGATAGGACTGTCTTCGACTTAGAGGGTCTTTGATTTTTGGTAACAAGCCACTTTAAGTGTAACACAGGCTAGCACAGGGTTTCTCATTTCTGAAGAGCCCTAATGCTCTTAAAATATGAAATTAAAACCATCTGCACAAAGATGTGCACACTTTCTAACATGGTTCTTTTAGCATTGCCTAATCAAGACAGGGCCCAATACACAACTCTATTTCAACACACACACACACACACACACACACACCTTGACTGTTTGTATCTGGAAAGTCATCCACAACTGGTATTGCCTTGTCTACATTACTTATAGTCCTGTTGATACAGTAATGCTCTATTACCTAACCATCTTAGTCTCAACTGACTGTAATTAATATAACAAGAATCCAACTGTATTTTAACACATCACAGTCCAGGCACATATAATCTCATCTCCACTGTATTTATTCATAGGACACAATGAAGGCTTAAGAGCCCTATGAGACTCATCGTCGTTACCAGGCAACTGAACAAACTGGCCAACCCACAGAGAGGAATGAGGTTCGCTAGTTAAAGCTACCGTAGTTCTTATGTTTTAGTTTTCATTTTCTTTGGAAGAAAGATCATTCTAGCACAGTTCACTCTCACCGTACAACAGACTCACTCGGCTCAACTTGGTGGTGCTGTGTGGCTCAGTGGGTAAGAGCCTGGTGATAGCAACACCAGTGTTGGGGGATCAATTCCCACTGGCATCACACAATACTTAAGTGTAGTGTAGGCTATGCACTCCCTGTACTGCAAATATCTTGCTTTGTATACAAATCTTCTGCTAAATGGTATATATATCATCATATAGTCAAATGTATGCGCTCACTGGACTGTAAGCGGAGAGGAAGGGGCAAAGCAAGAGGGTTTACTCCACCCAAAATCTGTTAACTTTTTGTATGGAGGTCAATGAGAGCGTGTTGAATTTGGCCAACAAAAATGTAATTGCTACGTGCGGTATATTTGATTGAATAGAAGTTCTGTAATTGTTAGGTTGTTATGAAAGCACTTAAATAAAAGTGGACATGTGGCATTTTGGCAAAGTTGACAATTTTATATCGCAGTTGTGCCTGTTGTTGACACGTACATCTGCCCTCTCATTGGCTAGAATGGTCCCACCTGATCTCGCCTCCTCCCACCTGCCTTCCATCTTTGAGGACATGCATTTCCATTGTTAGAGCGGTCACTCGACTATCTTGTCAATATAATAGAATCATTTGATCTAAGTCGCTTTGGATAAATGTGCTAAATGTCATAATATGAATATAATATCATTAACTTACCAGTATGAGTCCTGATATCAAGGAGGATGTCCCCGTCAGAGCCACGTAGAATTTGGGGGTCAGGGTGTTCAGAAACATACTTACTGTAGAGGAGATACAGACAAACACAGCATTGTTAGTATTACACACACCACCATGGCATTAGCAACAATAGACCTACAGTGATTACCCCCAGTGGCATCAACCACATTAGCCCATATTACAGGAATTCAAAGGCTTTTATACACAATTCTAATGCAACATGTTTCTCCAAGAACAACCAAAGTCCTGCAACACGGAACAGCGGATATCAGACACGTGGTTTGACTTGGTTAAAGTTTGAAAAATGTATTTAAGTGTCACTCCACAATGATACAAATTATAGATTTACAAACCACATTGTGGACCACTCAAAATTAGTTTTGAGACACTAAAAACAATCAGTCAAACATGGTACAGGCATAATTTATAATGCATTACATCAGCTAAACCAGTGGTTCCCAACAAGGGGTACGAGGACCCCTGGGGGTACTTGGCCTATCCACAGGGGGTACTTGAAAACTCATTAAACCTTAGGCCTACTGGTTAAATGCACACGAGGGGGTACTTCAGGGGAACTCCAGGCAGAGTAAAATTCAGTTAGTGGTACCGGAAAAGGTTGGGAACCACTCAGCTTTGGGTGTGCGGTTGATTCAGCCGATTATCTATACATTGTTTATGCATACTTGTGTATAGATAATCGGCTGAATCAACCGCACACCCAAAGCTGATTTATGAAGGAGGCAAAAGGCAAAATGGAGAAACAGGAAAAGGTCTCTACACACTTCCAGTCAAAGGCAAATTTATTTTAATATAGCGGAGCTTTCTGTCAGTGGACTTTTAGTCAGCTCTGATGGAGGTCGCCTGACCGAAAGCTCAGTTATATACAAAAATTATTAGCATCTTTCCTGTTTCTGCATAAACATTAGGCACTTAAAGAAACATCTGTGTGTTGCGCCGTCACAATGCTTACTCCTACAGATGCGGTCAAATAAAATAGTTATTTGTCACGTGCCGAATACAACAGGTGTAGACCTTACCGTGAAATGCTTACTTACAAGCCCTTAACCAACAATGCAATTCAAGAAATAGCGTTAAGAAAATATTTGCTAAATAAACTAAAGTAATTTTTAAAATAAAATAACGAGACTATATACAGATGGTACCGGTATCGAGTCAATATGCGGGGGGCACAGGTTAGGAGGGGAGGGGAGCGGGGGAGTTCAATGTAAATAGTCCCGGTGGCCATTTGATTAATTGTTCAGCAGACGTATGGCTTGGGGGTAGAAGCTGTTAAGGAGCTTTATGGACCCAGACTTGGCGCTCTGGTAACGCTTGCCGTGCGGTAGCAAAGAGAACAGTCTATGACTAGGGTGGCTGGAGTCTTGGAAAAGTTTTGGGCCTTCCTCTGACACCACCTAGTATATAGGTCCTGGATGGCAGGAATCTTGGCCCCAGTGATGTACTGGGCCATACACACTACCCTCTGTAGCGCCTTACGGTCAGATGCCGAGCAGTTGCCATATCAGGTGGGGATGCAACCAGTCAGGAGGCTCTCGATGATCCAGCTGTAGAACTTTGAGGATCGGGGACCCATGTCAAATCTTTTCAGTCTCGTGAGGCAGAAAAGGTGTTGTGTCCTCTTCACAATGGTCTTAGTGTGTTTGGACCATGATAGTTTGTTGGTGATGTGGACACCAAGGAACTTGAAGCTCTTAACCTGCTCCACTACAGCCCCATCGATGTTAATAGGGGCGTGATCGGCCCTCCTTTTCCTGTAATCCACGATCAGCTCCTTTGTCTTGATCACGTTGAGGGAGAGGTTGTTGGTCTCTGCCAGGTCTCTGACCTCCTCCCTATAGGCTGTCTCATTGTTATTGGTGATCAGGCCTACCACTGTTGTGTCGTCAGCAAACTTAATGATGGTGTTGGAGTCGTGGTTGGCCATGCAGTCGTGGGTGAACAGGGAGTACAGGAGGGAACTAAGCACGCACCCCTAAGGGGCCCCCGTGTTGAGGATCATCGTGACAGATGTGTTGTTGCCTAGCCTTACCACCTGGGGGCAGCCCGTCAGGAAGTCCAGGATCCAGTTGCAGAGGGTTGAGTGCACATCCTGGTAATCCGTCTGGCTTCACGGCCTTGTGAATGTTAACCTGTTTAAAGGTCTTGCTCACACTGGCTACGGAGAATGTGATCACACAGTCGTCCGGAACATAAAGGGATTTCTTATACGCTTTCGGACTGGTGTCCCGCTCCTTGAAAGCGGCAGCTCTAGCCTTTAGCTTGGTGCGACTGTTGCCTGTAATCCATGGCTTTTGGTTGGGATATGTACGTACTGTCACTGTTGGGATGACGTTGTCGATGCAGTTATTGATGAAGCCGGTGACTGAGGTGGTATACTCCTCAATGCTATTGGATGAATCCTGGAACATATTCCAGTCTGTGCTAGCAAAACAGTCCTGTAGCGTAGCATCCACGTCATCAGACCACTTCTGTATTGAGCGAGTCACTGGTACTTCCGGCTTTAGTTTTTGCTTGCAAGCAAGAATCAGGAGGATAGAATTATGGTCAGATTTGCCAAATGGAGGGTAAGCTTTGTATGCGTCTCTGTGTGTGGCGTAAAGGTGGTCTAAAGTTTTTTCCCCTCTGGTTACTGGTAGAAATGAGGTAAAACGGATTTAAGCTTGCCTGCATTAAAGTCCCTGGCCACTAGGAGTGCCGCTTCTGGATGAGCATTTTCTTGTTTGCTTATGGCCCTATACAGCTCGTTGAGTGCGGTCTTAGGTGCCAGCATCAGTTTGTGGTGGTAAATAGATGGCTACGTAAAATATAGATGGTCTAGATAGTGTGGTCTACAGCTTATCATGAGGTACTCTACGTCAGCAGAGCAATACCTCGAGACTTCTTTAATATTAGACATCGCGCGCCAGCTGTTATTGACAAAGACACACACCCCCACCCTTCGTCTTACCAGACGTAGCTGTTCTGTCCTGCCGATGCATGGAAAACCCAGCCAACTGTATATTATCCGTGTCGTCATTCAGCCACGACTCAGTGAAAAACATAAGATATTACAGTTTTTAATGTCCCGTTGGTAGGATAGTCTTGAACGGAGATCATCCAGTTTATTCTCCAGTGATTGCACGTTGGCCAATAGAACGGATGTGGGAGGCGGGTTACCCACTCGCCGACGAATTCTCACAAGGCACCCCGATCGTTTTCTTCACGCGAATGACAGGGATTTGGACCTTGTCTCGGAGAAGCAGCATATCCTTCGCTTCGGAATCATTAAAGAAAAAAAATCTTTGTCCAGCTCGAGGTGAGTAATCAATGTTCTGCTATCCAGAAGCTCTTTTCGGTCATAATGTTGCTGGTACCCTCTCTTATGTACAAAATAAGTTACAAACAAAAACAAAATATTACAGTTGGTTAGGGGCCCGTAAAACAGCAGCCATCCCCTCCGGTGCCATTTATGACACAATTGCACTTACAAAAAATGAAAATGGGGTCCTGCGCAGTTGTAAATCAAACAAATAGGCCTACACGGGTGAACACCAAATGCTTTTTCAATTTATATTTAGAAGGAAGCGTGAACCGTGCAACGGTGGCAATATATTTGACCGCATCTGTAGCTATCATACACTTGATTAATATAGGATACACTTACCCTAACTAATACTGGTAACCATCTAGATGTCACCATTATACATGCACATACAACTTCGTCAAAAGGTAGGGCATGAACAGCAACAACACCGGGACACAGTGCCCTTCGTTCCCGCTTGACTGTCTGGCAAAGGCATGGGAAGTAGCTGCCTAGTATCAGAGTGACAGTCACAGTAAGCACACGCATACAACGCATGAAACAAGAGTACACCCATCATCAGTACTTTATAACTGAAAATGTACAATTATTTGGGTAAAACGAACCTTGAAATACGACTAACTTCTCCTCTGGCTTAAAAACAGAAGTCCAAACTCAAGCAATACGGAAGCTCACGGTAGTTATGTGGTAAGAAACAGAAGATAAAATAAGAAGAAAAAAACACAGCTCAATCAAAACTGTCTAACCTATAGCAGAGCACTTGACTCACCCACATTCCACACGCCCACTACTTTCCTTTCCACATGCCCACTACTTTCCTTTCCACATGCCCACTACTTTCCATTCCACATGCCCACTACTTTCCTTTCCACATGCCCACTACTTTCCTATTGACACCCACTGGTCTACACTCCGGGTCTACACTCCGGGTCTACACTCCGGGTCTACACTCCGGGTCTACACTCCGGGTCTACACTCCGGGTCTACACTCCGGGTCTACATATTGAGTTGCAGCTATCCTCTTCTCAGCTAAAGCCCTATGCAGAACTCCCATAACACTACAACCAGATCATCTCATTACGAGGTGGACAGGGCTGCTGTTATCTGTTGGAGGGTTCGGCCTCAATGTGGGATTGTGGGTAATGTAGTATACAAGGATGTGGTGGTAAAGGAGGACAAACCCCGCTCAACTGCATCCCTGGTAGTATGGTGTAGCTGTAACAGTTTTAATCCCTTCTCCTGGGCAGAAAACATAATTGAATGTTCACAAGTTTAACGCCACCTAAACGTTCAATTTCCCTTCCGTTGGTTTCAATTAGGCCTAGTTTCTGAGTGTGGGGGGGTGCAAACAGCACTAAGGCCGGCGGCTCATTAGGCTGTTTGTAGGAGAAATACTTGTACAGTTATAGTGGGGATAACAGGATGCTATTGGATGCTGCTCCAGAAGGAAGCCGGGTGTTCCTTCTTAGGGAGACGCCAGTTATAGAGCGATCGGCTGGGACTCAGACAGCCCTCCTCTCAACCAGACACACACGCCCATCCTCTACCACAGTAGCAGCTGGGCCCCTATGCCTATTCACCCTTCTGGAGTGGGTCTCCTCTCCTACTGAGAGGGGGGCATTATGGAGGAACCACAGCCCCACAGACCTGACATAGACCACACTATGGGAGAGGAAGAGACCTGTAGTGTGACGTATAGGCCTATGTAAAATGTGGTGTTGCAGAACCGGATGCAGAGTCAAGTCTGTCTGGCACCTTTAAACATCATAATAGCACAGAGGAAATTCAATTAATGGTGTGATAAATAAGCCTGAACCTGGATGCTCTGATGAGTTGCATTGTGACACTGCAATATCAATACTACAAGGGCTTCACTCGTACTAGTTTAACTGTTGTAAGAGATTGAGAACATTGTAACATCAGTGTAAATATGAGGTAGCATAAATTGGTAATTCATTAAGGCTCAGCTGACCCACCGTCGGTGGTACCATGTCTACAGAAAATGTAAACTGGCTTGATAATCAATACAGCGATTCTAGCAGAGAAAAAACTAAATGTCATTGCAGACCAATAGATACAGTATGTGCCCTTCAGTAAGGAAAGGACACCCGGGTGACTGCTGATAATGATAATAGAAAGTGTTCTGATCAGAATGAGAACTCACACACACAGTCAGAAACTACTAGAGCTCTGTGTGGAGTCCATTCACTATATTCTCCTCATAGAATGTCCCCCTCTGTATCACTGTGGTTTGGCTAGTAATGCCCACATGTTTGCGGTTGCGGAGGCGATAAGCATCCACATCTGTCTCGGCCCGTATGGATGGCTTTTAGGGACGCTCCGCAGCCGCCGCAGCACGGCCCATTTTGTGTTTTAACTACCTATGTGACCTTTTGGGAACACAGGAAGTGGGCCGGGTATCATCTCACCTGTTATGACAGCCAGGGGAGGGTGAGACACTCGCATGGATGATGAAGGGTTATGGCTTCATTTAAATGAAATGGTCTGGATAAAATGACTATCCAAGAGCTGGTGGTTGTATTCATTAGGCACAAAACGGAAGAAAACCGACTGAAACAGGGAGGGACTACCTGGCCAATAATAAACACTTGTTTTTGTTGTCTGTTGCAAAACGTTTTGCTAGAGTGTTCCCTAACGAATATAACCCTGCATTGAGATCCGTCACTGGGATCCCCACCCACACACGTACTGTATGTTTAATATGGCTCAACCTTATATCAGATAGGGAGCCCTTTGCGTCTTCTTCATTTACCTACTGACTCACATTCAGGTTTATTGATAAGGCAATGGAGTCGCCTGGTGTTTCCCAGCAACAATGACCAAGAACAGAAACAGGTCTCTATTCCCTACAGGCCTTGGTCCAAAACACTGCATTATATAGGGAATATAGTGGCATTGGGGACACAGGACAGGTCTATCTGCCAGGGACACTGATATTCTAAACTAGCTCTATGGATCCTTATGTATACACAAGCTAGCAGATAACTTCAATATATGAACACAGACACACACACACACACACACACACACACACACACACACACACACACACACACACACACACACAAGTGTAAACAAACACACAGCACAGGTTAATGTTTATATGAACAGCCCCTCGGCTCACCCACACACAAGCAAACTGTTGAGTTCATGAATAGAAACGAACAGTAGTTTCACTCTATGTAGCAACTGTACACTACACTATCAAAAGGTCATTAACCTAGCCTAAAGCCTAGCCCAAAAGATAACCCAACAGAATAGAGCTCACCATCTCACCCCACTCAAGCTGTGTAAAGAGAAGCTGATGCACATTACGTAGGCTACAACACAGACTCTAGTATAGACTATAACTCACCTTCCATTTCTCTGTGACATCCGCTGTGATGATAGCCAGAGAAACCCACCACAGGAAAATCAAACCACACACAATGTGCTTGGGGGGGGCCCTCAATGCCCTCAGTCCAGCTTCTGTGTACGTGATAGGCAGCTGTTTTTGAGTGACAGCTGGCCAGGCCAATCATAATGCATGACTAGTCTGCCCTCTCTAGTGACACTGTAGAATCAGGAGGGGGTCTGTAACCAGCGGCTCAACCAATCAAAAGCTCCCATTTTAATGTGGGGGTGGGCTGCTCTTTCACCTCCGCATGAAAAGGTAACCATGACAACCCCTCTCAACGACCCTACACGAGACTAGAAGACGTTAGAAGACGTAGCTAGAGAGTGTGTGAATTGAAATAGTCCACTCCATTGATGCCATGTCTCAACCAGCTTGGAGATGGGATGTTGTCTTTCCGGACCTAATAAAAGACCTGAGTGGTTGAAACATTGTCAATAAACCACGTAGGAAAATAGAATGCAGTGGGTGTGGTTTCACTCTTCATTTATTGAATGAAAACACAAATCCAGCACCTGCTCTGTAATATTTTTCTGTTGCCTTTCTTCCAATAGAGCCTAATAAGAACCTGACAACTGCCAGAGAGCCCAATGTAATTAAATGTCTGATGTGATTGGTCTAAATCATACAGTGGAACAGTAGTGAAGGAACAGGAACATGACGATGAATGTGATGATTTTCTAAAGAAGATCCCTCTGAACCAACTACAATAAGGGCTCTCTGCTCTGAGCTTGTCTTGACTTCTTCTCAACAACATGCATTGAAGAGAGATGCTTGAACAACATCAATGAGTTGAATGCATTTGCATTTCAAAACACAAAGCGGAACATCTAATACATCGGTGTCCTTGAAAGCTCCCTCACTATCACCAACCTAGCTGTCAACATGAAGAGGGATCAGGTTGTTTGACTCTTCAAACAGTGGTTCTCGTTCCATACTTCATCCACATATCATGGAGGCCACACTTAGTCAGACTGACTTACTGACTGAGGCGCCTGAGGATAAGGGGAACTGCTATAGCTCTGAGGGTGGCTTTGATAGGCTTCAGCTGATGGTGTGATTCTGTGGGACCAGAGCTTACTGAAGCCTGAGGGACCAGAGCTTACTGAAGCCTGAGGGACCAGAGCTTACTGAAGCCTGAGGGACCAAAGCTTACTGAAGCCTAAGGGACCAAAGCTTACTGAAGCCTGAGGGACCAAAGCTTACTGAAGCCTGAGGGACCAAAGCTTACTGAAGCCTGAGGGACCAAAGCTTACTGAAGCCTGAGGGACCAAAGCTTACTGAAGCCTGAGGGACCAAAGCTTACTGAAGCCTGAGGGACCAAAGCTTACTGAAGCCTGAGGGACCAAAGCTTACTGGACATGTCATTTCCGCTGAATAAGACCGCAACCGGTAAATCCACCTGTTCTGGCAAACTGGCTTTGGACCATTAGAAATTGTACCAGTGTGAGTGCAAACATTATCAAAGTGTGCCTCAATTAAGCAGCAACATGCTTTACTGTAAAAGGTTATTGAAAAGACACTGGTCAGTGACAGGTCAACTTGATCTGGATTGTTTATTACAACAGTAAACACCGTCCAACAAAGCTCTATCTCAGCAGTCCCTTGAAAAACCATCTAGGCCATTTGTGAATAAATAAATAAAACACCTTAATATAAAATAAAACACTTTTTTTTTTTTACTTCCCTTAGGTTCTTGTTACCAACTAAGCTTCTCACTAAAACAAAAATAGCAGTAGTGGGCAGTTACCACAGAAACCCGACCCTGAGCCATCCGTTTCTACTGCTCATAGGGCAGGCCAGGTAACCACGGTAACAGAAAGTGACAGCTGGTTGCCACCAAAGTTATGTATGCCTTTATCAAACTGCCAAAACAAAAGGAGCTGATCGTGGACTTCAGGAAACAGCAGAGGGAGCACCCCCCCTATCCACATCGAAGGGACAGTAGTTGAGAAGGTGGAAAGTTAAGTTCCTTGGCATACACATCACAGACAAACTGAAATGGTCACAGACAGTGTGGTGAAGAAAGCGCAATAGCACCTCTTCAACTTCAGGAGGCTGAAGAAATGTGGCTTGTCACCCAAAACCCTGAGAAACTTATACAGCTGCACAATCGAGAGCATTCTGTCGGGCTGTATCACAGCCTGCCCTCAACCGCAAGGCTCTCCAGAAGGTAGTGAGATCTGCACAACGCATCACCAGGGGCAAACTACCTGCCCTCCATGACACCTACAGCACCCGATGTCACAGGAAGGCCAACAAAAATCATCGAGGACAACAACCACCCGAGCCACTGCCTGTTCACCCCGCTTCCATCCAGAAGGCGAGGTCAGTACAAGTGCATCAAAGCTGGGACCGAAATAATGAAAAACAGCTTCAATCTCAAGGCCATCAGACTGCTAAACAGCAATTACAAACTCAGAGAGGCTGCTGCCTACATTGAGACCCAATCATTGAGACCCACTTTATACAATACCGCTTTAATAATGTTTACATATCTTACATTATTCATATCGTATGTATGTATGTATGTATGTATGTATGTATGTATGTATGTATGTATGTATGTATGTATGTATGTATGTATGTATGTATGTATGTATGTATGTATGTATGTAATTATGTACAGTGAGGGAAAAAAGTATTTGATCCCCTGCTGATTTTGTACGTTTGCCCACTGACAAAGAAATGATCAGTCTATACTTTTAATGGTAGGTTTATTTGAACAGTGAGACAGAATAACAAAACAATCCTGAAAAACGCATGTCAAAAATGTTATAAATTGATTTGCATTTTAATGAGGGAAATAAGTATTTGACCCCCTCTCAATCAGAAAGATTTCTGGCTCCCAGGTGTCTTTTATACAGGTAACGAGCTGAGATTAGGAGCACACTCTTAAAGGGAGTGCTCCTAATCTCAGCTTGTTACCTTTATAAAAATACACCTGTCCACAGAAGCAATCAATCAATCAGATTCCAAACTCTCCACCATGGCCAAGACCAAAGAGCTCTCCAAGGACGTCAGGGACAACATTGTAGACCTACACAAGGCTGGAATGGGCTACAAGACCATCGCCAAGCAGCTTGGTGAGAAGGTGACAACAGTTGTGACAACAGCGCCCGCAAGGTCCCCCTGCTCAAGAAAGCACATATACATGCCAGCCTGAAGTTTGCCAATGAACATCTGAATGATTCAGAGGACAACTGGGTGAAAGTATTGTGGTCAGATGAGACCAAAATGGAGCTCTTTGGCATCAACTCAACTCGCCGTGTTTGGAGGAGGAGGAATGCTGCATATGACCCCAAGAACACCATCCTCACCGTCAAACATGGAGGTGGAAACATTATGCTTTGGGGGTGTTTTTCTGCTAAGGGGACAGGACAACTTCACAGCATCAAAGGGACGATGGACGGGGCCATGTACCGTCAAATCTTGGGTGAGAACCTCCTTCCCTCAGCCAGGGCATTGAAAATGGGTCGTGGATGGGTATTCCAGCATGACAATGACCCAAAACACACAGCCAAGGCAACAAAGGAGTGGCTCAAGAAGAAGCACATTAAGGTCCTGGAGTGGCCTAGCCAGTCTTCAGACCTTAATCCCATAGAAAATCTGTGGAGGGAGCTGAAGATTCGAGTTGCCAAACGTCAGCCTCGAAACCTTAATGACTTGGAGAAGATCTGCAAAGAGGAGTGGGACAAAATCGCTCCTGAGATGTGTGCAAACCTGGTGGCCAACTACAAGAAACGTCTGACCTCTGATTGCCAACAAGGGTTTTGCCACCAAGTACAAAGTCATGTTTTGCAGAGGGGTCAAATACTTATTTCCCTCATTAAAATGCTAATCATTTTATAACATTTTTGACATGCGTTTTTCTGGATTTTTTTGTTATTCTGTCTCTCACTGTTCAAATAAATCTACCATTAAAATTATAGACTGATCATTTCTTTGTCAGTGGGCAAACGTACAAAATCAGCAGGGGATCAAATACTTTTTTCCCTCACGGTGTATGTATGTATGTATGTATGTATGTATGTATGTATGTATGTATGTATGTATGTATGTATGTATGTATGTATGTATGTACAGTGGGGGAAAAAAGTATTTAGTCAGCCACCAATTGTGCAAGTTCTCCCACTTAAAAAGATGAGAGAGGCCTGTAATTTTCATCATAGGTACACGTCAGCTATGACAGACAAAATGAGAAAAGAAAATCCAGAAAATCACATTGTAGGATTTTTTATGAATTTATTTGCAAATGATGGTGGAAAAATAAGTATTCCCACAAGCTTCCCACAATAAGTTGGGTGAATTGTCCTATTCCTCCTGACAGAGCTGGTGTAACAGTCAGGTTTGTAGGCCTCCTTGCTCGCACACACTTTTTCAGTTCTGTCCACAAATTTTCTATGGGATTAAGGTCAGGGCTTGTGATGGCCACTCCAATACCTTGACTTTGATGCCCTTAGGCCATTTTGCCACTACTTTGTAAGTATGCTTGGGGTCTATTGTCCATTTGGAAGACCCATGGCTTTTTTATGGCGGGTTTGGAGCAGTGGCTTCTTCCTTGCTGAGCGACCTTTCAGGTTATGTCGATATAGGACTTGTTTTAATGTGGATATAGATACTTTTGTACTGGTTTCCTCCAGCATCTTCACAAGGTCCTTTGCTGTTGTTCTGGGATTTATTTGCATTTTTCGCACAAAAGTACGTTCATCTCTAGGAGAAAGAACACATCTCCTTCCTGAGCGGTATGATGGCTGCGTGGTCCCATGGTGTTTATACTTACGTACTATTGTTTGTACAGATGAACATGGTACCTTCAGGCATTTGGAAATTGGTCCCAAGGATGAACCAGACTTGTGGAGGTCTACAATAGTTTTTTCTGAAGTCTTGGCAGATTTCTTTTGATTTTCCCATGATGTCAAGCAAAGAGGCACAGAGTTTAATGGTAGGCATTGAAATAAATCCACAGGTACACCTCCAATTGACTCAAATTATGTCAAATAACCATGCCATGACAAGCCATGACATTTTTGGGAATTTTCCAAGCTGTTTAACTTTTTTGGGATAGGGGGCAGCATTCGGAATTTTGGATGAAAAGCGTGCCCAAAGTAAACTGCCCGCTACTCAGGCCCAGAAGCTAGGATATGCATATAATTGTTAGATTTGGATAGAAAACACTCTAAAGTTTCCAAAACTGTTAAAATAATGTGTGAGTATAATAAAACTGATATGTCAGGCGAAAACCTGAGAAAATCCGGGAAATGCTATTATTTTGAAATGGCTGTTTTTCCATTGAAAGCCTATCCACCATACAAAGACTTATGACCCAGTTCACGATCCCTATGGCTTCCACTACATGTGGCCAGTCTTTAGGCATTGTTTCAGGCTTTTAATCTGAAAAATGAGGGAGAAAAACCATTTTCAATGAGAGGACAGTGGAAATTTCCAGACATGAGTCCTGCGCGTGACCGGGAGCGTAGCTTTCTTGTTTTTCCTTTTCTATTGACCAAGCTATTGTCCGATTGAAATATGATCGATTATTTATGACAAAAACAACCTGAGGATTGATTATAAACATCGTTTGACATGTTTCTATGAACTTTTATGGTAGTTTTTAAATTTTTCGTCTGCCTGCTGTGACCGCTCTTTGTTCCAATGGATTACTGAACAAAACGCGCTAACAAAACGGAGGTTTTTGGACATAAAGAGTGACTTTATCGAGCAAAACGAACATTTATTGTGTAACATGGAGTCTTGGGAGTGCAACCATATGAAGATCATCAAAAGGTAAGTGATACATTTTAGCACTATTTCTGACTTTTGTTACTCCTCTACTTGGCTGGTTACTGTTTGCAATGATTTGTCTACTGGGCGCTGTTCTCAGATAATAGCATGGTTTGCTTTCGCCGTAAAGACTTTTTGAAATCTGACACAGTGGTTGGATTAACAAGAAGTTTATCTTTAAGCTGATGTATAACACTTGTATCTTTCATGTATGTTTATTATGAGAATTTCTATTCTGTTGAGTTTCACACTCGGCAATTTCACCGGATGTTGTTTGAGACAGTGGATTACTGAACAAAACGCGCTAACAAAACTGAGGTTTTTGGATATGAAGAGTGACTTTATCGAACAAAACTAACATTTATTGGGTAACTCGGAGTCTTGTGAGTGCAACCATATGAAGATTATCAAAGGTAAGTGATTAATTTTATCGCTATTTCTGACTTATGTTACTCCTCTACTTGGCTGGTTACTGTTTGTAATGTTTTGTGTGAGCGCTGTCCTCAGATAATCACATGGTATGCTTTCGCCGTAAAGCCTTTTTGAAATCTGACACCTTGGCTGGATTAACAACAAGATAAGCTTTATTTTGATGTATTGCACTTGTGATTTAATGAAGTTAAATATTTACAGTAATTTAATTTGAATTTGGCGCTCTGCAATTTCACCGGATGTTGTCAAGGTGGGACGCTAGCATCCCACTGTTCCATAAGAAGTTGAAGACACAGTCAACTTAGTGTATGTAAACTTCTGACCCACTGGAATTGTGATAGTGAATTATAAGTGAAATAATCTGTCTGTAAACAATTGTTGGAAAAATTACTTGTGTCATGCACAAAGTAGATGTCCTAACCGACTTGCCAAAACTATAGTTTGTTAACAAGAAATTTGTGGAGTGGTTGAAAAATGAGTTTTAATGACTCCAACCTAAGTGTATGTAAACTTCCAACTTCAACTGTATGTTGTCAGTGATAGGCGTATTATATTCTCAGTTGAATAAGTATTGTTCATATGTTGTCATCTCACTGCGCACTCCAGCTAGGTACATTGTATAGGCTAGACCTACATATGAGCATCAATCTTATAATGGGAGTATATTGTACTGTGCAAATATGAAAAGGCTTTTCCGTTGCGATGTCGCTAAAGACCCACCCGCTAGCCCTGGCCCGCTAGCTTTCTGAACGCCGTTGTCTCCCGCTCGCCTAGCGTAGTACTGACTACCGAACGGCTCCCTGACTCACATATTGCTGTTCATTGGACCTTATGATCACTCGGCTACACAGCTGCCTGCTGGACTATTCACTAACGTGGCACCTCTTTTTGTTTATCTGTCGGCCCCAGCCTCGAACTCAGGTCCTATGCATACCTAAATTACCCTCTCATCGCCATTTACTTGTTGTCTTAGCTCTCACGATCAACACCTGTGATTGCTTTATGCCTCTCTCTAATGTCAATATGCCTTGTCTACTGCTGTCTCAGTTAGTCCTTATTGTTTTATTTCACTGAAGAGCCCCCAGTCACGCTCAACATGCCTTAGATAGCTCTTTTGTCCCACCCCCCACACATGCGGAGACCTCACCTGGCTTAACTGGTGCCTCCAGAGATGCAATCTCTCTCATCGTCACTCAACGCCTAGGTTTACCTCCACTGTACTCACATCCTACCATACCATTGTCTGTACATTATGCCCTGAATCTATTCTACCACGCCCAGAATTCTGCTCCTTTTACTCTCTGTTCCCAACGCACGAGACAACCAGTTCTTATAGCCTTTAGCCATACCCTTATCCTACTCCTCCTCTGGTGATGTAGAGGTTAACCCAGGCCCTGTGGCCCCCAGTACCCCACCTATTCCCCAGGCGCTCTCATTTGTTGACTTATGTCACCGTAAAAGCCTTGGTTTCATGCATGTTAACATCAGAAGCCTCCTCCTTAAGTTTGTTTTATTCATTGCTTTAGCACACTCCGCCAACCCTGATGTCCTAGCCGTGTCTGAATCCTGGCTTAGGAAGGCCACCAAAAATCCTGTAATTTCCATCCCCAACTACAACATTTTAGGTCAAGATGGAACTGCCAAAGGGGGCGTAGTTGCAATCTACTGCAGAGATAGCCTGCAGAGTTCTGTCTTACTATCCAGGTCTGTGCCCAAACAGTTCGAGCTTCTACTTTTAAAAAGCCATCTCTCCAGAAATAAGTCTCTCACTGTTGCCGCTTGTCATTGACCCCCTCAGCCCCCAGCTGTGCCCTGGACACCATATGTGAATTGATTGCCCCCCATTTACCTTCAGAGTTCGTACAGTTAGGTGACCTAAACTGGGATATGCTTAACACCCCGGCCGTTCTACAATCTAAGCTAGATGCCCTCAATCTTATACAAATTATCAAGGAACCTACCAGGTACAACCCCAAATCTGTAAACACGGGCACCCTCATAGATATCATCCTGACCAACTTGCCCTCTAAATACACCTCTGCTGTCTTCAACCAGGATCTCAGCGATCCCTGCCTCATTGCCTGCATCCGTAATGGGTCCGCGGTCAAATGACCACCCCTCATCACTGTCAAACGCTCCTTAAAACACTTCAGCGAGCAGGCCTTTCTAATCGACCTGGCCCGGGTATCCTGGAAGGATATTGACCTCATCCCGTCAGTAGAGGATGCCTGGTTATTCTTTTAAAAGTGCTTTCCTCACCATCTTAAATAAGCATACCCCATTCAGAAAATGTAGAAGAACAGATATAGCTCTTGGTTCACTCCAGACTTGACTGCCCTTGACCAGCACAAAAACATCCTGTGGCGTACTGCATTAGCATCGATTAGCCCCGCGATATGCACCTTTTCAGGGAAGTTAGGAACAATATACAGTCAGTTTGAAAGAGCTAGCCTTTGCTTTCCTAACAGAAATTTGCATCTTGTAGCACAAATTCCCAAAAGTTTTGGGACACTAAAGTCCATGGAGAATAAGAGCACCTCCTCCCAGCTGCCCACTGCACTGAGGCTAGGAAACACTGTCACCACCGATAAATCTACGATAATTTCAATAAGCATTTTTCTACGGCTGGCCATGCTTTCCACCTGGCTACCCATACCCTGGCCAACAGCTCTGGACCCCTACATATCAGCTGGGCTTGGCAATCTGGAACCTCTCTTTCTAAAATTATCTCCCGCAATTGTTGCAACACCTATCACTAGCCTGTTCAACCTCTCTTTCATATCGTCTGAGATCACCAAAGATTGGAAAGCTGCCGCGGTCATCCCCCTCTTAAAAGGGGGAGACACTCTAGACCCAAACTGCTACAGACCCATATCTATCCTGCCCTGCCTTTCTAAAAGTCTTCGAAAGCCTAGTTAACAAATAGATCACCGACCATTTTGAATCCCACCGTACCTTCTCCGCTATGCAATCTGGTTTTCGAGCTGGTCATGGGTGCACCTCAGCTACGCTCAAGGTCCTAAACGATATCATAACTGCCATTGATAAAAGACAGTACTGTGCAGCCGTCTTCATCGACCTGGCCAAGGCTTTCGACTGTCAATCACCGCATTCTTATCGGCAGACTCAATAGCCTTGGTTTCTCAAATGACTCCCCGCCTGGTTCACCAACTACTTCTCAGATAGAGTTCAGTGTGTCAAATTGAAGGGCCTGTTATCCGGAACTCTGGCAGTCTCTATGGGGGTGCCACAGGGTTCAATTCTCAGGCCAACTCTTTTCTCTGTATATATATCAATGATGTCGCTCTTGCTGCTGGTGATTCTCTAATCCACCTCTATGCAGATGACAACATTCTGTATACTTCTGGCCCTTCTTTGGACACTGTTAACAAACCTCCAAACGAGCTTCAATGCCATACAACACTCCTTCCGTGGCCTCCAACTGCTCTTAAAATGCTAGTAAAACTAAATACATGCTCTTCAATCAATCGCTGCCCACACCCGCCAGCCCAACTAGCATCACTACTCTGGACGGTTCTGACTTAGAATATGTGGACAACTACAAATACCTAGGTGTCTGGTTAGACAGTAAACTCTCCTTCCAGACTCGCATTAAGCATCTCCAATCCAAAATTAAATCTAGAATAGGCTTCACATTTCGCAACAAAGCCTCCTTCACTCATGCTGCTAAACATACCCTCATAAAACTGACTATCCTACCGATCCTTGACTTTAGCGATGTCATTAACAAAATGAGACATCTCCCTCACTAACTTTACGCATCAGCTGTCAGAGCAGCTTACCGATCACTGCACCTGTACATAGCCCATCTGTAAATAGCCCACCCCCATATTGTTATTTATTTTTGCTCTTCTGCACCCCAGTATCTCTACTTGCACATTATCATCTGCACATGTATCACTCCAGTGTTAATGCTAAATGGTTATTATTTCACCACTATGGCCTATTTATTACCTTACCTCCCTAATCTTACTACATTTGCTCACACTGTATATAGATTTTTCTATTGTGTTATTGACTGTACGTCTGTTTATTCCATGTGTAACTCTGTGTTGTTTTTGGCGCACTGCTTTGCTTTATCTTGGCCAGGTCGCAGTTGTAAATGAGAACTTGTTCTCAACTAGCCTACCTGGTTAAAAATAATTGTAATTTATTTTTTTTAAATACTTGTAGTCATGTTAACATTCTAATATATAGCCTTGTTATTGTATTGTGTTACTTTTTATTTATTTATTTTTGACTTTAGTAAATATTTTCATATCTCTTTCTTGAACTGCATTGTCGGTTAAGGGCTTGCAAATAAGCATTTCACGGTAAGGTCTACACCGGTTGTATTCGGCGCATATGACAAATTTGATTTGAATATCATATGGTTAGCAGTTTTCATGCCCAAGCTGGATACTGAGGCAGAGATGAATCCACCAATTACACATTGTCTTTATCTACAGGTCACATCAACCACTAAAGGCTGGAACACACCAATAGCGCTTGCAGCCGAGAGTACTTGCGAACAGAGTACTAACCGCGAGAAAATATCAGCCATCACAGACGTCAACAGCGCGCTGAATGATCGGTAGACGAAACGGGAGATTCACATTCGGTGTGATGTGTGAAGCCCTTTAAAATGCATGGATTCACACAAAGCATACACAAAGACGCCATTATAAGATTAGTTTTCTTGGTCTATAAAGTATCTCAGTTGAGTGGTTCAGTCTAATATGATGGCAAAAGACTACACACAGTAATGTGGTGGCATGAACTCGGTGTCAGACTTGTGTGGCTGTGGCCGGCTCACACTACAGCCTGTCAGAACCAACACAAAGCACCTTCAGCCTTCTTTGCTGCTCTGCTATGTACATCCACCAGTTCTAAGAGTATTTCTCCTAGTAACCTCTACATACAGTGCAGGGCAAAAGGCCATCAGAATGAAACCAGGTAAGACGATGTGAGGTCAAAACCCAAACCTAATACAATTCTAGTTTTAATGTCACATGCACAAGGACAGTGAAATGCCTTTCCTGCAAGTTCCAAACCCAAAAACGCAGTAATCAATATCAATGTAGCCCAAAAAATAACATAAGGTAGAACAAAAACATGAGAAATAAAAATAGGAAAAAGTAAGAAGCTATATACAGGGTCAGTCCCAATACCATATTTACAATGTGCAGGTATACTGGAGGTACGTGTGGAGTCAGTGTAAATGTGTGTGCATGTTAAATGTGTGTTGGAGTGTCAGTGTGATTAAGTATGTAGAGTCCTGTGAGTATGCATAGAGAGTGCAAAAATCGAATACAATTTCAGAGTCAGCTCAGATAGTCCATGTAGCTATTCTGTTAGCTACCCAACTGCCAGGTCAATGACCTCCTCCCTGACCCTTGTGTGTGTGTGTGTATATATGTTGGTGGGAGATGGGCGATGCAGGGGAAGGCAGGGGATAGCCACAAATAGAACAATGAGACAGATATTTCACCAGATGTATAAATGTGAAGCATCCACTTGGTGTTTCCAAGCCCAGTGGCCGGCAGTGGGAGAAGATGGAACGAGACGGATTTTGGCCGACATTCTGCAAATGTTCTCACCGATGAAACATCTCAACACAGTTTTCTGTTCCCAAAACTAGAATATGTTACAAACAGAGTGGATAAAGTTTTGTAGACTTTACCCTTTGCCAAAGTTTAAAGAATGGCATTGTTTAGGAGTGCAAAGGTGAATTGAGTTATTACACACGCGCACTTCACAGAGTAGGCGTTCCCTAAAATAAATATGCAAATGTCTTGCCAGAACAGGCCAATAGGATCACGCTAGCTCATGCTTGGCTCTGCCCATCTCCTTGCTTGTTCTGCCCACTATGACTCATTTGTTACCATTTGAAACGACGGGCTGTGGTCCATCTTTGGGATAGCTGTCCTAACATGAGCTCTGTAAGTGTGGAGGTAACGGTGGACTTAAAATGTCTGGAGGGGATACGTTGTTTCTGGTTACACTGACTGGGGTCGAATACACCTGTTTACAGGCTAAGCACTGTATTTTGTTGTGACTGAGTATGTGGTAAGTTGTGTCTGCAATGCTGTGCACGTAGTCTGTTGGAGCTAGTTTTTGAAGTCTGTATGTAGTTATTGCAGTCCGTTTGTAGTTCATGCTAGTCAGAGTTATTTGGTTAAAAAACACAAGTGTCTGTATTTATTATGGATCCCCATTGGTTCCTGCCAAGGCAGCACCTACTGTTCCTGGGGTCCAGTTAAATTAAGGCTGTTTATAAAATGTTAAACATTCACAACACATGAAGTATGTGCTCTAAGTATGTTGCGTCTGAGGTTTGGTAAGTGTAATGACATTGGTCTGAACGTAGGTTCAGTCAGTTTGACACCACTAGTGGTTGGTGGCGCCTTAATTGGGGAGAACAAGCTTGTGGTAATGTCTGGAGCAGAGTTAGTGGAATGGTATCAAACACATGGTCTCCAGGTGTTTAATGCCATTCCATATGCGCCGTTCCGGCCATTATTATGAGCCGTTCTCCCCTCAGGCACTGAAAAGTCCAAGCACAAACCTAACCAGGTCCCCTGCTGTTGTTAGCTATGCAACAATGGAAGAAACCATGCTCACCACTACAAAGCAATCAACATAGGAATGCAAATGAGGGAGAGGTTGACCCACAGTCCACCAGCAGCAGGTGGACAAAAGACTTCTGAAACACGATCAATATACAGTGGACCTACAGGAGTCATCTCTCCTCAGCAGTAACACTCACCCATAATACAATCTTTATCTGGAACTAGAACCGAAAAAAATAAAAACTACAAAGTTAAGTATATTTCAGTGTATGTACACCAAGGCTCTCCAACCCTTTTCCTGGAGAGCTACACTCCTGTAGGTCCACTCCAACCCTTTTCCTGGAGAGCTACACTCCTGTAGGTTCACTCCAACCCTTTTCCTGGAGAGCTACACTCCTGTAGGTCCACTCCAACCCTTTTCCTGGAGAGCTACACTCCTGTAGGTTCACTCCAACCCTTTTCCTGGAGAGCTACACTCCTGTAGGTTCACTCCAACCCTTTTCCTGGAGAGCTACACTCCTGTAGGTCCACTCCAACCCTTTTCCTGGAGAGCTACACTCCTGTAGGTTCACTCCAACCCTTTTCCTGGAGAGCTACCCTCCTGTAGGTTCACTCCAACCCTTTTCCTGGAGAGCTACACTCCTGTAGGTTCACTCCAACCCTTTTCCTGGAGAGCTACACTCCTGTAGGTCCACTCCAACCCTTTTCCTGGAGAGCTACCCTCCTGTAGGTTCACTCCAACCCCAGTTGCAACTAACCTGATTCAGCTTATCAACCAACTAATTATAAGAATCAGGTGCGCTAGATCAGGGTTGGAGTGAAAACCTACAGGAAGGTAGTTCTCCAGGAACAGGGTTGTAGAGCCCTGATGTAGACAGCTGGCTGACTTAACGGACTATGCTTTAGAGCTGGGCAACATGGACAAAAATCCATATCGCAATAAATTGCCTGAATTGATACAATAACGATAGAACGATAACATTTATAATAATGTGCACCACAGTTTATTTTATTATCCTTTAAAACTACTAGTTTGATGGTTGTAGCAATCAATTGTCCCATGAACAAATCACCCATATTAGAAACCTGATTTCATTTCAAACTTCACATTTCTCTACTATAGGCTACTTAACGTAATGGACGATATCAGAAAAATGCCTGCGATAGGCGATCGGTATTGTGTCTTGATCATTTTTGGTTTATCGTCCCAGCTCTACTCTGCTTTGTGACACACTACCCAGGTAGACTAAGCATTGTAGTAGCAGTTGATTAATAGGGGCAGGTAATGGTCCTACGGTTATGCACCTTTTGGCTACAGACCTACACTAAGTTCTTCTGGAAAACAGCCGGTCAGGTCAGGACGATCTTTGGGGTCCTGTTCCACAGCAGACTAACAGTTGAAATCAAATTTCCAGATAGATAACAGAACATCCTTATCCACTTAACAGTCATACATTCTGTAAAATGAAAATATTAAATTCATTTGATATGAAGAAGCAGCATTATGATGCACGACTGAGTACTCCACTCATCTGTTTAGAAGCCAGTAACAGAAAATGACTCTTGTTGCTGGACTGTTGCATGCAATCTCTAATCTAAATTTCAGGAGAGAAAAATGAAGTATCCTAACTTTGTCTCTGTGCAGTCACAACAGTTTCTATTAGATCAGAGTGGATATTCCTCGTGGCATAATGAGGATGATCATTGGGGACACAGGACAGGGTGAGGGGGAAGGAGACTAGATTGAACAGCGGACCACCTGAAGATCATGGTGACAGCTCCTCAAAATGGGGGTGAGGGGGGGTACAGTCTACAGTGAAGAGCCCACCCACACAAAACCCATCCAGACACTGGTGCTATCTAGCTAGCCTAAGATAGAGATCATAGCATAGCCTACATTCTATGTTTTGCATGTGGGAACGCTACATTCACCCCTCTCAAAACCCACCCAAACATTGATGCCATCACAGCCTCACTAGCAGTAGCATCTTTATGCCTTAGCTCAGCATGTGTAAATGCTACATGCTACATCCACCCCTCTCAATGTCTCCTGACTGAGCAGGAGAGCGATTGAGACAGAACTGCCTGCAATGGCAGGAGGTTGTTGAAAGCAAACTGTAGAAAATCATGATCTATCCATCTATAAAAAAAAAGTCACGTGGAATGCACGCACACACAACATGCACAGAGAGAGAGAGAGGAGACAGTAATGGTGTATATTTCAGTCTAGCTAGAAAAGCCATTCCATTTAGAAAGGTGAAAAGAGACTATAAACAGCATAACAGGATAAGTCTGGGATAAACATGGTGACGTGCAGGAATACTGAGGAATAGTGAGGAAAAGAGGAATAAAGGGGAGGGGAAGGCAGAGGAAGGGATTGACAGAGGAGATATGGATATTTGTATAACGACCAGCTATCATTGGCCCTTTATGCAAAATGGTAGATCCCAGCTTTCTTGCCGAGCAATCTGCCACCAGGAAACATGGAGAACAACAGAAAGGTCAGAGAGAGGGGAAAAAGAGAGGGATGGAGAGAGGAGAGCGAGAGCCCAGAAGAGCGGGAGCAGACACTGTTACACCAGACAACAACACACCACATAGAGAGAAAGACAGACGAGGCTGGACGATGGCGGTACGGTACTTACATGAGGACTCTGTGCCAAACATGGCTGGGCCGGGAGCTGCGATGGAGATAGGAGAGAGGGGAAAAGGGGGACAGAGAGAGAGGGGGAGGGGGGGGGGGGGGGTTGAGCAGGCAGCTACACAGAGGGGGTCATCAAAGCACACAGTGCAGCCAGCCAGCCAGCCGGCCCTCGCTCTCAGACGCCCAGATGCTCCGCTCACTCAGTCGGTGCTCCCGTTGCCGCTAAACGGGCTTCCTCCACATACACACACTGCTCACAAAACACACACACACACGGTTCAGCTGCCGAACAGGGGCCTCACGAGAGGGAAGAGAAACTCTCCTCCACAGAAAAGGTGTATTTTAAAACCCAGACGCAGAAGTAGCAGCCTTCCTGCTGTAGCTACGTTAGCTCTTGCTTTACTCTCCTCTTGTCCTCTCCCTCTCTTGTCCTCTCCTCCTCTGTTTATTTATCTCTCTGGACTGCCCCTGGGAAAAAAAGCTGAAAGCAGATACTGCAATCCTGGAGCCATGGTAGGCAGCCCGATGGGTAAGACAATAGCTATGCAAACAGAGAGTGACGTCAGGAGCCCTGCGAAACACTGACAGACTGCTGCTGGAGAGAGGGAGAAGGGGAGGGAGATATGGACGGAGGGAGAGAGGAGGAAAGAGGGGCGCTGGAGTTCGCAAGCGGGACTGGGAACAGGCCAATCATTTACACTTTTAGCAGACGCTCTTATCCAGAGTGACTTACAATTAGCTCATTCATCTTAACTAGGTGAGACAACCACATACCACAGTTGTAGCAAGCAATGTTCTTTCATTAAAGTAGTTAGCAGCAAAGTCAGTGCTAGACAATTATTCTTTATTTTGAGGGTGGGGGGGTGGAGAGCTGTAGGAAGTTAAAAAAGGCAGTGGCTCAGGTGGTTGATGTCTTTGTTGAAGTTTTTGGCCTTCCTGTGACATCGGGCGCTGTTAGGTGTCCTGGAGGGCAGGCAGTGTGCCCCTGGTGATGCATTGGGCAGACGAACGGGATGCTCTCAATTGTGCATCTGTAAAAGTTTGTGAGGGTTTTAGGGGCCAAGCAGAATTTCTTCAGCCTCCTGAGGTTGAAATGTCTGTGTGGGTGGACCATTTCATATGGTCAGTGATATGTACGCAGAGGAACTTGAGGCTTTCCACCTTCTCCACTGCTGTCCCGTCGATGTGGATAAGGGCATGCTCCCTCTGCTGTTTCCTGAAGCCCACGATCAGCTCCTTCGTTTTGTTGACATTGAGGGAGAGGTTAATTTCTTGGCACCACTCCACCACCACTCATGAATTATGTTAAGTTTATGTTTTGACCGGTTGTAAGGAAATAAAAAGCTGTGAAAACAACCCAACATGTTTCTGATTTCGCCTTGGATGCATATTTTACGTGAATGAAATACTAATCAGCTTTTACGATGCTGATAAAGATAGCACTTCTACAGACGGTATCTAACTGAGCGTTCGGATTCTCTCAAGATGCTGAAAAAAAATCTAAAATAATTCTCCACTCCTACTTCCATGTCAAAATGTTGCCCACATTTGGTGTATCATTTTAGGCTACTGCAAGAAATGATTCGTTCTGCAGTAGTTAATAAATATTAAGGCTATGTGAGCGGTTATAAACCTGCAGTGAGTGTCCAGATTTCAGTTTCCAGTATCTGATCAGTAGGTTACACTTCCCTTGAACTTCCCTTTTTGAAGTCTCATTCTTGTGACTGTAGAATTTGTATAGTGCCTCGCCATCATCCTCTTTTACCACTTCACCAAATCTTTTCCAAACATTACTTTTCTGGCCCTCCCTTCTCTTTCAACTTTCCATATCACAGTTATCATCTTATTGAATTAAACTCCAACATTGTATTTTTTGTCTCCGTGGATTGATCTGAACTTTTTCTGCCCGTTCCCAAAAGCCTTTCAAATCAAATCAAATTTTATTGGTCACATACTGTCACGGTTGTCGTCTGGAAAAGGACCAAAACGCAGCGGGTTGTATACTCATCTTCTTTTAATAGGCGAAAGAAGGAAAACCAAACAAACACGTATACAAAAATAACAACAATGATGAACGACGAAAAGACAGTCTTGTCAGGCATAGACAGCTAAACAAGAAACAACCTCCCACAAATTACAAACACAAACACACTCTGATATATAGGACTCTCAATCCAAGGCAACTAGACAACACCTGCCTTCAATTGAGAGTCCACACCCCAATTAACTAAACATAGAAACAGACTAACTAGAAAGAACATAGAAATAGACTAACATAGAGCAGTGACCAAAAAACCCCGGAATACATAAATCAACTACCCTCTACATAATACACACACCCCGAACCACATAAACAAAATACCCTCTGCCACGTCCGACCAAACTACAATAACAAATAACCCTTACACTGGTCAGGACGTGACACATACACATGGTTTGCAGATGTTAATGCGAGTGTCGCGAAATGCTTGTGCTTCTAGTTCCGACCGTGCTGTAATATCTTACAAGTAATCTAACAATTTCACAACAACTATCTTATACACACACACACACACACACACAAGTGTAAATGAATGATTAAGAATATGTACATATAAATATATGGATGAGCGATGGCCGAACAGCATAGGCAAGATGGTATAGAGTACAGTATATACATATGAGATGAGTAATGTAGGGTATGTAAACATTATATAAAGTGGCATTGTTAAGTGACTAGTAATACATTTATTACATCCAATTATTATTTATTAAAGTGGCTAGAGATTGAGTCTGTATGTTGGAAGCAACCACTCAATGTTAGTGATGGCTGTATAGCAGTCTGATGGCCTTGAGATAAAATATGTTTTTGTGTCTCTCGGTCCCAGCTTTGATGACCTCGCCTTCTGGATGATAGGGCAGTGTGCAGTGTGATTGCAATTGCGTCGTTTGTCGCCCTATTGGGGAGGTAAGCAAATTGGAGTGGGTCTAGGGTGTCAGGTAGGGTGGTGATATGAGCCTTGACTAGTCTCTCAAAGCACTTCATGATGACGGAAGTGAGTGCTACGTTTAGCTCAGTTACCTTAGCTTTCTTGGGAACAGGAATAATGGTGGCCCTCTTGAAGCATGTGGGAACAGCAGACTGGGATTGGGATTGATTGAATATGTCCGTAAACACACCAGCCAGCTGGTCTGCGCATGCTCTGAGGACGCGGTTAGGGATGCCGTCTGGGCCGGCAGCCTTGCGAGGGTTAACACGTTTAAATGTTTTACTCACGTTGGCTGCGGTGAAGGAGAGCCTGCAGGTTTTGGTAGCGGGCCGTGTCAGTGGCACTGTATTGTCCTCAAAGCGAGCAAAGAAGTTGTTTAGTTGGTCTGGGAGCAAGACATCAGTGTCCGTGACGGGGCTGGTTTTCTTTTTGTAGTCCGTGATTGACTGTAGACCCTGCCACATACATCTCGTGTCTGAGCCGTTGAATTGCGACTCTACTTTGTCTCTATACTGACGCTTAGCTTGTTTGATTGCCTTGCGGAGGGAATAGCTGCACTGTTTGTATTCGGTCATGTTTCCGGTCGCCTTGCCATGATTAAAAGCAGTGGTTCGCGCTTTCAGATTTGCGCGAATGCTGCCATCAATCCACGGTTTCTGGTTGGGCAATGTTTTAATATTCACCGTGGGTACCACATCACCGATGCACTTGCTAATAAACTTGCTCACCGAATCAGCGTATACATCAATGTTATTGTCCGATGCCATCCGGAACATATCCCAGTCCACGTGATCGAAGCAATCTTGAAGCGTGGAATCAGATTGGTCGGACCAGCACTGAACAGACCTGAGCACGGGTGTTTCCTTTTTTAGTTTCTATCTATAGGCTGGGAGCAACAAAATGGAGTCATGGTCAGATTTGCCGAAAGGAGGGTGAGGGAAGGCTTTATATTCGTCGTGGAATTTAGAGTAGCAATGATCCAGGGTTTTGCCAGCCTGGGTCGCGCATTCGATATGCTGATAACATTTAGGGAGCCTTGTTTTCAGATTAGCCTTGTTAAAATCCCCAGCTACAATAAATGCAGCCTCAGGATATGTGGTTTCCAGTTTACATAGAGTTCAAAGAAGTTCTTTCAGGGCCGTCGAGGTGTCTGCTTGGGGGGGGGGGGGGGGGGGGGTATACACTGTGATTATAATCGAAGAGAATTGTCTTGGAAGATAATGCGGTCGGCATTTGATCGTAAGGAATTCTAGGTCAGGTGAATTAAAGGACTTGAGTTCCTGTATGTTGTTATGATCACACCACGACTCGTTAATCATAGGCATACACCCCCGCCCTTCTGGCTGGGTAAAACCGGCCCTTTTACTGAAACATTGATTAATGCACTGTCCCTGTAAAAATAAAACTCAAAATTATGTATTTAAGGAATTGTTCTCTCTTTATTCAACCCGCCCGCCACCCACCCGACCTTAAACCACACAATATTTAATGACCCTAAACCTGCGCGCACTGCTGATATAACCGTGGGACTGCGGGTTATGAGTCAACCCGCGCATCACTAGTGCACGGGTGCTTCACGCTGCTACAACGTGGTAGCTACTGGACCAAAACAGCGTTCAACTTTAGCGTTGCACTTCAACACTCCTGGTTGTTGCGGAAATTGACACACTACAACGGTTTACTTTGTACATCAATGTCATCTTGCTTAGTCTACGTTTAAACTTAACATACTGTATGACCTGTCCCATCGCCTTACGCATTACAGCCCCACAGTGGCAAGAAGTGACATCCCCAAAAACACAAACTATACAACACATACTTGGCTCCTAGCCTCCCATGCATAGGCTTCTTTCTGGCCCTAACACTAAATAATATAAAAACTAAATAGGAATGGTTTTAGAAAACTTTAAATGGATCTGAAAACTAACTGAAACTAAAAAAAATATCTTAAAACGAATAGATTTTTTTTTTTACATTTATATTTTAGTCATTTAGCAGACGCTCTTAGAAGACGCTCTTATCCAGAGCGACTTACAGTAGTGAATGCATACATTTCATTTCATGCATTTTTTTTTTGTACTGGCCCCACCTTGGTGTGAATATGAGACAATGAGTATGTGTGTATTTAGGGGGCTATACTGGGTGTTTATGTAATAGTCAAGGGTGTTCATGATGTGTGTGTGTGTGTATTAGTAGTGGGTCTACATGTAACATGCCTACTTGCTGTCATGTCAGACAGACAGCCCTAACTGGCATTTGAATATAGGACTTGAGTGAGCTAGCAGCATTAGGATTAGGCCTAGCTCTGTGAGAGAGAGAGAGAGAGAGAGAGAGAGAGAGAGAGAGAGAGAGAGAGAGAGAGAGAGAGAGAGAGAGAGAGAGAGAGAGAGAGAGAGAGAGAGAGAGAGAGAGAGAGAGAGAGAGAGAGAGAGAGAGAGAGAGAGGAGAGAGAGAGAGAGAGAGAGAGAGAGAGAGAGAGAGAGAGAGAGAGAGCGAGAGAGAGAGAGAGACATTTTGCCTCGTCTCCTTTGTCCCTCACACATGGTGGCTCCCTCTCGTCCCTCGCCAAAACCCAACGTCTTTGTCCTTCAGGCGGAGGCAGCACCGCCCCCCCTCTACCCAGCCACCCCCTCTCCTTTCTCTTCCATCCCTCCCCATCTACTAAAGACATCTCCTGGGGTCTGAAACACTGCGCCGGGGGAGGGGAGGAGAGAGGAGGAATAAGAGAAGAGGACTGACTGCACAGGATCAGCTCTAATAGAAACAATACCCAGCTGTAATCACGGGCATCTACAGCTGCTATAATGTCAGCTTTTCCCTCATAGCTCATCTGACTAGAACAACCAACAATCTGATCTAGGATCAGTTTATCTAGGAGTGGGTTCCTAATCAGTGCTAGGGTAAACAATATTGAACCATAACTTAACTCAAAACAATGTCCCCCCATCTCATCTACACCCCTCCTACCCTACCCCCGCCCGAATGGGAACAAGTACCACCCAAGTAAGCAAGGCCTTTCCTCTGGGTTGCTAGGCAACTGAAAATAAGTGTGAGAGGAGTGTGGCCATCCTTGAGCGAGAGAGAAAGAACAAGAGAGAAAGAAGGAGCGAGATAAAGAAATAAAGAGCGCGAGCGAGAAAGAAATAGAAAGAAAGAACATCCATAATTCTATGGGCTGAACCTTCCAGAAGCAGCTACATAGGAGAAGTAAGAGGATGAAAAATGTGCAAAGAAAGTGGTCAATTAAACTGCCATATTGCAAGAACAAAGGTTCCCACTTCACTTGCCGTGGATGTTCAATTGCGCAAAACAAGTGCCCTTTATTTTTTTTTAAATGTAAGCTTCATTAGTCAGTGTCTTACTTTACTTGAGCATTCACTTTCATTTTACACGAGGCGAACAAAGCATTTGGACAATAACTAATAGGCCTAGGTAGCCTATAGAAAGGAACAATGTGTTGTGTAGGTTAGATACGTGTAGACGAGTGTCTATTCGTCAGCGCTTTAATGAGTGCATATGTTAGCGTGCCTGTATGTGTATGTGTGTGTGAGACATAATTGGATGTTCCCATCCAGTATGCAGACTAGACAACAACGTATGACAGCATTTGACAACCAGCCATTCATAATTTTTTCTTGCTTTCGTTTTCCTTTCAGGCTCGAGCGGAAGAACGAGGCAACCACAAAGGAAGGTCTGCAATGCTTTGATTACCTACATGGGGTCACCATTCAAATGCAGCGGCAGCGTTCAGATAACTGGGTCAGTACTACTGAGGATCTGATGCTGCTGACACCTAGTGGCCACAGGGAAAATGGCAGCTCATTTTCTTCAGAAGGGAAGGCTTCTCTGTGTTAGTGGTTTAAAGTCTTATTGGACTTGTCACAGGTATTTAGCAGACCTTTTCCACTCTGAGGCCGTGGGGTTCTCTCGTTTCAGAAAATGTTGGTCCTCCCTCCTGGGTGACCCCGAAACCGATAAAGTGGTCGAGGAGTGTGAAGGCAAACGGTTGACAGTCCTCCCATCCTAGATAGTCTCCTTTTGGCAAGGAAGCACATGTGTATCCTACCACAGAGTTTTGATATGTGCCACACCCCCTTTGAATCAGATGTTGTATTGTCGGAGGAGAAAATGCACACATTTAAAAACAATATGCTACTTATCTTTTTATCTATAAAATGTTTTGAACAATTTCATTTGTTTTGAGCACTTTATACGTTTATTTTGGGATCCACCGCTGTACACGTCATTTACTAATGACGCCCGAGTGAGAAGGACCAGGGCAGATCATGTCGACTGAAATGGAGTCCCTAGAGAAAGCAAGTACAAAATGGGTGTCAGGAAGGAGCGGCAGTATTATCATAAGGAGACGTGTACTTGGAAAACAGAGGAGGAATGGAGGGAAAAATGGAGGGAGAAGAGGGTGAGCTTGAGCCGGATAAAAATGGTGGAAAAAAGGGAGATGGTTTGTCAAATAAGAATGGTAGAAAGTGTAAGCAGAGGGAGGTGAAGACAGGAGGAGAAACGGAAGTGAATGAGGGTGAAGTATCAGAGGTGGTAGGTGCAGTAAAGTTATCGGAGACTGAGGTATGCACCGAGGATCAGGATGAAGAAGAGGCTATGACAGTAGGAGTGAAGTTTATGGAAAAAGTGGACTCTTGCCTTTTGGCTGATCCATATGTGGTTTCACGGTGGGTGAAAAAAAAAGTTGGGCCATGTGGAATCAGTGAGGGTAACTAGAAGAGCTGCAAAATATGGACCCCTACAAATCAGCCGGGCTAGACAATCTGGGCCTCTCTTCCTAAAATTATCCGCCGAAATTGTTGCAACCCCTACTAGCTTGTTCAACCTCTCTTTCGTATCGTCTGAGATTCCCAAAGATTGGAAAGCTGCCTCGGTTATCCCCCTCTTCAAAGGGGGGAGACACTCTAGACCTAAACTGCTACAGACCTATATCTATCCTACCCTGCCTTTCTTTGGTCTTCGAAAGCCAAGTTAAACAGATCACCGACCATTTTGAATCCGACATTACCTTCTCCGCTATGCAATCTGGTTTTCAAGCTGGTCATGGGTGCACCTCAGCTACGCTCAAGGTCCTAAACGATATCATAACTGCCATCGATAAGAGACAATACTGTGCAGCTGTATTCGTCGACCTGGCCAAGGCTTTCGACTCTGTCAATCACCACATTCTTATTGGCAGACTCAACAGCCTTGGTTTCTCAAATGACTGCCTAGCCTGGTTCACCAACTACTTCTCCGACAGAGTTAAGTGTGTCAAATCGGAGGGCCTGTTGTCCGGACCTCTGTCAGTCTCTATGGGGGTGCCACAGGGTTCAATCCTCGGGCTGACTCTTTTCTCTGTATACATCGCTCTTGCTGCTGGTGATTCTCTGATCCACCTCTATGCAGACGACACCATTCTGTATACTTCTGGCCCTTCTTTGGACACTGTTAACTAACCTCCAGATGAGCTTCAATGCCATACAACTCTCCTTCCATGGCCTCCAACTGCAAACAAAACTAAATGCATGCTCTTCAACCCATCGCTGCCCACACCTACCCACCCGTCTAGCATCACTACTCTGGACGGTTCTGACTTAGAATATGTGGACAACTACAAATACCTAGGTGTCTGGTTAGACTGTAAACTCTCCTTCCAGACTCACATTAAGCATCTCCAATCCAAAATTAAATCTAGAATCGGCTTCCTATTTCACAACAAAGCATCCAAACATACCCTAGTAAAACGGATTATCCTACCGATCATTGACAAAATAGCCTCCAACACTCTACTCAGCAAATTGGATGCAGCCTATCACAGTGCCATCCGTTTGGTCACCAAAGCCCCATATACTACCCACCACTGCGACCTGTATGCTCTCGTTGGCTGGCCCTCGCTTCATATCCGTCGCCAAACCCACTGGCTCCAGGTCATCTATAAGTCTTTGCTAAAGAAAGCCCCACCTTAGCTCACTGGTCACCATAGCAGCACCCACCCGCAGCACGCGCTCCAGCAGGTATATTTCACTGGTCATCCCCAAAGCCAATTCCTCCTTCGGCCGCCTTTCCTTCCAGTTCTCTGCTGCCAATGACTGAAACGAACTGCAACAAAAAAAAAATCACTGAAGCTGGAGACTCATCTCCCTCACTAGCTTTAAGCACCAGCTGTCAGAGCAGCTCACAGATTACTGCACCTGTACATAGCCCATCTGTAAATAGCCCATCCAACTACCTCATCACTATATTGTTATTTATTTTACTCCTTTGCACCCCAGTACTGCTACTTGCACACTCATCTTCTGCACATCTATTACACCAGTGTTTAATTTGCCATACTGTAATAATTTCACCAACTACGGCCTATTTATTGCCTCACCCCCCTTATCCTACCTCATTTGCACACACTGTATATAGACTTTCTCTATTGTATTATTGACTGTATGTTTGTTTATTCCATGTGTAACTCTGTGTTGTTGTTTGTGTCGCACTGCTTTGCTTTATCTTGGCCAGGTCGCAGTTGTAAATGGGAACTTGTTCTCAACTAGCCTACCTGGTTAAATAAAGGTGAAATAAAAATACATTTAAAAAAAAAGTGGTGTAGTGATAATTGTTTGTTTCTGTTGGGCAGAGGAAGAATGCGCTCGAAGTAAAACGAATGGGGGCAAGAAAAGTGAATTGTTTCATTCTCAAGAAAAAGGCACCAATGAAAGGCGTGATCCTGGACAACACCCTGTCGTTCTCCACTAACATCAAGGCGGTGACCCGATCCTGTAGGTTCATGCTCTACAACATTCGCAGAGTACGACCCTGCCTCACACAGGAAGCGGCGCAGGTCCTAATCCAGGCACTTGTCATCTCCCGTCTGGATTACTGCAACTCGCTGTTGGCGGGACTCCCTGCATGTGCCATTAAACCCCTACAACTCATCCAGAATGCCGCAACCCGTCTGGTGTTCAACCTTCCCAAGTTCTCTCACGTCACACCGCTCCTCCGCTCTCTCCACTGGCTTCCAGTTGAAGCTCGCATCCGCTATAAGACCATGGTGCTTGCCTACGGAGCTGTGAGGGGAACGGCACCTCCATACCTTCAGGATCTGATCAGGCCCTACACCCAAACAAGGGCACTGCGTTCATCCACCTCTGGCCTGCTGGCCCCCCTACCTCTGAGGAAGCACAGTTCCCGCTCAGCCCAGTCAAAACTGTTCGCTGCTCTGGCACCCCAATGGGGGAACAAGCTCCCTCACAACGCCAGGACAGCGGAGTCAATCACCACCTTCCGGAGACACCTGAAACCCCACCTCTTTAAGGAATACCTGGGATAGGATAAAGTAATCCTTCTAACCCCCCCCCCCCCCTTAAAATATTTAGATGCACTATTGTAAAGTGGTTGTAACTTAACTAGTCATGTTGGCAATAGAACAAGCTTACAAATGACGCCCACCTGACCCAGATTGCGATTTTTAATGGTCAGTTTTTGGATTGTGTAAACCACAACAGTAATTGTGTGATGGCGAGGATGCAGGGTTGTGTTCAAAACAACTACAGTTGTGCTTTCTATAGTTCCTCATAGTTGAAGATGCTTTTTTTAGTCATAAAAGTGCATTGAAATTACCTAGAAACTGTGTGGCCACTTGTAGACACCAGTTAGTCCTCTCCCTCAACCTTGTCATTTTGTTGTCTTATGTTGCACCCACCCCACATTCTCCAGGAATATTCTTATCATGTTACTGAATGTATCCAGAGTATTTTCAGATCTTGTTTTCACCAAATTCATCAAAAAGCACAATAAATGTAAAATGCACATAAAATCAACAGTTTCATGTTTGGACTCGTGTGTCACGTGAACTTGTGTCCTCAACGTTGGTCTAATAATCTCCAAACAGTTCCCTTTCAATTACTACCACGCTTATGCATAGGATTTCCTTTTTCATATTTATTCTGTAAGAAACATTTCAAATTAGCCCCATCCATATATGGCAATTCCCACAAGTGTAAAGGGATGCCCTCATAGGTAAAAGGACTTGCTAGTTTCCACTACATTGCAGAATTTTGTTCACTAAGTCCTCTGAGGTTCAGTTGTTATTAGGGAGAAGTTGATGTGGAAAGGAAACATAACGATTGAGACAGCACACAAATTAGAGAAATGTCTGAGGAACCGTCCTTTGAATAAGAAGTCTACATGAAAGTCAGATACTTTTTTAGGAGTGAGACATTTTTGAAAGATGTGCCTTCCACATTCATTTTGAGGAAATAAAGTGAGGGACTCTGTAGTTCGATGGCATGCAAACAGTAACTCCAGCTCACCTGTCAGTTATTACTAAAGCAGACACACACACACACACACACACACACACACACACACAGATCCCATTCCAAGAGGCAGCGAGTGCAGCGGCAACTGCACACAGCCCTGAGAAATACCAAGCCCTAAAACCCAGATGACGGGTTATAATTGTATACACATGGAATGCCAAATAGACTTAATTCCTTTATACAAGGAGAATGAATGCTCAAAAATCTACTTAACAAAACGATGGGCAATAAATAGCCTATTATTGTAGTTACTAGAAGCTTGGGAACTAAGGCCAATTCACCAGCTGTGCATCTGAGCCTACAGGCCTGGCACGTGAGGCTAAATAGCATTCAGCACTCGCTAACGTCCTAAAATCTCCACATAAAAATCCTCTAATATAAAAAAAATGGGGTCAACAGAAACAAAATTAACAGATCTCTGAAAATGTCCAAATATTCTACATATAATTATAGCATTGCCATAGCGGGAATACTAACCTTGACCTACAAATACCAATTGTTGGAAACCCTAGAAGCACTACAATTTGCATATCGCCCCAACAGATGACGCAATCTCTATTGCCCTCCACACTGTAATTTCCAATCTGGTCAAGAGGAACACCTACAAATACATTTAAACTCATTTAATCACCATTCCTGACATTTAATCCTAGTAAAAATTCCCTGTCTTAGGTCAGTTAGGAACACCACTTCATTTTAAGAATGTGAAATGTCAGAATAATAGTAGAGAGAATGATTTATTTCAGATTTTATTTCTTTCATCACATTCCCAGTGGGTCAGAAGTTTACATATACACTCAATTAGTATTTGGTAGCATTGCCTTTAAATTGTTTAACTTGGGTCAAACATTTTGGGTAGCCTTCCACAAGCTTCCCACAATAAGTTGAGTGAATTTTGGCCCTTTCCTCCTGACAGAGCTGGTGTAACTGAGTCAGGTTTGTAGGCCTCCTTGCTCGCACACGCTTTTTCAGTTCTGTCCACAAATCTTCTATAGGGTTGAGGTCAGGGCTTGTGATGGCCACTCCAATACCTTGACTTTGTTGTCCTTAAGCCATTTTGCCACAACTTTGTAAGTATGCTTGGGGTCATTGTCCATTTGGAAGACCCTTTTGCGACCAAGCTTTAACTTCCTGACTGATGTCTTGAGATGCTGCTTCAATATATCCACATCATTTTCCTGCCTCATGATGCCATCTATTTTGTGAAGTGCACCAGTCCCTCCTGCAGCAAAGCACCCCCACAACATGATGCTGCCACACCCGTGCTTCACGGTTGGGATGGTGTTCTTCGGCTTGCAAGCCTCCCTCTTTTTCCTCCAAACATAACGATGGTGATTATGCCAAACAGTTCTATTTTTGTTTCATCAGACCAGAGGACATTTCTCCAAAAAATACGATCTTTATCCCCATGTGCAGTTGCCAGCCGTAGTCTGGCTTTTTTATGGCGGTTTTGGAGCAGTGGCTTCTTCCTTGCTGAGCGGCCTTTCAGGTTATGTCGATATAGGACTCGTTTTACTGTGGATATAGATACTTTTGTACCTGTTTCCTCCAGCATCTTCACAAGGTCCTTTGCTGTTGTTATGGGATTGATTTGCACTTTTCGCATCAAAGTACGTTCATCTCTAGGAGACAGAACGCGTCTCCTTCCTGAACGATATGACGGCTGCGTGGTCCCATGGTGTTTATACTTGCGTACTATTGTTTGTACAGATGAACGTGGTACCTTCAGGCGTTTGGAAGGTACACAGGTACACCTCCAATTGACTCAAATGATGTCAATTAGCCTAAAAAAAAGCCACAGCACACCAACATCAAAACCTCATCCCAACTGTAAAGTATGGTGGAGGGAGCATCATGGTTTGGGCTGCTTTGCTGCCTCAGTGCCTAGACAGCTTGCTATCATCAATGGAAAAATGAATTCCCAAGTTTATCAAGAGATTTTGCAGGAGAATGTTAAGCTGTCTGCCAATTGAAGCTCAACAGAAGTTGGGCGATGCAACAGGACAACGACCCAAAACAAAAGTAAATCAACAACAGAATGGCTTCAACAGAAGAACATACGCCTTCTGGAGTGGCCCAGTCAGAGTCCTGACCTCAACCCGATTGAGATGCTGTGGCATGACCTCAAGAGAGCAGTTCACACCAGACATCCCAAGAATATTGCTGAACTGAAACAGTTTTGTAAAGAGGAATCATCCAAAATTCCTCCTGACTGTTGTGTAGGTCTGATCCACAACTACAGAAAACGTTTGGTTGAGGTTATTGCTGCCAAAGAAGGATCTTCCTATAGAAGAGTGTGACTCATCTGTGAGTGCCATTGCCATGAAGGACTTACCATTTCCCCACTGCTCCAAATGTACTTCAAATCCTCCTGCTCGCTAAGGATAAAACTTCTTAAACCCTTCTCTATTCTGCTTTCCAACACTTTGAAGGTTTACATTCTACATTTTTGAAGGTTTTGAAGCCAGGTTTACTTGACTTACATCAGCAGAGAGCTGTAGTCTAGGGCTCTGCTCCAAATTGCACCCTATTTTCTATAAAGGCCTATGTGCACAGGTCAAAAGTAGTGCAAGCTAGAGGCATGACGAGCTATATGCATGTCAGGGTTCCCTGTTAAGAACCCTTAGGTCTGTACTCTCACCTCTGTGCTCTCGACAAAGAGCTTCTTTCTCCTCTGCCATGAGTCACGGTAAGGGAGGGAGGAGGAACTGGTTAAAAGGGAAACTGTCTTTAAAAGGGGCAATCTGAAATTGTCTTTTTTAGACTTGTATTATAATTTTTTACCTTTATTTTGACAGGGAAGACATTGACACCTAGGTCTCTTCCAAATGCACCCTGTATAATACATTAAAAACACAAACATTTTTTTATTTTATTTAACTAGGCAAGTCAGTTAAGAACAAATTCTTATTTACAATGACGCCCTACCACAAGGCCTCCTGCGGGGACGGGGACTGGGATTAAAAATAAAATATAGGACAAAACACACATCACGACAAGAGCGACAACACTACATAAAGAGAGACCTAAGACAACAACATAACATGGCAGCAACACATGACAACACAGCATGGTAGCAACACAACATGGTAGCAGCACAAAACAGGGTACAAACATTATTGGGCACAGACAACAGCACAAAGGGCGGGAAGGCTGAGACAACAATACATCACGCAAGGCAGCCACAACTGTCAGTAAGTGTCCATGATTGAGTCTTTGAATGAAGAGATGGAGATAAAACTGTCCAGTTTGAGTGTTTGTTGCAGTTCGTTCCAGTCGCTTGCTGCAGCCAACTGAAAAGACGAGCGACCCAGTGATGTGTGTGCTTTGGGGACCTTTAACAGAATGTGACTGGCAGAACGGGTGTTGTATGTGGAGGATGGGGGCTGCAGTAGATATCTCAGATAGGGGGGAGTGAAGCCTAAGGGTTTTATAAATAAACATCAACCAGTGGGTCTTGCGACAGGTATACAGAGATGATCAGTTTACAGAGTATAGAATGCAGTGATGAGTCCTATAAGGAGCATTGGTGGCAATACATACATACAGTATGAGTCAAAAGTTTGGAAACACATACTCATTCACGGGTTTATCTTTATTTTACTATTTTCTACATTGTAGAATAATAGTGAAGACATCAAAACTAAGAAATAACACATATGGAATCATGTAGTAACCCCCCAAAAAAGAGTGTTAAACAAATCAATATATATTTTATATTTGAGATTCTTCAAAGTAGCCACCCTTTGCCTTGAAGACAGCTTTGCACTCTTGGCTTTCTCTAAACCAGCTTCACGAGGTAATCACCTAGAATACATTTCAATTTACAGGTGTGTCTTGTTAAAAGTTAATTTGTGGAATTTCCTTCTTATAGCGTTTGAGCCAATCATTTGTGTTGCGACAAGGTAGGGGTGGTATACAGAAGATAGCACTATTTGGTAAAATATCAAGTCCATATTATGGCAAGAACAGCTCAAATAAGCAAAGAGAAACAACAGTCCATCGTTACTTTAAGACATGAAGGTCAGTCAATCCAGAAAATGTCAAGAACTTTGAAAGTTTCTTCAAGTGCAGTCGCAAAAACCATCAAGCGCTATGATGAAACTGGCTCTCATGAGGACCGCCACAGGAAAGGAAGACCCAGAGTTACCTCTGCTGCAGAGGATATGTTCATTAGAGTTAACTGCACCTCAGATTGCAGCCCAAATAAATGCTTCAGAGATCAACTAACAGACACATCTCAACATCATCTGTTCAGAAGAGACTGCGTGAATCAGGCCTTCATGGTCGAAATGCTGCAAAAGAAACTACTACTAAAGGACACCAATAAGAAAAAGAAACAAGCAATGGACATTAGACTGGTAGAAATCTGTCCTTTGGTCTGATGAGTCCAAATTTGAGATTTTTGGTTCCAACCGCTGTGTCTTTGTGAGACGCAGAGTAGGTGAACAGATGATCTCTGCATGTGTGGTTCCCACTGTGAAGCATGGAGGAGGAGGTGTGATGGTGCTTTTCTGGTGACACTGTCTGTGATTTATTTAGAATTCAAGACGCTCTTAACTAGCTTGGCTACCACAGCATTCTGCAGCGATACGCCATCCCATCTGGTTTGCGCTTAGTGGGACTGTCATTTGTTTTTCAACAGGACAATGACCCAAAACACACCTCCAGGCTGTGTAAGGGCTATTTGACCAAGGAGAGTGATGAGTGCTGCATCAGATGACCTGGCCTCCACAATCACCTGACCTCAGTCCAATTGAGATGGTTTGGGATGAATTGGACTGCAGAGTGAAGGAAAAGCAGCCAATTTGTGTGAAATTTTTGAATAGAGCATTATCATCCACCTGTATCGAAACAGGGGCAGCATGAAAAAAATACATGTCATCTATACACTTAATTACAAGATTCAAAAGGCACTCGCACATCTGAGCAATCTTGTTGCATGGCAACAGTTGAAACAGGATGAAGGAAAAAAAGGAAAGCGCACACTGTTCTTGATAGTATCACTGATATTTAATAAGCTTACGTATCGGCCTAACGGCCTTCGTCAGAGCTTTTGACGTCAAAGCTTTACAGCGAAAGCAAAACATTAGATTATGTTAGGAGAGTACATAGACACAAATAATCACACAGCCGTTTTCTAAGCAAGCATATATGTCACATAAACCCAAACCACAGCTAAATGCAGCACTAACCTTTGATGATCTTCATCAGATGACACTCCTAGGACATTGTTATACAATACATGCACGTTTTGTTCAATCAAGTTCATATTTATATCAAAAACCAGCCTTTTACATTAGCATGTGATGTTCAGAACTAGCATACCCACCGAAAACTTCCGGTGAATTTACTAAATTACTCATGATAAACGTTGACAAAATACATAACAATTATTTTAAGAATTATAGATACAGAACTCCTTTATGCAATCGCTATGTCCGATTTTAAAATAGCTTTTCGGCGAAAGCACATTTTGCAATATTCTGAGTACATAGCTCGGCCATCATGGCTAGCTATTTTGACATCCGCCAACTTCGGGGTCACCTAAACTCAGAATTACTATTAGAAAAATTGGATTACCTTTGCTGTTCTTCGTCAGAATGCACTCCCAGGACTTCTACTTCAACAACAAATGTTGTTTTGGTTCCAAATAATCCATAGTTATATCTAAATACCTCCGTTTTGTTCGTGCGTTCAGGTCACTATCCGAAGGGTAACGCGCGAGCGCATTTCGTGACAAAAAATGACAAAATATTCCATTACCGTACTTAGAAGCATGTCGAATGCTGTTTAAAATACATTTTTATGCTATTTTTCTCGTAAAATAGCGATAATATTCCAACTGGGCAACGTTGTATTCATTCAAAGACTGAAAAAAAACATTTTTTGAAGTCTCGTGAACGCGCATCTCCAGTCTCATTGTCCCCAGGTTGACCACTTACAAACTCTGCTCCTATACTTTGCCCAGAGACAGCAGACACCCCATTCCACTTTCTGGCGGCTTTAGAGAGCCAATGGAAGCCTTAGAAAGTGTCACGTTACAGCACAGATGCTGTAATGTCGATAGAGATGCAACAGAAGGACAACAAATTGTCAGACAGGGCACTTCCTGCATGGAATCTTCTCAGGTTTTGGCCTGATGTTCAGCCTTGTCAAAGTCTTCAAGGGACAATTACTCTTCCTGAGCCGCCAAGTAGAAGCCAACAATCTCGCCCACCTTCCGACACTACTAGTCTGTTCCTTATCAGATGACCCGCAGGAGAAGTATACATCGCTGCTGCGTGCTTTGAACGGTGAGTTCTCGTCATTTTGAGGATTTCAAAGTGTTGGAAAATGACATGCTGTTGGTTTCCTCTCCTTTCACCTTCAATGTGAATCACGCTCCCACTGACCTGCAACTTGAGCTTATCGATCTTCAGTCTGATGCAGTGATTGGAGAACTATTCAAAACAATGTCACTGACGAGGTTCTATGCATCTCTTGATGAACAAAACTTTCCAAAGATTAGGAGTCGTGCTCAGAAGATGTTTGTTCGCATACATAAGTTGACCCAAACAGTACAGACTTTTTCAGTGATGAAATATAACAAGTCAAGGCACAGATTATCTCAAAATGACTCATCTCTCAGCAATCCTGCGCATAGCGACATCAGAAACTATACCTGACTTTACTGCTCTAGTCAATGCCCATCAGAGACTTCACTCCTCACACTGATTGAATAGTTTAAATGTAATGTTGACCTCTCTCTCTTTCTTGTGTTTTTGTTCATACCCGTTAACAAGAGTTCTGTCCGTGTTGCTGAATGCACAGTGTACTTTTCCCTCCGTGTAGTTCATTGCATGTTTAATAATGAAAATACCTAGGCCTGGATTAGAGAGACAATAGAGTGGTGAGTGCCAGGCAGTTAGCAGTTTGGTAGGCTACTAATGACCATCAGCATCAGAGCTTGGAGAAGGCTAATTACCGTGACTAAACGGTAACGTGGAATTTGACTGCCTTCATGACTTGTGACAGCCGGTGTGGCGGTAACACGGTCACCGCAACAGCCCTACCCATGGTACACCTTTATGGACCCGAGTTCTGTCACTAAGATAATCATGAAACCAAGAACAAGCGTCAGAGCTCAGGCCTATTGAGGACAAGTTATTCAATAAAACAGCATGATCAACAGTATCAAAAGCTTTTGACAGGTCCACAAACAAAGAAAAACATTCATTTGAATGTCTAAAGAATTGACAAGATCATTAACAACTAAAGTGGTTGCTGTAATAGTGCTCTGTCCAGGACTAAACCCTGATTGCAGCGTTGTAGTACTCGAGACCAGTCTCAGGTCCTGTCTCGAGACCACATATTGAGTGTCTTGGTCGTGTCGGCGTCAGATACAAGGACTGACCATCCATGATATCCAAATGATAGTTTTAACATGCATTTTTTTTTCAGGCTGATTGATTTACATTCAAAATATGTTTTTATATACACACACATATGGGATATCATGGATGGTCATCTCCAGCTGTTTACCAAATCAGTGGCGGGTTGACCTTTGCCATTGTTGGAAAATGCAGATTGCCCCATTGAAGAGGACAGTGATGTTTCTACACTTTTCTTCACAGCCAGTCAGACACCACATCATGCATTGTTGAGTCAAGCATTATATTCTCATCCACTCATGGCTTGAACTGAACTCCCTTCATATCCACTCAATTGCACTAGTCTTCCATGGTCCACTGCCGCGTATCACTGACATCTTGCTCCCTGGGAAATGCCCAGAGACATGTTTTGCATATAGAGGGGGGGAAAGGAGAACTCAAAAAGTTGAGAACTGTTATGTAATAGTAATAACATAGATCCCTCAAACTCAACTCTGGACCTCGAAGCCAGTTCCCCTGCTTTTCTTTCATTGTTCACCTCTAATCAGGCAATCATTTAGACCTGGGACACTGGGTGTAATTAATTATCAGGTAGAAAAAAAACAGCAAGTACTGGACCTCGTAGGATAAGAGTTGAATACCCCTGCCATAGATAATATGAGGAACATACCATAGACAAGGTTGACGGGGAAGAGGAACTAAAAAGGAGCGATATAAGAACAAGAGAGGATGTTGATGAGCCACAGCTCAAGAAGAAGACAGCCATATGTAGGACTAGCTTCTATCCAACACAGGAGGTTGGTGGTGTCTTAATTGGGGAGGACGGGCTCATGGTAATGGCTGGAGCGAAATAAGTGGAATGGTATCAAACACATGTGTTTGATGCCATTCCATTTGCTCTGTTCCAGACATTTATGAGCCATCCTCGCATCAGCAGCCTATACTGCTATCCAAGATAGAAAGGTCCCATTATTAACATAAGCTAATGTTTGGGCCACATATTGGATTTACAGAGAAGAAAAAGAAAATAGGCTAATGTACTGAGTGCTACTACACTGTACATGTTATTTGTTTTCATGTAAAAGGTCACTCGACAACTGGGTCATTAACATTGCTTTGGATGGGTTGCAATGCAAACAAGTTGGCCTATGCATTGAGGCACTGCTGCCACCCATACGTTAACACACCCTCAGCTCGGCCCTAGTCCCTTTAAAGCAGGGTAGTCAAACTCATTCCACGGAGGGCCTAGTGTCTGCAGGTTTTTGGGTTTTTCCATTCAATTAAGTCCTAGACAAGTTGAGGGGAATTATTTACTAATTAGTGACCTTAATTCATCAAGTACAAGAGAGGAGCGAAACCCCGCAGAAACCCAGCCCTCCATGGAATGACTGACACACACTTGCTTTAAAGGGATACTGTGAGATTCTGGCATCTCATCGATCGAAACAGGTGGTTGTCCACCCCAAAGTGCTGCATGTCATGTGCATGACTCAAACCAAGCGTCACCTGTCTTGATTAATGAGAGAAGACAAAGATACTCTATGATGTTAGATTACTTCATAGAGCAATTTTTTTTTTTCTAGAGTATTTTCTAAATTCAAACATTCCCCCTGCAACTAGCCATCAGAGCTTAGACGACTCGAGGACTTCCAAATCGAGAACTACTAAAGCACCTCCATGTAAAGGTTGGTCGAAAATGTGCTGCTTACGGCTATATAGCAGCCTGTCACAGCTCATGAGAACCGTTTGATGACATTGGCTAACAACTGGGCTGCGTTCCGTACGGAAAAAAAACCAATGCAATTGAACGGAAACAGTACGGTTCTGAACGACCAGTTGCCCTTTAAATACGTCACGCATTGGGGAAGTTAATTTTACATAGCCGGTGTCCCGGGTAGGTGTAGATTTCACTTCTCTTTTTTTACTTCTTTCATTCCCTTCTCCCCCACCGTTTATTATAATAAACGCATTCACTTCTTTTATCTATTACTTTTTCATTTGCCCTGCACTGTTGGATCCCAGAGCATAAGATGTTCACTGTACCCTGCAATTACATATTCGTCCCTGTACATGTGACTAATAATCTCCACTCCTCAGCCAGCCAGCTGGCCTACTGAAAGAGCATTCTTCCATCTATTCCTCACCACACTCCCACAGAAGAGAGACAAGCAGCTGTTCCCAAGGAACCACAATCAAATGCCAACGTTGACATTAACAATTGAAATCATATGACTAAGATGGCTATCACTCAAACCAACAATGACTTATTCTGACCTTCTACCAAGTGGTTGTTGAGTCTTTACTGAAATCATAAATGGCATCCAAAAAAATACATTAGCCATGTCACCAGTTACATATGTGAGTAAACACTAAGCATTTCATAATCATATAACGAGCCAGCTACCCACACTCAGACATCTTTCAATTGTATGCCCTTATTTTATTACTTTAGGACAGCTAGCTACAAACACTATATAAAAACACAGTTACTGTTCCAAATATGAGATATTACTTCTCTGTTTAGTCCTGTACTAGTGGCTTTACTAACTGGGTTTAGGAAAATTACAAAGCAACAATGAATTACCATACAATCTGTCTCCATAAATGTAGAAGCTAGTTAGCGAACTTAGTAAAGAAAGACCATTGCATTTGGAACATGGCTTTGCTAGTTAGCTAAACTAGCTGACTAGCTAGCAAAGTTAACACCACAATATGGAAACTTTGAAAGTGTGGTTAGTGTCCACACTCAGTCAATATACAAAAAAACGAACAGGTTGAATTGCCTTACCTTGACATGTGTTATTTGAAAGCCAGTTAAAACACTATTAGTTGCACTTTCTTACTAAATTATTAAAACTAGCTAGCCTAACAAGCTAGAGAAGAAATGTACATATATAGCCAAATATATTTAATTTTCTCCTTGTTCTGTGATATAGCCATGTCTGTCTAGCGAGACTGCAGACGTGTCTGCCAGTCTGCTAGCATGCACAAACTAGTTAACAAGCAAGTAACGTTACATACAACTTTAAAGTCATTAAAATAGCACGTTCATGCAAGAATAATCTCACCTTTGGTCAGATTGTCGCTGTATCTCAATGGCACTCTTAAAATGTAAACCAAATAAGCATCACAAAGAACCAGACTGTCCAGAAGTAAGTCCAAGACCAGGCGATAGTGGACTTGAGTTGCTACACTAAACCTGTCCCATCTTCAACCATGATACTCTGGGCTCTCTCTTTTTGTGTACTAGTACCTGTAAAATTCTCAGTGTATTCTGGGACTATAATACCATGCCCTGTTTTTACTGTATGATCATGTGTATAGCTATTGTTCAATACTTTGAAAATATTAAAACATGATTTATTTGATAACACAAAAACATATTTTTTTAAATGTATTACACTTAGTCAACAAACCATACAGTGTTTATGCATATTTTATGCACACCACTGGCTGATTACCTGACATAATCTTTCACCTTTTTAATGAAAATTGAATCAGACTGCATTCAGAGTAAATACACTTATATAATGAAGTCAGGGCTTCTCCCCCTCATCAATATGGGGGAATACGTGCCAGTCAGCCAAGTTATGTTTCAGATGTAGTGTATCTTGAATCCAGCTGCTTTGAGGATTGTACTCAAAAAGGTAGTCATATACTACATTGTATGTTTGCCCTAGAGCCTCTATCTATAAATTCATCTGTTGTCATTTTTAGCATCACATAAACTGATTTACTAAAGTTTTTATTCTACTCTGTCATGTGGTTAACATGTGCACATTTATGTAACTTAGATATGAGGGATTTGAATTAAAGTGTAAAGTGAAAAACCTACACAGAGGCCACATTCCAGGCTACCTACACTGAACACAAATATAAATGCAACATGTAAAGTGTTGGTCCCATATTTCATGAGCTGAAATAAAATATCCCATGAATGTTCCACATGCACAAAAAGCTTATTTCTCTCAAATTTTGTGCACAATTTTTTTTACATCCATGTTATTGTGAGCTTTTCTCCTTTGTCAAGATAATCCACACTCAAGAAGCTGATTAAACATCATTACAAAGGTGCATCTTGTGCTGTGGACAATAAAAGGCCACTCTAAAATGTGCAGTTTTGTCACACAACACAAATGTCTCAAGTTTTGAGGGAGCGTGCAATTGGCATGCTGACTGCAGGAATATCCACAAGAACTGTTGCCAGAGAATGTAATGTTCATTTCTCTATCATAAGCCGCCTCCGTCATTTTAGAGAATCAGGCAGTACTTTCAACCGGCCTCACAACTGCAGACCACGTACGTGTATGGCGAGCAATTTACTGATGTCAACATTGTGAAGAGTGCTCCACGGTGGCGTTGGGGTTATGATATGGGCAAGCATAAGCTACGGACAACGAACACAATTACATTTTATCTATGGCAATTTGAATGCACAGAAATACTGTGACGAGATCCTGAGGTCCATTGTGAGGCCCATTTTTTTTAAGGTATCTGTGACCAACAGATGCATATCTGTATTCCCAGTCATGTGAAATACATTGTTTAGGGCCTAATGCATTCATTTCAATTGACTGATTTCCTCATATGAACTTTAACTCAGTACCATCTGTGAAAATTGTTGCATTTATATTTTTGTTCAGAATCCTCTGCGGTCACATTGAGCAGATGATCAAGTCATATTGATAGGGATTTTACAGTACAATGGTAAACACTTCTGCCACATGTGGAACTAAATACATCTATAGAGGGGTATACTACAAAGCAGGTTCAATGAGTTAGCCAGCTGACTTTGATAAACAAACCAGAAATAACAATTTTTTGGGTTCATTAAAGCACCAATCATAAAAACGTGGAGGCAATTATTTTAGGACTTCTATTTGCCATTGAGGTACTTCTAAAAGCCTATTTCACACCATGGCCTGTTGAATTTGTAATATTTTTTCTTCCATTGTGATTTCGGCACAAATTAAAAATGTGGCACTGATTCACCCATGGATTGATGTTTCAGCATTGTCTCAATGAAGAGTTCAACTAGCCATGCGTTCAACTAGCCCTGCACACATAATTACAAGTCTGCTAGTTGCAGGCGGATGAGCAATGTTCATTGCAGGAATCTGATAATCTATGCAACACATCTGCATTGTAGGTAGCCTGGAACGTGGCCATTCTCAAACTCCATTAAAGAGAGTGAAAAACTGGTACAAAGTAGGAGTTAGTAAGTAAATAGAAAATATCATTTAATGCAACATAGTCATTACTGATCACAATTAATCAAGGAAATAAATTACCAAACCGTCAGACAAGGATGTTTAATACAGGTATATATTACAATGTGCCATGTTATAAGTCAGATCTGTTTTAATAAAAAATAAGCACTGGGGAGAAAGTGATACTTTTACCTTTTATTGTAAATTTAAATTCAACATTTAGTAGCAATTAAAGACTTGTTAATTAAGCTTGTCAAGTTTTCTCCTTTTTTTGCTAAATGAACATTCAGTTCAGAAGTCAGGGAGTTAAACTGCAGTTTAGCCAGGAGGGTCGCAAGCTTGAGATGTTCACGTATGAGGCAAACCGTGGGGAGAGTACCAATATGAAGTGTAACAAGAACCTTTGAGTGGTCAACATTGGCAAAGGTGACTAACCGCTTGTGCAAAAGATGTCATTATGATGTCATAAAAGTACGAGCAATTGAACACAACTGAGGGACTCTTAACAGTATGAGACAGTAACCGTGTTGTACAGTAGAGGATTCTCTTATCCTGTATTTGCCAATAAAGTCCTATTCTAAATATATTTTACAGTGATACTCCTCAAAAAATAATCGTTTCATCATTACAATTGGAATTGTTTTTCTTTGGGTCAAAGAAAAGGTGTGGGCTCACCACCATATTAATAAATATTGCACACATACATTGAGACGTATTATGCTCCACCCTCTCCTTTATGTACTACGTCGTCCTCCACATCCTATTTTGCCAATAATAATATCATGATTATCATCTATGTATTATACAGATTATGTTTTTAACAGTGTCTGTATAAAAGCATTCATAAAAGTAGACTTTTTTCTGTGAGACCAAACCTTTTTTTGCCCCCCATTAATCTAATTTGTACAAAGACGATACAACAATCCAGTCATGCAATGTTGGGGTTTTCCGTTTTGTTTGTTTTAAGCGTTCTGCATCTCCTTGCCGATCTTGTAGCTCAGGATCTTGTTCCAGTCGATCTTGGTGCGCGTCACGGGAAGCTGGCGGCGCAAGGCTTTGAAAGTGGTGTCCGACATGGTCTGGTAATTCTCGTTGATGGCAGTCTGACGGGGTAAGAGAGGGGAGGGAAATTCATTTGGGCTTTGGGGTGTCACAATAAAAAACACAATTGACAGGAATTGTCACACGGTGATGGTTTCCAGAGACAGTGTATTGACATTACAAAAGAATATGAACAACACTTGTCATCAACATTACTTGTCACAAAATATGATGCTTCAGTATCTTGTGTTATAAATATTACAGCAACTACTTTATAGTCACACGTGTCCATGTCAAAGCTTTCCCAATCCCACACACCTGGTAGTCGTTCTCTGCAGCCTCAATGATCTTAATGAACTCCTTTGCAGTTGCAGCTTCGTTCTAGTGAAGAGGAACCAAGTGGAAATCAGGAAGTGAATCAAGAGGTTCAAATAATAGATTGTCAAACATACATACTAACGCGCATGTACATGTTTTGACGTGTTTTTCCACACGTATTCCATTTAGTGATGTACTCACAGAAATGGACATCGACTCTTGGACCTCTTTGTGGCTGACCAGCTGAACGTTGCCGTCTTCATAGTAATGAACCTACAACCAGACCGAGAGTAGTGTGTGATTAGTGTGCAATGGTCTGGAACTCAATTACCTTACACGCAACCATGCGCCCACACACACACCTGGATTTTCATGATGCCGGCCACTTGAGTGGTGGAGGAGCCAATTGTGAATTTCCACTCAGACCTCCAACGTCCGTTCCTTTACAAAGAGAGAAGAAATTAAGTATTTAGTACGTCTACAAGCTCTCAAAGTGTGTGTTGAGTGTTCTCTCACTCCCCCTCTATCAACTACATAGCAGTCTTTCCTAAGAGGTATCAGATCTTGTACAGAAGCTGTAAGATCATTATACTCAGGGAGCCTTAGGCTCAGTAAAACCCACCGCAAAGAGGATTGGCACGGTCCTTATTCAATTATATTAGCCTGATCAGGGCTGGCTCAACAAGGTAATGGGAGGCCAACAATCTCTAAACCAACAGGCACTGGTTAGCCAAGTAGCAAAAAAAAGCAAGCTAAGATGGTGTTTGAACAGTGATTAGCGTGTAAACCAGACAATAGAAGGTTTACAGGCTAAATATTTTTGGATTCTGCCTGAAGGGAGTTTGAAGCCATTTACATGACTAGAAAACTAAAATCACAAACATACTTCATCTCGCATCTTTAAATTCTTAAGTCCATACATACCAGAAGTTTTTTGGTTGAAACTGATGGCACTCGATACACACGATGATGGTTTGATGTCCGTCTATGGTTTTGCCGTAAATCTAAGGGGAGATTTGACACATTTTCAGTGTACTCAGTTAATTCACATTACATGATAAAATGACAAATTTAACAGCGCAGGATCAAGAAGATGGGTGTTATGCAGCCCAGACGTACAGTGCAGACTCCGCTGGGGTAGTGCTCCTTGACGTAGGCCCGGACAGCACCATCCACAGCACTCCTCCAGCCCTCCATGGCGCCATCCACATCGTGGGGCCGCGGGTCACTGGCCTCCTTCCTCAGGTGGTCAAACTTAAAAGAGATCTTGTTTTTAGGGTCAAGAACCCGCCCATTGCCCAGGTCTCCATGCTCTGTGATTAAGACCTGGAGAGAGATTGAGAGGGGAGATCCGTAGGAAGGCAAGAAGAGGGAGATAAAAAGGGGAGAAAGGGAAGGAAAGAGTTATGCTCTCCTTTCTCTCTCTGCCTCTTTTTTCCTGATCTACAGCGCATTCGGAAAGTATTCAGACACCTTGACTTTCTCCACATTATGTTACAGCCTAATTCTAAAATAGATTAAATCATTTTTTTCCTCCCTCAATACCACATAATGACAAAGCAGGTCTCAATTTTTAACCCCCCCAATAAAAATATACATACACACCACTGTTCAAAAGTTTGGGGTCAATTAGAAATGTCCTTGTTTTTGAAAGAAAATCACTTTCTGTCCATTAATATATAAAATTGATCAGAAATACAGTTTAGACATTGTTATAAATGACTATTGTAGCTGGAAACGGCAGATTTTTTATGGAATATCTACATAGGCGTACAGAGGCCCATTATCAGCAACCATCACTCCTGTGTTCCAATGGCACGTTGTGTTAGCTAATCCAAGTTAATAATTTTAAAAGGCTAATTGATCATTAGAAAACCCTTTTGCAATTATGTTACCACAGGTGAAAACTGTTGTTCTGATTAAAGAAGCAATACAACTGGGCCTTCTTTAGACTAGTTGAGTATGAGCATTTGTGGGTTCGATTACAGGCTCAAAATGGCCAGAAACAAAGACCTTTCTTTGAAACTCGTCAGTCTATTTTTGTTCTGAGAAATGAAGGCTATTCCATGCAAGAAATTGCCAAGAACCTGAAGATCTTGTACAATGCTGTGTACTACTCCCTTCACAGAACAGTGCAAACTGGCTCGAACCAGAATAGAAAGAGTGGGAGGCCCCGGTGCACAACTGAGCAAAAGGACAAGTACAATAGTGTCTAGTTTGAGAAACAGATTCCTCACAGTCCTCAACTGGCAGCTTCTTTAAATAGTACCCACAAAAACACCAGTCTCAACATCAACTGTGAATCAGAGACTCTGGGATGCTGGCTTTCTAGGAGAGTCAGTTCATCATAGAGTCTCTGGTTAACTTCCCCAGAAGTCACAATGTCTTTCGTAGTTGTCGCTTTCTCAGAGGCTCTGGATAGTGTCTGTTGTAATGGAGTCATCAGGCGTACAGATGGTCGTTACATAGAATAGATGCTTCCGCGGTTGTCGGTATTCTCGTACTAGACTTACGTAATTTCCAGCTGCAGACCAGTAATTCTAAGTCTAGGATTTGCTCTTATTCTGTAGCGATTGATAGTCTGAGTTTAACCATTTCCAGCCGAGTAGCCAACGCTACATGCTGTATGGTCTCCGTGGCCTATAAAGTTGTAGTTCTTAACCATTTCAACATGTAGCCACAGCTCCATGCTTTCTGGTCTAATGTAAATTTTGGCGGAAGTTGGTTTTATGCACTTCTGGGAAAAGGGGTGTTCCATGACGCTGATGTAATGTCTGTGCTCACGTGGGCGCTGATTTTGTTAACTATATGAAAACCTTCTAAATGAGAAAATATGGGTTAACGTCACATCTTTTCACAAATAGCTTGTTTAATCACAAAGACAACCCAAAGAGACAGTAATGAGTGTTTCCTGTCCTTCATGAGATCACCAAATGAAACACACTCGTCATGCCTGTCCCTTAAAATGTCCACGGACCACTCGCACATTCTCGAAAATATAAATATTGTTTAATTATCCAAACTTTTGATGTCCAAGTGTTTCTCCGTGTTCCACAGTTTCCATTCCAATCTGGAACACTACAGAGCATAGAGGCTGTGTATTTTATGACCGACCATAAAACAGCCGACTTCCCGCTCTACGAGAGAGAGCACGCTGTAGAGCGGACACACTGTAACCTGATCCTTCAGATCTTCACAGGAGCGTTAAGACAGCACACAGCCAAGACAACACAGTAGTGGCTTTGGGACAAGTCTCTGAATGTCTTTGAGTGGACCAGCCAAAGCCCAACCGAACATCTCTGGAGAGACCTGAAAATAGCTGTGCAGCGACGCTCCCCATCCAACCTAACAGAGCTTGAGAGGATCTGCAGAGAAGAATGGGAGAAACTGCCAAAATACAGGTGTGCCAGGCTCATACCCAAGAAGACTCGAAGCTGTAATCGCTGTGGCAAAGTACTGAGTAAAGGGTCTGAATACTTCTGTAAATGTGATTTGTTTTATTTGTAATAAATGAGTGAAAAAAAACAATTTAATTCATTTTAGAATAAGGCTAACGTATCAAAATGTTGAACAAGTCAAGGGGTCTGAATACTATCCGAATGCACTGTATTCCTGATACTCATTCTAGTGTGCTAACCAGAACATTTATTGATATATCATTGTGTTACCTAGGCAACATCACAACGATCTGGAATAGTACCACCATAGTACTAGAAGAGGAATTATTGTTTGTGTCTAAAACATAATACAATCAATATGCAACAAGGCTAATATCCAGTCCATTGAATAATACATGATCCCTAAGGTAAGTCTGAAGGCACTAGGCTTTATTCCTTTATGTAGTTATTCTCAGAACCCATGACTAGAGCTGTTAATCCCCATTGTGCTTTGTTTCTAATGATACCAGGTCTGGAGTCACTAGCATCTATAGGCTTTGAGTCGATAAAGGCTGTGCATTGTGAAATCTGATGAAAAACATGCAAGTCTTGTTTCACTGTAGTCCTACCTGTTCTTCATATCTCTCTATTTTCACCGGGGTAAACTGGTCCACGTTGTACTGTGCAAAAGCACTAATGAAACAGACAGAAGAGGTACAAGGTTAATCAGTGCCAATAATGAATTACTTTCTGGAAAAACAAAGAGGTCATCTTTCTAGTTGGTTAATAATATACTCATTCTGTTGATCGTTTATGACGTGAGCAGACTACGGGTCTATATTTCATCACTTACTGTGCTGCACCTTCCCTGAGCAGATTGTCATTGTTGAGCAGCAATCGTACATCTGTGGGAAGTACAGAACCACACGTCAGAGTTCAGAAACCTACAGCACACAGAAGGATTCACATCAAATCACATCCCTCTCTATCATACATAAACATTCCAGTCACAGAGCTAGCATGGGGATAAAACTCACAGACAGAAGGGCAACCAGTGGAGCAAAAACACCATTGTAAATACAATCTATTTATTTACTTTCCCTTTCATACATCAACTATTTGCACATTACGACAACACTGTACATAGCCAATAATACCATTTGAAATGTCTATATTTTTTTTTTAGGTTGAGTGAAATGTTTACTGTTCACTTTGACTGTTTATTTCACTTGCTTTGGCAAATGTAAACATGTTTCCCATGACAAAGCCCATGAGAGAGAGAATGTTTACTAATGTTTCCCTTTTGTTAATTGTCTATTCCATTTTCTTTGGCAATGTAAACATACGTTTCCCATGTCAATAAGGCCCTTTATATTGAATAGAGAGAGACCAAAAGAGCGAGAGACCGACAGCCTGTCTTCTCGAGAGCCAGGTCTTGCTATGTGCACACTGCCCACAAAATGAGCTGCACTTCCTAACCTTCTGCCAAATGTACAACCACAGAGACACATATTTCCCTCAGATTACACAGACCCACAAAGAATTTGAAAACGAATCCAATTTTGATAAACTCCCATATCTATTGGGTGAAATACCACAGTGTGCAATCACAGCAGCAAGATTTGTGACCTGTTGCCACAAGAAAAGGGTAACCAGTGAAGAATAAACACAATCCATATTTATTTTCCCTTTTGTACATCGTTACAACACTGTGATATATCTATCTATACACACACACACGAAATGTCTTCATTCTTTTGATACTTTCGTAAGTAATGTTTCCTGTTAATTTTTTATTTCACTTTTGTTTATTATCCATTTCACTTGCTTTGGCAATGTAAACATGTTTCCCCATGCCAAAAATGCCCCTTAAGGATCGGACCCTTTTTTTCCCAATTGTCACCTGAAATGACATACCCAAATCTAACTGCCTGTAGCTCAGGACCTGAAGCAAGGATATGCATATTCTTGATACCATTTCAAAGGAAACACTTTGAAGTTTGTGGAAATGTGAATGTAGGAGAATAACACATTAGATCTGGTAAAAGAAAATGCATGTTTTTTTTTCTTTTTTATATATTTTTTTCCACCATCATCTTTGAAATGTAAGACAAAGGCCATACACATTAAGATAGGAGCCTAGGTGTAACTTAGATTTTGTCCACAAGATAGCAGCGTGTGTGCAAAGTTTCAGACTGATCCAGTGAAGAATTACCTCACTACACAAAATTTTGCATCAAGTCTGCCAGGAGTTTGCCCAAATGTGCCAAATTGTTCAATTTATACATTTAAGTACATAACTATAGAGTAGATACAAAAATGCTACGGTAATAGCATTGCCGTGATGCATTTTGTTGTTGTGCACAATCCTCAAACAGCATGGTATTTTTTTGCTGTAATAGCTACTGTAAATTGGACACTGCAGTTAAATTCTTGTTAATCTGAGCTTTCTGCCCATATAAAGACATGTCTATGTCCTGAAAAGTTGGCTGTTGTATACAACGTTTTCTAGTCAAATGATCGCATATTGAGCAACAACCATCCCGGTTTAGGGACACTGATCCAGTAAAGGTTCAATTCAAATTGAGAGCCCTAGGATGAAGCTAAACCAGCCATGACAAGTTCACACACTGTAAAGGGCTGTGAAGTCAAAGAGATGAAAGGGGAAGTGTTGACACTGTGTGTGTGTGTGTGTGTGTGTTGGGCTGTGAAAAGGAGGCACTCCGAGGTGACAAAGCTAATCATGGACGGGGGCAGGAGTATACACGCACACAGCCCTCGGAATGCCCCCTCTAAATAGTCTCTTCAAGCCCCCACTTGTAAGTCCCCACTTTAACTGGAAGGTAGTTTGTTGTGTGACCACTAACTGGGAGGCAGTGTTTTACTGTGTGCCAATGTGCTAAATAGTCCCTGGTTTTGTCCCTCTCCGGTCGGCCCGTGTGTTCATACGCACTGGGCTGAGGCCTCAAGGCAAGGCTGCCCTACTGACCCAGAGAGTCGGGATGTTTCTCAAAATGCATACTACCATGCTCCAAGCACACAAATTGTCCATATCAAAGTATGCGAAGCATGGAGGGCACTTTGAATGCGTACTCCCGTTTGTACATATTGAAGGATACATCTGAAAGTATGCTAATAAATATTACGCTAAATGTATTGAAATTTGAGCTGAAGCAAAGTGAAAATACCCTCCGACTTCAGAATGAAATGTTGCCTATTCACATCTCATATGTTGCAAGACTACAATATTTTATCTTGGTACGTTAATAGCTATATGGTGTTAATTTTGGCATGTTTACCTGATCGCAAACCCATAAATCAATAGGGCTTACTGGCTAGATACTACTGTTAGGTAGCTAGATCGCCACGAAGAATTGGTAACTACAAACGAAAAATGTACATCTACCTTGCATAACATTAGTTTTAGGTTATTTTTGCCTGTATAACTCACTGACTAGATTATTACGATACTCAGATATCTAACTAATAATTATGTTGTAAAACGTTTGCATTGTGTATATCTGGTTTCGTCGATTGTTGCCATTGTCCTGGCTGGAAGAAGGGTCAGTGAATGGAGAGGTGCAGCATGAGGTAATACAGTAGGGGGAGTGCTTTCTCAAATGTAATGTTTTATGTGTTCTCCACACTCTCGTCCTCACAAGAACGTACTCCAGAGAACGTCCTGGGAGAATGCACTCGGAGCATGAGTGTGGAATATGGTAGTATGCATATTGAGAAACATCCTCAGTCTGGCCTTTGTGATGACTCTCTGTCATTCATTCTTTATGTTAGGAGCATAGTGCATGGTCTGATGGGGATTATGGGCCAGCAACTCAGTCTCTCCCTCTCAGAAATGCTCCGCAACAGGCTAGTAGAAAACTAGACAGTGCATGTGGGTGTGAGACAGAAATATTGAGATACTGAGAGAGAAGTCTGTTCTGCAGTGTGTGGTTTCGAGATGAAGGGTTATCTGTGTCATATCATCTCAAGTGACACGCTCATCATGATGCTGTGACTGGATGCTCTTCCAGTTACAACTGTGGCGTTACAGCAGGTAAATTGTGAGTTGTGGCGCTCAGACCAGTATCCTGACTTTGGGCGATAGACAGACACACACACATAAACTCCCCCACACACAGACAAACTCTCACCATTGAAAACTTCGTTGAACTCTCCCGGTGGGGCGTGGATGACAAAGTTTGCTGCTATGCGTACCTACAAAACAGCAAGACAGACACTTTAAAGCTGACATCCGCATTACCGGCTTATTTGTTATTGTTTTGTTTATGAAACAGAGGAGCATCATGGTAAGAGAAAAAGTGCCTGGTTAGAATCCAGCCCACTGCTATTTCAGCACACTCATCAAATAAACATACAAAAATGTTATGCATACTCTGCTGTTCTATAGCGTGTGCAATGATTTCCAAGGTAAAATAATTAAAATCTGTTTGTTGTTTAAAGTAATTTATTTGTAATGTCACAACGATAGATATATCAGGTAGATGTGTTTTCATCCATTTATGGTCATTTGGCTTTGGTTTCACTTGGTTTCAGTAGAGGGAGGATCCCCTCTTATCATGATTACGTTAGTTATTAAAAACCTTGTCAATAAGGGGAAGTGTGAAACACACAAGAAATCCCATCTAATGAGAACTGTATTTTCTGTTGCTAAGCCCAAAGCATGGATAAATACAGTGGGTTTACAACCACAATTCTCACTTCTCAGCCACCATGCACCCAGAGAGTTGTCCACTTTTCATAACATAACTGTGTCTGTCCCCTGCTACACCACAACATTTCCTGTTTGGAGGTCACATGTGAAACTGACAGCGCGGGGCAGGCAGCCCCTCCCTCCCCTGGTGGCTCATGACCATATAAGGGCATGAAAATGTGCCGAGGAGCCTAGTAGTGAAGTGCACCCCTCCCTCTCTCTGCGAGGGGTAGGGCTTGGCTAGTCTATCTTCCCTGTTCCCCACCTCCCCTGGACTGACAGGCTGGGAAAGTGTGCCTCTCCCTGGGGCCCTTATTAGTGGTCTGCATGAGAGCTTTGGATCCCAGCGCGGCTGCAGATTGATTCTCACTAATGAGTGATGATAGGGTGAAAGCAAGAGAGGTGCTCTGGGATTCTTGTGTCTTCGTTGTCTTCGTAAAATAAGTGTTCATTGCTAAAATGGAGCCATTTGGATCAGGCCTCCCTTATTATGCTTCAGAGTAATGTAAACACACGTTCATTGAAAGCCCCGTAGTGGCGCTGCAGTGTTATCTGCTGTGCTCGGTTTAAACCAGCCGAGGACCGTTCAACTCCATTCTCTTATATCGAGGCAGAGCTGATAACGCGATTTGCTTACAACAGAGTCACCATCAGTCAATACTGGTAACATTTAAATCTGGAAATGCTTTACCTTTACAACTGTGGTCATTCCGCAGGGTGCTGAAATTCATACTTTCAAATAAAACTTAGAATACAACTGACTTTTTCCTAATTGGTGTTGCTCAACTGGAGACGTAACTTCGCTGCCTTGACAGATTCAATTGGCACAAATTAGGAAGTAGTCGGTGGTTGTATTCAAAGGTTTATTAATAGTATGAATTTCAGCACCCTGCGGAAGAACCGTAGTTGTACAGGACAAACAGATTTTTAAATGTTAAAATGCTTACATTTACCTATCGTTCTGCCCCTGAACAAGGCAGTTAACCCACTGGTCCTAGGCCATCATTGTAAATAAGAAATGTTCTTAACTGACTTGGCTAGTCAAAAGGTAAAAAATAAGTTGTCGCTAGCAAATCACTCGCCCATTTATCCATACTCAACTGTGCCTCGATATAACAGAGTTGAGCGTTCGTTCCTCAGCTACATGTACTCAACTCTGCTCTTATTCACATTTACGTCATTTAGCAGACGCTCTTATCCAGAGCGACTTACAAATTGGTGCATTCACCTTATGATATCCAGTGGAACAACCACTTTACAATAGTGCATCTAAATCTTTTAAGGGGGGGGTTAGAAGGATTACTTTATCCTATCCTAGGTATTCCTTAAAGAGGTGGGGTTTCAGGTGTCTCCGGAAGGTGGTGATTGACTCCGCTGTCCTGGCGTCGTGAGGGAGCTTGTTCCACCATTGGGGTGCCAGAGCAGCGAACAGTTTTGACTGGGCTGAGCGGGAACTGTGCTTCCTCAGAGGTAGGGGGGCCAGCAGGCCAGAGGTGGATGAACGCAGTGCCCTTGTTTGGGTGTAGGCCCTGATCAGAGCCTGAAGGTGTTGTTTCATCAGTTGTCAAGATCTGAAACTCACCAGTACTGCCTTTTGGAGACAAGTAGTCTGCAATTGATCTTGGCAAAGTATTTCTTATAGCCTAGCATCGTGAGATGCTGTGCCTTTTTATTTCACTGCTACTCTTAGTCAGGTCTATATTGTAAGAGAACTTCGTCTTTAAAAAAAAACGTTAGGCCTACCCTTATTCGACCCCATTATAGCGTTACCCTACCAATGCACTTTGTTAACATTGATGTAGCGACACTAACACGACGTCTGTTGGGCGTGAATAAAAGGCATGATGCACTTAAATTAGGACTCTATTGGGGTGATTCTCATGAAACCAATTTAAACCATGTAAGTAGTTAGTTACTAAACCATGGTCCATGATGCATCTGTTTCACCAGCTGACTTCCTGGTTAAAAAGAAATGGGCTCAATAAATGACTATCAATTCAGTGTAATTCACTGGCCCACAATAATAATATCATAATCACTTGGCCATCTTTATTCTTTAACAGAGTGTGTGTGTCATAACAGGAGACAATGCAGGTATTTCAGACAGAGCAAACACACTAACTGTTCTTCCACATTCAATCACAACTTTATCGAATTGAAACTGATTTACTGAAGTGAGAAGTTGTTTTAATTTATTTAACCAGGTAGGCTAGTTGAGAACAAGTTCTCATTTACAACTGCGACCTGGCCAAGATAAAGCAAAGCAGTGTGACAGACAGAGTTACACATGGAGTAAACAATAAACAAGCCAATAACAAACAAGTCAATGACACAGTAGGAAAAAAAGAAAGTCTATATACAGTGTGTGCAAAAGGCATGAGGTAGGCAATAAATAGGCCATAGGAGCGAATCATTACAATTTAGCAGATTAACACTGGAGTGATAAATGAGCATAAGATGATGTGCAAGTAGAAATACTGGTGTGCAAAAGAGCAGAAAAGTAAATAAAAACAGTATGGGGATGAGGTAGGTAGATTGGGTGGGTAATTTACAGATGGACTATGTACATCTGCAGTGATCTGTTAGCAGCTCAGGTAGCTGATGTTTAAAGTTGGTGAGGGAAATAAAAGTCTCCAACTTCAGCGATTTTTGCAATTCGTTCCAGTCACTGGTAGCAGAGAACTGGAAGGAAAGGCGGCCAAATGAGGTGTTGTCTTTAGGGATGATCAGTGAGATATTCCTGCTGGAAGTGGTAAGAGGCATGCTGTGATCGCCACCAGGTTGCTTTGAGGGTCTTTTTGCACCCCACCATAGTGAAGATCAAGGAGTCGGACTAGGTGAGACTGGAGAGGAAGGCTAGAAGTTAGCCAGCTGACCTGACAGTGACAGCCTGGGACAAGGGGGGCACTGGTGTCACCTCAGTAGGGCTAGCCTGAGGCAAAACCTCTGAAGGAAATTGACAAACTTGTGACCCTCACTTTAAATCTGACAGCTAATGATCATACCATTCAAAGCTAAAAGGGTAAGTGAAGTGGTCGTGTTTCATCGAGTGCTACTGTCTACCCTGCAGTAACATCAGTAGAAACGAGAAGTGAGGAAAGGGCCAACCATTACTTGAATACTTAGTATGTTTAGTAAAGGCCTACTGCCTCATATGGCTGCAGCATGACAATCTAGTAGTCGACATTTAAACTGAAATCACTTAGCGTCAGAGACAAAAATAATTCATCAAGATTATCTGAATAACTACACTATTACGCCACCCAACGGATTGTATTTAGACAAACACTGATGGTAGCAACCTTTATAGATGTTTACCATGTCCTTTATTAGAGATGCTGCTGTGTCTCTGACTAACTGGCTGTTTGGTGTGAGAGAGCTGGAGCTGTCGTGTCCACAGAATTAAATACTTGATCTTGTGATGCTAGGTTTGGATCACACCCACTCCCAGGCGGGCGGGCACACACAATGAGGTCATTTCACAGGAACACTGAGAACAGACCGGCTCCGAGGAGGATTTTGTTTTTGACACTTCCATCAACTCCCAACAAAGGACTTAAAATCATCTTGTTTCAAATTTGGCCATGGAATTAGACACCCACCCTACTCGCTATAATCTTCTAAAACACATTTTGGCCTAGACGATAGCCTAACACATTCACAAAGCCATGCATGCGTACACACACACACACAGAGAGAGACCCCCTGCAGGAGCCTAGTGTTTGTAAGCTCCTGGGCAGACAGTCACCAGCTGTTCTCTCTGTCCTCCAGTGATGTTGTGTTTCGGTTTCACCACATTCACACTCCCAGGTGCATTTGTTATTCCAAAAAACACAGCTCTAGAGCACCATCCCTAATCCCAGAATCACACTTCTTATCAGGACACTCCAGAACCCTAAACCATGAGGGAGGAGGAAGGGGTGTATCTGGCCTGCAGGCATCCTATAGATATATACTCCAGGGGGCTAAATCCTCCATCCTGGCACCTCTCATCCATCCCCATATTTGTGATATATGAATAGGCACCTTGAGCACAGTACAACTAGAAAAACAATACATGGGTAGCAAGCATAGGGTCCTCTGTCCTGCCACAACCATTGAGGCGATGAGAAGAATAGCCACAAATAAAGAAGATAATCATCCCCCTGGAAGTAACTGGACCAGAACCTCTAAAATAAAATGGGGCAAAGGACAAACACACGTCTACCATTGAGCTGTTTATAGTCGCTCTTCCACAAATCTTCATCTTTGAACAACTTGAGACCAGTGACATTCTAGCCCTTGGTCTTGTTATGGTTAGTTTAACAAATGCAGATCGTGTTTCCCTTACCAATACTACTGCCCGACACCTAAACAAACTCAGAATTAGGCTAGTTCATTCTTGTTTCAACTGAATGATATTGCTGTTTTAGGGCCCTATAAAATGTTAGATTTTTTGCCTGATTCCATTGTGTTTTTCCAGGTTTATTTTTTTATCACACGTTTAATAGAAAAACAACAAAATGTAATGTTCTAAGTCCACAATAATGCTTAAACCACATCAGGAGACCACTTGAGGTCTGGGAAAAATCGAAGACATTTTGGAATGAGGTTGTATTGTTTGGTTAGTGGTGTTTCTATAGCACTCAAGTGATTGCAGAGTTTTCTAAATAAATGGCCACTAGATTGAGGCAAATGATATTCTGCCAGGTAGGTCTAGGCTACATTGTAGTTAACATTTAAATTGAGAAGGTTTTTAGGAAGCCTTTCCATGTACCAGCAGACAGTTATCATTAGCATTGTCGTTAATGGCTACACAAAGTGTAGACTAGACATGCGCATTCCTGTGCTCTTTCAGAAAGTTGCAGCAAAATACAAATCACTGGTTCATTTTGTTCATGTCTTATGATTAACTTGGGCAAATTAATGGATTTTCGAAAAAGTTCAATACATTTAGTTGATTTCATACAAAGTTCACATTTTTGAATATTGTTGAATTCGGTTTTAATGTCTGGATTCCGTGATTCCAACCGCAATGCAGATTTTATAGGGCCCTACTGTTTGCGCTGCAGGCCTGAATGTTTCTTTGGGCTGGGGGGGCTAAAGCACCCTGCTGCCAAGATAAGAAATCCAGAAGTAACACAGCAAATAGATTGTGAACACTTAAAAAGGAACAGATATTCTGTATTTCCACCCCAGAGTCATACTGTAGCAGGCCCAGGCTATATGTGGAGCTGTTTACAGACTGAATAGCACCACCAGGGTTGTTTCTCCTGCACATCCAAATCTATCACAGCAGGGAAGACACGTACAGACAAGAGAAGAAGTGTTCCTTAGGCCCTGCATTCTTCACAAACACACACACAGGAGAAGTAGGCCAATCCTACAGAAATCATGATGTTTACTGTGTGGCTGTAAGTCCAGCCATGATAACCATGGTTTGTATATTAGAGTAGTCTACTTGACAACAATCTCCTGTAAAAAGTCTCAGATTACTTAGGCTAAATGACAAACACCCAAACATTGTTCTCAGTTTCAAAGTAAGCCATGTTAAAATGGCTGAGGTTTAAAATAGTCACTAAAAGTCAGGGTGGAGCAGACACTTGCGGACAGTGATACAGTGGTCAAGTAGGTATATGAGGGCGACACCAGAGAGACAGCCCTGGGGCTGGGCAGTTATATCTGTAGTTTGCCAGCTCGATTCCTACTGGCTCTGTGAGGCTGCACTTAACCTTCCCATATGAACCCATCTATAGGCAATCTTCGAGCCCACTCAATGAGCTAGGCGTACATAGGCCTACTACATTCAGTAGGCTACGCCGGAAAGCCTTCTATGCCATTAGGCCACATTGTTGCAATTGCTGGGCTCTGAAAGACAAACCACTGCATTGTCTCTAGCTAAGGCTTTTCCATGGTACGCTCTGGCACTTTGAACAAGTTCAACCCTCACTTGGGTATATCAACACGCATTTTAAAAGATGACATGTACGCAGGTTCACATCTGGCAGTGCTAAGAAACAGCGGTAGGATACGATACGTTCAGCAGCATCTCTTAAGTGGAGCGCAAACAGACTAATGCCAATCTCCTCTGATGCTCATCTCTGCCGTAACAAGGAAGCTGGCAGGCCTGCACCGTAAGGGCACTTGAAGTAAAAATGGCTTGACGACTATGGCGTTGACTGTTCCTTCCTTAAATCATTTAAAAAACGTAGACTTTGTTTGTTCAAATGTTCACTAAAACCCAGAGGGGTAACTCCGTCTTCCCTAAATATCACAGTAATGTTAATGGTTAGGAAAGCCAAATCTGAAAAAGTATTCCACCTCAAGAGATATAAATCAGTCCCTAGCAGCAAATATAAGGTCTCACAAATAACTTGTTTGTCAATTTGGTTATTGAAAAAAAAAAAGAAAAAAAGGGACTTGTTTATGACTTTTGCATCTACACCCATGGCAGCTGTTTCCTGACAGCTAACTGGCTGTCAAGGGATGTGAGATAACGAGACAAGGCAAATGTCAACACACACATTAATGCATCACATTAATGCATCATTAGCTCCTCAGACACAGTACCTTTAGAAAGTATTCACACACCTTGACTATTTCCACATTTTGTTGCATTACAGCCTGAATTTAAATGGATTTATTTAGATTTGTCACTGGTCTATACACAATACCACATAATGTCAAAGTAGAACTAGATTTTTTGAAGTAAAAAACCCCCCCAAAAAACACTGAATTGTCTTGAGACAATAAGTATTCATCCCCTTTTATGGCAAGCCTAAATAAAATAAAATAAATTTGCTTAACAAATCACATAAGTTGCATGGACCCTGTGTGCAATAGGGTTTAACATGAATGACTACCTCATCTCTGTACGCCAAACACCCAATTATCTGTACGCCAAACACCCAATTATCTGTAAGGTCCCTCAGTAGAACAGCGAATTTAAAACACAGATTCAACCACAAATACCAGGGAGGTTTTACAATGCCTCGCAAAGAAGGGCACCTATTGGTAGATAAGTAAAACAATAAAGCTGATATTGAATATCCCTTAGACCATGGCGACATTATTAATTACACTTTGGATGGTGTATCAATACACCCAGTCATTACAAAGATACAGGTGTCCTTCCTAACTCAGTTGCCGGAGAGTATGAAAACCCCTCAGGGATTTCACTAAGAGGCCAATGGTGACTTTAAAACAGTTACAGAGTTCAATGGCTGTGATAGGAGAAAACTGAGGATGGATCAACAACATTGTAGTTACTCCACAATACTAACATAATTGACAGAATGCTTGTACAGAATACAAATATTCCAAAACATGCATCCTGTTAGCAACAAGGCTCAAAATACTGCAAAAAATGTGGTATTCTTGTTCTAAAATACAAAGTGTTATGTTTGTGGCAAATCCAATACACCGCTGAGTATCACTCTCCATATTTTCAAGCATAGTAGTGTCATGTTATAGGTATGCTTATAAATCATTAAGGACTGGGGAGTTTTCAGGATTAAAAAAAGAAAGACACTGAGCAGGAAAATAACCTAAGGCCACATTTTTTATGTAACTTTTATTAGACAAGTCAGTTAAGAACAAATTCTTATTTACAATGAAAGCCTACCGGGGAACAGTGGGTTAACTGCCTTGTTCAGGGGCAGAGTAACATATTTTTACCTTGTCAGCTTGGGGATTCGATTCAGCAACCTTTCGGTTAATGGCCCACTAGGCTACCTGCCGCCCTACACTGGAAGTCTACACTGAAGTCGCTTATCAAGAAGACAGTGAATGTTCCTGAGTGGCCGAGTTACAGTTGACTTAAACCTACTTGAAAAAAGCAATCAAGCAATGATCAACAACCAATTTGACAGCGTTTAAAGAAAGACTCACAGCTGTAATTGCTGCAAAACGTCCTTCTACAAAAATTGACTCAGGGGTGTGAATACATAAGTAAATTAGATAAATGTTTTTTGAAATATATGGAAAATGAACTACATGTTTCAACTTTGTCATTATGGGGTATTGTGTGTAGAAGGGTGAAAGAACATCTATTTAACTCATTTTGAATTCAGGCTGTAACAACAAAATGTGGAATATGTCAAGCGGTATGAATACTTTGAGTCTTTAGATAAATTCATTTGAGACACTAGAACAGCTGGTTGGCTGCTGAAAGAGTTTCCCTAACATGAGAAGACTTGAATGCAAAATAAATGGCCTAAATAGCATTACTTACGTTGTATTCCTACTACCTGACAACAGTGATGCACTGTAGCTAACGTTAACTAGATCAAATATGTGTGGGGATATCATGAGTGAAGCCAGCTAGACTTGAAGTTGTGGTTTACTGGGTCGGGTGTGTGTGTGGGGGGGGGGGGGGGGGGGGGGGGGTGACAGTACTGGAAATGTTAAGTTACATCTCGGCGACATATGGTGGCTCAGTCCTTACACTCAACCAACAATAATTAACGTGCTAGCATGATTAGCTAATGTCTGTGACTGATGGGGAAGAGGGAGCCACACCCATTGGACGATGCCCTGTCAAAATCCTAATAAACTTCTGACGTTAAGATGTGGTGGACAAACTAGTTGAAGATGAATAATGTTGAACATTGATCTGAAGTCATTTCTTATGCAGTGTGGTGGTTAATTTACTGCTATTCCTTTTAAGGAAATGAGAATGTACAGCCAACCCGCGATACTGTTGTCATCTCAGTTTAGCTAGCTTTCTAGTGACAATGATATCATGCTAGCCAGCTTGGTTTAGCAATATTTGAATCCGAGATTCAACACTGGTCATATCCGTCACACACAAACAGCAGTAAATTGCACATGATCAGTATATCTTGCAACAATACAGAACACTAACAGGGCGTGTAGAGATCGAGGTGGAGACTTGCTTAAACGTTATCTGCTCAATCGTGAGAAGTTGAAGACATGATCACACAAAGCGATAAAGAAACAAATTACAGCACGGCGTTGGTTACAAGATTCACGATTAGGAGGGTGAGATGTTAGCGTTGGTTTATTTGTTATACGCTGCATGGTTCCTATTTCAGAGATAGGACCGTACAAGGAGTCTCCATTTGAGATTCGCAAAGGAGCGGAAGTTGGGCAGAGGCTGCCGAGCTAAAAATATAGACTAGTAGAGCGAGAAATCGCGGTCTGTTTATACAGCGTTTATGCACAGTAGATTCATATTTTTAATAAACGCATACACATACCTACATTATATCATGTCATCAAATCAAGAGATGCTAAAAATGACATCTTACCTTCGCCTCATCAGATAACTGCTCTTCATGATCCGCCATCTTTTCTTCCGGCACCACCAGCTTGTAGGAGACACATCTGACGTCATCAAATGGGAGGATTCCCACAATTTCGGCAACAAATGCCGCATTCATATCCTAGTCAGAACTAGGAAACTCGGACATTTCCGACTGATGGATTTTTGAACGCGGCACGTGTAAATCTACAACCATTTAGCAAGTCGGAAATATCAGAGTTTCCTAATTCCGACTAGTAAATGGACGCGACAATATTAGTTGCTTTTGATTGGTGTGCAGGCCTATTAAAAACTGTATGTCACTTCACCAATCAGGGATTCATTGTTATTCATAAGCAGTGCAGTCCTCTTTTGTTAAGTGTACAGTTCTTATAAGGAAATCAGTCAATTTAAATAAACGCCTTAGACCATAAATTATGGATTTCACATGATTGGTAATACAGATACTGTTGGTCACAGACACCTTTAAAAACATTTTTTTTTTAAAGTAGGGGAGTGGATCAGAAAACCTCATGCATCACGACACATCTCCTTCGCATGGAGTTGATCAGGCTGTTGATTGTGGCCTGTGGAATGTTGTCCCACTCCTCTTCAATGGCTGTGCGATGTTTCTGGATATTGGCGGGAACTGGAGGAGCTGTTTTACACGTTGATTCAACGCATCCCAAGAGCACACTTCTCCAGCGTGCCAGTGGCCATCGAACGTGAGCATTTGCCCTTTGAAGTCGGTTATTTTAGTGGCCTTATATTGTCCCCAACGCAAGGTGCATTTGTGTAATGATCGTGCTGTTTAATCTGCTTCTTGATATGCCACACCTGTCTGGTGGGTGGATTATCTTGGCAAAGGAGAAATGCTCACTAACAGGGATGTAAACAAATTTGTGCACAAAATATGAGAGAAATCTGCTTTTTGTGCATATGGAACATTCCTGGGATCTTTTATTTCAGCTCATGAAACATGGGACCAACACTTTACATTTTGCATTTATATTTTTGTTCAGTATATTCAGTGGTGACCCTTTATTTTGAGCCCCACCTGTTTAGCAAAAAAATATATACAAAAAAAATCTAGATATTTTGGCATTAATGAGTGTCACATATCAGTTTGCAAACAATGTAATTAAAAAAGAAAGTTTTGTTAATAAAGCCACATACAAACATTGTTTCCTTTTTACTTTCTTGAGTAAGAAGCCTCCAAAATGCAGGTGTATCGGCCTAGATCAGCGCTTTCTGTGGTGCTGGGGCAGCAAGCGGAAAATACAGAGCGTAGGGGTTGGTAATGTTCTCTAGTTGCGACGTGATTGGCTCAGTGTTCTGTCACTCATGGGGACACTACATCACCGCAAAATCTACAGGGAGAACTTGAAAATTCAAGCCCCTTGGGTGCTGCGATTGATTTACATTAGAAGTGTCAATCCAAGAAGGCTCAAGGTCATTGGCCACAGATCAAATTACGTCAAATCACGTTATATCTACAGTAGCTTTGACTGGATACTTTCAAAATCTTAGCTAGCAGTCATCATGAATCAAGTCGACAATCTACTGACAAATCCTTTTTAATCCTTGTCATATGAAGAGAAAATATAGATCAAACGTATCGGTGCTCATAAACAATACACAACAATTTGGGAATCGCAAATTCAACCATGAGTGATTTGGAAGGAATCAGTGGCTAAATGCAAGCGTTACAAAGCAATCAATAGCCTGATTTTCAGTGGAGAGGGTGTGTGGTCCAAGTCTTGGTTTAAGGGTCTCTTTTCCAAGCTTAAAAAATAAACATTCAAATGCAACACCATGGGCCAGAAAAGGTTGAACACATTGGCAATGCTGTCAATCCAGCATGACTGCTGCCACGTTCAAAACACCTGGAAACTCAGAACTGGGAAATCTCAGACTTCAGTGAGTTCAAGACAACTGGGAACTCGGGAAAAAAACTAGCTCCGACTGGGAAAATATGTTTTGAAAGGTCATCCAACTCGGAATTCCATGTCGGGAACTCAGGCATCTTTCTAGAGCTCCGACCTGAAGATCACTGACATCATGATTAAATCTTGTTTTTTTCAGATTTTCCAGTTGTCTTGAAAGCACCATAAATCCAGAGAATGTAAAACATTTATGCCCACAAGAAGGACTGCTGCGTCACCTTCCTTTTCAAGTGAGTCCATAAATGATGTAATATGCCATGGAGACATGTATACTGTAGCTAAGAAAGTAATACTAAGTGTATGCTGTGTCGTTAGAAGCCCATGAGCCTCACCCTAATAATTGGTCCCTTTCCCTCATAACTTAGCCTACTGTTCTGACTTGGTGGTGTACATAGCCTGTTTTCGAGAAATATCATCATCACATATTGTAAGAGCTTTCATTGTCTGCTTATATGCCCCCTTTATTTATCCTACGGTTCTTACTTGGTGTACAGGGAGAATACTGTAAGAACGGCCAATGTTCTGAATTCTGTCGCTGTACATTTCAAAAGTTCTGAACAAATAGTTATATTGACTATATCCATCTTAGCTCACTCATTAATGTCTTAATTGAAATTACAGATTAATTATCTGCTCATCGTTCCCTTATGCCATAGTTTGTACATTTCAATTGTCAGTACAAACCACATTTGTTTAAGCAAGTCAGCCATATCAGCTATGTTTAAAAAAAAAAAAAAAGGCAGTAAATGAGGCTGAATTAACTGTTTCGCTGCCAGACAAGGCTCTGCTGATAGGCAGGTGTAGCGGTGGTAAGGATTCACTCCATGGTGCTGAAAAGAAAGCTCTGCCATTATGACAGCTTTATGTGGGCACTAACAGTTTGTTGGCAGTGTTTGTCACTGTTATAGTGGAATTAATGTAATGTTTAGTGTTTTGTATAGTGGCTTTGCTGGCATGCATCAACAAAAAAAAAAATTGAGTTTGCCCCACCAACATTTACATGCTAAAATCGCCACTGAGTATATTAATCCTATATTTGACCACATATGCAGTATATGGTATAGTTCCTACAGCACCATGCATGCTTTAATTCTTCCCACTAGATGGTACTGTCATCTTGCATTGTGAATTAGCTGTAAAAAGCATAAATCTTCATCACCCATGCTCATTTTACCTGTGAATCTTACGTGAGAAAGGCCCACAGTGGCAAGAACTGAAATCCCTGATAGTCAAACTATTAGCCTACTCTGTGAAAATACACACTCAAATTGCTGACTAAGTATTTTGTCCAAATAGTCGATCAAAATGAATGCACTTTTTTGTCTCCAGGCTCCAGCCTCCATCAGCTGATGCCAATGATGTACACTAGCAGTGTGTTCAGTTGGCTTCAACGTTTGCCATGTTGCATGGCGGTTTGTCAAGTTTATGTGAAGTTCAGAGCCTTACTGATGGTGTTACGATGCAGAGACTACTCCTGCTGCAACTCATGCTGATTTACAGACATTCTACCTGTATATTTATATTAATGTATACTCAGGGTCTGCACCTGACATGTAGCTGCATCCTACCAGGTGACATGGAACGGGTCAGTATCTGCACCTTACCTCCTCACTACTGGTGTCCAAGTTAACAGGCCTAAGTGCCAGGTCCCCTTTGGTTCTCTCTGTACACAAAATGACTTGATTCTGTCACATCCTCACCTGGTCTGTCATCACTGTTATGCTTATTGTTATTTCTGTGTCTGGCAGACATCTCTGCTTGGATTTTGGCCCAGCACCACAAGCTTTACCTGATGTGCCTGGCTTGAGGACACCCTGGCCTGATGACACCCTGATGTGAGCCCACTCTATTGGAATGAGTTGAAGTCAACAAAACAAAGGAGCTGATCGTGGACTTCAGGAAACAGCTGAGGGATCACATCGAAGGGACAGTAGTGGAGAAGGTGGAAAGTTAAGTTCCTCGGCATACACATCACAGACAAACTGAAATGGTCCACCCACACAGACAGTGTGGTGAAGAAGGTACAACACCGCCTCTTCAACCTCAGGACACTGAAGAAATTTGGCTTGTCACCCAAAACCCTGACAAACTTTTACAGATGTACAATTGAGAGCATCCTGTCGGGCTGTATCACCACCTGGTACGGCAAATGCACAACCCTCAACCGCAAGGCTCTCCAGAGGGTGGTGAGGTCTGCACAACGCATCTCCAGGGGCAAACTACCTGCCCTCCAAGATACCTACAGCATCCGATGTCACAGGAAGGCCAAAAGGATCATCAAGGACAACAACCACCCGAGCTACTGCCTGTTCACCCCGCTATCATCCAGAAGGTGAGGTCAGTACAGGTGCATCAAAGCTGGGACCGAGAGAATGAAAAACAGCTTCTATCTCAAGGCCATCAGACTGCTAAACAGCAATTACAAACTCAGAGAGGCTGCTGCCTACATTGAGACCCAATCACTGGCCACTATAATAAATGGATCACTAGACACTTTATACAATACCACTTTAATAATAATGTTTACATATCTTACATTACTCATCTTAAATGTATATACTGTACCTTATACCATCTATTGCACCTTGCCTATGCCGCTTGGCCAGCGCTCATCCATATATTTATATGTACATATTCTTATTCCATCCCTTCAGATTTGTGTGTATAGGTAGTTGTTGGGGAATTGTTCGATTACTTGTTAGATTTTACTGCGCTGTCAGAACTAGAAGCACAAGCATTTCGCTACACTTGCATTAATATCTGCTAACCATGAGTATGTGACCAATAACATTTTATTTAATTTTTATTTAATTTGATTAGATTCAGTCCCTGATGTGGCATGAGGGGACGCAAGATGTAAGGGTCTTCCAAACCCTTGAGAAGAAACTCCGTAAATCTTCTTCTTCTTGTTCTTCTTCATCTGCTTGGCCTCTGTCAGGAGTAAAAACAGTACACAGCACACAATCCTATAGTTAGAGAATCCTAGTCTCTCGAAACACCCAGTGTATCTCCCACACAACTGGGGTGTGGAGCGCCATGAGTCTGGCAAGCAAGACTAGAGAATATAGTCAACTTCTGACAGGTGTACAACACATTGGATAAATACAATGCAGTTCACCATTCCCACTTTAAATACTGTACATCCGTTCACTACAGCCCCAAGCTTTCTCCTCTATAACTTTCTAAATAGTAGTGCAAAAAAACATTGAAACTCACCATCTGAGATTTGCTTCTCCTCCTCTGGGTCAATTGCCACCCCTGAGATTTATTTTTTATTTTTTTTAATTTCACCTTCATTTAACCAGGTAGGCAAGTTGAAAACATGTTCTGATTTACAATTGCGACCTGGCCAAGATAAAGCAAAGCAGTTTGACACACAACAACACAGAGTTACACATGGAGTAAAACAAACCTACAGTCAATAATATAGTAGAAAAATAAATCTATATACAAAGTGAGCAAATTAGGTGAGATAAGGGAGGTAAAGGCAAAAAAGGCCATGGTGGCGAAGTAAATACAATATAGCAAGTAAAACACTGGAATGGTAGATTTACAGTGGAAGAAAGTGCAAAGTAGAAATAGAAATAATGGGGTGCAAAGGAGCAAAATAAATAAATACAGTAGGGGAAGAGGTAGTTGTTTGGGCTAAATTATAGATGGGCTATGTACAGGTGCAGTAATTTGTGAGCTGCTCTGACAGCTGGTGCTTAAAGCTAGTGAGAGAGATAAGTGTTTCCAGTTTTAGAGATTTTTGTAGTTCATTCCAGTCATTGGCAGATAGGGAGGGATGGTGAGGCCATGGTCATGGGCTCTGGCCCCACAGTTTGAAGGGGGTGTGATGGTGTCCAGGAGAGCAGTGGGGCTAGTGGACCGACTCCCCTTAGGCCTCCACAGCTCAGAGGGCTTGCTGGGCTTCAGCAGGAGCTGGCTTGGTGATGGTGATGGGCGACGTAGGGCAATTTCGCTTTGGGGTAGTGGTGGTGAGGAGATTGCAAGGCTTGGGAGTTTGCGAAGCAGGTATGAGATGTTATTTGCCGTTGTGGAGGTCCTCCTGCTGAAATTCCTCAAGCCTCTCGTCTCCTTCGGGTGGGCAGCTGGTCCTTGCATAGGTCTACCCAGTAAGAGGAAGCTTACGATCAGGTGCTGGGTGTTATAAGAGCAGCACAGACCCATGCTTCCAAAGTCAGGGATGTGCTGCTCTCAGAGCTCTGATTGTGGCCACGGTGCTGGTGATGGAGACGTCCCCGGCTCCCTGGGCCGACCTTAGAGCCACCCTGGTGGGCAGGATGACAGAGGACCACCTGAAGTTGTGTAATGACAACCTCATTGTTCTCTATCACCCTGAGACCACCAAAGACAGCCTGGCCCTTCAGACGATATCTGGTGAGTTGGTCAACAACTGCTCCCACAGGCAACCTGGAGACACACAGACAGGGGTCAAGGGTTAACAGTCAGGCCTAATAGCATCAACCCAACACATATGAACACAACAGTGGGACCTCTGACATAACGTTACCATACAACACATACCAAATAACACTTCCAGATCAGGTGCAGACCAGGGGATATGGCACATGGTCTTCTAGGGGAGGACAGATGTGACTCCCAGTGTGTTATGTGGGGTCTGTGTGCATAAGAGAAAATACAGTACAGAGAGTCAGTGTGTCACACATCAGCACTGTGGCATTATAGTGGTAAAGAATCAGCATTATATCTACTAACAATGTACAGTATTTACTCTGTCTCAGTTGGCAAAAGTCTCCTGCCTTACTACACAAAGCACTGTTCTGAATACATACAGCACTGTTCTGAATACACACAACACTGTTCTGTCCTGTGTCTCTCTTACCATGACTATGGAAGGCTCCCTGAGTGTTCTGACTTCCCTCGCCAGAAACCTCCACACAAAACAAATGATCCCTCTGTGTCTTTCTCTCTGCTGCAATCTATGGTTACTGACTACACTACATAACACTGGTATTGTTAGATTACTTGTTAGATATTACTGCATGGTCGGAACTAGAAGCACAAGCATTTCGCTACACTAGCATTAACATCTGCTAACCATGTGTATGTGACCAATAAAATTGGATTTGATTTGAATGGGTAGTAGACATATGGCTGTGACTTGTCACTCCCCTTACCTTTCAGTCGGGACACTTTTCCACTAGATGACAGGGCTGGTCTCATGGGGCAAGCAACCAGAAGGCCTGGTGGTAGAAAGCCTCCTTTGGCAGCGCTTACGTGGGACCGATGCTCTCCTCTTCCACAGGACAGCTGGACCATACACTGGTTTACCCAGGGAGTGGAATCTCACGATCAGGTGCTGGGTGTTATAGGAGCAGCACAGACTCAGACCTCTTAGAGCCCTGATAGTGGCCATGGCGCTGATGATGGAACCATCCCCGGCTCCCTGGGCTGACCTGAGGGCCACGCTGGACAAGCTGTAGATCTTCATCAGGGGCTCGAGGAATAAGAGGGCTTTCCTCTAGTGGGCAGGATAACAGAGAACCACCTGAAGTTATGTCATGAGAACCTCGAAGCTCTCTATCACCCTGAGGCCACCAAAGATGCCCTTCAGTCCTGATCTGGCAAGTTGGTCAACCACTGTTCCCAGAGGCAACCTGAAGAGAAGACAGAGGGATTAAGGATTAAGATCAGGTCTAATATCAACAACTGAATTAATGAGACGTCGTCAGGCTTCCTACCAGACAATAACGTTACATTTCAACACATACTAGACACATGGAGACACAGGTTCTATCTGACATTTTGGTCAAAAATGAGTTATTCACATAGGTCTTTCACATAAGAGATATTTCAGATTAGGGAAAAACTAAATTTACGATTTATCTGTGCTAACACCTTTAAACTTGATGCTGTAAGGTTGTATCTGCAATCCAATCACACAATGCTGGGTTGTCAATAAAACATTATTGTATGTAAGGTGATGTACTTGTTGAGTCATGAGAGGAAGACATCACAAAACAGTTCTGAGATCCAAACCATACATTTTGTGTATAGAACCTTATACTCCCAAAGTCCTTGATTAATCATATCGTAGGTTCTGGTCCTCTTTTGCAATTAGTTTGATTTTTTCACCAGTTTATCAGAATGGCCATCAATCTTTATTCTAAAAAAACATACATACATGTGCCGTAAAGCATGTTTAAGGGGGCGCTGAGGAGTATTTCTGTCTGTAATGAAGCCCTTTTGTGGGGAAAAACTAATTCTGATTGGCTGGGCCTGGCTCCCCAGTGGGTGGACCTGGCTGCCAAGTGGGTGGGCATATGTTCTCCAAGGCCCACCCATGGCTGCACCACTACCCAGTCATGTGAAATCCATAGACGAGGGCCTAATGAATTTATTTCAATTGATTGATTTCCTTATATGAACTGTAACTCAGTAAAGTCTTTGAAATTGTTGCATGTTGCGTTTATATTTTTGTTCAGTATATATCAGTTTACTCATCCAGAGCTAAGCTTTAGCAATGTTGCTAGTTCTCCATAGGATATAGTGTATTTGTTATTTTAGTGAGCTATTGCTTTAACAAATGTGTGATGAACATTAGTTAATATATTTGATGATGTGATTAGAAAGAAGGAAGGGTGTTTTCTTCATTAAACGTCTGTACTTTTCTATTGAAATAAATGTAACATTCTGTGCCAGATAGAACCTTTTTTTTTTTTCTTTTTTTTACCTTTATTTAACTAGGCAAGCTAGTTAAGAACAATTTCTTATTTAAAATGACGGCCTTCCCCGGCCAAACCCAGACGACGCTGGGCCAATTGTGCGCCGCCCTATGGAGCTCCCAATCATAGCTGATGTGATTCAGCCTGGATTTAAACCAGGGACTGTAGTGTCACCTCTTGTACTGAGATGCAGTGCCTTAGACCACTGCACCACTTGGAAGCCCTCATGGCTGAACCCAGATTGGCATTTCATAACCATAAGGTTCAATCTGCGTTTGCACCCCCCCTAAAAAAAATGGATTTACAAATGTCTCAGGATGTTGAGACTCTGAACTATAGGACCTTAATGGGTTAGGAACTACAAAACAGTTCTGAGATCTGGAATGTGAAAACTTTAATTCTCAATATCTCAGAACTCTGCTTTGACTAGAAAGAACCTTAGTTCTAACCTTATAGTCCCAAAGTCACGACATACTTAAGAACACTTACAGCTCAGGCGGAGAGCAGGGGACAGGGCACACAGTCATCCAGGGGAGGATGGAGTGCACAACTAGGGCCCCTTCCTGATGGTAGATGGATGTAACTCCCATTGTGTTCTGTGGGTGCAGACATACAGTACAGAGAGTCAGTGTCACACTTCAGCATTGTGCTACAGAATTTACATTAATTCCACATCTAATAACAATGTTTTGAGTACTCCTACTCTCCAATAAGCGATATGGATATCACTTATTATTGATATCTACATAGCCTATTGATGTGAATCACACTGCTGCTCTCTCATTCAGCTGTTTGCGTCTACGGATTGTGGTTGTTGTGGATGACTGTTCACAAATGTACACTCAGTGGTCAGTTTATTACTTCACCCTGTTCACAAAAATGGTTCGCTCCTACAGACAGTGAGTCACGTGGCCTGCTACATAAAGCAGGCAGACAGGCATCGAGACATTCAGTTACTGTTCGATTGAACGTTAGAATGGGCAAAACGAGTGTAAATATTGTAAATGTAAACAAACACTGTATAGCCTCCAAACATGGTTAAAACCATACCTTAGCTATGGATGGTAATTCCTTACATCCATAGCTCTGTCTATTAATCTGATCGGTTGCATTTCTCCAGGCCCATCCCTCAGCTTTTTACCAAAACAGAGGCATGGTTTCTGCTTTATTATTGTTTCAACTGTGGATTCGCCCTTTAAACAGCTGCAAATTATCAAGATATCAAAGTGTCACCAACAAAAACTTTAACAATAGGCCTATAGCAAATGCATCATATTGCATACATTTTTCACAAGCAAATAGCACTTTTAGGTAGTACTCAAAGCATGAAATTCCATGAGAGCAGCATTTATTTTTCAATTCGAAGCAATGAGCCCAATCAGTACTCCATGACAACAAAATCCTGAACAACAGAGTAGGCTAATAAGTCCTTAGTTTTGGGTTATGCTCAGGTGAAATAATTTGGCTAATCTATACTTCCATACATATATATATATATATATTATATATATATATATATATATATATATATATATATATACTGCTCAAAAAAATAAAGGGAACACTTAAACAACACAATGTAACTCCAAGTCAATCACACTTCTGTGAAATCAAACTGTCCACTTAGGAAGCAACACTGATTGACAATAAATTTCACATGCTGTTGTGCAAAAGGAATAGACAACAGGTGGAAATTATAGGCAATTAGCAAGACACCCCCAATAAAGGAGTGGTTCTGCAGGTGGGGACCACAGACCACTTCTCAGTTCCTATGCTTCCTGGCTGATGTTTTGGTCACTTTTGAATGCTGGCGGTGCTTTCACTCTAGTGCTAGCATGAGACGGAGTCTACAACCCACACAAGTGGCTCAGGTAGTGCAGCTCATCCAGGATGGCACATCAATGCGAGCTGTGGCAAGAAGGTTTGCTGTGTCTGTCAGCGTAGTGTCCAGAGCATGGAGGCGCTACCAGGAGACAGGCCAGTACATCAGGAGACGTGGAGGAGGCCGTAGGAGGGCAACAACCCAGCAGCAGGACCGCTACATCTGCCTTTGTGCAAGGAGGAGCACTGCCAGAGCCCTGCAAAATGACCTCCAGCAGGCCACAAATGTGCATGTGTCTGCTCAAACGGTCAGAAACAGACTCCATGAGGGTGGTATGAGGGCCCGACGTCCACAGGTGGGGGTTGTGCTTACAGCCCAACACCGTGCAGGACGTTTGGCATTTGACAGAGAACACCAAGATTGGCAAATTCGCCACTGGCGCCCTGTTTTAAGGACATTACATCAAAGTTGGATCAGCCTGTAGTGTGGTTTTCCACTTTAATTTTGAGTGTGACTCCAAATCCAGACATCCATTGGTTGATAAATTGGATTTCCATTGATTCTTTTTGTGTGATTTTGTTGTCAGCACAGTCAACTATGTAAAGAAAAAAGTATTTCATAAGATTATTTATTTCATTCAAATCTAGGATGTGTTGTTTAAGTGTTCCCTTTATTTTTTTGAGCAGTGTATATACCACTTGGGTCCTGTTTCAGCAATACAGAAAGCAGACCTTCTTGTTGAGTATCTGATAATCTACCATTTTTATAGGTGTGGTTAAAAGATGCTAATAACGGTCCTCTGAGTATATCATAAAAGGTTTGGTATACTGGTATGTCATCCAGCCCTGCGGTTTTCCCAGGCTTAAAGGCTTTAATTGCATCAAAAACTTCCTCCTCTTTAATTCGGCCTTCACATGAGTCTTGCTGTACAGCTATTCATTTTCCATTATTAATAGAAAGAAATATTTACAATTTCTTTTATTATTTAATTTTTTTATATTTCACCTTTATTTAACCAGGTAAGCTAGTTGAGAACAAGTTCTCATTTAAAACTGTGACCTGGCCAAGATAAAGCAATGCAGTGCGACAAACAACAACACAGAGTTACACATGGAAATAACAAGCGTACAGTTAATAACACAATAGAAAAAAAAGAAAGTCTATATACAGTGTGTACAAATGGCGTGAGGAGGTAAGGCAATAAATAGGCCATAGTAGCGAAGTAATTACAATTCAGCAGATTAACACTGGAGTGATAGTGCAGCAGATGATGATGGGCAAGTAGTGATACTGGTGTGCAAAAGAGCAGAAAAGTAAATAAAAACAATATGAGGATGAGGTAGGTAGATTGGGTTGGCTATTTACAGATGGACTATGTACAGCTGCAGCGATCGGTTAGCTGCTCAGATAGCTGATGTTTAAAGTTAGTGAGGGAAATGTAAGTCTCCAGCTTCAGCAATTTTTGCAATTCGTTCCAGTCACTGGTAGCAGAGAACTGGAAGGAAAGGCGGACAAAAGAGGTGCTGGCTTTGGGGATGACCAGTGAGAGATACCTGCTGGAGCGCGTGCTACGGGTGGGTGTTGTTATCGTGACCAGTGAGCTGAGGTAAGGCGGAGCTTTACCTAGCATAGACTTATAGATGACCTGGAGCCAGTGGGTCTGGCGACGAATATGTAGCGAGGGCCAGCCGACTAGAGCATATGGGTTGTAATGGTGGGTGGTATAAGGGCCTTTGGTAACAAAACGGATGGCACTGTGATAGACTGCATCCAGTTTGCTGAGTAGAGTATTGGAAGCTATTTTATAGGTGACATCGCCGAAGTCGAGGATCGGTAGGATAGTCAGTTTTACTAGGGTAAGTTTGGCGGCGTGAGTGAAGGAGGCTTTGTTGCGAAATAGAAAGCCGATTCTAGATTTGATTTTGGATTGGAGATGTTTGATATGAGTCTGGAAAGAGAGTTTACAGTCTAGCCAGACACCTAGATATTTGTAGTTGTCCACATATTCTAGATCAGAACCGTCCAGAGTAGTGATGCTGGTCGGGCGGGCGGGTGCGGGCAGCGAAAGGTTGAAAAGCATGCATTTGGTTTTAGTAGCGTTTAAGAGCAGTTGGAGGCCATGGAAGGAGTGTTATATGGCATTGAAGCTCGTTTGGAGGTTAGTTAACACAGTGTCCAAAGAAGGGTCAGATGCATACAGAATGGTGTCATCTGCATAGAGGTGGATCAGGGAATCACCCGCAGCAAGAGCAACATCGTTGATATATACAGAGAACAACATGCCCTCCGATTTGACACACTGAACTCTGTCAGCGAAGTAGTTGGTGAACCAGGCGAGGCAGTCATTTGAGAAACCAAGGTTATTGAGTCTGCCGATAAGAATACGGTGATTGACAGAGTCGAAAGCCTTGGCCAGGTCGATGAAGATGTCTGCACAATACTGTCTTTTATCGATAGCGGTTATGATATCGTTTAGTACCTTGAGCGTGGCTGAGGTGCACCCATGACCGGCTTGGAAACCGGATTGCACAGCGGAGAAGGTACGGTGGGATTCGAATTAACTTTGGTTAAGGAGAGTTGGAGGAGACTGAAACGAAAACATATGCTTAAAGTGCTTTGCTTCCTCTTTCAAAATACTGTTTGGTGAATCATGGGTGACTCCATCTGTAACAAGTTTCAGTAAATTCATTTTGGAAGCTTTTGTATGTTGAAGATTAAAAAATGATTTGGTGCATTTTCCCCCATATTCCATCCAGTTTGCTTTGTTTTTAGAATATTTTACACTTGATCTTTCTTGAATAAGTTACTCCCTTACTTTTTATTTTTCCTCTAACGTATTATGCGCCTCTATAGTACAGTTTTTATTACTATCTATCTGTACAGTTAGTCCCTCTATGTCCTTTGTTAATATTAATTATTTTGTCCTACATATCTTTTGTTTTAAGGAAGAGTATTGAATTGCATAGCCTCTAGAGGCACATTTAAACGTGTCACATACAATAAGGGGATCTGCTGTGCCTATATCACGTTGGAAAAAGTCAGTTATAAATGATTCTGTCCTGGTTAAAAACGAGTTGTCATCCAATATGTTACTACGTTTGGGTAATCCAAAAGTTACGTTACTGATTACAATTTTGGACGGGTAACTAATAACTGTAACGGATTACATTTAGAAAGTAACCTACCCAACCCTGTAAAGTACGTAGGACTCCATAATGTGCCTCCACTCATATCTCCACACAAGACCCATATAAATGCTTCACACAGTGCTAGACCAAAGGGCCAAATGGGTAAAATTATAGATTTGACATTTATTGAGTAGGGTATACAGTATGCACCAATAGTGAATATGCAGTTCCCAAATTTGGGGTCGGGACCCCATGTGTGGTCAGCTGAAATGGGGTCCCTTGACAAAATCTGTAATCTTATCAAACAAAGTAAGATTTTCTATTGAAATGGTTATTGAAGACAACCTTTTAGTGTCAACTAAAAACCTTAGACTATTACAATGCACTTGCATGTCATTATGTGTTGCGACACAGCCTGCGGAACTGAAAAATGAATATGAACACCCAGCGTTAACTAGGGAATATACTTTTTCCATGTGGGAACTTCTGCATTTTCTAGTGTCAATTTGCAGTCATATGCTGTTAAAGTTTGGGAACATGGACTTATCAGATTGTCTAGAACACCCACATACACACAGACACACACACACACACACACACACACACACACACACACACACACACACACACACACACACACACACACACACACACACACACACACACACACACACACCTTGGAATTAATACCACGCAAGGAGAACACTCCTTCTAACTTAAGTTGTTTTTGTAAAAAAAAGAAAAAGACCCTAACCCTTTCAGTCTCTCTCATAGATTGTCATTTATTCCTTTCTTTAAAGTGACTCAGAGTGCAGCCAGCTCGTGTGAAGGAAGGAGCCGACACTAAAACTCCTGTATATTTGTTCATGTGCACTTTGAGAGGCAGTGTTACTACTAATCTCTGATTACTGAGCTGCTGACAGTGAAAGGGGCGATAATGATAATAGTCTTATGATTCTCTAGTCTTTCTACAGTACCATGTTGTAGTCTTTCTACAGTACCGTGTTGTATTCTTTCTACAGTACCGTGTTGTATTCTTTCTACAGTACCATGTTGTAGTCTTTCTACATTACCATGTTGTATTCTTTCTACAGTACCATGTTGTAGTCTTTCTATAGTACCGTGTTGTATTCTTCCTACATTACCATGTTGTATTCTTTCTACAGTACCATGTTGTAGTCTTTCTACATTACCGTGTTGTAGTCTTTCTACATTACCGTGTTGTAGTCTTTCTATAGTACCGTGTTGTATTCTTTCTACATTACCGTGTTGTAGTCTTTCTATAGTACCGTGTTGTAGTCTTTCTATAGTACCGTGTTGTAGTCTTTCTACAGTACCGTGTTGTATTCTTTCTACAGTACCGTGTTGTAGTCTTTCTATAGTACCGTGTTGTAGTCTTTCTACAGTACCGTGTTGTATTCTTTCTACAGTACCGTGTTGTATTCTTTCTACAGTACCGTGTTGTATTCTTTCTACAGTACCGTGTTGTATTCTTTCTACAGTACCGTGTTGTAGTCTTTCTATAGTACCATGTTGTAGTCTTTCTACAGTACCGTGTTGTATTCTTTCTACAGTACCGTGTTGTATTCTTTCTACATTACCGTGTTGTAGTCTTTCTACAGTACCATGTTGTAGTCTTTCTACATTACCGTGTTGTAGTCTTTCTACAGTACCATGTTGTATTCTTTCTGCAGTACCATGTTGTATTCTTTCTACAGTACCGTGTTGTATTCTTTCTACAGTACCATGTTGTAGTCTTTCTACAGTACCGTGTTGTAGTCTTTCTACAGTACCATGTTGTATTCTTTCTACAGTACCGTGTTGTATTCTTTCTACAGTACCGTGTTGTAGTCTTTCTGCAGTACCATGCTGTAGTCTTTCTACAGTACCGTGTTGTAGTCTTTCTACAGTACCATGTTGTAGTCTTTCTACAGTACCATGTTGTATTCTTTCTACAGTACCGTGTTGTAGTCTTTCTACAGTACCGTGTTGTAGTCTTTCTACAGTACCATGTTGTAGTCTTTCTACAGTACCATGTTGTATTCTTTCTACAGTACCGTGTTGTATTCTTTCTACATTACCGTGTTGTATTCTTTCTACAGTACCGTGTTGTAGTCTTTCTACAGTACCGTGTTGTATTCTTTCTACATTACCGTGTTGTATTCTTTCTACAGTACCGTGTTGTATTCTTTCTACAGTACCGTGTTGTATTCTTTCTACAGTACCATGTTGTATTCTTTCTACAGTACCGTGTTGTATTCTTTCTACAGTACCGTGTTGTATTCTTTCTACAGTACCGTGTTGTATTCTTTCTACAGTACCGTGTTGTATTCTTTCTACAGTACCATGTTGTAGTTTTTCTGCAGTACCATGTTGTATTCTTTCTACAGTACCGTGTTGTATTCTTTCTACAGTACCGTGTTGTATTCTTTCTACAGTACCGTGTTGTATTCTTTCTACAGTACCGTGTTGTATTCTTTCTACAGTACCATGTTGTAGTTTTTCTGCAGTACCATGTTGTATTCTTTCTACAGTACCGTGTTGTATTCTTTCTACAGTACCGTGTTGTATTCTTTCTACAGTACCGTGTTGTAGTCTTTCTACAGTACCGTGTTGTATTCTTTCTACAGTACCGTGTTGTATTCTTTCTACAGTACCGTGTTGTATTCTTTCTACAGTACCATGTTGTAGTCTTTCTACAGTACCGTGTTGTAGTCTTTCTACAGTACCGTGTTGTATTCTTTCTACAGTACCGTGTTGTAGTCTTTCTACAGTACCGTGTTGTATTCTTTCTACAGTACCGTGTTGTATTCTTTCTACAGTACCATGTTGTAGTCTTTCTACAGTACCATGTTGTAGTCTTTCTATAGTACCGTGTTGTATTCTTTCTACAGTACCGTGTTGTATTCTTTCTACAGTACCATGTTGTATTCTTTCTACAGTACCATGTTGTATTCTTTCTACAGTACCGTGTTGTAGTCTTTCTACAGTACCGTGTTGTATTCTTTCTACAGTACCGTGTTGTATTCTTTCTACAGTACCGTGTTGTATTCTTTCTACAGTACCGTGTTGTAGTCTTTCTACAGTACCGTGTTGTATTCTTTCTACAGTACCATGTTGTAGTCTTTCTACAGTACCGTGTTGTAGTCTTTCTACAGTACCGTGTTGTATTCTTTCTACAGTACCATGTTGTATTCTTTCTACAGTACCATGTTGTAGTCTTTCTACAGTACCGTGTTGTATTCTTTCTACAGTACCGTGTTGTATTCTTTCTACAGTACCGTGTTGTAGTCTTTCTACAGTACCGTGTTGTAGTCTTTCTACAGTACCGTGTTGTAGTCTTTCTACAGTACCGTGTTGTATTCTTTCTACAGTACCGTGTTGTATTCTTTCTACAGTACCATGTTGTAGTTTTTCTGCAGTACCATGCTGTAGTTTTTCTACAGTACCGTGTTGTATTCTTTCTACAGTACCGTGTTATATTCTTTCTACAGTACCGTGTTGTAGTCTTTCTACAGTACCATGTTGTATTCTTTCTGCAGTACCGTGTTGTATTCTTTCTACAGTACCGTGTTGTAGTCTTTCTACAGTACCGTGTTGTAGTCTTTCTACAGTACCATGTTGTATTCTTTCTGCAGTACCGTGTTGTATTCTTTCTACAGTACCGTGTTGTATTCTTTCTACAGTACCATGTTGTATTCTTTCTACAGTACCGTGTTGTATTCTTTCTACAGTACCGTGTTGTAGTCTTTCTACAGTACCGTGTTGTAGACTTTCTACAGTACCATGTTGTAGTCTTTCTACAGTACCATGTTGTAGTCTTTCTATAGTACCGTGTTGTAGTCTTTCTACAGTACCGTGTTGTAGTCTTTCTACAGTACCATGTTGTAGTCTTTCTACAGTACCGTGTTGTAGTCTTTCTACAGTACCGTGTTGTATTCTTTCTACAGTACCGTGTTGTATTCTTTCTACAGTACCGTGTTGTATTCTTTCTACAGTACCGTGTTGTAGTCTTTCTACAGTACCATGTGTTTCATTTACATTTACATTTACATTTAAGTCATTTAGCAGACGATCTTATCCAGAAAGACTTACAAATTGGTGCATTCACCTTAAGATATCCAGTGGAACAACCACTTTACAATAGTGCATCTAAATCTTTTAAGGGGGGGGGGGGTTAGAAGGATTACTTTATCCTATCCTAGGTATTCCTTAAAGAGGTGGGGTTTCAGGTGTCTCCGGAAGGTGGTGATTGACTCCGCTGTCCTGGCGTCGTGAGGGAGCTTGTTCCACCATTGGGGTGCCAGAGCAGCGAACAGTTTTGACTGGGCTGAGCGGGAACTGGGCTTCCTCAGAGGTAGGGAGGCGAGCAGGCCAGAGGTGGATGAACGCAGTGCCCTTGTTTGGGTGTAGGGCCTGATCAGAGCCTGAAGGTACGGAGGTGCCGTTCCCCTCACAGCTCCGTAGGCAAGCACCATGGTCTTGTAGCGGATGCGAGCTTCAACTGGAAGCCAGTGGAGAGAGTGGAGGAGCGGGGTGACGTGAGAGAACTTGGGAAGGTTAAACACCAGACGGGCTGCGGCGTTCTGGATGAGTTGTAGGGGTTTAATGGCACAGGCAGGGAGCCCAGCCAACAGCGAGTTGCAGTAATCCAGACGGGAGATGACAAGTGCCTGGATTAGGACCTGCGCCGCTTCCTGTGTGAGGCAGGGTCGTACTCTGCGAATGTTTTAGAGCATGAACCTACAGGATCGGGTCACCACCTTGATGTTAGTGGAGAACGACAGGGTGTTGTCCAGGGTCACGCCAAGGTTCTTAGCACTCTGGGAGGAGGACACAATGGAGTTGTCAACCGTGCCTCTGTGACTCACCCTCAAGTCACTCATTAGTCACTCCAGATACCCATTACAACCACCCTGCTTTAGATAATCATCAGTGGAGAAACTCAACAGATGGTTAATCAGTGAAGATATTAAAGAGGTAGGCAGTATCAGGATGAGTTGACAGGAGTTGCTGAACTTTTGGATACAGTATCATTGCAATATTACAATTCTTAACAATTGTGTGCTTATTTGTTGCTCCTCCTTTCTGAGTATCACTGTGAGAACAGTGTTTTTGGCCCGGCATCAAAGCGTAGTTAGAGACAGTGCCATCAGGGTAACTGAGATTATGTGTCCACACCTCTAGACCTCTAGTCTTGCCGGCCCAGATGATATCCTTTGTGTTGAAAGCTGGTAGAGGGAGGAGGCAGTGGAACAGTCTGGATGTGCCTTGTGCCAATACTCCCTGGGCATTCCGTTTCATTTTACATGTATCTTTTTCATTGGTTTTTTAAAAATGATTTTACATTACAAAATATGTATTTTTTTTTAGGAGTGGTGGCAATATATCATATAATTAAAATTGTTGACATCCATAAGTCTGGCAGATCGAAGCCTGGAATATTCCATCTAACATGGGTACCAAGAGTGATATATCCAGAACTGCAACCCCAACCCGGCAGTCTTCTTCACTTTCTACCAGGGGCAGTCTAAAGTTGCGCCCCAAATGGCACCCTATTCCCTATAAAGTGTACTACTTTTAGACCAGAGCCCAATGGGTCTTGGTCAAAAGTAGTGCACTATAAAGAGAATAGGCTGCCATTTGGGACGCATCCTAACTGATTATCTAAAATGGCAGCCAGAATCCTGCAGCCATGGCAGACAACAATGACATAATATTCAGCTCATGTCAGTGGTTGTGTTGGATGACCTTGGCTTGGAGCAGAGTGTAGGTAGGGAGGAATGTGTGATTCAGGCCAAGATCCAACCGCTTGTAGGTATGTGAGATGTGTTCATCTAAAGATCTACGGCCAAATTCTGAATTATGGATAGATAAAGGTTCTGAAGTACCTAATCTCATCCAAATGTAGAACCTAGGAATTGTGAAATATTTAGGCAGAATTGTAATTGTTATATAGACTAGAGGAGGCCTTTCTCTCTGTGTGAAATGGTCGTATGTGTTGTTTACTGTAATGTATACTAAGTTGGCAAATCAGACGAAACATTAGATTGTACTTTAGCTGCAAGAGCTGCAGAGTACCAATAGGGGGCATACACACCCCTCAGAAAACACAGCTTGAGGACACAGTGCTTTTCTGATTTAACAGATTCAATGATCAGAATAATGTATATTCCTCTCAAAGAAAAACAACATATTCAAACTATGAGAGTTTGTTTGATAAAGAATAGGAATGAGGAGTTGTCCCAACTCACTCTCTTGCCAATGCATATTGCCAAAGCTCGTTAGTGGATTAATGAGTGTGTGTGTTGACTCAGGTCAGAATGTGTGCTGAGAGGGTGGAATAGGTTCATTATCAGTTGGCATGGGGCAGTAGAGGGGGAGAAAGGTGTAGTGTGTCTAGCACCAGTCAAGTCGACTTGCATTCCAAAGGGACTGACTAATCCAATGACACACATTCACATACCTGAGCTCTGCCCACCTGTTCTTTCTTTTAGCGTTTGTGTGTCAAATAGAGGGGAAATGAGAACGAGGAAGAAACACAGAGACAGAGACAGAGAGAGAGGGAGGGAGATAATGAATAAGTGAGAGGGTGAGGGAAACATTGTGCAGGCTCCAGTCATTCCAGAGTAACTGATAAGTACATAGCTGAAGAGCTTTAGCACTGAGAGGCTCCCTCCTCTATCTATCTCCATATGATGACATTTTGGCTAAGACAAGTGGGTCACTACTGTATAGACAGATACAGATTAAAGATATATTGCTCAGGGTCATTTTTAGTAGGCATGAAACGAAAGAATTCAGATTTGTTTTCAATTGCTATGGCGTCCCTAATGAACACGACCCTAGGTCTCCAAGTAACTGAGAGGAAGACTTGCAATGAACGCTTCGGTCACCGGCCAGGCTCGACAGAGGAAGATGTCAGGCTCGCCTAGACAACAATACAAAGAGGAGAGGGTAAAGAAAGGTGAGAGGTCAGAGGTTACAACAAGCCAGTGACAGCAGAGAAGGCTAAAGGAGTGAAATTGTCATGTTTCCACCTATCACCAGAGGGCGGCAGAGACCGTCCTAGAGATAATAATGACACAGGTGTTTTCAGTTACTAATTATGATTTTCTTTACCCTTTGCAGAAGCTAGATTTTTTTGCTGTGTGCGTCTGTCTCCTGACTGAGTTATCAAGTCATAGTGTTTGTTGTTTTCCCAAGTTTTACTTTGTACCTACTGTTGAACTTTTTCCCAGGAAAGTATTTCAGTTTATTCTAAACCACTGGTTCCTCGTCTGGTTCTCTTCTCTGCTCCTGGGTCACCTCACGTCACATAAATAGGGTAGACACAAAATGTACAGCCTATAAGGCTGTTGTACTTCCTGTATGTTATCCAAACAGGACTTCCAATCAGTGAACCTCAATGCCCAGTCCACTACCATACAAATGTAACTTTTTTTAAACACTTAGCTAACACAGGGTCATTCAACCCAACAAAACGTTCAGGATTCTGGGCACGTATAAAACATTTTTTTTCTCCAGCTCTTAGAGAAAAACCTGGGGGTTCTTGCTATCTCGGTTCTCAACCTCAAGAGATGCCCTGGTTTGATGTGTTCATGCAGGGCTCATCTGCAAAAGAGACCCTGGTCTCAGCATGACTCCCTGCTTAAATAATGGTCTTTTTTTGTTGCAAAAGTTTAATAAATGAAACTGAAACCCCTTGACTGCTTAGTTGACAGATATTACGAAATGCACCCTATAGGTAGATGATGTAAGGTAGTCATTATAATGACACCATTCTGTTACTATCTCACCGTCAGGTCACCCTTGTAAATAGAGATTTACTTTGCCTGGTAAACTAAAGGATGTACATACAGACAATGATAAGATATTTCACACTGATAATATAGCTTTATTACACTGAGACTGTCAGACGGCATAACGACGTAACAACATATGTACCATCATTATTTTCATAGACGAACCCGTAACAGTGCTCATACAGACACTCACACTGCACAGACAGTGAGAAACATGGACCAATTCATGGATTTCTAAGCCATTTAGTTACCAATAGAAAACGTAGAAGTCTATAGTGAAGGAAGTGAGCCTGCTAGCTCCAGTTGTTCAATGACTGTACAGTATCTTTAGTTTGTTTGTACTGTGCTGTACCTACAACAGTCACCTGTCATAAAGTATATACACACACGTTTACCAGTTAAATCCTACATATAGAAGACACATCCACAAAGGTGCTATCCCTTTAATATAATTTTGTACAAAAGGCAGTGGTTCATTAAAGTTTAGTTTAGTGGATTTGTTCATTGTTGTGGCACCACTGCTCAGTTATGGCATTCCATTGGACCAATATTGATTGAGGATCATTTTCATTATAAAGGCATTCTAAAAAATATAGTACAGCATTTTTAACATTTATTTGAACAAACATTCATATCTGTCCATTGCTGGCCTGATCATTAATTACATCACAGCAGTCATAGTAAAAAGCCAAACACTTCACAAAGGAAAGGCAAAATGGTAACATTTTAACATTGAAGTGGTCTTTCAAAATGCTGACATAGCTATTGTACGAATACTATCATGATTGACAGTAAAAGTACTTTTCTCAACTGACGTAACACTATTATTATGATGCCCAAAACCATAAAACGTTCAAACGTGTCTCCAATTTCCCCCATTTCACTCTCTGAAGTCAAAATGATTATGTCCAGTTTCAGGCTGAGCTTTTACAAACCGTTATGACACATGCTATGTAGACATTATGACAGGCCGTTTCAAGTCAAAGTGTTACCTACCAAAATACAAAAAAAACCACTTTTCAACTGGGAAACATCTGCAGATTACAAATAGGTGAGTCACTCACGGCAACAAAGCAGTGAGACATTTAAAATGAAGCACATCAAAAGGGAATCATCAAAGATTATTACACTCATAAGAAGTATCCAGTGTAGCTGCTACACACCTCACGGGCCGGGTAGCAGATTGGTCCTCTTGCCAGCTACTCTGCACCACCTCGGTTAGTGAGAATATCACCTGGAGGCTGGAGCACACATTGTAATGACAAAGCAGGCATCTTTTGTCTTCCTTCAGTCCCGGTGCGCAGGGAGCTTGGAGGGAGGAATGCGAGGAGAAGTGGGAGGAGAGGGGCATTCAGTGATAGTGCGGAGGATGAAGGTGTAACATGTTTCTTTACAATACACCACCTTTCATTGACATAGAGAAAAAGAACAGCTGGAGCCTGGCACTTCGCCAAATCTCTAAGCACATGCCACCCAGTAACAAGCAGAAATGTCTCCAAAATCCTCCGGTCCCCTCTTTAGGGAAGGGAATCGTTCAAATCATGGCGCTTCACTTGTACTTCATACACACAATGTGCTTCTATAGGCTTTGTTCTTTGAAAAGGTTCTCCCATGTCTCCAAATTGTCTGTGATAGAGACAAGAGGCCTGACCTCCTGAACTCAGGCTCCAGGGTCATACCAGGGTCAAAGGTCATTGGAGATTCTAGAGCAATTTCTAGGTTGTCGAGCAGAGGCAGACCAAGGTCATCCTTACAGTTCATACAGGCCTCAGGCGTACAGTGATGCCTGTTAGGTTGGTCGTCACTCATCGGTCAGTATATATACACATTACACACATGTACTGAACGCACGGCACAGGTCAGTATCCTCAAACTGTCTTTTCTCAGTCAACGAGTTTGTCCAGTGTCTGTCTGTCAGTCACATACACTAGTTCTCCAGCGACCCAAAGTCTCCACCACCTCAGGCCCACTATTTACTCCCTCTTTCTTTCTCTCTGTCAAGCTCATTCTTTTTCCTCTCCTTTCTTCCATCACTCTTTTCTTCTCTCTCTCTCTCTCTCTCTCTCTCTCTCTCTCTCTCTCTCTTCACCCCCACCCCCACCCCCCATCAGGTGCAGCAGTCTCGCTCCAGGGGGTGGCCCTGACGGGTGGAGGAAGAGGACGAGGATGAGGAGTAGGAAATGAGTGAGGGATAGGGGGTCATCTTGTCGATGTTGACATAGGTGGTGTTGAGAAGTATGTAGTGCTCTCCACTGAAGCTGGAGAAGATGGACTTGATACGGGACACCAGCTCTGAGAAGGTAGGCCTCCGCTCCGGTTTAGGGTGCCAGCACTCAACCATCACGTTATACCTGGGGGGTGGGATTTAGAGGAGGGGGTTAAGATTAAATGCACATGAAATATCGTTTTTAGGTACAGTGAGGGAAAAAAGTATTTGATCCCCTGCTGATTTTGTACGTTTGCCCACTGACAAAGAAAGGATCAGTCTATAATTTTAATGGTAGGTGTATTTGAACAGTGAGAGACAGAATAACAACAAAAAAATCCAGAAAAACGCATGTCAAAAATGTTATAAAATGATTTGCATTTTAATGAGGGAAATAAGTATTTGACCCCTCTGCAAAACATGACTTAGTACTTGGTGGTAAAACCCTTGTTGGCAATCAGAGGTCAGACGTTTCTTGTAGTTGGCCACCAGGTTTGCACACATCTCAGGAGGGATTTTATCCCACTCCTCTTTGCAGATCTTCTCCAAGTCATTAAGGTTTCGAGGCTGACGTTTGGCAACTCGAACCTTCAGCTCCCTCCACAGATTTTCTATGGGATTAAGGTCTGGAGACTGGCTAGGCCACTCCAGGACCTTAATGTGCTTCTTCTTGAGCCACTCCTTTGTTACCTTGGCCGTGTGTTTTGGGTCATTGTCATGCTGGAATACCCATCCACGACTCATTTTCAATGCCCTGGCTGAGGGAAGGAGGTTCTCACCCAAGATTTGACGGTACATGGCCCCGTCCATCGTCCCTTTGATGCTGTGAAGTTGTCCTGTCCCCTTAGCAGAAAAACACCCCCAAAGCATAATGTTTCCACCTCCATGTTTGACGGTGGGGATGCTGTTCTTGGGGTCATAGGCAGCATTCCTCCTCCAAACACGGCGAGTTGAGTTGATGCCAAAGAGCTCCATTTTGGTCTCATCTGACCACAACACTTTCACCCAGTTGTCTCTGAATCATTCAGATGTTCATTGGCAAACTTCAGACGGACATGTATATGTGCTTTCTTGAGCAGGGGGACCTTGCGGGCGCTGCATGATTTCAGTCTTTCACGGCGTAGTGTGTTACCAATTGTTTTCTTGGTGACTATGGTCCCAGCTGCCTTGAGATCATTGACAAGATCCTCCCATGTAGTTCTGGGCTGATTCCTCACCGTTCTCATGATCATTGCAACTCCACGAGGTGAGATCTTGCATGGAGCCCCAGGCCGAGGGAGATTGACAGTTCTTTTGTGTTTCTTCCATTTGCGAATAATCGCACCAACTATTGTCACCTTCTCACCAAGCTGTTTGGCGATGGTCTTGTAGCCCATTCCAGCCTTGTGTAGGTCTACAATGTTGTCCCTGACATCCTTGGAGAGCTCTTTGGTCTCGGCCATGGTGGAGAGTTTGGAATCTGATTGATTGATTGCTTCTGTGGACAGGTGTCTTTTATAAAGGTAACAAACTGAGATTAGGAGCACTCCCTTTAAGAGTGTGCTCCTAATCTCAGCTCGTTACCTGTATAAAAGACACCTGGGAGCCAGAAATCTTTCTGATTGAAAGATCTTTCTTTCCCTCATTAAAATGCAAATCAATTTATAACATTTTTGACATGCGTTTTTCTGGATTTTTTGTTGTTGTTATTCTGTTGTTTTTTGTTGTTATTCTCACTGTTCAAATAAACCTACCATTAAAATTATAGACTGATAATTTCTTTGTCAGTGGGCAAACGTACAAAATCAGCAGGGGATCAAATACTTTTTTCCCTCACTGTATATATATTTTGCTTACTTAGGTGTTTAGTAGCCACTAGCCATATTAAGTTTGACAGTTTTGTTACAGGGCCCCATTCATTCTGGAAATACTCTATGTCAGTCAATGTTCATGAATAGACTCCTGAATAGTTATGGATTGTTCTGTTTCGTGCTTCGCTTGGTTGAATCTGCATTATGATCTACATCCTCCATTAAAAACCTAATGTTGTCCAAAGACTGGGTAAGATAGGGAGGATTTCACTCTATCGTGCCCTTTCTAAACATTCAGCTTCAGTAGTTCTACATGCTTTATAGTTTACATAGCTCTCTCTCTCTATCTATCTCTCTCTCTCTCCCTATTCCCTCTCTCTATCTCTCTCCCTATCTCCCCATCTCTCCCTCTCTCTCTTTCTATTTCCTCTCCCTCTCTCTCTCTCTGTATATATATATATATATATATATTCTCTTTCTCTCTTTTTCCTCTCTGTCTGTCTCTCCCCCTTCCTCTGTCTGTATATCTGCCCATCTCTCCCTGTCGGTGTCTCTCTCTAACTCTCTCTATTCCCTCTGTTGGTCTCTCCCCTGTCCACTGTCCCTCCCTCCCTCCCTCCCTCCCTCCCTCCCTCCCTCCCTCCCTCCCTCCCTCCCTCCCTCCCTCCCTCCCTCCCTCCCTCCCTCCCTCCCTCCCTCCCTCCCTCCCTCCCTCCCTCCCTCCCTCCCTCCCTCCCTCCCTCCCTCTTCCGGTCTGTCTCTCTCGCTCTCTCTCTCTCTCCCTGTCTGCATATCTGTCCTTCTCTCCATGCTGTACCTAAGTTAACAATGGGCCTCTGTTCATCTCAATGTCTCTGCCAATGAGAAGCACTGAGCCATGCCTCTATGTACATTGGTCAAGGTGAAGGACAGGGGAGTGTATGTGTGTGTGTGTGTGTGCACTTTTATTAATAAAATCATCTGTCTTATATCTGGGAGTGATTGGGAATAAGCTTGAAGAGTGTACATGTATGTATGTTTGTGTGTGTACAAGATTGTGTGTGTACTGTCTGTCTGTGTGTCTGAGTGTGTCATGTGTTTGCACTACTCACAGGGCGTCGGGGCAGAACTCTGGCTGCAGCAGCCGTCTCCCCTGCAGTAGGAACACTGTGATGTCGAAAGAGTTGACGTCCGAGTAGGGCGGGGCTCCCCGGGTCATCAGTTCCCATAGCAACACGCCAAACGACCACTGAAACACAGAACACCAAATGGACCAATAACACATCAGATCACATCACAGTACTTTACAGGCTGTGTCTGAATTGGCACCCTATTTCCTATAAAATGAGCTACTTTTGACCAGAGCCCTATGAGCTCTATAAGTCCTATGATCCCTATGACTCCTATGAGCCCTATGAGCCCTATGAGCACTATGATCCCTATGAGCCCTATGATCCCTATGAGCCCTATGAGTCCTATGATCCCTATGAGTCCTACGATCCCTATGAGTCCTATGAGCCCTATGAGCCCTATGAACCCTATGAGTCCTATGAACCCTATGAGTCCTATGAGCCCTATGAGTCCTATGAGTCCTATGAGCCCTATGAGCCCTATGAGTCCTATGATCCCTATGAGCCCTATGAGTCCTATGATCCCTATGAGCCCTATGAGCCCTATGAGCCCTATGATCCCTATGAGCCCTATGAGTCCTATGATCCCTATGAGTCCTATTATCCCTATGAGTCCTATGAGTCCTATGAGCCCTATGAGCCCTATGAGTCCTATGAGCCCTATGAGCCCTATGATCCCTATGAGTCCTATGATCCCTATGAGCCCTATGAGTCCTATGGTCCCTATGAGCCCTATGAGTCCTATGATCCCTATAACTCCTATGATCCCTATGAGTCCTATGGGCCCTATGATCCCTATGGGCCCTATTAGCCCTATGATCCCTATGGGCCCTATGAGCCCTATGATCCCTATGGGCCCTATGGGCCCTATGAGTCCTATGAGCCCTATGAGCCCTATGGGCCGTATGATCCCTATGAGTCCTATGAGCCCTATGAGCCCTGATCAAAAGTGGCACACTATATAGGGTAGAGGGTGCACTTCTGGACACAACCCCAGTTTTTCCATATTTCCAGCCTTCATTGAAGAGAGCAGACAGACAGGAGGAGTGTTAAATGCAGCTAAGGTTTGTGAAATAATAGAGTTATAGAGGTAGAAACTGTAACAGAGACAAGCTAACCCTGTAAACAGAAACTGTAGCATAGACAAGCTAACCCTATAAACAGAAACTGTAGCATAGACAAGCTAATCCTATAAACAGAAACTGTAACAGAGACAAGCTAACCCTATAAACAGAAACTGTAACAGAGACAAGCTAACCCTATAAACAGAAACTGTAGCATAGACAAGCTAACCCTGTAAACAGAAACTGTAACAGAGACAAGCTAACCCTATAAACAGAAACTGTAACAGAGACAAGCTAACCCTATAAACAGAAACTGTAGCATAGACAAGCTAACCCTGTAAACAGAAACTGTAACAGAGACAAGCTAACCCTATAAACAGAAACTGTAGCAGAGACAAGCTAACCCTATAAACAGAAACTGTAACAGAGACAAGCTAACCCTATAAACAGAAACTGTAGCATAGACAAGCTAACCCTGTAAACAGAAACTGTAACAGAGACAAGCTAACCCTATAAACAGAAACTGTAACAGAGACAAGCTAACCCTATAAACGGAAACTGTAGCGGAGACAAGTGAACCCTGTACATTAACCAGAGAATGAACAGTAAGAGTGGTGATTTGTTAAGAAGGAGTGGGGCTGAGAGGGTAGCAGGCCAGATTAAGGCTGATGCTGAGTATAGGTTCTGATCGATATTGTACGCGTTTCTGTGTGTGTGTGTGTGTGTGTGTGTGTGTGTGTGTGTGTGTGTGTGTGTGTGTGTGTGTGTGTGTGTGTGTGTGTGTGTGTGTGTGTGTGTGTGTGTGTGTTGGTGTGTGTGAGTGAGTGAGTTTGAATAGATGAGAGAATGGTTATGTAATACTATACAACGGGTGGTTCTAATCTTGGATGCTGATTGGTTAAAACCGCATTCCAGGCGGTGTCAACTCCACAAGTAACCACCAGCTAAAGCTATGACGTTGAAATGCCTATTCACTGTTCCGTCTCAGGGCGCAATTCACTGTCTCATCAGCCCAGCCAGGCAATTTATACACTTGATCTACACTGGAAAAAGGCATCGAGATACCATTTCTCATTTCTTTTAGACTAGCATTTGGTTAGACTAGAAAAACAGGTCAAACGAAACTAAATGTAGCTAGTTTGCTGTCTTTCCAGTTTCAGTTTGAAGTGATTGTGTTAGCTGTGTAGTTGGCTAGCTCCTCTGAACAGTGTCCTGATGAGAGAGCACATTTCCGATGGCAGGCAAAATCGTGCATCATCAGCTCATTTTGGTGGATGTATCCAAATAAATGTCACTAGAAAACATCTTAAACAAATGCAAATGCAGCTACTTTGCTGTTATTTTTTCTTCATTGTTTGAAGTGACTGTGTTATCCATAGTTGGCTAGCTAGCAAGCAAGAGGGAACATTTAGAACAAACGACTGGGTCGCGTCCAATGATATAGAACCAAAAGACTTCACGACCGGTTTGCGTCTCTGGCAACCTAACCGATAGAACGAACGACCAGCTGGCTTGGGTAGCAACCCTTGATTTGTGTTAGGACTATATCGCATGGAAGGATGAAATGGTATGTATAAATTCATGAAAATAAATGAAAATATGAATATATGTCAATCATTATTTGAATATGTTGGTAACGCGTTGTATAAAAGTGATAATGCCCTATAAGCCGGTGTTTGAGGATATATTGGCACGGTTTGCCAGTCCAAGACAATATATCCTCCAAACACTGGCTTCTCGAGCATTATCACTTAACTGTAAGTGAATTAATAAGTGGATAATGGTGTGTGTACATGCATGTGTGTGTGTGTGTGTGTGTGTAGGCTCTTACCACATCTGACTTGGGGGTGAACTTGTGTGTCTGCAGGCTCTCCAGGGCCATCCACTTGACTGGTAGTTTGACTCCACTCTTGCTATGGATGCTGTAGTACTCCTTTTCATACACATCCCTGGCCAGGCCAAAGTCTGCCACCTTCACTGTGTAGCTCTCATCCAGCCTAGCAGAGGAGAGAGGGACGGCTTCAACCACAGCCTTACTGGAGATTTACAGAGCTAGGGGAAACTGGCAGCCATGTTGGATTCAAACATTCTTACTAGAGTGTTATTAACCTGTAATGGTTGGAGCAAAATGGCACCCATTAAAATAAAACATCTCAAAGTATGCATGACTGTATGGCATGACAATGCGTTAGCTCTCACTATAATGGTGACTACACTTCCACACACTGACTGTCTGGGAGTGCATTTGACAGTTGGATCCAGATCTTACATGCAGTTCCTGGCAGCTAGGTCTCTGTGGACGAACTTCTTGCTGGCCAGATACTCCATGCCCCTGGCCACCTGCACACCAAAGCCCATCAGGTCCTTCACTGTTGGGTTCTGGGGAAACAAGGAAGGGTGTGTTTAAGTGATATGCACTGTTGCTAGGCCAAAAAAGACTGAATAGCCTGCACGCGATACAGATGTAGGATTTTAATTTGACCAGTTTCTCACAGCAGGAAAATAATCCTACAGCAACAGTAAATGTGAAGTATTGTGTGGATTATAATGAATTGTACTTTTTGTAGGGGTGGATTCATTTTTTGTTAGGGCAAATCAAGTTTGAACATTTTAAGTGGAAATTTAACTTTGGAAGCCTTTTAAACCTTGAATACACTACAAGTTTGCATGTCTGCTGTGCATGACATTTCCTGCAACAACAGGGTGATCAAATGAAGACCCTACATCTCTACAATATATGCTGCTCCCATGCTTTATTCCTGTACTTAAATATACAATGTTTCAGCTGCAATGGCCTAAATCAGCCATTATTCCAGCCAAAACACTATGACTTATAAAGGTGATTGTATGCCTAGAGTTTGTGTATGTGTGTGTGCATCTTACGTGTGTCTCGTCCCTGATAAAGTTCCTGAGGTCTCCGTGCTTCATGTATGGCAGCACCACCAGAGGAGAGCCCTCAGGGGGCAGACAGATCCCCAGGAGAGACAACACGTTGGGGTGGCTGAAGTCCTTCATGATGATCCCCTCCTTCAGGAACTGAGACACCTCCTCCAGGTCAGTAATCCCTGAAACACAGCAAGATATTACAGGATTGTTTATTTATTTATTGCCTTTATTTAACCAAGTTGTTGAGAAGAGAACACATTCTGTTTTACAACAACCTGACATTAAAGTTTAATCATGTGCTGTTAGATGGACCACCAACAAAAACGCAAACAAAAACAGGCCATCAAGTCATAAACCTCTATCTCTTTACCGTTGTGCCATCTAAACCTTAGTTATATACCACTGTTAGGAGCCCATGAGGAGCCAGTCTCCAGGCTGTCTGAGCATAGGGACTGTGACCCTACCCCAAACCTATAGGTTACTGCTACACAACACTCCCATTATCCAATCGAATCAGTGCTCCTGGTGTCACTGGTCTTTCCCCCTCCTCCTTCTCTTCTAATCTCGTTGGAAACAGAATCTCATTTAGCTAAGATAAAACGTCTGATTGCCCTTTCACTGTAACTACCAGATGACGACACACACAGAAGCAAAGAAGGACAACTCGCCATTTAGTGCTGAGTAAAAGAAAGATCAAAGAATATCTAAGAAAACGAGGCTGTTAAGCTGGATGTTAAGAACTATCTGCCTACTGCAGAAACAACATGGTGACATCACCTACAATATTCTCCAAACCATGTGCCTTTTCCATGACAGTGACAAGTTCCCTGGGGAACTTCTTTATTTTCTTTAAAGCTCCCTGGGGAACTTTAGGTCACTGTAAACTCAATGAGAAGGCCAAGGCTCAGAGAACAAGGCAGTGGTAACCCTCTATCGCCATGGGTTACCACCAGCCCAGCGGCAGAGCTTCCCGAAGCCTTGTGGAAGACGTATCTAGGACATTCAGCTCTCAGGGTAAAGTGACAGGTTACACAATTAGAGCGAGGGGGACCCTAATGTCATCCTCACCACCAGGAGCCAATCCATCTCAATCATCCTTCCACAGGACACACCGCCGTAGCACGTTCAAGAGATCTCTAAAGTTGTTGTGGCGTTGCGTTGTGTGGTGACATATCAGAGCAATGAGATTTGAACACTGACGGGGTGAACTGTGCCTTTGTGGTCATGCAGTACTCACGGTTGAGAGACTTGATGGCACAGTGCTGCTTCTGTCCGTCAGCCTCCAACAGGGTACCGTGGAACACACAGCCAAAGTGCCCTGTATGAAGAAGAATAAAGATGATGTCAAATAAGCAACAACCTGAGTGCTTGATGTTAGACAATACACACTTTACACTGAGGAATCCTTGATACCAAAACGATTTGTTTGTTTCTGAACTATGCTCACGAGGATTAAGCACCCGATTCTCTAGCCCATTAAGTCATTTGGAGGCATGTCAATGGAGCAGTCAGTCACTCAGAAAAGCAAGATTTCCCTTTGTTGAAGCCAGTGGTGTAAAGTCAAATTAATTTAAAGTACAACTTAAGTCGTTTTTTTTGGGGTATCTGTACTTTACTATTTACATTTTTGACAACATTTACTTTTATTCCACTACATTCTTAAAGAAAATAATGTACTTTTTACTCCATACATTTTTTTGCTGACACCCAAAAGTACTCGTTACATTTTGAATGCTTAGCAACAGAGGAAAATTGTCCAATTCACACACTTATCTGGCCATCCCTACTGCTTCTGATCTGGTGGACTCACTAAACACAAATGCTTCATTTGTAAGTTATGTCTGAGTTGGAGTGTGCCCCTGGCCATCTGTAAATTAGAAAAGCAAAAAAATTGTGCCGTCTGGAATTTTACATGATTTATACTTTTACTTTTGATACTTAAGTATATTTAAAAACAAATACTTTTAGACTTTTACTCAAGTAGTATTGAACTGGCAATTGTGTATGATGAGTATGACAATTGTATACTTTCCCCACCACTGGTTGAAGCCTAGGTGACTTCTATAACCCTTTACTGGAGGGCCATTCATACAGCACCCTACAGTAGTAGCCATAGCAGTGGGAGGCTATATCTCCCCCTATCTGAGCTCTGAGTTACTGTGGCCCTTATTGAATTATATGTGGTCGAGAGGGTTCAGTGCAGCTTTGCAGGGGTGTTGGGGTATTAAAGCTAGAAGAGCGTAGAGAACTCTCTGAGGCGTTCTCCCATCACAATCCCTGCAGATGCAAAGACTGCTCAGCTTACACCACACGGATCAACAATGGAGCTTGCAATGCTACCCGGGTACAAATCACCCCACCCCATAATTCTGCTTTCGGAATCCCCAGGCTTCCCCGAGGGTTGAGCTAAGGGGGAGGAGGCAGATTTTGGGAGCATTGTCCCCGAACATTGTGGGGATGTTAATAACAGAGAAAGGCCTTTCTCCTTTAAACTAATATAGTGATATAGTGAAGTAGTGAACACCCCACTTGGTGACCACAATATAATGTCTGGTGATTGTTTATGTCTGGATGTCCAACCTGGTGGTTTGATAATGTTGGTCATTAAGCTCTTACAAGGTGATTCTAAAGTGTATTTATGTGTATCCCCTATGGAGATGGATTCTGATATGATTGAGAGACCTACAGGTTCCCTAAAGGCTTTATAAGTGTGTCTGAGTCTGTGTTAGGGTAATGTGTGTTTAGGTGTGTGTGTGTCTGTGTGTGTGTAGGTATAGGTGTGCATGTGTGTGTGTGTGTGTGTGTGTGTGTGTGTGTGTGTGTGTGTGTGTGTGTGTGTGTGTGTGTGTGTGTGTGTGTGTGTGTGTGTGTGTGTGTGGCTGTGTGTGTGCATGTGTGTTCATGGATGTGGGCGTCTTGGCGTGCACTGTACCTGTGTATGTGTTCATGTATCAGAAGTGTGTACAGTATATACACGTGTATGATCATCCCACTGACCTCTGCCGATGACCTGGTTAAAATGTAACAGCAGATGTTCTCTGGCGATGACCACATGTTGAACCTCCTTCAGGAGGTCCGGGTGCAGCTGGGACGGGTCGATGTGGACCGGGGCCGACAGGAGAGGGGACACCAGCTCCCCCTCTGCCCCCAGACCCATGCCTCCGAGCCCCAATCTGGGGGACAGCAGCTCCCCATGGCTCCCGTAGATAGGGGGAGCGCCCCTGCACAACTCTGGCCTCTCCACACCCTGGTCTGAAACAATATAGCCAAAGGTCAATTACTACAGGGGTCAGGGTTAGAGGTCAACATAGGTCACATGATCACAGAGTGATGCTAAAGAGAAAGGTCGGAGAAAGAGAGAGTCATGGTTACAGAAAGGAAGAGGGGGAACCTGAGACCTGCACATTACAGGAAGAGGAAATTGAGAAAGGTAGTTTCTCTTTCTCTTTTTTTCTCCTTCGTTGTTTATGTCATTGGGGGGATAAGGGAAGCAGGGGAGGGAAAATGAGTTTGCATGAGTGAAAACGTGAGGGTTATTTTGAAAGAGGAGCAGGCAGGGATGGGCAACTCTAGTTGTTGGACGTTGGAGTGCCTTCTGGTTTTCACCTCCATCGATACATTAATGTCATTGGTTTCCCAGGTCTGAATAGGCATCAGGTATGAAGCAAAGAATAAAAAAACTGTCAACACAGAGTTAGATGGCCATCTCTTTAGAGGTTCGAGGTTAAGGTTAAGAAAGGCAGGTGTTGTTAGTACAGGGTTACTGTTGGTTTTTAGGGTCAGAGTAACCGCCCCAGAGGTGTAGTGTCAGGAAACGTACCCTCCAGCAGGGTGGTTCTATAGTCCAAAGACTCGTGGGACACCATTTCGTTAGTGGGGCTGATGCTCCGGGCGTTAGCCAACATATCCAAGTGCTGAATGTGAGCCCTGCCGTCATACCAAACCTTACCCTCAGCCAGATCTGGAGACCAGAGATAGAGAGGAGGAGGGAGAGGAGGAGGGAGAGGAGGAGAGAGAGAAGAGGAGGGAGAGAGAGAGAAGAGGAGGGAGAGGAGGAGAGAGAGGAGGAGGGAGAGAGAGAGATGAGGAGAAAGGGGAGGAGAGAGGGGAGGAGGGAGAGAGAGAGGAGGAGAGAGAGAGGAGGAGAGAGAAAGAGGGAGAGGAGGAGGGAGAGAGAGAGAAGGAGAGAGGATGAGAGAGAGAGAGAGAGAGGAGGAGGGAGAGAGAGGAGGAGGAAGAGAGAGAAAAGGAGAGAGGATGAGAGAGAGAGAGAGGAGGAGGGAGAGAGAGGAGGAGGGAGCGAGAGAGAGGAGGGAGAGGAGCAGGAAGAGGAGGAGGGAGAGGAGAGAGAGGAGGAGAGGTAGTAGGAGGGAGAGATAGAGAGAAGGAGAGGATTGGATGTAGGGAAGAGAGTGGGGTGGCAGAGAGGGGGGAGAGAGATAGAGAGATGGGGTACAGGGGGAGGGAGGGGACAGAGAAAGGGAGAGGAGGAGGGAGGCAGTAGCAGAGGGAGAGCGAGAGAGAGAACACAGTCATTGAAGGAGAAGGATAGAGCGCTCCACCAGTGCTCCCATCAGCTCAACACCTCACAATCCCACAGCCAGTAAGAGGCGGGCAAACATGCACACACACATGCACACGCACAGACACACACACAATTGAAAATATATCACAAAATAACACAAACTGACGTACCGTCAATGTGTTTGTTCCTCCTTTTCCAGAGGAACAGAGTGAGCAACATCAGCAGCAGCAGACTGACACACACACAGCCAGCTAGCAGCCCTCTGTAGTCCTGCTCATGGGCCAACATCACCCTGCCCAGGCTCACTGAGGACGACGCCTGACGCCACTACACACATAATACACACACACACACACACACACATACACAGACAGACAGACAGACAGACAGACAGACAGACAGACAGACAGACAGACAGACAGACAGACAGACAGACAGACAGACAGACAGACAGACAGACAGACAGACAGACAGACAGACAGACAGACAGACAGACAGACAGACAGACAGACAGACAGACAGACAGACAGACAGACAGACAGACAGACAGACAGACAGAGGACAGGAGAACAGTGAGTGAGTGATGTACAACTATGTTCTAGATAATACATTTTTTATGGTGTGTGTTGGAAAACTCCAATTCCATTCTAGGGGAAAAACTGATGAACACACACACACACACACACACACACACACACACACACACACACACACACACACACACACACACACACACACACACACACACACACACACACACACACACACACACACACACACACATACACACACACACACACACACACACACACACACACACACACTCTCTCTCTCTCTCTCTCTTACATGTGGAGTGGCGTGAGCCACAGACGGAGTGCAGATTGGATCATAGATATTGCTTTTACCATTATTAGGTTTGGGAGAAATGAGCTGGAAACGGTGTGTGTGTCAGGGGGCTTGTCTGGCTCTGTCTGGCTCTGTCTGGGGCTGCCTGGGTCTGTCTGGCTCTGTCTGGGGCTGCCTGGCTCTGTCTGGGGCTGCCTGGCTCTGTCTGGGGCTGCCTGGCTCTGTCTGGGGCTGCCTGGGTCTGTCTGGCTCTGTCTGGGGCTACCTGGCTCTGTCTGGGGCTGCCTGGGTCTGTCTGGCTCTGTCTGGGGCTGCCTGGGGCTGCCTGGCTCTGTCTGGGGCTGCCTGGCTCTGTCTGGCTCTGTCTGGGGCTGCCTGGGTCTGTCTGGCTCTGTCTGGGGCTGCCTGGCTCTGTCTGGGGCTGCCTGGCTCTGTCTGGGGCTGCCTGGCTCTGTCTGGGGCTGCCTGGCTCTGTCTGGGGCTGCCTGGGTCTGTCTGGCTCTGTCTGGGGCTACCTGGCTCTGTCTGGGGCTGCCTGGGTCTGTCTGGCTCTGTCTGGGGCTGCCTGGGGCTGCCTGGCTCTGTCTGGGGCTGCCTGGCTCTGTCTGGCTCTGTCTGGGGCTGCCTGGGTCTGTCTGGGGCTGCCTGGCTCTGTCTGGGGCTGCCTGGCTCTGTCTGGGGCTGCCTGGGTCTGTCTGGCTCTGTCTGGGGCTGCCTGGGTCTGTCTGGCTCTGTCTGGGGCTACCTGGCTCTGTCGGGGGCTGCCTGGCTCTGTCTGGGGCTGCCTGGGTCTGTCTGGCTCTGTCTGGGGCTACCTGGCTCTGTCTGGGGCTTGTCTGGCTCTGTCTGGCTCTGTCTGGGGCTGCCTGGGTCTGTCTGGGGCTGCCTGGGTCTGTCTGGGGCTGCCTGGCTCTGTCTGGGGCTGCCTGGCTCTGTCTGGGGCTGCCTGGCTCTGTCTGGGGCTGCCTGGCTCTGTCTGGCTCTGTCTGGGGCTGCCTAGGTCTGTCTGGATCGGTCTGGCTCTGTCTGGCTCTGTCTGGGGCTGCCTGGGTCTGTCTGGCTCTGTCTGGGGCTGCCTGGCTCTGTCTGGGTCTGTCTGGCTCTGTCTGGGGCTGTCTGGCTCGGTCTGGGGCTGCCCGGGTGTGGCCTACTGGTGTGTCAGTGTGGACAGCCAGGGACAGAGGCTAGGGGGTCTAGGGATATTGCCTGACCCCTCTCTAGAGATCACACTAATGGTGAGTTCCAATACCCTCAACTCTGCAGCTGATTGTGCCCAAAGCTCCATGTTGCTCTGCCTTTACCGGCCTGAATTATATCATTATGAAACAGCCCTGTCTTCTGCTCCATGTTGCTCTGCCTTTACCGGCATGAATTATATCATTATGAAACAGCCCTGTCTTCTGCTCCATGTTGCTCTGCCTTTACCGGCCTGAATTATATCATTATGAAATAGCCCTGCCTTCTGCTCCATGTTGCTCTGCCTTTACCGGCCTGAATTATATCATTATGAAACAGCCCTGCCTTCTGCTCCATGTTGCTCTGCCTTTACCGGCCTGAATTATATCATTATGAAATAGCCCTGCCTTCTGCTCCATGTTGCTCTGCCTTTACCGGCCTGAATTATATCATTATGAAACAGCCCTGTCTTCTGCTCCATGTTGCTCTGCCTTTACCGGCCTGAATTATATCATTATGAAATAGCCCTGTCTTCTGCTCCATGTTGCTCTGCCTTTACCGGCCTGAATTATATCATTATGAAACAGCCCTGCCTTCTGCTCCATGTTGCTCTGCCTTTACCGGCCTGAATTATATCATTATGAAATAGCCCTGCCTTCTGCTCCATGTTGCTCTGCCTTTACCGGCCTGAATTATATCATTATGAAACAGCCCTGCCTTCTGCTCCATGTTGCTCTGCCTTTACCGGCCTGAATTATATCATTATGAAATAGCCCTGTCTTCTGCTCCATGTTGCTTTAACGTTCTGGGGTTGAATCACGTCCATTAAAGACAATGTGGAAAGTCAAATGTTTATGGTTAACAATGTATTGTTATGACATTTCTAAGCAGTTTTAAGTCAATGACATACTATTTGGTTGAGAGAAACTACTGTGTGTGAGATATTGGAAGTCTGAGTTGAACATTCCGGTAACGTTCAGGGGTGATCATGAAATGCCAGGAGGAATATGGTGTTTTCTGTACATTTTCCTGGCTAGTGACTGTGGTAATAAAATGTCAGACAACAGAACGATGTAAACTACTGTATGATCTATCAAAGCACGAACTGCACACTGGTGTTCTGACATTAGTCAATCGGTAAATAGGCACACTTAGGATACACACACACGCACGCACACACACACACACACACACACACACACACACACACACACACACACCACACACACACACACACACACACACACACACACACACACACACACACACACCACACACACACACACACACACAGAGCCCTCTGTATGGATGCAGTGGCAGCCCAACAAGGCCTTCATTGAGCTGTGGAGTGGGGCTGCTAGACTGGGGGGTCTATAGCTGTCTGTAGTGGTCTCTGTAGACAAGGGGCTGTCTCAAGTGAAGTGGAGAGCTCAGAAAGCCAAGGGAAGGTAGGGTGGTCTCATCCATGTCTAACTAGGGGTGATGAGGGGACTCAGTGGGAAGTTCATGGAGCTAGTTTCGAAGTGTTGATTGAAAGTTTGGTTGGAAGGGAGTGTGTTTTTGTGTCAGTGTCTGTGTGTTTCTCTCTCTCTCTCTCTCTCTCTCTCTCTCTCTCTCTCTCTCTCTCTCTCTCTCTCTCTCTCTCTCTCTCTCTGTCTGTGTCCTCACCTCCACCTCCAATTCGTTGGTTGCGTCCCGTAGCTCCATGGGGACAGTACACTCCAGAGTGTTCCCCACCACAGTCACGCTCTCACAAGTCCTGTTAGACACCTTCAGCACCTCCCCCTTCATCGCCTCCACATCCACACGGCCTGGCACCTGGAGAGGGAGAGGGAGAGAGGGAGATATGGAGAGAGGGAGATATGGAGAGAGGGAGAGAGGGAGAGATGGAGAGAGGGAGAGAGGGAGAGAGGGAGAGAGGGAGAGATAGGGAGAGATATAGAGAGATATGGAGAGATATGGAGAGATAGAGGGAGAGAAAGGGAGAGATAGGGAGAGATAGAGAGAGATGGGGAGAGATGGGGAGAGATGGGGAGAGATGGGGAGAGATATGGAGAGATATGGAGAGAGGGAGAGAGGGAGAGATAGGGAGATAGGGAGATAGGGAGAGGGATCATATGCACATGCAATACTACATCATCCTCAGTGAGTCCTTCAGTATCCACTCAGAGACATGCAAGCTGGGAGTGGAAGTGACTGAGGCATTGGTTGGGGTGCCATTACGGTTCTTGTGAGCCCACCGCCCTGGACAGAGATGCCTCTGTGCATCTACATACACACTAACTAACCCTTTGTCCATGAGGGCTCTTCTTGACAGGAAGAGAGGATTTATAGAGAATTAATCTCACTTTCACACAGACTGCCTTGGCTACTCTCCTCAAATTGTTTGGTTGACACACATGCACGTACACACCCCCCCACCACCACACCCCCACCACCACACCCCCACCACCACACACAGCTCGGTTGCCTCTCACTCTGCCTGGCTGTGCTGTATGAGCGTAGCAGAAGGCCATAAAGAGAAGGATCATTCCTCGCGTGACATCCTGGGATTTTCAGATTTGACACAGGGCCACACCTGTTCCTAAACCACCCTACAGTACACGTCAACTAATACAGTGCATGTGAACACACATACACACACACGCATACAGACATACCAGTCACACTAAGACAAGAACAAACTTAAATGTCTACAGAATTTGAACACATACAAAGCATACTGAATAATACGTACAATACAAATCTGTCATCTGATGTCTGTACCCTGAGGTTGTAACATATTTAATGCTTGGGTATGGAACATTGAAAGTACCATGTCCCATAGAGAATAACTATTAAAAGTTCTGCCATTCCTATCCAAACGAACAGTCTGTGTGGTGCTAATCTGGGTTGAGACGCTTGTTAAACTCTCATGAAGCGATCTGCAGAGATACACCAGCCAAGACTAATAACGTTATCAGGAGCCTGACCAGCGGCCTTTTTTAGCCTGTAACAGTGTAACCCAGGGCGATGTGTGTCCCCTGGGTAATGGGGGCTCATGGGGGCTTGTCTGGGATGAGGAAGGTGATTGGTGGGGGGTGGGAGGTAACTGAGAGAGGGGAGGAAGGGGGAGGATTAGACTATTGGGCCAAGGTCATGCCTGGGAAAAAAAGCCGACCAAGGATCCTGTGCGACTCGCTCCACACAGCTGCCACTAACCATAGTGCCTCCTTTTTTTTCATTGTTTGAAAAAACGTTTTTCTACCCAGAGAAATGGGGTTGCACGTTCAAAACCGGCCATTAATATGTCAAGGGCTTTGACCTCGGGAACTTGGAACAATGTGGTGAGTTGGAGAGAATACTTGGAGAAGTGGAGAGGGGCCAGAGGAGTGACGGAGAGAATTGTGGAGGATGGGCGAAGGGAAACGGACTCCTTTTCCTGTTTTGTTTCAGTATTGTTTCCTTCAAACCTCAGACGGCGAGGATGAGTCAGCTCACGGTCTCGAGGTGAGCCGGAGAGCAAGGTGTCGTTAACTCCAATCAGGGTTCAATCCCATTTGAATTTAGCCAATTCAGGAGATCAACAGACACTCTGTTCCAGAATAGAAACTCTAAGTGCCATTTGTTTAAAATTAGGATTTTTCCAATGCATGAATCAAAATTCAGTTCAGTTTCTGAATGGATGGTAACTGAAGTGACCCCAACCCTAGTCATCACTACAATGAAGAGGTGGTGGAGGGGCGAGGGGGAATGTCTCACCTTAATATTATCAGTAAATTCCAGTTATATTCAGCCAATTCAGGAGGTCAGTTGAGACCCAGTTAGAGCACAGAAAAGTGACATTTATTTCAATGATCTGACATGTCTAACCTTAATCTCCAGAATGCTCTTGTTGCCCTTTGATGTGACGGTGGGTCTCTGAAAGTCCTCGAAGCGAGGGTCCTCTACATACAGCAGGTCAAACTGGGGCGTGGAAAAACCATCCAGGACGAACGCCACCTTGGTGACCACAGGAGTCTGCAGACCCAGGTCCTTCAGGGACGGGGTGGTACACAGGATGGCCAGCCTGTCCTCACCTTTGGTGCAGTTCTGGAGGAAGAACACTCACACAGCATAAGTAACATGCACGCGTACACACACACACACACACACACACACACACACACACACACCACACACACACACACACACACACACACACACATAAACACACATACACATACACACACCACAAGTTAAGAGAAACACTCTTAAAAAAGCCTATAGCGTTTACCCTGCTGTCACATAACAAGTACACTTACTAATCCTTCACATGGCAGATGCTTTCATCCCAGGGTATATTACACGCTTTGTAGTTGTACAAACTATCCATTACAGCTCCATATCTACAGCTGCTGTGGGGTTTAAGTGCCTTGCTCCAGGGCACAACAGCAGTGTGTTTATACCACCCTGGACTAAAACCAAAAAGCCTCCCATCACATTAATCGCCCAAGTGAGAGCCACATGAGAGAAAGAGCCTCTTTTCACCTTTTATTTTTTTTAAATGATATCCGCACCTGCTCAGAGACAATGGATGTGTGTATGTAATATTTTCTTACACATAAGAGAAAGCCACCTTATATTCCTCTACATAAAGGTTGTGATGGTGCACTATTCAAATTATTCCACCCTCTGGCTTACGATTCTCAACAGACGCATTGACACCAAGTGTGTTTGAAAGTTGCTCTGTTACTCTGTTTACACGGCTTACAATCAATAAGGGGACGAGGATTTGTGAAGAGCGATGAAAGCTGTGTTGACATGTCATTCTGTCAGATAGTTGTTTCCATTTGAAATGCTCAAAGACCATGAATCTGGTCCAGTTCCTATTACTACACTCATGCTGCAGGTATGTTGTTCTATTTCCACATCTCTACAATATCATTATTTCTAAATATGGATAGTGCATCAGGCCATCTGAAAGCACAAGGTGGAACATTCCTTTCAATACTGCACATCAGAGTTCCAGGAGGTCATAATAAAGCCCCAAAAGTTATGGTAGACAGTCAAACACTGTATATACAGTGCATTCAGAAAGTATTCAGACCCCTTGACTTTTTCCACATTTTGTTACGTTACAGCCTTATTCTAAAATGGATTCAATTGTTTTTTCCCCCTCAACAATCTACACACAATACTCCATAATGGCAAAGCAAAAGCAAGTTTTTAGAATTTCTTGCAAATGTATTAAAAACAAAAAACGGAAATATCACATTCACATAAGTATTCAGACCCTTTCCTCAGTACTTTGTTGAAGCACCTTTGGCAGCGATTACAGCTTAGAGTCTTCTTGGGTATGACGCTACAAGCTTGGCACACTTGTATTTGGGGAGTTTCTCCCATTCTTCTCTATCCTCTCAAGCTTTGTCAGGTTGGATGGGAAGCATCGCTGCAAAACGTTTTTCAAGTCTCTCCAGAGAAGTCCGGAATCTGTCTGGGCCACTCAAGGACATTCAGAGACTCGTGAAGCAACTCTTGCCTTTTCTTGGCTGTGTGCTTAGGGTCGTCGTCCTATTGGAAGGTGAACCTTTGCATCAGTCTGAGGTCCTGAGCACTCTGGAGCAGGTTTTCACCAAGGATCTCTCTGTACTTTGCTCTGTTCATTTTTCCCTCGATCCTGACTAGTTTCCAAGTTCCTGCCTCTGAAAAACATCCCCACAGCACAATACTGCCACCACCATGCTTCACTGTAGGGATGGTGCCAGGTTTCCTCCAGACGTGACTGGCTTCCATCTGGCCACTCTACCATAAAGGCCTGATTGGTGGAGTGCTGCAGAGATGGTTGTCCTTCTGGCAGGCTATCCCATCTCCACAGAGGAACTGAGGAGCTCTGTCAGAGTGACCATTGGGCTAGCTCTAGGAAGAGTCATGGTGGTTCCAAACTTCTACCATTTAAGAATGATGGAGGCCACTGTGTTGTTGGTACCCTTCCCTAGATCTGTGCCTCGACACAATCCTGTCTCGGAGCTCTACGGAAGATTCATTTGACCTCATGGCTTGGTTTTTGCTCTGACACGCACTGTCAACTGTGGGACCTTACAGTGGGGGAAAAAAGTATTTGATCCCCTACTGATTTTGTATGTTTGCCCACTTACAAAGAAATGATCAGTCTATAATTTTAATAGTAGGTTTATTTGAACAGTGAGAGACAGAATAACAAAAAAAAATCCAGATGTCAAAAATGTTATAAAATGATTTGCATTTTAATGAGGGAAATAAGTATTTGACCCCTCTGCAAAACATGACTTAGTACTTGGTTGGCAAAACCCTTGTTGGCAATCACAGACATCAGACGTTTCTTGTAGTTGGCCACCAGGTTTGCACACATCTCAGGAGGGATTTTGTCCCACTCCTCTTTGCAGATCTTCTCCAAGTCATTAAAGTTTCGAGGCTGACGTTTGGCAACTCGAACCTTCAGCTCCCTCCACAGATTTTCTATGGGATTAAGGTCTGGAGACTGGCTAGGCCACTCCAGGACCTTAATGTGCTTCTTCTTGAGCCACTCTTTTGTTGCCTTGGCCGTGTGTTTTGGGTCATTGTCATGCTGGAATACCCATCCACGACCCATTTTCAATGCCCTGGCTGAGGGAAGGAGGTTCTCACCCAAGATTTGACGGTACATGGCCCCGTCCATCGTCACTTTGATGCTGTGAAGTTGTCCTGTCCCCTTAGCAGAAAAACACCTCCATGTTTGGCGGTGGGGATGGTGTTCTTGGGGTCATAGGCAGCATTCCTCCTCCTCCAAACACGGCGAGTTGAGTTGATGCCAAAGAGCTCCATTTTGGTCTCATCTGACCACAACACTTTCACCCAGTTGTCCTCTGAATCATTCAGATGTTCATTGGCAAACTTCAGACGGGCATGTGTATGTGCTTTCTTGAGCAGGGGGACCTTGCGGGCGCTGCAGGATTTCAGTCTTTCACGGCGTAGTGTGTTACCAATTGTTTTCTTGGTGACTATGGTCCCAGCTGCCTTGAGATCATTGACAAGATCCTCCCGTGTAGTTCTGGGCTGATTCCTCACCGTTCTCATGATCATTGCAACTCCACGAGGTGAGATCTTGCATGGCGCCCCAGGCCGAGGGAGATTGACAGTTCTTTTGTGTTTCTTCCATTTGCGAATAATCACACCAACTGTTGTCACCTTCACACCAAGCTGCTTGGCGATGGTCTTGTAGCCCATTCCAGCCTTGTGTAGGTCTACAATGTTGTCCCTGACATCCTTGGAGAACTCTTTGGTCTTGGCCATGGTGGAGAGTTTGGAATCTGATTGATTGATTGCTTCTGTGGACAGGTGTCTTTTATACAGGTAACAAGCTGAGATTAGGAGCACTCCCTTTAAGAGTGTGCTCCTAATCTCAGCTCGTTACCTGTATAAAAGACACCTGGGAGCCAGAAATCTTTCTGATTGAGAGGGGGTCAAATACTTATTTCCCTCATTAAAATGCTAATCAATTTATAACATTTTTGACATGCGTTTTTCTGGATTTTTTGTTGTTATTCTGTCTCTCACTGTTCAAATAAATCTACCATTAAAATTATAGACTGATCATTTCTTTGTCAGTGGGCAAATGTACAAAATCAGCAGGGGATCAAATACTTTTTTCCCTCACTGTAGAGGTGTGTGAGTTTCTAAATCATGTCCAATCAATTTAATTACCACAGGTGGACTCCAATCAAATTGTAGAAACATCTCAAGGATGATCAATGGAAACAGGAAGCACCTGAGCTCAATTTTGAGTCTCATAGCAAAGGGTCTGAATACTTATGTAACTAAGGTATTACAGTTTTTATTTTTAATACGTTTGCTACATTTTCAATAAATCTGTTTTTGCTTTGTCATTATGGGGTATTTTGTGTAGATTGATGAGGGAAAAAACAAATGTAATTGTAACGTAACAAAATGTGGAAAAAGTCAAGGGGTCTGAATACTTTCCGAATGCAGTGTAATTCAACCTAGCACATCCAACCCAGCTGTGAATACTCAGTGTAGTGTAGAGACATTTTCACTCCATTTCTAACTGTGAGGGTGAATCTTGGCCAGCCTACTCATGAGAGTTCAACCAGTGTGTGATTTTGAAAAGGCCGGATCAGGTCCAACATTCCTGTACCTTTTGCCCCTGTAATTTCTCCATTTGTGTGTTAATTTTACTGCACTGAGATAAATCAGCATCACACAGAGTGTTTCTTGGTAGTCTTAAACAAGTCTACTATGAAACAAAAGTATACACCTCACTCACATGGTTATGGGCTTTAAAAAAGAAGACACCTGTACCATATCAGATATAGAGTTGAAATGTAATCAATTTTGAGTTTGTATCCCAATATTACACTTTATATACATCACAGAAGACTGAAATATAACAAAACCGTTTGACATAGAAACAACAGATGTGCTGTGTTTAAAAAAAAAAAAAAGTTTATTAATTATGAAATTATGAAAAATATGAATAAAGGGAAAGGGGATACCTAGTCAGTTGTATAGGGAAAAGGGGATACCTAGTCAGTTGTATAGGGAAAGGGGGATACCTAGTCAGTTGTATAGGGAAAGGGGGAAACCTAGTCAGTTGTATAGGGAAAGGGGGATACCTAGTCAGTTGTATAGGGAAAGGGGGATACCTAGTCAGTTGTATAGGGAAAGGGGGAAACCTAGTCAGTTGTATAGGGAAAGGGGGATACCTAGTCAGTTGTATAGGGAAAGGGGGATACCTAGTCAGTTGTATAGGGAAAGGGGGATACCTAGTCAGTTGTATAGGGAAAGGGGATACCTAGTCAGTTGGATAGGGAAAGGGGGAAACCTAGTCAGTTGTATAGGGACAGGGGGATACCTAGTCAGTTGTATAGGGAAAGGGGGATACCTAGTCAGTTGTATAGGGAAAAGGGGGATACCTAGTCAGTTGTATAGGGAAAGGGGGATACCTAGTCAGTTGTATAGGGAAAAGTGGGTACCTAGTCAGTTGTATAGGGAAAGGGGGATACCTAGTCAGTTGTATAGGGACAGGGGGATACCTAGTCAGTTGTATAGGGAAAGGGGGATACCTAGTCAGTTGTATAGGGAAAAGGGGGATACCTAGTCAGTTGTATAGGGAAAAGGGGGTACCTAGTCAGTTGTATAGGGAAAGGGGGATACCTAGTCAGTTGTATAGGGAAAGGGGGGTACCTAGTCAGTTGTATAGGGAAAGGGGGATACCTAGTCAGTTGTATAGGGAAAGGGGGGTACCTAGTCAGTTGTATAGGGAAAGGGGGATACCTAGTCAGTTGTATAGGGAAAGGGGGATACCTAGTCAGTTGTATAGGGAAAGGGGGATACCTAGTCAGTTGTATAGGGAAAGGGGGGTACCTAGTCAGTTGTACAACTGAATGCATTCAACTGAAATGTGTCTTCTGCACTTAACCCAACCCCTCTGAATAATAACATTCCGCCCATAAGGCCACCAGGTCATTTGACTGCAGGAAAGGGCTTCAGCACACAAATGGCACAGCACACAAACACAGTGAATGACTTTCCCGGTCATGTGACCTCCCTCTTTTTTCTAGTTTGACACGTTTCTCCTGCCTATCACATGTGGCTGGCCATGGCTTTTCTTTCCTCTAACACAACTAGCGTGGAGTGTCACTGGCTCAGATTTCTGCTACGCTTGTCATTTCTGGCTGCTCACATCTAACTGGAGATAGAGGAAGTGGTGCTGAATGTGGTTAGTAGCCCGGAGGAGGTGAGGATGGGTTCTAGATTCTGGAGTCGTGGGTCACCATGCTTCCTATATACAGCAATCTGGTGTTCCTTGTGGAACTGTGTGTGTTTTTAATAAAGGACTCCTGAAAGTGCACTGGCAGCGGATTCACCGTAGCCTCCAGTCCACACAGCTGTGGGATGGACAAAACATTTTTTACATTTTAGTCATTTAGCAGACACTCTTATGCAGAGCGACTTACAGTAGTGAATGAATACGTTTCATAGATTTTTTTTTGTACTGGCCCCCCATGGGAATCAAACCCACAACCCTGGCACTGCACACACCATGCTCTACCAACTGAGCCACAGGGAAGACCACTTCCACTCTGCCCAGAGTGGACAGCCAAGTGTAAATGTTTGTAGTGTGGTTAGGGGCCATTGATATTGTATATTTACCTAGATGGCCCACTAAAGCAAACATGTCCTAGTATAATGGAATAAATCTTTAATATGGAAAGCCTGACATATGTCTTAATATCCAAAAACCTGTATTCGAAAGTAACTGGGACTAATGGATATCATTCACAAACCAGGAAGACCTGATTAACTAATAATAGCTTGTTAACAATACAATATGAAACAAAGATAAATGACATCTGATATTGCTAACTACTTTAATGATTTTTTCATTGGCAAGATTAGCAAATTTAGGCATGACATGCCAGCAAAAAATGCTGACACTACACATCCAAGTATATCTGACCAAATTATGAAAGACAAGCATTGTAATTTTGAATTCTGTAAAGTGAGTGTGGAAGATGGGAAGAAAGAAAATTGTTGTCTATCAACAATGACAAGCCACTGGGGTCTGACAACTTGGATGGAAAATTACTGAGGATAATAAATTACGATATTGCCACTCCTATTTGCCACATCTTCAATTTAAGCCTACTAGAAAGTGTGTGACCTCAGGCCTGAAGGGAAGCAAAAGTCATTCCGCTACCTAATAGTAATAAATAGGAAAGCCCCCTTTACTGGCTCAAATAGCCGACCAATCAGCCTGTTATCAACCCTTAGTAAACTTTTGGAAAAAATGGTGTTTGACCAGATACAATGCTATTTTACAGTAAACAAATTTTCAACAGACTTTCAGCACTCTTACAGGGAAAGACAATCAACAAGCACAGCACTTACACAAATGGCTGAGAGAAATTGATGCAAAAAATATTGGGAGGGCTGTTTTGTTAGACTTCAGTGCGGCTTTTGACATTACCGATTATAGTCCGCAGCTAGAAAAATTTCATATTGTGCCATATTGTGGATAAAGAGTTACCTGTCTAACAGAACATAGAGGGTGTTCTTCAATGGAAGCCTCTACAACATAATCCAGGTAGAATCAGGAATTCCCCAGGGCAGCTGTCTAGGCCCCTTACTTTTTTCAATCTTTACTAACAACATAAGTAAAGCCAGTGTGTCTATGTATGCGGATGACTCAACATTATACACGTCAGCTACTAGATCAACTGAATCACTGCAAAACTTAACAAAGAGCTACAGTTAGTTTCAGAATGGGTGGCAAGGACTAAATTAGTCATAAATATTTCTAAAACCAAAAGCATTGTATTTGGGACAAATCATTCACTAAACCCTAAACCTGAACTAAATCTTGTTATTAATAATGTGTAAATGGAGCAAATTGAGGTGACTAAACTGCTTGGAGTAACCCTGGATTGTAAACTATCATGGTCAAAACATAGTGATACAATATTAGCTAAGATGGGAAGAAGTCTGTCCATAATAAAGCGCTGTTCTACCTTCTTAACAGCACTATCAATAAGATCGGTCCTACAGGCTTTAGTTTTGTTGCACCTGGACTACTGTTCAGTCGTGTTGTCAGGTGCCATAAAAAGGGACTTCGAAAAATTGCAATTGGCTCAGAGCAGGGCAGCACGGCTGGCCCTTGGATGTACACAGAGAGCCAACGCTAATGGAATGCATGTCAATTTCTCCGGGCTCAAAGTGGAGGAGAGATTGACTTCATCACTACTTATATTTGTGAGAGGTATTGACATGTTGAATGCACCGAGCTGTCTGTTTGAACAACTGGCACACAGCTCGGACACCCATGCATACCCTCACAAGACATGTCACCAGAGGTCTCTTCACAGTCCCCAAGTCCAGAACAGACTATGGGATGCGGACAGTACCACATAGAGCCATGACTACGTGGAACTCTATTCCACATCAAGTAACTGATGCAAGCAGTAAAATTTGATTAAAAAAACAGATACAAATACACCTTATGGAACAGCGGGGACTGTGAAGCAACAAAAAAATTGGCACAGACATATGCATACACACACGATAATGTACGCACTATACACATACATACACATGGATTCTGTGTTGTATATACAGCTGAATTCAGAAGTTTACATACACTTAGGTTGGAGTCATTAAAAGTTGTTTTTCAACCACTCCATGAATTTCTTGTAAACAAACTACAGTTTTGGCAAGTCGGTTAGGACACCTACTTTGTGCATGACACAAGCCATTTTTCCAACAATTGTTAACAGACAGATTATTTCACTTATAATTCACTGTATCACAATTCCAGTGGGTCAGAAGTTTACATACACTAAGTTGATTGTGCCTTTAAACAGCTTGGAAAATGTCATGGCTTTAGAAGCTTCTGATAGGCTAATTGACATAATTTGAGTCAATTAGAGGTGTACTTGTGGATGTATTTCAAGGCCTACCTTCAAACTCAGTGCCTCTTTGCTTGACATCATGGGAAAATCCAAAGAAATCAGCCAATACCTCAGAAATAAAATTGTAGACCTCCACAAGTCTGGATCATCCTTGGGAGCAATTTCCAATGCCTGAAGGTACCACGTTCATCTGTACAAACAATAGTACGCAAGTATAAACACCTCCTAGAGATGTACGTACTTTGGTGCGAAAAGTGAAAATCAATCCCAGAACAACAGCAAAGGACCTTGTGAAGGTGCCGGAGGAAACATGTACAAAAGTATCTATATCCACAGTAAAACGAGTCCTATATCGACACTGCTCCAAAACTGCCATAAAAAAAAGCCAGACTACGGTTTGCAACTGCACATGGGGACAAAGATCGTACTTTCTGGAGAAATGTCCTCTGGTCTGATGAAACAAAAAAAGAACTGTTTGGCCATAATGACCATCGTTATGTTTGGAGGAAAAAGGGGGAGGCTTGAAAGCCGAAGAACACCAACCCACCCGTGAAGCACGGGGGTGGCAGCAGCATGTTGTATGGGTGCTTTGCTGCAGGAGGGACAGGTGCACTTCACAAAATAGATGGCATCATGAAGGGAAATGATGTGGATATATTGAAGTAACATCCCAAGACATCAGTCAGGAAGTTAAAGCTTGGCCGCAAATGGATCTTCCAAATGGACAATGACCCCAAGCATACTTACAAAGTTGTGGCAAAATGGTTTAAGGACAACAAAGTCAAGGTATTGGAGTGGCCATCACAAAGCAATGACCTCAATCCTATAGAAGATTTGTGGGCAGAACTGAAAAAGCGTGTGCGAGCAAGGAGGCCTACAAACCTGACTCAGTTACACCAGCTCTGTCAGGAGGAATGGGCTAAAATTCACCCAACGTGTTGTGGAAAGCTTGTGGAAGGCTACCCGAAACGTTTGACCCAAGTTAAACAATTTAAAGGCAATGCTACCAAATACTAATTGAGTGCATGTAAACTTCTGACCCACTGGGATTGTGATGAAAGAAATAAAAGCTGAAATAAATCATTCTCTCTACTATTATTCTGACATTTCACACTCTTAAAATGAAGTGGTGATCCTAACTGACCTAAGACAGTGTCACGCCCTGACCAGGTATTTTGGTCAAGGTGTGTCATGTTGGGTATTTTTCCTTGGTTTATTTTCTATGTTTGCGTTATAGCCTTGTGTTAGCTCTATGTGGGTTATTTCTATGTTGGGTTCTGTCGATTCCCAATCAGAGAGAGCTGTCGCTAGTTGTCTCTGATTGGGATCACATTTAGTTCCTTTTTCCCCCACGCTGTTTGTGGGGTGTTGCCTCTTTGTTTTGAGCAGTTAACGTATCGGCATTTTCTTGGTTTTGTGTACGTGTTTATTTCAGTGTTAAGAATAAACATGTGTTCGCTCCCAGCTGCGCTTTGGTCCTCTTCCTCATCACCCGACGACGAACGTTACAGACAGGGAATTTTTACTAGGATTAAATGTCAAGAATTGTGAAAAACTGAGTTTAAATGTATTTGGCTAAGGTGTATGTAAACTTCCAACTTCAACTGTATGTTGTAGTGGAGTGGGTGCCTGAGGGCACACACTTAATGTGTTGTGAAATCTGTTCTGAATGTTTTGTAATGTTTTTAAATGATATAACTGCCTTCATTTTGCTGGACCCCAGAAAGAGTAGCTGTACCTACTGGATGGCATCTTCTGTTTGCTTTAATTTCATTGTTCCTGTTGTTCATCTTTATTGTTTTTGCTATATTGTTCTGAAAAAGACAAACAAAATCTAAGTATTTTAAAAAGAAAGCCAACCTGTCCTTGAGTAGAGATATCCTACAGACAGACATCAAGCCCAAAGTACCACATGGCCCCAGAAATGACCCCAAACACATGTTCCTAGTAGTCGTTCTGCACCACAGTACATATCCTTTCTGCTAAAACATTTTATTAGGTGGCAGGTTTTTACATTTCACTGCCGGAGTGGAATATCTATCACTGAATCAATCAATCAATCTATCAATCAATCAATCAATCAATCAATCAATCAATCAATCAATCAATCAATCAATCAATCAATCAATCAATCAATCAATCAATCAATCAATCAATCAATCAATCAATCAATCGTTCAATCAATGAATCAATCAATCAATGAATCAATGAATCAATGAATCAATGAATCAATCAATCAATCAATCAATCAATCAATCAAATGTATTCATAAAGCCTTTTTTACATCAGCAGTTGTCACAATGTGCATTTACTCTAACCCAGCCTGTATTTGGCTATACTCCTCACTAGAGACCAACGTTTCCAGAACCTGGAAGTGTTATAATAAACCTTTCGCTGACTCGTCAATACGTTGGCTCTAACAAAATTATTGAACTCAAATTCCCATGAGCATTGTTTCCTCTAACCACAGTTGCCACGGATGGAGAAGCAGGGCTGGTTTTAAGTGTTGCAGAACCTTCCTGTTAGCAGTTCAGCTCCCCTGGACAGACTTCCAAACCCGGGTTGCTATTGAGCAATATCCCAGATGGAGTGTAAAAACAAACACACACACATACACACACTGGCCCTGCAGCCCTCGTTTACTCACATGCACACACACACACAGACGGACAGACACACACACACACACACACACACTAACCTCGCAGGCCCCATTCACTCACACATAGCCTGCACTAGAGGATCGAACAAAAGCAAGAAATCACATTAGTCTGGTGAGTGTGTGTGCTTTCGACAGGGAGCAACTAAACAGGCAAACTGGAGGGAGCAACTAAACAGGCCTACTACAGGGAGCAACTAAACAGTCCTAAAGGGAGCAACTAAACAGGCATACAGGGAGCAACTAAACAGGCAAACTAGAGGGAGCAACTAAACAGGCCTACAAGAGGGAGCAACTAAACAGGCTATTAGAGGGAGCAACAAAACAGGCAACTACAGGGAGCAACTAAACAGGCCTACTAGAGGGAGCAAGTAAACAGGCAACTAGAGGGAGCAACTAAACAGGCAACAAGAGGGAGCAACTAAACAGGCAAACTAGAGGGAGCAACTAAACAGGCCTACAAGAGGGAGCAACTAAACAGGCTATTAGAGGGAGCAACAAAACAGGCAACTACAGGGAGCAACTAAACAGGCCTACTAGAAGGAGCAAGTAAACAGGCAACTAGAGGGAGCAACTAAACAGGCAACAAGAGGGAGCAACTAAACAGGTCTACTAGAAGGAGCAACTAAACAGGCCTACTGGATGGAGCAACTAAACAGGCCTACAAGGAGCAACTAAACAGGTCCAACAGGGAGCAACTATACAGGTCTACTAAAGGGAGCAACTAAACAGGTCTAATAGAGGGAGCAACTAAACAGGCCTACTAAAGGGAGCAACTAAACAGGTCTAATAGAGGGAGCAACTAAACAGGCCTACAGGGAGCAACTAAACAGGCCTACTACAGGGAGCAACTAAACAGGCCTACAACAGGGAGCAAATAAACAGGCCTACAGGTAGCAACGAAACAGGCCTACTACAGGGAGCAACTAAATAGGCCTACAGGGAGCAACAAAACAGGCCTACTACAGGTAGCAACTAAACAGGCCAACTACAGGGAGCAACTAAACAGGCCTACTGGATGGAGCAACTAAACAGGCCTACAGGGAACAACTAAACAGGTCTACAGGGAGCAACTAAACAGGCCTACTATAGGGAGCAACTAAACAGGCTACTAGAGGGAGCAACTAAACAGGTCTACTAGAGGGAGCAACTAAACAGGTCTACTAGAGGGAGCAACTAAACAGGGCTGCTAGAGAGAGCAACTAAACAGGCCTACAAGGAGCAACTAAACAGGTCCAACAGGGAGCAACTAAACAGGCCTACTAAAGGGAGCAACTAAACAGGTCTACTAGAGGGAGCAACTAAACAGGTCTACAGGGAGCAACTAAACAGGCCTACTACAGGGAGCAACTAAACAGGCCTACAACAGGGAGCAAATAAACAGGCCTACAGGTAGCAACGAAACAGGCCTACTACAGGGAGCGACTAAATAGGTCTACAGGGAGCAACTAAACATGTCTACTACAGGGAGCAACTAAACAGACTACTAGAGGGAGCAACTAAACAGACTACTAGAGGGAGCAACTAAACAGGCATACTACAGGAAGCAACTAAACAGGCCTACTAGAAGGAGCAATTAAACATGTCTACTACAGGGGGCAACTAAACAGGCCACTAGAGGGAGCAACTAATCAGGCCTACTAGATGGAGCAACTAAACAGGCCTACAAGAGGGAGCAACTAAACAGGCTACTAGAGGGAGCAACTAAACAGGCCTACTAGAGGGAGCAACTAAACAGGCTTACTAGAGGGAGCAACTAAACAGGCCTACTAGAGGGAGCAAATAAACATGCAACTAGAGGGAGCAACTAAACAGGTCTACTGGATGGAGCAACTAAACAGGCCTACAGGGAACAACTGAACAGGTCTACAGGGAGACACTAAACAGGCCTACTATAGGGAGCAACTAAACAGTCCTACTAGAGGGAGCAACTAAACAGGCCTACTAGAGGGAGCAACTAAACAGGCCTACAGGGAGCAACTAAACATGTCTACTACAGGGAGCAACTAAACTGGCCTACTAGAAGGAGCAACTAAACAGTCCTACTACAGGGAGCAACTAAACAGGTTACTAGAGGGAGCAACTAATCAGGCCTACTAGAGGGAGCAACTAAACAGGCCTACTAGAGGGAGCAACTAAACAGGCCTACTAGATGGAGCAACTAAACAGGCCAACAAGGAGCAACTAAACAGGTCCTACAGGGAGCAACTAAACAGGACTACTAGAGGGAGCAACTAAACAGGACTACTAGAGGGAGCAACTAAACCGGCCTACTACAGGTAGCAATTAAACAGGCCTACAGGTAGCAACTAAACAGGCCTACAGGCGGCAACTAAACAGGCCGACTACAGGGAGAAACTAAAAAGGTCTACAGGGATCAACTAAACAGGCCTACTACAGGTAGCAACTAAACATGTCTACTACAGGGAGCAACTAAACAGGCTACTAGAGGGAGCAACTAAACAGGCGTACTACAGGTAGAAACTAAACAGGCCTAGTAGAAGGAGCAACTAAACAGTCCTACTACAGGGAGCAACTAAACAGGTTACTAGAGGGAGCAACTAATCAGGCCTACTAGAGGGAGCAACTAAACAGGCCTACTAGATGGAGCAAGTAAACAGGCCAACAAGGAGCAACTAAACAGGTCCTACAGGGAGCAACTAAACAGGACTACTAGTGGGAGCAACTATACAGGCCTACTACAGGTAGCAACTAAACAAGCCTACTACAGGGAGCAACTAAACAGGCCTACAGGTAGCAACTAAACAGGCCTACAGGGAGCAACTAAACAGGCCTACAAGTAGCAACTAAACAGGCCGACTACAGGGAGAAACTAAAAAGGTCTACAGGGATCAACTAAACAGGCCTACTACAGGTAGCAACTAAACATGTCTACTACAGGGAACAACTAAACAGGCTACTAGAGGGAGCAACTAAACAGGCCTACTACAGGTAGCAACTAAACAGGCTACAGGGTGGACCTAAACAGGCCTACTACAGGGAGCAACTAAACTGGCCTACAGGGAGCAACTAAACATGTCTACTACAGGGAGCAACTAAACTGGCTACTAGAGGGAGCAACTAAACAGGCCTTCTACAGGTAACAACTAAACAGGCCTACTAGAAGGAGCAACTAAACAGTCCTACTACAGGGAGCAACTAAACAGGTTACTAGAGGGAGCAACTAATCAGGCCTACTAGAGGGAGCAACTAAACAGGCCTACTAGATGGAGCAACTAAACAGGCCAACAAGGAGCAACTAAACAGGTCCTACAGGGAGCAACTAAACAGGACTACTAGAGGGAGCAACTAAACAGGCCTACTACAGGTAGCAACTAAACAAGCCTACTACAGGTAGCAACTAAACAGGCCTACAGGCGGCAACTAAACAGGCCGACTTCAGGGAGAAACTAAAAAGGTCTACAGGGATCAACTAAACAGGCCTATTACAGGTAGCAACTAAACATGTCTACTACAGGGAGCAACTAAACAGGCTACTAGAGGGAGCAACTAAACAGGCCTACTACAGGTAGCAGCTAAACAGGCTACAGGGTGGACCTAAACAGGCCTACTACAGGGAGCAACTAAACAGGCCTACAGGGAGCAACTGAACTGGCTACTAGAGGGAGCAACTAAACAGGCCTTCTACAGGTAACAACTAAACAGGCCTACTAGAAGGAGCAACTAAGTCCTACTACAGGGAGCAACTAAACAGGTTACTAGAGGGAGCAACTAAACAGGCCTACTAGATGGAGCAACTAAACAGGCCAACAAGGAGCAACTAAACAGGTCCAACAGGGAGCAACTAAACAGGACTACTAGAGGGAGCAACTAAACAGGTCTACTACAGGTAGCAACTAAACAAGCCTACTACAGGTAGCAACTAAACAGGCCTACAGGTAGCAACTAAACAGGCCTACAGGGAGCAACTAAACAGGCCTACAGGCGGCAACTAAACAGGCCGACTACAGGGAGAAACTAAAAAGGTCTACAGGGATCAACTAAACAGGCCTACTACAGGTAGCAACTAAACATGTCTACTACAGGGAGCAACTAAACAGGCTACTAGAGGGAGCAACTAAACAGGCCTAGTAGAAGGAGCAACTAAACAGTCCTACTACAGGGAGCAACTAAACAGGCTACAAGAGAGAGCAACTAATCAGGCCTACTAGAGGGAGCAACTGAACAGGCCAACAAGGAGCAACTAAACAGGTCCTACAAGGAGCAACTGAACAGGACTACTAGAGGGAGCAACTAAACCGGCCTACAGGGAGCAACTAAACAGGCCTACAGGGAGCAACTAAACAGGCCTACTACAGGGAGCAACTAAACAGGACTACTAGAGGGAGCAACTAAACAGGCCCACTAGAGGGAGCAACTGAACAGGCTACTAGAGGGAGCAACAAAACAGGCTACTAGAGGGAGCAACTAAACAGGCCTACTAGAAGGAGAACTAAACAGTCCTACAGGGAGAAACTAAACAGGCCGACAGGGAGCAACTAAACAGGCCTACTAGTGGGAGCAACTAAACAGGCCTACTAGAGGGAGCAACTTAACAGGCTACTAGAGGGAGCAACTGAACAGGCTACTAGAGGGTGTAATTTAACAGGTCTACTAGGGGGAGCAACTAAACAGGCTACTAGAGGGAGCAACTGTACAGGCTACTAGAGGGAGTAACTAAACAGGCTACTAGAGGGAGCAGCTAAACAGGCCTACTAGAGGGAGCAACTAAACATGTCTACTACAGTTAGCAACGAAACAGGCCTACTAGACAGGCTACTAGAGGGAGCAACTGAACAGGCTACTAGAGGGTGTAATTTAACAGGTCTACTAGGGGGAGCAACTAAACAGGCTACTAGAGGGAGCAACTGTACAGGCTACTAGAGGGAGTAACTAAACAGGCTACTAGAGGGAGCAACTAAACAGGCCTACTAGAGGGAGCAACTAAACATGTCTACTACAGGGAGCAGGCTACTAGAGGGAGTAACTAAACAGGCTACTAGAGGGAGCAACTAAACAGGCCTACTAGAGGGAGCAACTAAACATGTCTACTACAGGGAGCAACGAAACAGGCCTACTTAACAGGCTACTAGAGGGAGCAACTGTACAGGCTACTAGAGGGAGCAACTAAACAGGCCTACTAGAGGGAGCAACTAAACATGTCTACTACAGGGAGCAACAAAACAGGCCTACTAGAGGGAGCAACTTAACAGGCTACTAAAGGGAGCAACTGAACAGGCTACTAGAGGGTGTAACTTAACAGGTCTACTAGGGGAGCAACTAAACAGGCCTACTAGAGGGAGCAACTAAACATGTCTACTACAGGGAGCAGGCTACTAGAGGGAGTAACTAAACAGGCTACTAGAGGGAGCAACTAAACAGGCCTACTAGAGGGAGCAACTAAACATGTCTACTACAGGGAGCAACGAAACAGGCCTACTTAACAGGCTACTAGAGGGAGCAACTGTACAGGCTACTAGAGGGAGCAACTAAACAGGCCTACTAGAGGGAGCAACTAAACATGTCTACTACAGGGAGCAACGAAACAGGCCTACTAGAGGGAGCAACTTAACAGGCTACTAAAGGGAGCAACTGAACAGGCTACTAGAGGGTGTAACTTAACAGGTCTACAAGGGGGAGCAACTAAACAGGCCTACTAGAGGGAGAAACTAAACAGGCCCACTAGAGGGAGAAACTGAACAGGCTACTAGATGGAGCAACTAAACAGGATACTAGAGGGAGCAACTAAACAGGCCTACTAGAGGGAGCAACTAAACATGTCTACTACAGGGAGCAACTAAACAGGCTACTAGAGGGAGTAACTAAACAGGCAACAAGAGGGAGCAACTAAACAGGCAAACTAGAGGGAGCAACTAAACAGGCCTACAAGAGGGAGCAACTAAACAGGCTATTAGAGGGAGCAACAAAACAGGCAACTACAGGGAGCAACTAAACAGGCCTACTAGAAGGAGCAAGTAAACAGGCAACTAGAGGGAGCAACTAAACAGGCAACAAGAGGGAGCAACTAAACAGGTCTACTAGAAGGAGCAACTAAACAGGCCTACTGGATGGAGCAACTAAACAGGCCTACAAGGAGCAACTAAACAGGTCCAACAGGGAGCAACTATACAGGTCTACTAAAGGGAGCAACTAAACAGGTCTAATAGAGGGAGCAACTAAACAGGCCTACTAAAAGGAGCAACTAAACAGGTCTAATAGAGGGAGCAACTAAACAGGCCTACAGGGAGCAACTAAACAGGCCTACTACAGGGAGCAACTAAACAGGCCTACAACAGGGAGCAAATAAACAGGCCTACAGGTAGCAACGAAACAGGCCTACTACAGGGAGCAACTAAATAGGCCTACAGGGAGCAACAAAACAGGCCTACTACAGGTAGCAACTAAACAGGCCAACTACAGGGAGCAACTAAACAGGCCTACTGGATGGAGCAACTAAACAGGCCTACAGGGAACAACTAAACAGGTCTACAGGGAGCAACTAAACAGGCCTACTATAGGGAGCAACTAAACAGGCTACTAGAGGGAGCAACTAAACAGGTCTACTAGAGGGAGCAACTAAACAGGTCTACTAGAGGGAGCAACTAAACAGGGCTGCTAGAGAGAGCAACTAAACAGGCCTACAAGGAGCAACTAAACAGGTCCAACAGGGAGCAACTAAACAGGCCTACTAAAGGGAGCAACTAAACAGGTCTACTAGAGGGAGCAACTAAACAGGTCTACAGGGAGCAACTAAACAGGCCTACTACAGGGAGCAACTAAACAGGCCTACAACAGGGAGCAAATAAACAGGCCTACAGGTAGCAACGAAACAGGCCTACTACAGGGAGCGACTAAATAGGTCTACAGGGAGCAACTAAACATGTCTACTACAGGGAGCAACTAAACAGACTACTAGAGGGAGCAACTAAACAGACTAATAGAGGGAGCAACTAAACAGGCATACTACAGGAAGCAACTAAACAGGCCTACTAGAAGGAGCAATTAAACATGTCTACTACAGGGGGCAACTAAACAGGCCACTAGAGGGAGCAACTAATCAGGCCTACTAGATGGAGCAACTAAACAGGCCTACAAGAGGGAGCAACTAAACAGGCTACTAGAGGGAGCAACTAAACAGGCCTACTAGAGGGAGCAACTAAACAGGCTTACTAGAGGGAGCAACTAAACAGGCCTACTAGAGGGAGCAAATAAACATGCAACTAGAGGGAGCAACTAAACAGGTCTACTGGATGGAGCAACTAAACAGGCCTACAGGGAACAACTGAACAGGTCTACAGGGAGACACTAAACAGGCCTACTATAGGGAGCAACTAAACAGTCCTACTAGAGGGAGCAACTAAACAGGCCTACTAGAGGGAGCAACTAAACAGGCCTACAGGGAGCAACTAAACATGTCTACTACAGGGAGCAACTAAACTGGCCTACTAGAAGGAGCAACTAAACAGTCCTACTACAGGGAGCAACTAAACAGGTTACTAGAGGGAGCAACTAATCAGGCCTACTAGAGGGAGCAACTAAACAGGCCTACTAGAGGGAGCAACTAAACAGGCCTACTAGATGGAGCAACTAAACAGGCCAACAAGGAGCAACTAAACAGGTCCTACAGGGAGCAACTAAACAGGACTACTAGAGGGAGCAACTAAACAGGACTACTAGAGGGAGCAACTAAACCGGCCTACTACAGGTAGCAATTAAACAGGCCTACAGGTAGCAACTAAACAGGCCTACAGGCGGCAACTAAACAGGCCGACTACAGGGAGAAACTAAAAAGGTCTACAGGGATCAACTAAACAGGCCTACTACAGGTAGCAACTAAACATGTCTACTACAGGGAGCAACTAAACAGGCTACTAGAGGGAGCAACTAAACAGGCGTACTACAGGTAGCAACTAAACAGGCCTAGTAGAAGGAGCAACTAAACAGTCCTACTACAGGGAGCAACTAAACAGGTTACTAGAGGGAGCAACTAATCAGGCCTACTAGAGGGAGCAACTAAACAGGCCTACTAGATGGAGCAAGTAAACAGGCCAACAAGGAGCAACTAAACAGGTCCTACAGGGAGCAACTAAACAGGACTACTAGTGGGAGCAACTATACAGGCCTACTACAGGTAGCAACTAAACAAGCCTACTACAGGGAGCAACTAAACAGGCCTACAGGTAGCAACTAAACAGGCCTACAGGGAGCAACTAAACAGGCCTACAAGTAGCAACTAAACAGGCCGACTACAGGGAGAAACTAAAAAGGTCTACAGGGATCAACTAAACAGGCCTACTACAGGTAGCAACTAAACATGTCTACTACAGGGAACAACTAAACAGGCTACTAGAGGGAGCAACTAAACAGGCCTACTACAGGTAGCAACTAAACAGGCTACAGGGTGGACCTAAACAGGCCTACTACAGGGAGCAACTAAACTGGCCTACAGGGAGCAACTAAACATGTCTACTACAGGGAGCAACTAAACTGGCTACTAGAACTACAGGTAGCAACTAAACAAGCCTACTACAGGTAGCAACTAAACAGGCCTACAGGCGGCAACTAAACAGGCCTACTAGAAGGAGCAATTAAACATGTCTACTACAGGGGGCAACTAAACAGGCCACTAGAGGGAGCAACTAATCAGGCCTACTAGATGGAGCAACTAAACAGGCCTACAAGAGGGAGCAACTAAACAGGCTACTAGAGGGAGCAACTAAACAGGCCTACTAGAGGGAGCAACTAAACAGGCTTACTAGAGGGAGCAACTAAACAGGCCTACTAGAGGGAGCAAATAAACATGCAACTAGAGGGAGCAACTAAACAGGTCTACTGGATGGAGCAACTAAACAGGCCTACAGGGAACAACTGAACAGGTCTACAGGGAGACACTAAACAGGCCTACTATAGGGAGCAACTAAACAGTCCTACTAGAGGGAGCAACTAAACAGGCCTACTAGAGGGAGCAACTAAACAGGCCTACAGGGAGCAACTAAACATGTCTACTACAGGGAGCAACTAAACTGGCCTACTAGAAGGAGCAACTAAACAGGTCTACTAGAGGGAGCAACTAAACAGGCTACTAGAGGGAGCAACTAAACAGGTCTACTAGAGGGAGCAACTAAACAGGCCTACTAGAGGGAGCAACTGAACATGCTGCTAGAAGGAGAAACTAAACAGGTCTACTAGAGGGAGTAACCGCACAGGCTACTACAGGGAGCAACTAAACAGGCTACTAGAGGGAGCAACTAAACAGGCGTACTACAGGTAGCAACTAAACAGGCCTAGTAGAAGGAGCAACTAAACAGTCCTACTACAGGGAGCAACTAAACAGGTTACTAGAGGGAGCAACTAATCAGGCCTACTAGAGGGAGCAACTAAACAGGCCTACTAGATGGAGCAAGTAAACAGGCCAACAAGGAGCAACTAAACAGGTCCTACAGGGAGCAACTAAACAGGACTACTAGTGGGAGCAACTATACAGGCCTACTACAGGTAGCAACTAAACAAGCCTACTACAGGGAGCAACTAAACAGGCCTACAGGTAGCAACTAAACAGGCCTACAGGGAGCAACTAAACAGGCCTACAAGTAGCAACTAAACAGGCCGACTACAGGGAGAAACTAAAAAGGTCTACAGGGATCAACTAAACAGGCCTACTACAGGTAGCAACTAAACATGTCTACTACAGGGAGCAACTAAACAGGCTACTAGAGGGAGCAACTAAACAGGCCTACTACAGGTAGCAACTAAACAGGCTACAGGGTGGACCTAAACAGGCCTACTACAGGGAGCAACTAAACAGGCCTACAGGGAGCAACTAAACATGTCTACTACAGGGAGCAACTAAACTGGCTACTAGAGGGAGCAACTAAACAGGCCTTCTACAGGTAACAACTAAACAGGCCTACTAGAAGGAGCAACTAAACAGTCCTACTACAGGGAGCAACTAAACAGGTTACTAGAGGGAGCAACTAATCAGGCCTACTAGAGGGAGCAACTAAACAGGCCTACTAGATGGAGCAACTAAACAGGCCAACAAGGAGCAACTAAACAGGTCCTACAGGGAGCAACTAAACAGGACTACTAGAGGGAGCAACTAAACAGGCCTACTACAGGTAGCAACTAAACAAGCCTACTACAGGTAGCAACTAAACAGGCCTACAGGCGGCAACTAAACAGGCCGACTTCAGGGAGAAACTAAAAAGGTCTACAGGGATCAACTAAACAGGCCTATTACAGGTAGCAACTAAACATGTCTACTACAGGGAGCAACTAAACAGGCTACTAGAGGGAGCAACTAAACAGGCCTACTACAGGTAGCAGCTAAACAGGCTACAGGGTGGACCTAAACAGGCCTACTACAGGGAGCAACTAAACAGGCCTACAGGGAGCAACTGAACTGGCTACTAGAGGGAGCAACTAAACAGGCCTTCTACAGGTAACAACTAAACAGGCCTACTAGAAGGAGCAACTAAGTCCTACTACAGGGAGCAACTAAACAGGTTACTAGAGGGAGCAACTAAACAGGCCTACTAGATGGAGCAACTAAACAGGCCAACAAGGAGCAACTAAACAGGTCCAACAGGGAGCAACTAAACAGGACTACTAGAGGGAGCAACTAAACAGGTCTACTACAGGTAGCAACTAAACAAGCCTACTACAGGTAGCAACTAAACAGGCCTACAGGTAGCAACTAAACAGGCCTACAGGGAGCAACTAAACAGGCCTACAGGCGGCAACTAAACAGGCCGACTACAGGGAGAAACTAAAAAGGTCTACAGGGATCAACTAAACAGGCCTACTACAGGTAGCAACTAAACATGTCTACTACAGGGAGCAACTAAACAGGCTACTAGAGGGAGCAACTAAACAGGCCTAGTAGAAGGAGCAACTAAACAGTCCTACTACAGGGAGCAACTAAACAGGCTACAAGAGAGAGCAACTAATCAGGCCTACTAGAGGGAGCAACTGAACAGGCCAACAAGGAGCAACTAAACAGGTCCTACAAGGAGCAACTGAACAGGACTACTAGAGGGAGCAACTAAACCGGCCTACAGGGAGCAACTAAACAGGCCTACAGGGAGCAACTAAACAGGCCTACTACAGGGAGCAACTAAACAGGACTACTAGAGGGAGCAACTAAACAGGCCCACTAGAGGGAGCAACTGAACAGGCTACTAGAGGGAGCAACAAAACAGGCTACTAGAGGGAGCAACTAAACAGGCCTACTAGAAGGAGAACTAAACAGTCCTACAGGGAGAAACTAAACAGGCCGACAGGGAGCAACTAAACAGGCCTACTAGTGGGAGCAACTAAACAGGCCTACTAGAGGGAGCAACTTAACAGGCTACTAGAGGGAGCAACTGAACAGGCTACTAGAGGGTGTAATTTAACAGGTCTACTAGGGGGAGCAACTAAACAGGCTACTAGAGGGAGCAACTGTACAGGCTACTAGAGGGAGTAACTAAACAGGCTACTAGAGGGAGCAGCTAAACAGGCCTACTAGAGGGAGCAACTAAACATGTCTACTACAGTTAGCAACGAAACAGGCCTACTAGACAGGCTACTAGAGGGAGCAACTGAACAGGCTACTAGAGGGTGTAATTTAACAGGTCTACTAGGGGGAGCAACTAAACAGGCTACTAGAGGGAGCAACTGTACAGGCTACTAGAGGGAGTAACTAAACAGGCTACTAGAGAGAGCAACTAAACAGGCCTACTAGAGGGAGCAACTAAACATGTCTACTACAGGGAGCAGGCTACTAGAGGGAGTAACTAAACAGGCTACTAGAGGGAGCAACTAAACAGGCCTACTAGAGGGAGCAACTAAACATGTCTACTACAGGGAGCAACGAAACAGGCCTACTTAACAGGCTACTAGAGGGAGCAACTGTACAGGCTACTAGAGGGAGCAACTAAACAGGCCTACTAGAGGGAGCAACTAAACATGTCTACTACAGGGAGCAACAAAACAGGCCTACTAGAGGGAGCAACTTAACAGGCTACTAAAGGGAGCAACTGAACAGGCTACTAGAGGGTGTAACTTAACAGGTCTACTAGGGGAGCAACTAAACAGGCCTACTAGAGGGAGCAACTAAACATGTCTACTACAGGGAGCAGGCTACTAGAGGGAGTAACTAAACAGGCTACTAGAGGGAGCAACTAAACAGGCCTACTAGAGGGAGCAACTAAACATGTCTACTACAGGGAGCAACGAAACAGGCCTACTTAACAGGCTACTAGAGGGAGCAACTGTACAGGCTACTAGAGGGAGCAACTAAACAGGCCTACTAGAGGGAGCAACTAAACATGTCTACTACAGGGAGCAACGAAACAGGCCTACTAGAGGGAGCAACTTAACAGGCTACTAAAGGGAGCAACTGAACAGGCTACTAGAGGGTGTAACTTAACAGGTCTACTAGGGGGAGCAACTAAACAGGCCTACTAGAGGGAGAAACTAAACAGGCCCACTAGAGGGAGAAACTGAACAGGCTACTAGATGGAGCAACTAAACAGGATACTAGAGGGAGCAACTAAACAGGCCTACTAGAGGGAGCAACTAAACATGTCTACTACAGGGAGCAACTAAACAGGCTACTAGAGGGAGTAACTAAACAGGCCTACTAGAGGGAGAAACTAAACAGGCTACTAGAGGGAGCAACTAAACATGTCAACTAGAAGGAGCAACTAAACAGGCTATTAGAGGGAGCAACAAAACAGGCAACTACAGGGAGCAACTAAACAGGCCTACTAGAAGGAGCAAGTAAACAGGCAACTAGAGGGAGCAACTAAACAGGCAACAAGAGGGAGCAACTAAACAGGTCTACTAGAAGGAGCAACTAAACAGGCCTACTGGATGGAGCAACTAAACAGGCCTACTAGAGGGAGCAACTAAACAGGCTACTAGAGGGAGCAACTAAACAGGTCTACTAGAGGGAGCAACTAAACAGGTCTACTAGAGGGAGCAACTAAACAGGCAACTAGAGGGAGCAACTAAACAGGTCTACTAGAGGGAGCAACTAAACAGGCCTACTAGAGGGAGTAACTAAACAGGTGTACTAGAGGGAGCAACTAAACAGGCTACTAGAGGGAGCAACTAAACAGGTCTACTAGAGGGAGCAACTAAACAGGCCTACTAGAGGGAGTAACTAAACAGGTCTACTAGAGGGAGCAACTAAACAGGCCTACTAGAGGGAGCAACTAAACAGGTCTACTAGAGGGAGCAACTAAACAGGCCTACTAGAGGGAGTAACTAAACAGGTCTACTAGAGGGAGCAACTAAACAGGCTACTAGAGGGAGCAACTAAACAGGTCTACTAGAGGGAGCAACTAAACAGGCCTACTAGAGGGAGTAACTAAACAGGTCTACTAGAGGGAGCAACTAAACAGGCCTACTAGAGGGAGCAACTAAACAGGTCTACTAGAGGGAGCAACTAAACAGGCCTACTAGAGCCAGTAACTAAACAGGTCTACTAGAGGGAGCAACTAAACAGGCTACTAGAGGGAGCAACTAAACAGGTCTACTAGAGGGAGCAACTAAACAGGCCTACTAGACAGGCTACTAGAGGGAGCAACTGAACAGGCTACTAGAGGGTGTAATTTAACAGGTCTACTAGGGGGAGCAACTAAACAGGCTACTAGAGGGAGCAACTAAACATGTCTACTACAGGGAGCAGGCTACTAGAGGGAGTAACTAAACAGGCTACTAGAGGGAGCAACTAAACAGGCCTACTAGAGGGAGCAACTAAACATGTCTACTACAGGGAGCAACGAAACAGGCCTACTTAACAGGCTACTAGAGGGAGCAACTGTACAGGCTACTAGAGGGAGCAACTAAACAGGCCTACTAGAGGGAGCAACTAAACATGTATACTACAGGGAGCAACGAAACAGGCCTACTAGAGGGAGCAACTTAACAGGCTACTAAAGGGAGCAACTGAACAGGCTACTAGAGGGTGTAACTTAACAGGTCTACTAGGGGGAGCAACTAAACAGGCCTACTAGAGGGAGAAACTAAACAGGCCCACTAGAGGGAGAAACTGAACAGGCTACTAGAGGGAGCAACTAAACAGGCATACTAGAGGGAGCAACTAAACAGGCCTACTAGAGGGAGCAACTAAACATGTCTACTACAGGGAGCAACTAAACAGGCTACTAGAGGGAGTAACTAAACAGGCCTACTAGAGGGAGAAACTAAACAGGCTACTAGAGGGAGCAACTAATCATGTCAACTAGAAGGAGCAACTAAACAGGCTACTGGAGGGAGTAACTAAACAGGTCTACTAGAGGGAGCAACTAAACAGGCCTACTAGAGGGAGTAACTAAACAGGTGTACTAGAGGGAGCAACTAAACAGGCTACTAGAGGGAGCAACTAAACAGGTCTACTAGAGGGAGCAACTAAACAGGCCTACTAGAGGGAGTAACTAAACAGGTCTACTAGAGGGAGCAACTAAACAGGCCTACTAGAGGGAGCAACTAAACAGGTCTACTAGAGGGAGCAACTAAACAGGCCTACTAGAGGGAGTAACTAAACAGGTCTACTAGAGGGAGCAACTAAACAGGCTACTAGAGGGAGCAACTAAACAGGTCTACTAGAGGGAGCAACTAAACAGGCCTACTAGAGGGAGTAACTAAACAGGTCTACTAGAGGGAGCAACTAAACAGGCCTACTAGAGGGAGCAACTAAACAGGTCTACTAGAGGGAGCAACTAAACAGGCCTACTAGAGCCAGTAACTAAACAGGTCTACTAGAGGGAGCAACTAAACAGGCTACTAGAGGGAGCAACTAAACAGGTCTACTAGAGGGAGCAACTAAACAGGCCTACTAGAGGGAGTAACTAAACAGGTCTACTACAGGGAGCAACTAAACAGGCTACTAGAGGGAGCAACTAAACAGTCCTACTAGAAGGAGAACTAAACAGTCCTACAGGGAGAATCTAAACAGGCCGACAGGGAGCAACTAAACAGGCCTACTAGTGGGATCAACTAAACAGGCCTACTAGAGGGAGCAACTTAACAGGCTACTAGAGGGAGCAACTGAACAGGCTACTAGAGGGTGTAATTTAACAGGTCTACTAGGGGGAGCAACTAAACAGGCTACTAGAGGGAGCAACTGTACAGGCTACTAGAGGGAGTAACTAAACAGGCTACTAGAGGGAGCAACTAAACAGGCCTACTAGAGGGAGCAACTAAACATGTCTACTACAGGGAGCAACGAAACAGGCCTACTAGACAGGCTACTAGAGGGAGCAACTGAACAGGCTACTAGAGGGTGTAATTTAACAGGTCTACTAGGGGGAGCAACTAAACAGGCTACTAGAGGGAGCAACTAAACATGTCTACTACAGGGAGCAGGCTACTAGAGGGAGTAACTAAACAGGCTACTAGAGGGAGCAACTAAACAGGCCTACTAGAGGGAGCAACTAAACATGTCTACTACAGGGAGCAACGAAACAGGCCTACTTAACAGGCTACTAGAGGGAGCAACTGTACAGGCTACTAGAGGGAGCAACTAAACAGGCCTACTAGAGGGAGCAACTAAACATGTCTACTACAGGGAGCAACGAAACAGGCCTACTAGAGGGAGCAACTTAACAGGCTACTAAAGGGAGCAACTGAACAGGCTACTAGAGGGTGTAACTTAACAGGTCTACTAGGGGGAGCAACTAAACAGGCCTACTAGAGGGAGAAACTAAACAGGCCCACTAGAGGGAGAAACTGAACAGGCTACTAGATGGAGCAACTAAACAAGATACTAGAGGGAGCAACTAAACAGGCCTACTAGAGGGAGCAACTAAACATGTCTACTACAGGGAGCAACTAAACAGGCTACTAGAGGGAGTAACTAAACAGGCCTACTAGAGGGAGAAACTAAACAGGCTACTAGAGGGAGCAACTAAACATGTCAACTAGAAGGAGCAACTAAACAGGCTACTGGAGGGAGTAACTAAACAGGTCTACTAGAGGGAGCAACTAAACAGGCCTACTAGAGGGAGCAACTGAACATGCTGCTAGAGGGAGAAACTAAACAGGTCTACTAGAGGGAGTAACCGCACAGGCTACTAGAGGGAGCAACTAAACAGGCCTACTAGAGGGAGCAACTAAACAGGCTACTAGAAGGAGTAACTAAACAGGCTACTAGAGGGAGTAACTAAACAGGTCTACTAGAGGGAGCAACTAAACAGGCTACTAGAGGGAGCAACTAAACAGGCCTACTAGAGGGAGCAACTAAACAGGTCTACTACAGGGAGCAACTATACAGGTCTACTAGAGGGAGCAACTAAACAGGCAACTAGAGGGAGCAACTAAACAGGTCTACTAGAGGGAGCAACTAAACAGGCCTACTAGAGGGAGTAACTAAACAGGTCTACTAGAGGGAGCAACTAAACAGGCTACTAGAGGGAGCAACTAAACAGGTCTACTAGAGGGAGCAACTAAACAGGCCTACTAGAGGGAGTAACTAAACTGGTCTACTAGAGGGAGCAACTAAACAGGCCTACTAGAGGGAGCAACTAAACAGGTCTACTAGAGGGAGCAACTAAACAGGCCTACTAGAAGGAGTAACTAAACAGGTCTACTAGAGGGAGCAACTAAACAGGCTACTAGAGGGAGCAACTAAACAGGTCTACTAGAGGGAGCAACTAAACAGGCCTACTAGAGGGAGTAACTAAACAGGTCTACTAGAGGGAGCAACTAAACAGGCTACTAGAGGGAGCAACTAAACAGGTCTACTAGAGGGAGCAACTAAACAGGCCTACTAGAGGGAGTAACTAAACAGGTCTACTAGAGGGAGCAACTAAACAGGCCTACTAGAAGGAGAACTAAACAGTCCTACAGGGAGAAACTAAACATGCCGACAGGGAGCAACTAAACAGGCCTACTAGTCGGAGCAACTAAACAGGCCTACTAGAGGGAGCAACTTAACAGGCTACTAGAGGGAGCAACTAAACAGGCCTACTAGAGGGAGCAACTGTACAGGCTACTAGAGGGAGTAACTAAACAGGCTACTAGAGGGAGCAACTAAACAGGCCTACTAGAGGGAGCAACTAAACATGTCTACTACAGGGAGCAACGAAACAGGCCTACTAGACAGGCTACTAGAGGGAGCAACTGAACAGGCTACTAGAGGGTGTAATTTAACAGGTCTACTAGGGGGAGCAACTAAACAGGCTACTAGAGGGAGCAACTAAACATGTCTACTACAGGGAGCAGGCTACTAGAGGGAGTAACTAAACAGGCTACTAGAGGGAGCAACTAAACAGGCCTACTAGAGGGAGCAACTAAACATGTCTACTACAGGGAGCAACGAAACAGGCCTACTTAACAGGCTACTAGAGGGAGCAACTGTACAGGCTACTAGAGGGAGCAACTAAACAGGCCTACTAGAAGGAGCAACTAAACATGTCTACTACAGGGAGCAACGAAACAGGCCTACTAGAGGGAGCAACTTAACAGGCTACTAAAGGGAGCAACTGAACAGGCTACTAGAGGGTGTAACTTAACAGGTCTACTAGGGGGAGCAACTAAACAGGCCTACTAGAGGGAGAAACTAAACAGGCCCACTAGAGGGAGAAACTGAACAGGCTACTAGATGGAGCAACTAAACAGGATACTAGAGGGAGCAACTAAACAGGCCTACTAGAGGGAGCAACTAAACATGTCTACTACAGGGAGCAACTAAACAGGCTACTAGAGGGAGTAACTAAACAGGCCTACTAGAGGGAGAAACTAAACAGGCTACTAGAGGGAGCAACTAAACATGTCAACTAGAAGGAGCAACTAAACAGGCTACTGGAGGGAGTAACTAAACAGGTCTACTAGAGGGAGCAACTAAACAGGCCTACTAGAGGGAGCAACTGAACATGCTGCTAGAGGGAGAAACTAAACAGGTCTACTAGAGGGAGTAACCGCACAGGCTACTAGAGGGAGCAACTAAACAGGCTACTAGAGGGAGCAACTAAACAGGGCTACTAGAGGGAGCAACTAAACATGTCTACTACAGGGAGCAACTATACAGGTCTACTAGAGGGAGCAACTAAACAGGCCTACTAGAGGGAGCAACTAAACAGGCAACTAGAGGGAGCAACTAAACAGGTCTACTAGAGGGAGCAACTAAACAGGCCTACTAGAGGGAGCAACTAAACAGGTCTACTAGAGGGAGCAACTAAACAGGCCTACTAGAGGGAGTAACTAAACAGGTATACTAGAGGGAGCAACTAAACAGGCCTACTAGAGGGAGCAACTAAACAGGTCTACTAGAGGGAGCAACTAAACAGGCCTACTAGAGGGAGTAACTAAACAGGTCTACTAGAGGGAGCAACTAAACAGGCTACTAGAGGGAGCAACTAAACAGGTCTACTAGAGGGAGCAACTAAACAGGCCTACTAGAGGGAGTAACTAAACAGGTCTACTAGAGGGAGCAACTAAACAGGCTACTAGAGGGAGCAACTAAACAGGCCTACTAGAATGAGAACTAAACAGTCCTACAGGGAGAAACTAAACAGGCCGACAGGGAGCAACTAAACAGGCCTACTAGTGGGAGCAACTAAACAGGCCTACTAGAGGGAGCAACTTAACAGGCTACTAGAGGGAGCAACTGAACAGGCTACTAGAGGGTGTAATTTAACAGGTCTACTAGGGGGAGCAACTAAACAGGCTACTAGAGGGAGCAACTGTACAGGCTACTAGAGGGAGTAACTAAACAGGCTACTAGAGGGAGCAACTAAACAGGCTACTAGAGGGAGCAACTAAACAGGCTACTAGAGGGAGCAACTAAACAGGCCTACTAGAGGGAGCAACTAAACATGTCTACTACAGGGAGCAACGAAACAGGCCTACTAGACAGGCTACTAGAGGGAGCAACTGAACAGGCTACTAGAGGGTGTAATTTAACAGGTCTACTAGGGGGAGCAACTAAACAGGCTACTAGAGGGAGCAACTAAACATGTCTACTACAGGGAGCAGGCTACTAGAGGGAGTAACTAAACAGGCTACTAGAGGGAGCAACTAAACAGGCCTACTAGAGGGAGCAACTAAACATGTCTACTACAGGGAGCAACGAAACAGGCCTACTTAACAGGCCTACTAGAGGGAGCAACTGTACAGGCTACTAGAGGGAGCAACTAAACAGGCCTACTAGAGGGAGGAACTAAACATGTCTACTACAGGGAGCAACGAAACAGGCCTACTAGAGGGAGCAACTTAACAGGCTACTAAAGGGAGCAACTGAACAGGCTACTAGAGGGTGTAACTAAACATGTCTACTACAGGGAGCAACGAAACAGGCCTACTAGACAGGCTACTAGAGGGAGCAACTGAACAGGCTACTAGAGGGTGTAATTTAACAGGTCTACTAGGGGGAGCAACTAAACAGGCTACTAGAGGGAGCAACTAAACATGTCTACTACAGGGAGCAGGCTACTAGTGGGAGTAACTAAACAGGCTACTAGAGGGAGCAACTAAACAGGCCTACTAGAGGGAGCAACTAAACATGTCTACTACAGGGAGCAACGAAACAGGCCTACTTAACAGGCCTACTAGAGGGAGCAACTGTACAGGCTACTAGAGGGAGCAACTAAACAGGCCTACTAGAGGGAGCAACTAAACATGTCTACTACAGGGAGCAACGAAACAGGCCTACTAGAGGGAGCAACTTAACAGGCTACTAAAGGGAGCAACTGAACAGGCTACTAGAGGGTGTAACTTAACAGGTCTACTAGGGGGAGCAACTAAACAGGCCTACTAGAGGGAGAAACTAAACAGGCCCACTAGAGGGAGAAACTGAACAGGCTACTAGATGGAGCAACTAAACAGGATACTAGAGGGAGCAACTAAACAGGCCTACTAGAGGGAGCAACTAAACATGTCTACTACAGGGAGCAACTAAACAGGCTACTAGAGGGAGTAACTAAACAGGCCTACTAGAGGGAGAAACTAAACAGGCTACTAGAGGGAGCAACTAAACATGTCAACTAGAAGGAGCAACTAAACAGGCTACTGGAGGGAGTAACTAAACAGGTCTACTAGAGGGAGCAACTAAACAGGCCTACTAGAGGGAGCAACTGAACATGCTGCTAGAGGGAGAAACTAAACAGGTCTACTAGAGGGAGTAACCGCACAGGCTACTAGAGGGAGCAACTAAACAGGCCTACTAGAGGGAGCAACTAAACAGGCTACTAGAGGGAGCAACTAAACAGGCTACTAGAGGGAGTAACTAAACAGGCTACTAGAGGGAGTAACTAAACAGGTCTACTAGAGGGAGCAACTAAACTTGCTACTAGAGGGAGCAACTAAACAGGCTACTAGAGGGAGCAACTAAACAGGCCTACTAGAGGGAGCAACTAAACATGTCTACTACAGGGAGCAACTAAACAGGCTACTAGAGGGAGCAACTAAACAGGCAACTAGAGGGAGCAACTAAACAGGTCTACTAGAGGGAGCAACTAAACAGTCCTACTAGAGGGAGTAACTAAACAGGTCTACTAGAGGGAGCAACTAAACAGGCCTACTAGAGGGAGCAACTAAACAGGCCTACTAGAGGGAGTAACTAAACAGGTCTACTAGAGGGAGCAACTAAACAGGCTACTAGAGGGAGCAACTAAACAGGCCTACTAGAGGGAGCAACTAAACAGGTCTACTAGAGGGAGCAACTAAACAGGCCTACTAGAGGGAGCAACTAAACAGGTCTACTAGAGGGAGCAACTAAACAGGCCTACTAGAGGGAGCAACTAAACAGGCCTACTAGAGGGAGCAACTAAACAGGCCTACTAGAGGGAGTAACTAAACAGGTCTACTAGAGGGAGCAACTAAACAGGCTACTAGAGGGAGCAACTAAACAGGCCTACTAGAGGGAGCAACTAAACAGGCCTACTAGAGGGAGTAACTAAACAGGTCTACTAGAGGGAGCAACTAAACAGGCCTACTAGAGGGAGCAACTAAACAGGCCTACTAGAGGGAGCAACTAAACAGGTCTACTAGAGGGAGCAACTAAACAGGTCTACTAGAGGGAGCAACTAAACAGGCCTACTAGAGGGAGCAACTAAACAGGCTACTAGAGGGAGCAACTAAACAGGCTACTAGAGGGAGCAACTAAACAGGCTACTAGAGGGAGCAACTAAACAGGCTACTAGAGGGAGCAACTAAACAGGCTACTAGAGGGTAAAATGGTACCGTGGAGAGGTTAGACACATATCCTGTGAATTATGGGAAACCTCTGTCAGTCACAACTCACTATATGGCAAAGATTCATTGTTTCATAAATGTCTCTTCTCGTTTGAACAGTGTGGGTAGACTGTCTGAATGACCGTGGGTTGGGAGCAGAGCGGCTGTGAATAATTGGTGGTAGATATTGTTGCGAAAGAGCCGAGGTGAGTAGTTGGCTGTGATTATGTGTGAACCGGCAACCCAGTACTCTCAAGATGGAGACCATGGAGATGGTGGAGCCTCTATCCACAGTCCCAGAGAGAGTCAAACAAAGCTGCCTTCTAAGATACCAACTGTACAGGCTAAGGACTGGTACTAAGAATGAAAGTGTATGCTATGCTAATGTATGGTGACAGTTGGTGACCCCCATAGCAACCTGGCTTAGACAGTCAGATAGCTAACACAGATGACTGTATCCATGGGGCCATGAAGGGGAAGGGAAAGAGGCCTCGCACATGACCCCTCAGGCCTTCCCTCAGGCTGGGCATTGGACATGCTGCTGAGAGGGTAAGAGATGGGAAAGGCAGACCAGACCAGACCAGACCAGACCTAGGTCTCTGAGGTCTTGACATGGACCAACTTCATCTATGAATCCTTAAAACAGGTGTTTGGCTAGTCTAGTGAATCCTCTAGTAAAACAAAATCTCTGACAGACCGCAACCGCCACTGTCCTATCAAGCACTCCACACGCAACCCCCTGGCATCTCACTTGGCTCCCTGGCCCTCCTGTACTGCGTGTGGTTGGCCCCCGGCTGTACTAATGTGAAAATTCACACTAACTCTGATCTATGGTTCTATCCCTCTTTTTCCGTGGTCCCCTTTGGCTTTTGACCATGCCAGCTTTTCCCTGCGGATCATAAAATTAAATAAAACCTTCCTTTCATGTTTGTGTGAAAGCTGAGATTGCTTGAGCCTCGGCTTTACTTCAGATCTGAGAATCGCATATCAAGTCAATGCTGGAAGTTTTTTTCTTCTCCTCTGACCTCTTTCCCTCAAGTCTCACTGTTGTTCTATGGAAGGGTTGTGTTTCTTCTCTTCTAGACCTGGTTGGTATGAAGTCAATGGGAAGAGGCTTAAGAAAAAGAGTGTGTGTGTGTGTGTATGCATGTGAGTGTGTGTGCATCCGTGCAAGCTACTGTGTGCATATGTGTGTGTGCTTGACATCCTCCATGCATACAGTGAGTGAGCAAAACATTAGGAACAACTGCTCTCCATGACATAGACTGACCAGGTGAATCCAGGTGAAAGCTATGATCCCTTATTGATGTCACCTGTTAAATCCACTTCAATCGGTTTAGATGAAGGGGAGGAGACAGGTTAAAGAAGGATTTTTAAGCCTTGAGACAATTGAGACATGGATTGTGTATGTGTGCCATTCAGAGGGTGAATGGGCAAGACAAAGGATTGAAGTGCCTTGGAACTGCAACGCTGCTGGGTTTTTCACACTTAACAGTTTCCCGTGTGTATCAAGAATGGTCCACCAACCAAAGGACATCCAGCCAACTTGACACAACTGTAGGAAGCATTGGAGTCAACATGGACCAGCATCCCTGTGGAACACTTTAGACACCTTGTAGAGTCCAAGCCCGACAAATTATATGAGGAAGGTGTTCTTAATGTTTTGTGCACTCAGTGTACAGTATGTACATACTGTATATGCGGATTGATTCCTATTCCAACCACATTACTTTACTGATGTTAAATGTCAGCCAGTGGTCTGTGCAGTCAGTCAGGCTTCCCACCATCAGGAGATGAAACTGAACCCAGACCAGTTTTCTTTCCCTTTCTTTACTACTGAACAAACACAGGGCTGATGTGGTGGAGGATGATGACAGACTCTGCTCAGATTACTGCTCTGCCATTCATATATCCAGGAGTGTCCTCTTTGGAAATAGAGGGATCCTTCTCTTTCTCTCCCTCTCCCTTTCTCTCCCTCTCTCTTTCAATTCAATTCAATTCAAAGGGGCCTTATTGGCATGGGAAACATGTTTACATTGCCAAAGCAAGTGAAATAAACAATAAACAAAACAACAAAACCAGCAAAGCTAATTAAACAAAACAAAGACAACCAGACAACCAGACAAGTTTGGCTACAGGATGCACATTTCTGTTTGAAAAAGCTAGCATTTGCTTTCCTAACTGCCTGTGTATATTGGTTCCTAAGTTCCCTGAAAAGTTGCATATCGTGGGGGCTATTCGATGCTAATGCAGTACGCCACAGGATGTTTTTGTGCTGTCCAAGGGCAGTCAGGTCTGGAGTGAACCAAGGGCTATACCTGTTCCTGGTTCTAAATTATTTGAATGGGGCATGCTTATTTAAGATGGTGAGGAAAGCACTTTTAAAGAATAACCAGGCATCCTCTACTGACGGGATGAGGTCAATATCCTTCCAGGATGCCCGGGCCAGGTCGATTAGAAAGGCCTGCTCGCTGAAGTGTTTTAAGGAGCGTTTGACAGTGATGAGGGGTGGTCGCTTGACAGCAGACCCATTACGGACGCAGGCAATGAGGCAGTGATCCTGGTTGAAGACAGCAGAGGTGTATTTGGAGGGCAGGGTTGGTTAGTATGATATCTATTAGGGTGCCCTTGTTTACGGATTCGGGGTTGTACCTGGTAGGTTCATTGATAATTTGTGTGAGATTGAGGGCATCAAGCTTAGATTGTAGGATGGCCGGGGTGTTAAGCATCTCCCAGTTTAGGTCACCTAACAGCACGAGCTCTGAAGATAGATGGGGGGCAATCAATTCACATATGGTGTCCAGGGCACAGCTGGGACCAGAAGGTGGTCTATAGCAAGTGGCAACGCATCCCATTTTTATTCAAGTCTATTTGGAAAATGGGCTGAAATTCTAATCATTATACATTCCAAATCTTCATGGATTCAACTTTCAAATCATAATCGTAACAGGAATATAACCCTCCTCCCTTGCTCATCCCTCATCCCCCACTCATCCTTTCTCTACTGTTGTCTTTCAGTGCTGATTCCGTCCCTCCCTGGGGCCGTATAGAGCACTTTCTAACCTAATCACAGGTCACACCAGGAGGGGGTCAGTGAAAGGGAAACTGAAAGGCGAGCTGTTGTGTGCGTGTGTGTCTGTCAGGAGTGGGGGTTGGAGTGGGGGTTGGTTGTAGCTGATACAGCTCAGGGTAGTTGGAGGTAAGGGTTTTGTTTGGCTGAGATTTGAGATCCAGTACTAGAACAGGGTTTGTGTAATTGTCTCCTAAAGGCATCAGCATGCTTCAGTTCGGCTGAACGAGTGTGCTCCCATACTCCTCTAAAAGACCTTCGCTTGAAAATTGAGAAACAAACAGCAATAGTACTGTTTGTCCATTTTGAGACGTCGTAGCCAGTATACACTTCATCAACGACGATGGGGCGGAGACTTCGGCTACTGACTTCGACTTGCCTCGAGAAAAAATGTAGTGTGCCCAAACAGCCGAAGTCTAAAAGGAACAAAAACGTCACAAAACGTCATCATAATATACTGTATGAACGAACTGTTCCAAACTGACGCCTTACGGGGTCGTGGCTAAACCTGCCAGAGTATGCCTCACGTTGCAAGACAACAAAGCATTACCTGTCCTGTTCCCCTCCCCTCTGTAAATGAATATTTGCTGTGGTTCAGTGAACAACACGTTACAATGTGGTCCAAATCCGACCCCACCCCCAACACATTACCAACCCCCGACACACCATCAACCCCCAAAACTAAGGTGTACCAGTCCTTAATCTTTCTTCTCTTTTTTCAAAGCAGGGGCTAACATTTCAAAAACAACTGCAATGAAACCTGAGCTTCCAGATAGTTATCAGGGTTCCTTATAAAAGTGGAACGAACTTAGAGTCAGGTCAGGTGTTCTTTAGTGCCATGGTAACCATGGTAACCATGGCATCACCCAAATACACGTGTACGTACCATAGCTTTCCTAGAATAAGGAGAATCAACCCAGATTGAAGAGATTGAAGCAATATAATAAACCATGTCTGTGTCTCAAATGCCAAACTATTCCCTACGTAGTGCACTACTTTTAACCAGGGCCCTATTGAACCCTATTCCCTACGTAGTGCACTACTTTTAACCAGGGCCCTATTGAACCCTATTCCCTACGTAGTGCACTACTTTTGACCAAGGCCCTATTGAACCCTATTCCCTACGTAGTGCACTACTTTTGAACAGGGCCTATTAAGGTGCCATTTGGAATCCATGCAGACGAAGAGAATCACCCAGATTGAAGCCAGATTATACTCCAGGTCAGCTACTGTAACGTTACTGTGTGACTCAGAAGTGATGACTCCATCACATTTGAAGCGTGGGTTTTCCATTTCCTTTCCCCTCAATTTATACAAATCTATCTATCTCTGTTCGCCGTATTATTGAACTTATTTTCTCCTCTTTTCAGGGGCCTTAACGACAATACCAGCCACATAGTGTGTGTGACAGGGCCCGGAGGTATTTTGTTTTTGCGCAGGCAGGCAGATCTCCAGTTGGTCGTCTCCACAGACAGACAGACACTCAACGGGAAAGAGGTCTTGCTAAACCTCAATCCTAGTTTAATAAAGGTTAAATAAGACACTCACCACAGTGAAGACCTTGCCTTCCTGGGCTGTGGGGATGAGCACCATCTGAGGCTGGAGAGTAGAGTGAAGGTAGAAGCCCTGGGCCACCACCGTGCTCCCTCCACTATTGGGGACAGAGATTGTAGCCATGAATAATGATACAATGGGATCTCTATGGGGTAAAACGGCTGTTGGTGATTAGACACTAGCTGCCTATAAGCGCAATGCATAAAGATGCATTGTGATTTTAACGGGGAAACTGGCTGTCCTGGCCATAAACGTTATCCATCACTAGCACCCCATGTCATCACCTCCCTCATGCTACTTCCAACCATAAAGCCTAGCGCTAATGTGTCCCTCTTCGCCCACTTATCCTCTGTGAATATCTTTCTCACTTTCTCTTCTCCTTTATACACTCCACACACTGCTTCCTGTTATTTCTGCCTGTGACTTGTCTGTTTCCATAAACTCCCCCCTGCTCTCCATCATTCCTTCTCTGACACCTGTATCCTATACAGTATGGAACCTCTTCCTATGGATAATAACGGTTCATCTCTTTCCCTGCCTTCCTCATGTGGTGTGGAAGTTAGAATTCATCACCATTTACAGACTAACTAACTAACTGACTGGCTGACTGACTCATATAAAGTACCTGATGAAGGATCGTGTGGGCTGGATGGAGGGGATGAGAGGGTTAATGTTAGTATTGGGGTAGTATTGGATAGGGGAACAGACCTGATGAAGGATCGTTTGGGCTGGATGGAGGGGATGAGAGGGTTAAGGTTAGTATTGGGGTAGTATTGGATAGGGGAACAGACCTGATAAAGGATCGTGTGGGCTGGATGGAGGAGATGAGAGGGTTAAGGTTAGTATTGGGGTAGTATTGGATAGGGGAACAGACCTGATAAAGGATCGTGTGGGCTGGATGGAGGAGATGAGAGGGTTAAGGTTAGTATTGGGGTAGTATTGGATAGGGGAACAGACCTGATAAAGGATCGTGTGGGCTGGATGGAGGAGATGAGAGGGTCTTCGTTGTAGGTGAAGAGTACAGGAGCCTCCCGGACCACAGAGTCCACCCTCATATACACCGCCTGGAGGGACGGGGCCGACTGGGGAGGGGTTCTGCACATCAGCATAGTACCTGATACTCTGGAGAAAGAGGCAGAATACACATCAGCATATTGGAGAACACACACACATCAACACAATTCATCACATATAGATAATGTCCACATCAGCTCTAGACTCGATGCTAATGTTAACCTCAAAACCCAAACCTATTAAACCCAGTGTACAGTATATTGTACATATACACACAAGCATTTTTACTCGAAGCAGAAACAGTAGGTATTCACCTCAGGATTTCACAGGTGGCGTTTCCCACAGTGACCTGTCTGGTGTTTCCGCTGTCTAAGAAAGAGCCTCTGATGGTGAGCATGGTTCCTCCTAACTTAGGACCAAACACAGGGAAGATCTCTCTGATCACTGGGTTCTAGAGGGAGAGAGGAAGGGAGATGAATTACTTCAAACCCAACAACCACAACAACAACAACCACAACAACAACTACAACAACAACAACCACAACAACAACCACCACAACAACAACCACAACAACAACCACAACAACAACCACAACAACAACAACAACCACAACAACAACCACAACAACAACCTCAACAACAACAACAACCACAACAACAACCACAACAACAACTACAACCACAACAACAACCACAACAACAACCACAACTACAACCACAACAACAACCACAACCACAACTACAACCACAACTACAACCACAACTACAACTACAACAACAACAACCACAACAACAACCACAACTACAACCACAACAACAACTACAACAACAACAACCACAACAACAACCACCACAACAACAACCACAACAACAACCACAACAACAACTACAACAACAACAACAACAACCACCAACAACCACACCACAACAACCCAACAACAACCACAACAACAACCACAACAACACACCACAACAACAACTACAACCACAACAACAACTACAACAACAACAACAACCACAACAACAACTACAACCACAACAACAACCACAACAACAACTACAACAACAACAACAACCACAACAACAACAACAACAACAACAACCACAACAACAACAACAACCACAACAACAACCACAACAACAACAACCACAACAACTACCACAACAACAACCACAACAACAACCACAACAACCACAACAACAACTACAACAACCACAACAACAACCACAACAACTACCACAACAACAACCACAACAACCACAACAACAACCACAACAACAACCACAACAACCACAACAACAACCACAACAACAACCACAACTACAACCACAACAACAACAACAACCACAACAACAACAACAACCACAACAACTACAACCACAACAACAACCACAACAACAACTACAACCAGAACAACAACACACCACAACAACAACAACAACAACAACAACAACAACCACAACAACAACCACAACAACAACCACAACCACAACAACAACCACAACTACAACACACAACAACCACAACTACAACCACAACAACAACCACAACAACAACCACAACAACAACCACAACTACAACAACAACAACTACAACCACAACTACAACCACAACAACCACAACAACCACAACAACAACAACAACAACAACCACAACTACAACCACAACAACAACAACAACCACAACAACAACCACAACTACAACCACAACAACAACCACAACAACAACAACCACAACAACAACCACAACAACCACAACAACTACAACCACAACAACAACCACAACAACAACTACAACCAGAACAACAACAACCACAACAACAACAACAACCACAACAACAACCACAACAACAACCACAACCACAACCACAACAACAACCACCACAACCACAACAACAACAACCACAACTACAACCACAACAACAACCACAACAACAACCACAACAACAACCACAACTACAACAACAACAACTACAACCACAACTACAACCACAACCACAACAACAACAACAACCACAACAACAACCACAACAACAACAACAACAACAACAACCACAACAACAACTACAACTACAACTACAACAACAACAACAACAACAACAACAACAACCACAACAACAACCATAAGAACAACCAAAACAACAACCACAACAACAACCACCACAACAACCACAACAACAACATCAACAACAACATCAACAACAACAACCACAACAACAACAACCACAACAACCACAACAACAACATCAACAACAACCACAACAACAACCACAACTACAGTTTGTTTGCAAATCAGTCAGTTAATAACCTTTACTGCAGTGGGCTAAATCAGGGTCACACACAGTGATACTTGGTAGTCTTAAACAAATCTACTTTGAAACAAAAGTATACACCTCACACACATGGTTATGGGCTTTAAAAAAGAAGACACCTGTACCATGTCAGATATAGAGTTGAAATGTAATCAATTTTGAGTTTGTGTCCCAATATTACACTTTATATACACTAGGGCTATTTCAGCCACACCCGTTGCAGACAGGTGTATAAAATCAAGCACACATCCATGTAATCTCCATAGACAAACATTGGCAGTAGAATGGCCTTACTGAAGGGTTCAATGATTTTCAATGTGGCTCCGTCTGCCCGGTCAACTGTAAGTGCTGTTATTGTGAAGTGGAAACGTCTAGGAGCAACAACGGCTCAGCTGCGACGTGGTAGGCCACACAAGCTCACAGAACGGGACCACCGAGTGCTGAATCGTGTAGCGTGTAAAAATCATCTGTCCTCGGTTGCAACACTCACTACCAAGTTCCAAACTGCCTCTGGAAGCAATGTCAGCATAAGAACTGTTCGTCAGGAGCTTTATGAAATGGGTTTCCATGGCCGAATAGCCGCACACAAGCCTAAGATCACCACGTGCAATTAGGGCTGGGCGATAAGGGCAAAATATCATATCACTGTATTTCAAAAAAAATGGATGGTATGGCGATATTTGATGGTATTTTATGTTTTTGAATAATAAAAGTGCGTGGCCCTAGAGTGGCTACACATACATTCCAAGTGATTTCAATGGGTCTTTCTCCAATCTGGCTGTTTTATACTGTTCAATTCAACTTCAACCCAAAATAATTTCTGCATTTCCTGCACTCATTGGAGATAATTCCCACACTGCCACGTAGAGCTGCACGATATGGGCAAACAATCTAGGCCTTATTTTTAATCAAATGTTGCAATTGCGATTTGACTTGCGATTTAGAGCAAAACACTTGGGTGAACTGTTGGAATCGTGGAAATATAATGATTATTCTAATTCTATAGTTAGAATTTAATAGTGTTTGTTAAATGGTTGGATAGCTAATTATGTTTGCTCTGACTCAGTATATTTATTAGCTAGCTAGTGATTAGCTATTAGCTATTAGCAATTAGCATTAGAAATTAGCATTAGTGGCGAACAAGATTTAGGCCCAACTTGCTAAGAAAATACTAAATAGCTGTTTGCAGATGTAATAAACAAACTAATAGTGTAATCATAGAATGCTTGTGGATTTATATTAAGAAGCAAAGTGAAAACAGCATCGTTGTCATCAACATTGTTGCGTGTGCTGCATTGACCATGCAGACTGAACACAAGTGCTTCCTGGTCGAGGAACAACAAATTGAGTGAGAGGGTGCGGGGCTAGGTATGTGTGGAAACTGGCATAGAGAGAGAGCGGGGGAGAGCTGACTCAAGTAGCGAAGTAAACTACAAAAATAGACGTTACACACAGCGTATCCCATTTAACAAACCAAACATTCAAATACCGTTATAGAAGGTAAAGTAAAAACCCAAACCGGTCCGTGCATCAATACCGGTATATCGTAAAATACCATATACTGCCAAGCCCTATGCGCAATGCCAAGCGTCAGCTGCAGTGTTATAAAGCTCGCCGCCAAACGTGTTCTCTGGAGTGATGAATCATGTTTTACCATCTGGCAGTCCCATGGGCAAATCTGGGTTTGGCAGATGCCAGGAGAACACTAAGTTTGGTAAAGGAGGAATAATGGTCTGGGGCTGTTTTTCATGGTTCGGGCCCCTTAGCTCCAGTGAAGGGAAATCTTAAAGCTACAGCATACAATGACATTCTAGACGATGCTGTGCTTCCAACTGTGTGGTAACAGTTTGGGGAAGGCCCTTTCTTGTTTCAGCATGACAATGCCCCCGTGCACAAAGCGAGGTCCATACAGAGTCCTGACCTCAACCCCTTTGGGATGAATTGGAACACCGACATCGAGCCAGGCCTAATCGCTCAACATCAGTGCCCAAACTCACTAATGCTCTTGTGGCTGAATGGAGTAAATCCCCTCAGCAATGTTCCAACATCTAGTGGAAAGTCTTCCCAGAAGAGTGGAGGCTGTTATGGCAGCAAAGGGGGGTCCTCCCGAGTGGCGCAGTGGTCTAAGGCACTGCATCACATTTGCTAGCTGTGCCGCTAGAGATCTTGGTTCGACACAGTCCAGACACAATTGGTTCATCGCGCTCTAGCGACTCCTGTGGCGGGCCGGGTGCATGCACACTGACACGGTCGCCAGGTGTACGGTGTTTCCTCCATCACATTGGTGTGGCTGGCTTCGTGTCAAGAAGCAGTGCGGCTTGGTTGGGTTGTGTTTTGGAGGACGCACGGCTCTCGACCTTCTCCTCTTCCGTGTCCGTGTCCGTACGGGAGTTGCAGCGATGAGACAAGACTGTCACTACCAATTGGATACGACAGAATTGGGGGGGAAAAGGTGTAAAAGTAAAAAAAAATATTATAATAATACTAATATACTAATAGCAGCAAAGGGCAATTTGGTAATTTGACTGCAGGAAAAGACTACTGTAAATCAATCCGTCTGTGACAGTGATCACCAACTGTAGTTGGAGAGATACAGAGAGAGAACCAAAGCCTGCACACATTGTAGCTCTCCAGGACCAGGGTTAAGACTACTGTCACTGAGTTCATATTGTGATTGTGAGTGGAGACAGTATTTAGTGCTTACCACGAAGGTGAATCCCTGTTGTTGGGCCATCTCCTTTCCACTGTGGACCTTCACCACATTGCTGGCGTGAGACGAGTTCACAGGAGACACTGGAGCACACACCAACCTCACACACACACACACACACACACACACACACACACACACACACACACACACACACACACACACACACACACACACACACACACACACACACACACACACACACACACACACACACACACACACACACACACAGAGACGTGTACACAAACAAACATACACACAATTCAACAAAAAATTATTTATCCCACAAAAGAGGACCAAGAAGGCTAAAAACAAAACTTGTGTGCTCACTCTGGCTGGAGTAAGCAAGAGTTTAACCTAATTTGATGATATCCCTACTACGCAGCAATAAAACACAATGAAGCCATCTTTCAGGGGGGTGTTTTTCAATCTTCTATACAATGAGTTGACTATGACATGGGGGATGTTTGGGCACAAGTGTCTTTGAGTTAAACGCTGCTATCTGGCATGGCCTCTTGGACTAGGAAGAGTGAAATTCTGAATACAGCCATTCTCCCACTAATTTAACACTTACTGAAGTCATGAGCAGAAAGCGAGTCAGGAATGCTGGAACGCCTTGGCGCTTGGAGTTCTCATTCCATGGCGCCCTTTCCTTAACATTCTTCATTCAACTGTTTAACCCTCTAACCCTTATCCTAACACATGAACATACAGTAGCTTTAAGCACCAGCTGTCAGAGCAGCTCACAGATCACTGCACCTGTACATAGCCCATCTGTAAACAGCCCATCTATCTACCTCATCCCCATACTGTATTTATTTATCTTGCTCCTTTGCATCCCAGTATCTCTACTTGCACATTCATCTTCTGCACATCTACCATTCCAGTGTTTAATTGCTATATTGTAATTACTTTGCCACCATGGCCTATTTATTGCCTTAACTCCCTTATCTTACCTAATTTGCACTCACTGTATATAGACTTTTTGTTTTCTTTTGTTTTTTGTTTTGTTTATTCCATGTGTAACTTTGTGTTGTTGTATGTGTCGAATTGCTATGCTTTATCTTGGCCAGGTCGCAGTTGCAAATGAGAACTTGTTCTCAACAAGCCTACCTGGTTAAATAAAGGTGAAATAAAATAAAATAAAAATAAAAGTACTCCCATCTATGCACGCGCTCACACACACACGCACACACACATGCACACGCACACTCATGCATGTGCACACACACACGCCCTCCCTGTGCATCCTCTCTCACCTGTAACTGTTGCTCTCTCGTTTCAGAAGTTTACATGGTGCTCCGGCCAGGTCCAGGCTGATAAGTGTATGGTCAAACCTCTCTGTCTTGTTGAAGCCAAAGTTCCTCCCACACACCGTCACCTTGGTGTCTCCTCCCAGGGGGCCGTTGGCTGGGGAGATCTATCCAAAAAGAACAACAACACTCAGACATCCCTCAAAAAACCTTCAAACAACACAGAAAGAGAAAACCCTGTCTAGATCCAGGTGCTGGTATTAAACAACAAGTGTAAAAAACTGACACTAGAAAAGACAGGCGACCAGACAAACAAACTTCAAACTATCCTTCAAACAACAATAGAGGAAGGAGTCTCTTACAAACTCTCCAGTAAAGGCGTGACTGTCTTTTTCACAGCCAAACCCTGCTGAGTGTTTGCCATGTTTGCAGGTTACTCGTGGGAGCTTTGTACTTGTCTAAAGGGTATATGACACATTCAATAAGACATATCCTCAGATGACACCAGTCACTGTCTGCTTGTCTTGGTCCATGTAGACACTGTCACAGTATGGACTGTCACAATAAAGACAGAAAAACCCAACAATTCCAGTGTTCTCACAGTATGGACTGTCACAATAAAGACAGAAAAACCCAACAATTCCAGTGTTCTCACAGTATGGACTGTCACAATAAAGACAGAAAAACCCAACAATTCCAGTGTTCTCACAGTATGGACTGTCACAATAAAGACTAAAAAACCCAACAATTCCAGTGTTCTCACAGTATGGACTGTCACAATAAAGACAGAAAAACCCAACAATTCCAGTGTTCTCACAGTATGGACTGTCACAATAAAGACAGAAAAACCCAACAATTCCAGTGTTCTCACAGTATGGACTGTCACAATAAAGACAGAAAAACCCAACAATTCCAGTGTTCTCACAGTATGGACTGTCACAATAAAGACAGAAAAACCCAACAATTCCAGTGTTCTCACAGTATGGACTGTCACAATAAAGGCCAATACAAAGCTTTTTGAACTTGAACTGGCTAGTTACCATGGTGATGATGGGAGGGCAGGAGTCCTGGGTCCAGAGGGAGGTTGGGTGACACTGGGCCAACCTGGTGCAACGGCCGTCACACCAGCCACATCCCATAAACCCTGGCGCCAGCAGGCAGGAACTACACGTCCACTGCTGCTCACAGCCTGGACCAGTCAGAGGCACCTTGGTGATCTGGGGGCACACAGGACAACCAATCAGAATACAGACACAACACAGCGCTAAACAGGTTTGATTCCAGCATTGATCACATAACTAACTGTAAGTCACTTTGGATAAAAGCATTTGCTAAATAAACCACATACTGTGATATACCTCTGTCATACATGCTGGGGTTTTCTCTCTGATCAATAGGCATACGGGAAAACATTCACTTTGAACTGTTGGCTGGGCATTTGTAGGACATTGACGTCAAGCTCTCAGGACATTGTTTCCAATCATCTGTTGGCTCTGGTACATGTTGAACACCGTGTCTCGGTGCCAGGGGGCTGTTGTTTCCATCACACCAGTAATGTGAAGAATGCCTGAGTTCTGATTATAATACAGTGTGTGTGTGTGTGTGTCTTTGAGTGTGTCATTATACACTACGTGTCTTAGTGTTAGTGTGTGTGTGTCTCCATAGAGTATGTGTATGCATGCGTGTGTGTGTGTGAGTCTGCTCTCTATTCACCTTATTTCCTGTCACCAACAATAGGGAGCCATCCTGGCTGCGCTGTGGAGAGCCAGTGTGGCCCTGTGGGAACAGGAGTGCCACCTCGGGGGAAACACAGCGTGAGGGGTCCAGGCGGAAGTCCACGTGGGGCGTGCTGCGTTTGGAACGGGAAACTACCACCTGGGGAAGACAGAGGCCAGGCCAGGTCAGTAAAATGCGAAGTTACACCATCTAATGTGAAAAACAGCCCTGTCTACCGGAGATGCCACACGTACCTCACGTTATTAATAATGGGTCAATGTAATGATGTAGAAATGCACTGTGAGGTACTGTACTTGGCATGGTATTTGAATTCACTGTTTCTTTATTGTTGTTGCTGGTGTTTTCAGTCAATGTGAACAGGGCATGGGGATTTGATAGGACTCTTTAGTGCTGAGCAAATCTGCTGTCGTTTCTTCTAATATGCTGTACAAGATTGAAAGTTGCAATAGAATAGAAAGGGGTAACATCATGGAATCTTGTGATGTTGACCAGGGTATATCGTGGTGTTGACCGGGGTATATTGTGGTGTTGACCGGGGTATATTGTGGTGTTGACCGGGGTATATTGTGGTGTTGACCAGGGTATATTGTGGTGTTGACCAGGGTATATTGTGGTGTTGACCGGGGTATATTGTGGTGTTGACCAGGGTATATTGTGGTGTTGACCAGGGTATATTGTGGGGTTGACCAGGGTATATCGTGGTGTTGACCGGGGTATATTGTGGTGTTGACCGGGGTATATTGTGGTGTTGACCGGGGTATATCGTGGTGTTGACCGGGGTATATTGTGGTGTTGACCAGGGTATATCGTGGTGTTGACCGGGGTATATTGTGGTGTTGACCAGGGTATATTGTGCTGTTGACCAGGGTATATTGTGGGGTTGACCAGGGTATATCGTGGTGTTGACCAGGGTATATTGTGGTGTTGACCGGGGTATATTGTGGTGTTGACCAGGGTATATCGTGGTGTTGACCGGGGTATATTGTGGTGTTGACCAGGGTATATTGTGCTGTTTACCAGGGTATATTGTGGTGTTGACCAAGGTATATCGTGGTGTTGACCGGGGTATATTGTGGTGTTGACCAGGGTATATTGTGGTGTTGACCAGGGTATATTGTGGTGTTTACCAGGGTATAATGTGGGGTTGACCAGGGTATATTGTGGTGTTGACCGGGGTATATCGTGGTGTTGACTGGGGTATATTGTGGTGTTGACCAGGGTATATTGTGGTGTTGACCAGGGTATATTGTGGGGTTGACCAGGGTATATTGTGGTGTTGACCAGGGTATATTGTGGTGTTGACCGGGGTATATCGTGGTGTTGACCGGGGTATATTGTGGTGTTGACCAGGGTATATCGTGGTGTTGACCGGGGTATATTGTGGTGTTGACCAAGGTATATCGTGGTGTTGACCAGGGTATATTGTGCTGTTGACCAGGGTATATTGTGGGGTTGACCAGGGTATATTGTGGTGTTGACCAGGGTATATTGTGGTGTTGACCGGGGTATATTGTGGTGTTGACCAGGGTATATCGTGGTGTTGACCGGGGTATATTGTGGTGTTGACCAGGGTATATCGTGGTGTTGACCGGGGTATATTGTGGTGTTGACCAGGGTATATTGTGCTGTTGACCAGGGTATATTGTGGGGTTGACCAGGGTATATTGTGGTGTTGACCAGGGTATATTGTGGTGTTGACCAAGGTATATTGTGGTGTTGACCAGGGTATATCGTGGTGTTGACCGGGGTATATTGTGGTGTTGACCAGGGTATATCGTGGTGTTGACCGGGGTATATTGTGGTGTTGACCAGGGTATATTGTGCTGTTGACCAGGGTATATTGTGGGGTTGACCAGGGTATATTGTGGTGTTGACCAAGGTATCTTGTCGTTACAGAGAAGGGGCTAATAACACAGTAACACTGAATTACATTTGACTTGTAAAGTAAAGTAACGCCTCTATTGGGCACAGCTGAAAATGAGAGCTTTTGGGAGTTTTTTTCCATTGGCATTGTATGGGCCCGTTGGGCCACTCCTGCTACTGTGTGCAGGGTAATAACTAATGCTGCTGTATTGAGGGTGAGATGACAGATTGGCAGATTAGAGCTAACCACCATGGAGGTGGAGGTGGAGGGAGCTACAGGGAGACGGAGGGACAAAAGACATCGCCTGCAGGCAGAGAGAACAGCACAAGAGCACTGTATACCTGGACATGTCGGGAGGTGTTTCAGACGTCTTACTAATCTACAAACACAGTCAGTTAGGCAGGCAGGCAGGCAGGCAGGCAGGCAGGCAGGCAGGCAGGCACACTGGCAGCCAGGTAGGCAGGCAGGCAGGCAGGCAGGCAGGCAGGCAGGCAGGCAGGCAGGCAGGCAGGCACACTGGCAGCCAGGTAGACAGGCAGGCAGGCAGGCACACACGCAGGCAGGCAGGCAGGCAGGCAGGCAGGCAGGCACACACGCAGGCAGGCAGGCAGGCAGGCAGGCACACACGCAGGCAGGCAGGCAGGCAGGCAGGCACACACGCAGGCAGGCAGGCACGCAGGCAGGCAGGTAGGCACACTGGCAGCCAGGCAGGCAGGCAGGTAGGCACACTGGCAGCCAGGCAGGCAGGCAGGCACACACGCAGGCAGGCACACACGCAGGCAGGCAGGCACACAAGCTGGCAGGCAGGCACACTGGCAGCCAGGCAGGCAGGCAGGCACACATAGACGCATACACACACACACACACTCCTACACACAGATACAGTGTAGTGTACACCTGGAGTAACATTCATCATGTGTGGTTAGGCTGCAATTACAGGCTTGGAGCTCAGAACCAGTTGGGTTAGGGTGAAACATAACAGTAACAGTGGGCTGTAATGGAGTGTGGTTATGTCCTGTTTGACTAAGGAACGCTCTGGTTACATCATCTACTTTATCAACCCAACTCCCCTCTCCATCTATCCCCCCTTTCTCTTTATTGACTGGCCCTTAGCCAGGTGTGTGACTGCAAAGTGTTGCTTGCTTGAGTGCAGGTAAGCTTCCTGCAGTGTTTAGGTACTGTTTAAATAAAGTTGAACAAAGATCATATCTTTGTGAGTGACTTGAGCCAGTCAATGAATGGCATGTCCCCGGTCTCAGGGACTGCTATTTTCCTGAAGGGGCAAGTCTGTCCTCAGTGGCCAGTAACAGTGGGGATAATGTGTATGTGTTGCTTTCCACTGGGGACGTCCCCCATACAACAGTCCTAGTCTCTCTCTCTCTCCAGAGATGATAGTGGTGTGAATTACAGCTTATTGTATGAGCCAGAGGAAGTAAGCCTATAAACACAACCCCTGTGTTATTCCCACAGTGATACTGAGCCACAGACTTCCTGAGCCAGAATGAGAGACCTCAGGGACAGACCACAGCGCACTCTTTATTTCTCTCTGTCACCTTCCCTCTCTCTTTCTCTCTCTCCCTCGGTGCTAAGAGCATTTTTCTCTGGGAACAAAGGGTAAACAGAAAGAAAGGCAGTTGACAGAGGCCTTTCCTAGGATTCTAATAAGCTAGAAGCAATCTTTCAACCTCTATTCCTCCCTATTTTTCCCCTTTGTCTTTCTCTCCATCTTTCCCCCTTTCTCTCTCCTTCCCTCTCTTCACTTCTCCATGCCTCCTCTTTCTATCTTCCTCCCTGCCTCTTTCTCTTCCTCCATCTCTCTCTCTCTCTCTCTCTCTCCCTCTCTCTCTCTCCCCCTCCATGGGGCCCTCTGCACCCCTCTCTCAGGACAGCTGTTCTCCTTCCCAGAGCCATGTCCTGAGACAATGAGGTTAGAAATTTCACCAACAACAAAAAAAGAGAAAAAAAACGTGCCAACAGCTGCGGCACTCTGCAGAAAGAGAGAGAGAGAACGTGTCATCGAAGCTCGGCGCTCACCATTAACGGGCCGTTCGACTCATAACCCTGTTTCCCGCGCAGCTGTCGCCGCCTTTTCCCCGTTCCCGTCGTTCTTCCATTACTTTTTTTAACCCCATTTTTCGGACCGTATTTATAAAACACCATCAGGGGGAGTTTTAGAGACCAGAAGGGTTCATTTAAAGGAACATGCAAGACAGAACACTCCAAAAGCTTTTATCAGTGGTGTTCCACTTCTTATTTGTATTTTTTTTACCCCCCAATTTCATGGTATCCAATTGGTAGTCCAATTGTGACGCAGCCTGGGATCGAACCCGGGGCTGAAGTGCCTTAGACCGCTGCGCCACTCGGGAGGCCCTTGGTGTTCCACTTCTATCTGGCCTGACTGAACCTAGCCTGATCCCAGATCTTTTTGGGCTGTGTTGCCAACTTCTATGGTCATTGTCACGGCCAATGCATTGTGCATGTAAACAGGGCTGGATGTTGGTTGATCTGGGACTAGCCTACACTGAAACCCTGAGTTCATCCCGTCTATAGGAGACAGAGAGACAGCTGCTGAGAGAGGAGCAGGTCTACTGACAGACAGACAGACAGACAGACAGACAGACAGACAGACAGACAGACAGACAGACAGACAGACAGACAGACAGACAGACAGACAGACAGACAGACAGACAGACAGACAGACAGACAGACAGACAGACAGACAGACAGACAGACAGACAGACAGACAGACAGACAGACAGACAGACAGACAGACAGACAGACAGACAGACAGACAGACAGACAGACACAAACACACACGACATGGGAAAGTGAAAGCCACCGTTGGCTGTACATGTCATTGATAGGCAAAACCAGCCATGTTGTGTTTGCTCAGATGGTAGAACTCGGTGGAATGCAGCAGCAGGGCTTGTGGAAGCATGGAGAGGCAAGGTTGGGGGTCATGTGTTGAGCAAACAGGAAGGAAGCCCCCCCTCCAACCTGCCTCTGTACTGGTTGCCACCTGTGTCTCAGCATGCTGTGTCCCCAAAATGGCTGGTTTTACTGGTCACGTACCAACATCCTGCCCCATTTACATGCACAATGAGAAAGGGAAACAGTGCTGCTTGGCAACCGCATTGACAGGCAGGGGAGATTATGTTGTGCAGGTTTCTGTAGGGCTTCAGTGTACACTCAGGACTAAGGGCCACAGTGGTGGATACGGTTGTTAAGTTAGGTTGTTTCCTTTCTTCTACTTGGGCGACCAGGTTAAACGCTCGATGCCTTGTTGTTCATGCAGCTTCAGCCCAAACCATTTTGAAGTAAATGAATATCACCCAGTAACAGTCGACCCCTTCTCCAGGCCAACAGTGTCTCCAGGGCCCAGATAAAATACATAACCCTTCATAAGGGCGTTTTACAGATTCATTCATGCCTATAAATGCATTATAAAGCTTATTTTCTTAAAGTATTACAGTATCACCCTTAGTGTCCCCAACCTGTATGAGACGTCCATCTGTGGTGCCCAGGCTGGCCACGGTCTGTTCCTGGGCGGTTGCCACGGCAATGGAGGTGAGCAGGACTTTGCTGAACTGACCGCTGAAGTAGTCCAGTCTGGTCATTGGGGTGGTCACTTCCAGACGGTATCCCTCCCCGTGCTTCCCACAGCCAAACGAGTCGTCTGAGGAACTCTGGGTGGAGAGGAAGACAGGTAACATTCAGCAGAAGATACACCACATGGATCACATTAATGTTGCATGAAAGACGTGTTATACATCCACACTGTTATTAACGTCTCAGCTTTCTCAGTCACATTCAGAGTGTCTTAACTGATAAAAGAGCCATTATCCTATGAGCTACAGTACATGCCCTCCTGCCCCTGCCAGATGTGGGTAACCGGGCAGGGAGAGGAAGAGGGATGGAGAGCGGGGCAGAGCTGGGCTTGGTATGCCCCCTCATCTGCTCTTTCATCAGACCCTGCTCGTAACTGAGAGCTCAGTTGTGGCCCACTGTGGCTGGCACAGTGTGTGTGTTTAGGAGATCATCACACATGGCAGGAATCCATGGGAAACACAACGGAATGCGTGCTGGTGCGGCTGCCATGACGTTACACAACTGCACTGTTCTCTCTCCCTCTTTGTCTCCCTCTCTCTATCTCACCCAACAGACATACAACAGACTTCTTCACACAGACCTATTTTTCACTCTCCAGAAACTTTATGTGGGTTTGTTCAACTGCACACTGTTTGGCACAGGCAGCCCTATGCATGTTGTCACTTGACCACTCTCTCTAAAAATCCCACTTTGAACACCAACTACCTCTAGAAGTCATTATCATTAAACCATTATTCTGACCCTCTGAAGAATCATCAGAGGTCACCAGCCATTGAAGCTGACAACTTTCCCCAGCCACCGGCTGGTCAAGCTCTCAAGGCCCCTACCATTACACACCCCGGCCCCCCCAGTCGGCCATCAATAATTAACGAAACCCGAGGCTGGCACGTGGGGGGCCGTGACTAAACAGGCAGGGCCAGCTACAGAGATTAAGGTGCTGGGTACAGACTACAGAGAGCTGAGTAAAGAGGGAGAGGGTTGCTGATTAAGCCTCTAACTTGGCCAGGCCTGACAGCGCCTACTGTTTCACAATACGCTCCAGAGAGAGAGAGAGAGAGAGAGAGAGAGAGAGAGAGAGAG